>NC_091287.1:91479031-92679031 GCF_032444005.1 Ranitomeya imitator | reverse complement strand
TACCCCATATGTGGGGGTAAACCACTGTTTGGGCACATGCCGGGGCTCGGAAGTGAAGTAGTGACGTTTTGAAATGCAGACTTTGATGGAATGCTCTGTGGGCGTCACGTTGCGTTTGCAGAGCCCCTCATGTGGCTTAACAGTAGAAACCCCCCACAAGTGACCCCATTTTGGAAACTAGACCCCGAAAGGAACTTATCTAGATGTGTGGTGAGCACTTTGAACCCCCAAGTGCTTCCAGAAGTTTATAATGCAGAGCCGTGAAAATAATAAATACGTTTTCTTTCCTCAAAAATAATTATTTAGCCCAGAATTTTTTAATTTTCCCAAGGGTAACAGGAGAAATTTGACCCCAATATTTGTTGTCCAGTTTCTCCTGAGTACGGTGATACCCCATATGTGGGGGTAAACTACTGTTTGGGCACATGCCGGGGCTCGGAATTGAAGTAGTGACGTTTTGAAATGCAGACTTTGATGGAATGCTCTGCGGGCGTCACGTTGCGTTTGCAGAGCCCCTGATGTGGCTAAACAGTAGAAACCCCCCACAATTGACCCCATTTTGGAAACTAGACCCCGAAAGGAACTTATCTAGATGTGTGGTGAGCACTTTGAACCCCCAAGTGCTTCATAGAAGTTTATAATGCAGAACCGTGAAAATAATAAATACGTTTTCTTTCCTCAAAAATAATTATTTAGCCCAGAATTTTTTATTTTCCCAAGGGTTACAGGAGAAATTGGACCCCAAAAGTTGTTGTCCAGTTTCTCCTGAGTACGCTGATACCCCATGTGTGGAGGTAAACCACTGTTTGGGCACACGTCGGGGCTCAGAAGGGAAGTAGTGACTTTTGAAATGCAGACTTTGATGAAATGGTCTGCGGGCGTCACGTTGCGTTTGCAGAGCCCCTGGTGTGCCTAAACAGTAGAAACCCCCCTCAAGTGACCCCATTTTAGAAACTAGACCCCCCAAGGAACTTATCTAGATATGTGGTGAGCACTTTGAACCCCCAAGTGCTTCACAGACGTTTACAACGCAGAGCCGTGAAAATAAAAAATCATTTTTCTTTCCTCAAAAATGATGTTTTAGCAAGCATTTTTTTATTTTCACAAGGGTAACAGGAGAAATTGGACCCCAGTAATTGTTGCGCAGTTTATCCTGAGTATGCTGGTACCCCATATGTGGGGGTAAACCACTGTTTGGGCACACGTCGGGGCTCGGAATTGAGGGAGCACCATTTGACTTTTTGAATACGAGATTGGCTGGAATCAATGGTGGCGCCATGTTGCGTTTGGAGACCCCTGATGTGCCTAAACAGTGGAAACCCCTCAATTCTACCTCCAACACTAACCCCAACACACCCCTAACCCTAATCCCAACTGTAGCCATAACCCTAATCACAACCCTAACCCCAAGGCTATGTGCCCACGTTGCGGATTCGTGTGAGATTTTTCAGCATCATTTTTGAAAAATCCGCGGGTAAAAGGCACTGCGTTTTACTTGCGGGTTTTCCGCGGATTTCCAGTGTTTTTTGTGCGGATTTCACCTGCGGATTACTATTGAGGAACAGGTGTAAAACGCTGCGGAATCCGCACAAAGAATTGACATGCTGCGGAAAATACAACGCAGCGTTTCCGCGCGGTATTTTCCGCACCCTGGGCACAGCGGATTTGGTTTTCCATGGTACTGTAAACCTGATGGAACACTGCTGCGAATCCGCAGCGGCCAATCCGCTGCGGATCCGCAGCCAAATCCGCACCGTGTGCACATAGCCTAATTCTAAAGGTATGTGCACACGCTGCAGAAAACGCTGCGGATCCGCAGCAGTTTCCCATGAGTTTACAGTTCAATGTAAACCTATGGGAAACAAAAATCGCTGTACACATGCTGCGGAAAAACTGCACGGAAACGCAGCGGTTTACATTCCGCAGCATGTCACTTCTTTCTGCGGATTCCGCAGCGGTTTTACAACTGCTCAAATAGAAAATCGCAGTTGTAAAACCGCAGTGAAATGCGCAGAAAAAACACGGTAAATCCGCAGCGGTTTAGCACTGCGGATTTATCAAATCCGCAGCGGAAAAATCCGCAGAGGACCAGAATAGGTGTGCACATACCAAAACCCTAGCCCTACCCCTAACCCTAACCCTACCCCTAACCCTAACCCTACCCCTAACCCTATTCTAACATTAGTGGAAAAAAAAAAATTCTTTATTTTTTTATTGTCCCTACCTATGGGGGTGACAAAGGGGGGGGGGTCATTTATTATTTTTTTTATTTTGATCACTGAGATATAATCTATCTCAGTGATCAAAATGCACTTTGGAACGAATCTGCCGGCCGGCAGATTCGGCGGGTGCACTGCGCATGCGCCCGCCATTTTGGAAGATGGCGGCGTCCAGGGAGAAGACGGACGGACCCCGGCAGGATCGGTAAGTATGATGGGGTGGGGGGAGCACGGGGGGGATCGGAGCATGGGGGGGTGGATCGGAGCGCGGGAGGGGTGGAACGGAGCACGGGGGGGGTGCATTGGAGCATCGGGGGGTGGATCGGACTGCAGGGGGGGTGGATCGGACTGCAGGGGGGGTGGATCGGAGTGCAGGGGGGTGGTTGGAGCACGGGGGAGGGTGATTGGAGCACGGGGGAGCGGACAAGAGCACAGGGGGAGCGGCGCACAGGACGGAGGGGAGCCGGAGCAGTGTACCCGACAGATCGGGGGGCTGGGGGGGGCGATCGGTGGGGTGGGGGCACATTAGTGTTTCCAGCCATGGCCGATGGTATTGCAGCATCGGCCATGGCTGGATTGTAATATTTCACCCGTTATAATAGGTGAAATATTACAAATCGCTCTGATTGGCAGTTTCACTTTCAACAGCCAATCAGAGCGATCGTAGCCACAGGGGGGTGAAGCCACCCCCCCTGGGCTATACTACCACTCCCCCTGTCCCTGCAGATCGGGTGAAATGGGAGTTAACCCTTTCACCCGATCTGCAGGGACGCGATCTTTCCATGACGCCACATAGGCGTCATGGGTCGGATTGGCACCGACTTTCATGACGCCTACGTGGCGTCATGGGTCGGGAATGGGTTAATTTGCATTTTATTGCATGAAATAAGTATTTGATACATAGAAAAACAGAACTTAATATTTGGTACAGAAACCTTTGCTTGCAATTACAGAGACGTTTCCTGTAGTTCTTGACAAAGTTTGCACACAGTGCAGAAGGGATTTTGGCCCCCTCCTCCATACAGATATTGTCCAGATCTTTCAGGTTTTGGGGCTATTGCTGGGCAACATTGAGCTTCAGCTCCCTCCAAAGCTTTTCTATTGAGTTCAAGTCTGGAGACTGGCTAGGCAACTCCAGGGCCTTGAAATGCTTCTTGCGGAGCCACTCCTTAGTTGCCCTGGCTGTGTTTTTTGGGTCACTGTCATGCTGGAAGACACAGCCACGACCCATCTTCAATGCTCTTACTGAGGGAAGTAAGTTGTTGGCCAAAATCTTGTGATAAATGACCCCATCGATCCTCCCTTCAATACTGTGCAGTCGTCTTGTTCCCTTTTCAGAAAAGCACCCCCAAAATATGATGTTTCCCCCACCATGCTTCATGGTTGGGGTGGTGTTCTTGGGGCTGAACTAATCCTTCTTCTTCCTCCAAGCACGGCGAGTGGAGTTGATACAAAAAAGTGTCCTATTTTGGTCTCATCTGACCACATGACCTTCTCCCATGCCTCCTCTGAATCATCCAAATAGTAAATTATGTACTTCAAACAGGCTTAGACATGTGCTGACATGCGCAAGGGAACCTTGCGTGCCCTGCAGGATTTTAATCCATGACGGCGTAGTGTGTTACTAATGGTAATGTTTAAGCTCCCTTCAGGTCATTGACCAGGTCCTCCCGTGTAGTTCTAGGCTGATTCCTGACCTTTCTCATAATCATCCTTACCCCACGAGGCGAGGTCTTGCATTAATCCCTACAACGAGGAAGATTGCCAGTAATCTTGTTTCTTCCATTTTGTAATAATTGTGCCAATAGTTGTTGCCTTCTCACCAAGCTGATTGCCTATTGTCCTGTAGCCCATCCCAGCCTTGTACAGATCTACAATTTTGTCCCTGGTATCCTTAGACAGCTCTTTGGTCTTGACCATGGTGGAGAGGTTTGCTTGTGATTGATTGTGTGGACAGGTGTCTTTTACACAGGTAATGAGTTCAAACAAGCACAATTAATACAGGTAATGAGTGCAGAGTAGGAGGGCTTCTCAAAGAAAAACTAAAAGGTTTGTGAAAGCCAGTATTCTTGCTGGTTGATAGGTGATCAAATACTTATCTCATGCAATAAAATGCAATTTAATCATTTAAAAATCATACGATTGGATTTTTTTTTATTTTTCTGTCTGTCACAGCTGAAGTGTAGTGAACCTATAATAAAAATGACAGACCTCGCCATCCTTTATAGGTGGGAAACTTTCAAAATCGGCAGTCTATCAATTACTTATTTTCCCCACTGTATCTAACAAGGTACAAGAATTGTAATCTATACATTTTGATGTAGACATACAATATACATGGTACACCCTGTATGTTTTTGATTGCATTTTACTTATTAAAATGCCTTTAATGCAATTTTTGGAGCAACTCATCGTACTAATTTTTTAACAAAAATACAAGTTATACACGTTTCAGCACAGTTAACAGCTAGTAGAAGCCTAAATATGGTTTGCATTTGTTGTTCCATTTACTTTATTAAACCTATTACAGACATTTTACACTGTGGCTCTCAATGGTATCACATCTGCAGACACACACAGCTGAGCACTGAGTTGTGCCAAACTCCGCAGGTGATGTCTCAGAACCTCGGGCACAGTGGGGGAATCCCTGTAGATCAGACTTCAAAACTTCTAATTAGTCAGGTCGAACCTAAGTAGCATTGACATCAAAGAGACACACTAAGGGCCTCATGCGGGATTAGGGCTACTATTTCACTTTATATAGTGCAGAATACAAAGAGCATATATCCTGGCTGCTCAGCATCCGAAAAAGTCGCGTGCACAAGCAGAGACTAAAGTTGTTCTCACAAGGTCTAAGTTTCTTGCCATTACTAGTTTACTGCAATTAATTCAAGTTTAAGATATTTTTTTTCCAGTCAAGATGGATTAACAAATCCTATTCACAGGACACAAAAATGGTTCATGGTAATATAAAAAATCTAGTATGCTCAGGACTGGCATGATTCCAGAATATCAGATGTTTAGATCTTTTTTTTATAGGGCTGTAGCCTACACATCCACAACACTCAATTAAGGCTTCAACCAATTCTGAGTCTCGGACTTTTAGGTTTACCGCAATGACTCTTCTCCATATGGGTCAATTTTGACAGCACCTACGTGTTGATTAAAAGAAAAAATGGGACGCTACTCAATTATCTGAATGTTTCCATTCGTTTAGTCTAATGTCCATCCTGAAGGCTGCATCTTCATCTGAAGGGCCTGATGCTTACCTAATAAATGGGGCATGCTAGCGTCAGTCCGGATCTTGGTATGTTGGGAACGTATGAATTTTTCTGCTTCATAATAAAAAAAATGACAAGTGTGCCGCATCCATTTTCAAAAAGAAATCTAACTGGGATATAAATGTGCCTGTTAGGTTCCCATTAGGTTACCAATATGTTTGACAGCTAGAAAATCTCTAGAAATCCGAGCCATCCAAAATTCCGAACCCCCAGATGAAAAGAAACTGTAAACAGAACTCTAAAGGGAATCTGTCACAGCTACCTCATCTGAGAGCAGCACAATGTAGGCAAAGAGACCCTGGATCCAGCGATGTGTCACTTTGTTTACTGGGTGCAGCAGTTGTCACAATCGAAAGTTCTTAGATGTATCATGCAGCAGATCTGAGAAAGTTAACCCTTCCCACACCAGGTTCATTATGTACAAAGTCTATTGACAGCGAGCTACTTATCACAGGAAGGGACGGAGTCGGTCTAACAATCACGTTCATATCACACCTGGCAATGATAATCTCCTGATGATAATATCTTCGTTATAAGTAAACAGCACACAGCCTGATGAGTGACACATTGCCGAAATCTATGTTTCAGACCCTATCTGCTGCCGTTTTCAGATTACATGCAAAAAAACCTGCTGATGGATTCCCTTTAACCCAAGGGAGTAGATCATGAACTCCCCCTTCGGCATGGTGATTTAGGCCCCTAAAGATTATTTGAATTTGCCAAATGTTTATGGTTTTTACAGTATCCTTGTATGTAACAGTACCAATCCTAGAAAGCCTAGTGTAACTCGGTAGTGTGTTGGATTCTATGATTCATGCATTAGCCGGCGGTAGTGTTCCGGTATCATTGCCTGTTCCCATTCACACACCCAATAGCTTTTCTCTTCCCAGTCTCGAAGATCCACTTGGTTCTCTAAACAGTTGGACGGCCTCTTTATATGCGGCCAGGGAGTTTGTTAGTAAGCTCATTCAGAATTGTGTTTCTATCTTATAATTACATTCTCCAGTAACACATGCCAAAACCACATTAATTAGGGGAGTACTTCGAAGGCGCATACAGTATAAGCTTGTACCAGATGTTCATTTTTCTCTGCCCCAACTGTTTTTAATTCTTTGCTGAGTGTTTGATGGAGGGGCGGCGTGGAGATCGTTTAAACATTTGCCAGAATGCCATTAACATCCCGTGACTGGAGGTGGAAAATGTCCTGCTTTGTTTTCAGAAAACTATACCATGGTTTTTTCCTGGATATGCCACAAGCTAGACAAGGGATAGATTACACCGCCATCAGCTTTATGACTATGGGGTCAAGGTTTAAAAATTAAAAGCAATCTTTCATGCAGCTTTCTGCTACCAGATTTGGAAAAAAAAAATAACAATCAGGCAAATAGCAATAATAATAATATTTATTAAGTTTAAAAATAATAATGTTTAGATACTACCAACACGCTAAAATTAAGTGGGGACATTAGAAAGTAAGCTCACCAGTTACAGAAGGAGTAAGGGTCCTGCTCGCGAGCTTACAATCTACAGGGAAATAGGCGGGCACAGTAGGTGCAACTATGGTCCAGCCATCATTAGAGGAAATAGGGCATTTAAATCCATAAATAATTAAAATATATCAAGAGCTAGTTGTGGCCTTGCTTTTTTCGGAGGAGATGTGGACAACCCTTCATGGAACATCTCCTTTAATAAACTTGCCTGCAGGAATTACTCCTGAAAAGTGTTTTTAGATCAGTATTGTTTTTATACTACCACTGATAATAATAATAATATATATATATTTTTTGGCACCAGCATATACCACTGCTGCACTTTACAATTCAGAGAGTGCATAGTTCTGTGGTTCATAAAGCTGTATAAGCCGCTCGCCCAGCCACTATTTGTGTATGAACATAAATTAAGTTGATTAGGATACAAGGAGTGTGGGGAATAATGTTAAATGAAGAATGAGGTCCCAAAGTGTAATGGAGATAAAGGAACAGAAGTCAGATTACTGCCTAAAAAGACCTGAGTCTTAAAATGTGGATTTGTGAATTTAGTTTGATTAGCGTAGCGCATTCCAGAAAACTGGTGCAGCACAAGAAAAGTTTTGAAAATAGGAGTGGGAAAGGCATTGTGGTTTTTTTTTTTTTCAAAACTGCTGTATCTGTGCCATTCAGCTGCAGTATTATGCCCTGACTACGCTGCATGTTCTGCAAACATCTTCCCAGTATGGAAAGTGGTTTTGTTTTCTGACAGATTTAGACTAATTACTCAAATATTCAGTCAATTAATGACCTAGTTACATCTCATAACTCAGCTTTGATAATGAAGATGGATGTCAGATTTTTTTTTAATTGATATAAACACATAATATGCAATACTTAAAGAATGCTGAGAGATTTGAGCTACAAAACGATTTGTGAATGCAGCTCTGAAGTATATGTGAAGACTCAGAAACAACATGAGGAGGACTAGAAAGTATTTAAAGTTCCCTATTAATTTTAAGTACATAAATCCTAATTGTAAACTGTAAAATCACTTTCATAGGTGAGCATACTATTAGAAAAGATACTTTTCTGTACGTTTACAGTGTAAGTATCCAGTTTCTAAGATACTATAGACAGTTTCCGATCTTAGCTACTTCTGCCAGGAGATGAAGAGTAACTTTCTTTTTACTTTTTTATTGCCCAATTAAGTTAACAGATTTATATACAACATAAATTAGAACCAAACTCGAGATAATTAAGCTGGAAAGTACCTTGCAAATGAAGGAATTACTATTCTTCTGTAATATGGGGACAAATGTGAACTATTCATCAAGCCTTTGACCTTGTGTTACTTTATTACAGTAAGTGAAATGCCGCAGTTTTTTGTGTGAAACTAATAAATATAATCTGCATATTTATTAGCTGCCATTTTATTTATGGATACGAGTTATATGTCCTAGTTTTTTTGCACCAAAGCAAGGAGACATGTCTGATTTTGTTCCGAGTCACAGATTGAACTCGCCAATGCAATTCTATGGACCCGTGAAAACAATAAGACAGCACTGAGATGTCATCTTGTTACATCACCACTGCTGTACAATTTATATACTTATTTGACAGGCAAAGCTTTAGCAATCTTCATGTATGCAAAAAAAACTGATCAAACACTGATTTGATAAACTTTGCCGATCAAACACTGATGAAGAACAGTCCGTTCTTTAGGTAAAAAAAAATGACTGAGGTCTGAATGAGCTCAAACTCTAACACCTGTATACAAAAGACAGAAGCCCGTTTTTCTTGTGCGGTTTGGACAGGATGGGTGGCATGAGCTCCTGATGGATAAGATGCTGGAAGTCCAAATGATTAGTAGCCAGTCACAATGTACCACCTATGAGGGTGAAGACTTATCCTCCTCCATTCTCTCCAGCACAGCTGACTCAGTGGCTTCAGGTGGTCCTTTCAGGACACGGCGACATGTGGCTGAGTGGGGTACACCTGTTAGGATATTTTTCACCTCAATGCCTCAGGCTGCTCACAATACTCTCCCCAATGTCTGCAACAACCTCACATGTCAAACCATGTGGAGATCTATTTTTTGCGCCTTGGCCACAGATCTTTCACAGATCGCTTTCCAAAGTATTGGCACGTTGGTATGAACATAACTCCATTTCTTTTTAATACACCAGTTATGTGTTTTGTGAGCTCACTTGTTTTTAAATTGTTTTAAGTTGTTTTAATGCTTTATTTGTTTTGGTGGCTAGATGTTGTCATGACCGTAAAGAGTGGCTTGGAATATAAGGGAGAGGTGGAGCCCATCTTCTCTGGTGTATCAAAAAACACAATTGAGTATTCGGAACTTTATGGCTTTAATTCTTATTGCAATTCTGGCTGGAAAAAGGCCCTTTTAGGCCAAAACGTTGGTTCACTCGTCTACCTCAATTGTATTTCACCCTGTGATTTTTAAGAATGGAATAAAGTCTATGTTTTATCCCTATTTTCTCTGGTGCCTTGGAATCTTGGATTTTCCATGGCTTTACACCTATTCGGGGGTCTAACCAAGTCAGCACGGAGCCACCAGTGGTGCATGAGAATCAATCTTGGACTAAGTGGGCTTAGTGCCAGTTTCCTATAGAGAGGGCTATTCACAGAGCACAGGCTGCTGCTGTCTGAGCTTGTTGCCTGCTTTCTATAAGGAGGTCTATTCACAGAGCACAGGCTGCTGCTGTCTGAGCTTGGTGCCGGTTTTCTATAAGGAGGTCTATTCACAGAGCACAGGCTGCTGCTGTCTGACCTTGTTGCCTGTTTTCTATAGGGAGGTCTATTCACAGAGCACAGGCTGCTGCTGTCTGACCTTGTTGCCTGTTTTCTATAGGGAGGTCTATTCACAGAGCACAGGCTGCTGCTGTCTGAGCTTGTTGCCTGATTTCTATAGGGAGGTCTATTCACAGAGCACAGGCTGCTGCTGTCTGAGCTTGGTGCCTGATTTCTATAGGGAGGTCTATTCACAGAGCACAGGCTGCTGCTGTCTGAACTTGGTGCCTGATTTCTATAGGGAGGTCTATTCACAGAGCAGAGGCTGCTGCTGTCTGAGCTTGGTGCCTGATTTCTATAGGGAGGTCTATTCACAGAGCACAGGCTGCTGCTGTCTGAGCTTGGTGCCTGATTTCTATAGGGAGGTCTATTCACAGAGCACAGGCTGCAGCTGTCTGAGATTGTTGCCTGATTTCTATAGGGAGGTCTATTCACAGAGCACAGGCTGCTGCTGTCTGAGATTGTTGCCTGATTTCTATAGGGAGGTCTATTCACAGAGCACAGGCTGCTGCTGTCTGAGATTGTTGCCTGATTTCTATAGGGAGGTCTATTCACAGAGCACAGGCTGCTGCTGTCTGAGATTGTTGCCTGATTTCTATAGGGAGGTCTATTCACAGAGCACAGGCTGCTGCTGTCTGAGATTGTTGCCTGATTTCTATAGGGAGGTTTATTCACAGAGCACAGGCTGCTGCTGTCTGAGCTTGTTGCCTGCTTTCTATAAGGAGGTCTATTCACAGAGCACAGGCTGCTGCTGTCTGCTTAGTGCCTACTTTCTATAGGGAGGTCTATTCACAGAGTACAGGCTGCTGCTGTCTCCTTAGTGCCTGCTTTCTATAGAGGGCTATACACAAATCATAGGTTGCTGCTGTCTGAACTTGGTGCCAGTTTTCTATAGGGAGGTCTATTCACAGAGCACAGGCTGCTGCTGTCTGAGCTTGTTGCCTGTTTTCTATAAGGAGGTCTATTCACAGAGCACAGGCTGCTCCTGTCTGCTTAGTGCCTACTTTCTATTGGCGGGTTTATTCACAGAGTACAGGCTGCTGCTGTCTCCTTAGTGCCTGCTTTCTATAGGGAGGGCTATACACAAATCATAGGTTGCTGCTGTCTGAGATTTTTGCCTGTTTTCTATAGGGAGGTCTATTCAAAGAGTACAGGCTGCTGCTGTCTGAGCTTGTTGCCTGATTTCCATAGGGAGGTCTATTCAAAGAGTACAGGCTGCTGCTGTCTGAGCTTGTTGCCTGATTTCTATAGGGAGGTCTATTCACAGAGCGCAGGCTGCTGCTGCCTGCTTAGTGCCTACTTTCTATGGGGGGGGGGGGGGGTTATTCACAGAGTACAGGCTGCTGCTGTCTCCTTAGTGCCTGCTTTCTATAGAGAGGGCTATACACAAATCATAGGTTGCTGCTGTCTGAACTTGGTGCCAGTTTCCTATAGAGAGGGCTATTCACAGAGCACAGGCTGCTGCTGTCTGAGCTTGTTGCCTGTTTTCTATAAGGAGGTCTATTCACAGAGCACAGGCTGCTGCTGTCTGAGCTTGTTGCCTGTTTTCTATAAGAAGGTCTATTCACAGAGCACAGGCTGCAGCTGTCTGCTTAGTGCCTACTTTCTATAGGCGGGTTTATTCACAGAGTACAGGCTGCTGCTGTCTCCTTAGTGCCTGCTTTCTATAGAGAGGGCTATACACAATCATAGGTTGCTGCTGTCTGAGATTGTTGCCTGTTTTCTCTAGGGGAGTCTATTCTGTTGTGAATTCTGTGGCAGAGCTCCCTCCTGTGGTCACAAGTGGTACTTCGACTGATTCTCTCTATGAGCTTCCGTTGGTGGAGGAGAGTGGTACTGCGGCTTCTGAGTTTCCTTCCTCAGGTGATGTGGTGAAGTCGTTAGGTGCTGCTCTATTTAACTCCACCTAGTGCTTTGATCCTGGCCTCCAGTCAATGTTCTAGTATAGGACTTGCTTCCTCCTGGATCGTTCCTGTGGCCTGCTGCTCTGCATAGCTAAGTTCTGCTTTTGTTATTTTTGTTTGCTGTTTTTTTCTGTCCAGCTTGCTTGGTTGGTTTTCTTGCTTGCTGGAAGCTCTGGGACGCAGAGGGTGTACCTCCGTGCCGTTAGTCGGTACGGAGGGTCTTTTTGCCCCCTTTGCGTGTTTGTTTGTAGGGTTTTGTGTTGACCGCAAAGTTACCTTTCCTATCCTCGCTCTGTTCAGAAAGTCGGGCCTCACTTTGCTAAATCTATTTCATCTCTACGTTTGTCTTTTCATCTTACTCACAGTCATTATATGTGGGGGGCTGCCTTTTCCTTTGGGGTATTTCTCTGAGGCAAGGTAGGCTTATTTTCTATCTTCAGGCTAGCTAGTTTCTCAGGCTGTGCCGAGTTGCATAGGGAGCGTTAGGCGCAATCCACGGCTGCTTCTAGTGTGGTTGGAGAGGATTAGGGATTGCGGTCAGCAGAGTTCCCACGTCTCAGAGCTCGTTCTATGTTTTTGGGTTATTGTCAGGTCATTGTATGTGCGCTGACCTCTATGTCCATTGTGGTACTGAATTACCTAATCATAACACTATTCACAGAGCACAGGCTGCTGCTGTCTGAGCTTGTTGCCTGATTTTTACAGGGAGGTCTATTCACAGAGCACAGGCTGCAGCTGTCTGAGCTTGGTACCAGCTTTCTATAGGGAGGTCTACTCACAGAGCACAGGCTGCTGCTGCCTGCTTAGTGCCTACTTTCTATGGTGGGGGTTATTCACAGAGTACAGGCTGCTGCTGTCTCCTTAGTGCCTGCTTTCTATAGAGAGGGCTATACACAAATCATAGGTTGCTGCTGTCTGAACTTGGTGCCAGTTTTCTATAGGGAGGTCTATTCACAGAGCACAGGCTGCTGCTGTCTGAGCTTGTTGCCTGTTTTCTATAAGGAGGTCTATTCACAGAGCACAGGCTGCTGCTGTCTGAGCTTGTTGCCTGTTTTCTATAAGAAGGTCTATTCACAGAGCACAGGCTGCAGCTGTCTGAGCTTGGTGCCGGCTTTCTATAAGGAGGTCTATTCACAGAGCACAGGCTGCTGCTGCCTGCTTAGTGCCTACTTTCTATGGTGGGGGTTATTCACAGAGTACAGGCTGCTGCTGTCTCCTTAGTGCCTGCTTTCTATAGAGAGGGCTATACACAAATCATAGGTTGCTGCTGTCTGAACTTGGTGCCAGTTTTCTATAGGGAGGTCTATTCACAGAGCACAGGCTGCTGCTGTCTGCTTAGTGCCTACTTTATAGGGGGATTTATTCACAGAATACAGACTGCTGCTGTCTCCTTAGTGCCTGCTTTCTATAGAGGGGGCTATACACAAATCATAGGTTGCTACTGTCTGAGCTTGTTGCCTGATTTCTATAGGGAGGTCTATTCACAGAGTACAGGCTGCTGCTGTCTGAGCTTGTTGCCTGATTTCTATAGGGAGGTCTATTCACTGAGCACAGGCTGCTGCTGTCTGAGCTTGGTGCCTGCTTTCTATAGGGAAGTCTATTCACAGAGCACAGGCTGCTGCTGTCTGAGCTTGGTGCCTGCTTTCTATAGGGAGGTCTATTCACAGAGCACAGGCTGCTGCTGTCTGAGCTTGGTGCCTGCTTTCTATAGGGAAGTCTATTCACAGAGCACAGGCTGCTGCTGTCTGAGCTTGGTGCCTGCTTTCTATAGGGAGGTCAATTCACAGAGTACAGGCTGCTGCTGTCTGAGCTTGGTGCCTGCTTTCTATAGGGAGGTCTATTCACAGAGCACAGGCTGCTGCTGTCTGAGCTTGGTGCCTGCTGTCTATAGGGAGTTCTATTCACAGAGCACAGGCTGCTGCTGTCTGAGCTTGATGCCTGCTTTCTATAAGGAGGTCTATTCACAGAGCACAGGCTGCTGCTGTCTGAGCTTGGTGCCTGCTCTCTATAGGGAGGTCTATTCACAGAGCACAGGCTGCTGCTGTCTGAGCTTGTTGCCTGATTTCTATAGGGAGGTCTATTCACAGAGTACAGGCTGCTGCTGTCTGAGCTTGGTGCCTGCTTTCTATAAGGAGGTCTATTCACTGAGCACAGGCTGCTGCTGTCTGAGCTTGTTGCCTGATTTCTATAAGGAGGTCTATTCACAGAGCACAGGCTGCTGCTGTCTGAGCTTGGTGCCTGCTTTCTATAAGGAGTTCTATTCACAGAGCACAGGCTGCTGCTGTCTGAGCTTGGTGCCTGCTTTCTATAAGGAGGTCTATTCACAGAGCACAGGCTGCTGCTGTCTGAGCTTGGTGCCTGCTTTCTATAAGGAGGTCTATTCACAGAGCACAGGCTGCTGCTGTCTGAGCTTGGTGCCTGATTTCTATAGGGAGGTCTATTCACAGAGCACAGGCTGCTGCTGTCTGAGCTTGGTGCCTACTTTCTATAGGGAGTTCTATTCACAGAGCACAGGCTGCTGCTGTCTGAGCTTGGTGCCTACTTTCTATAGGGAGGTATATTCACAGAGCACAGGCTGCTGCTGTCTGAGCTTGGTGCCTGCTTTCTATAGGGAGGTCTATTCACAGAGCACAGGCTGCTGCTGTCTGAGCTTGGTGCCTGCTTTCTATAGGGAGGTCTATTCACAGAGCACAGGCTGCTGTTGTCTGAGCTTGGTGCCTGCTTTCTATAGGGAGGTCTATTCACAGAGCACAGGCTGCTGCTGTCTGAGCTTGGTACCAGCTTTCTATAGGGAGATCTATAGGTTTCTTATATGCAGTTATTGCTATAAAAGCAAAAGTTAAAAAATGTCATGCCTATAAATACTAATACGGTACTTTGCTAGAGATCACTATGTGCTGTTGTTACATTGCTACATAGTGCTACAGAATGATACTACAAAGTACCTCAAAAAAGGTAAGTCACAACAAATCCAACAAACTCTGACTTTTTGTGACTTGTCATGGGCGCGATACATTGCAAATGCAATACAACCTCATTCTCTTACATGGCAGCACAAAGGGCACAACCTGTGTCATGGCTAAAGTCACCCTATAGCCCCAGCATAATCCTGGCATTTTTAGCAATTATCTATTGTTGGGTTTAGGGTTTATTTAACAAGTGCAAGGCCTGGGGAATCACAAAAGTCATCAAGGGTGCTATAGCTTAATTGCAAGGTACAGATGTAGCGATCACCAGATGATGATCTCCAGCTATGTGTGCAGCTTGTCCACCACAATAAGGGACGACTACAGTGGGACACAATGTCTTCGTCTTATCGTTGTGATCTATGTCTTTACGGTTCCCATTGCAGAACATTACAGTACCATAGACTGAATCTTGTAGCGTCTGTTTTCCGATTTCCTTTGATTACAGCACAGTAGTAAAGCGAGCCCCCACCCCAATGGCATTGCTCCCCTTCCGACAGCCTGATTAATAAGCTTAAAACACAAATTGAAATGAAAAGAGAAATGAGCTCCAGGTGCCTGGACACCTTATGCTGAGCACAGAGCCCGAGCCTGGCCAGCCTTACAATGCCATTCATTCCCACACCTGAGGGACTGAACTGTGCGACCGTAATTGCTGTAACTCTTATTAATGTTCTGACATAATTCCCATTAATTCCAGAGGGCTAGTAAATGCATTAGGACTTGTCAACATATTATTTGACACGGTTTATGATCGGTAGAATTATGCTCCTAAGGATTGGGCAGCCCTGACTTTAGGCGTGGGGACGGTAAGCCCTGCGCCCTACCGTAGAGAGAAGGCTTTCATGCTAATCAGATGCTGTTACTCCCCAAGGAGCAGACGGTTGGGCCTTATATCAATAGGAAGCAGTGTCTTCATCGGTAGCAGATGTTGCTTACTTGTGTAATTGGTCCACACTCCAATGCCATTTTTGTAGTTAGTATTTAATATGTTGTGTTAAATCGACTAATTGAAATTAATTTTTGCTTTTTTTTATTTAGTTTTATTATAATAGGAGGTTTATAACATGGTCTAAACTATGCACTTGATGGCTGAGGGTGTTTTATGCTAGGTTTGTTCTGGGCTACAATGCTTCTCACCTCTTTATGGAATAAATTCAATTAATTCGCTTATAAATCTTACTTGGGAAATATAATCAGATTTTTTTAAATTAATTGGATTATAATATAATACCTAATTAGCCGAGAACACACGTTTAACATGAGAGATTAGTATTTTCAGGTGACTTTTCAGAATAAGCTGTTGAACACTATTTCCAAACATATGACTTGTATATGGCAATTCTCAAGTATTACAAGCTCTATCTCTTAATTTTCAGTTGTCTCTAAGTTACTGGATGGAGACTACGTTCTATAATGTCTCTCCTATGCACTACACGCAAAGAATAGGGAATCCTCTGAGTCGCCCGCCAGGGCCGTGGGGTACTCGGTACCGGGTCCTGTCGGCTCAAAGGTATATGTCACGGTGGCGACGACCCGATCCATGGCCCTGGGCGCCCATGTTAAGGGGAAAGTCTTTAAAGGGGATTTGGAATAAGGTTTCTGTTTGTGACGCCACCTGTGGTATTCGGTCAGTGGGGACCGACGCTGCTTAAAGGGGTCCACTGGGGTGATGTTATGGCAGCTATATGGTATAACTTCCCACAGGTGAAGTAGATTCCCAGGGCTCCCGGTGTGTAGGTGAAGATGGTGAATGCTGCAGTAAAGAACGGAGGACACAGGTTTGCAATCTCTTTACCTGGTTTACTGTAGCTTCAGGCAACCACAGTCCAGGGCACCAGATCACAGGTATAGGCAGGGTCCGGCCGGCTTGGAAGCGAATCCAGAGTCCCCTTTACCAGGTGGAGATGAAAGCCTTCCTCAAAGCGCGGTGGTGTTGTAGTCCCTTACTGCCTATGGCTTCTGATAAGGTCCTCACAGTTCTCTCTGTCCTCCATATAGGTTAGGACACAACCTGTATGACTCGAGACTTTTTATAGGGTCTCTATCATGACTCGGGCTCTATGTGCCACTGTGCCTCCTGGGTATTAAGGCGGACAGGTGATTTCTAATCCAGCTGTCCTGCCGCTTTCTGCTGTGCTTCCTAGAGTCCGACACAACCTCGGTCTTCCGGCTACCGGTATTTGCGCTCTCCAGGGAGGTAGCCCAGTCGCAGCTGTCCTTCCCTGGTGTCTCTCTCCTGTGCTTCGCTCTCCTGCACACTTTCTACAAACTGTCCTTTCCTTCTTAGTTCTCCTTCTCCCGGAGCTGCAGCAACTCTGGCTATGCAGCCCTTTCCATTTTTCTGACACTCAAGGTCTGACTGTTCTCTTCTCTGTCCTCTGACAGACTGACTGACTTCCTTTTCCTCCAGACCAGAATATAGGGAAGTTCCCCTTAATCCGGGTTCAGAGCTCCCCCTTCTGGCCTGGAGTATGAACATGTTGTGTGTATGTGCTTACCTGATAAAAGGAATCCTTCATCTCTTCCAAGTGTGACACAACTCTCCCTGTGGGGAAATCAATGCCACTGTGACAACCAGGACCCTGGGGCGTCACGCTAATGGATGGAGACTAAGTTCTATAATGTCTCTCTTATGCACTACACGCAAAGAATAGGGAATCCTCCTGTCTCTATGTAACACACCCTCAGAAGCAGCACCAGCATTGTGGACTTAATATTATTGAGCAGTGTAACTGTGAATCCAGCATTGGGCTGAGCTACAATACTATAAATCAGGTATATATCTCCTTTTCTCTTTCTCCCTCTCTTTCTCTCCTTCTCTTTCCCAATGTCTCCATCCCCCTTTCTCTCTCACCCTCACGGCTCCTCTGTCTCCTCCTCTCTACGCCTCTCTCTCCCCCATACCGCTCTCTATTTCCCCCTCCCCCTCATTCTGTCCCTCTTTCTCCCCCTCTCCTCTTCCTCTTCCTTCCCTATTCATACACTTATATATACAGCATGTATTCTGAGTCCAATTTTTGCTGTTAATTTATTCAAGATTTGTTGAAATGACACTATATAAGCATTATGCAGCACCGTTATTTAATGCTTGTGTGACAGTGTCACATCCGTACTGTCAAGTATTGCTAGTTGGCATTGTATTATTTGAGTACTAATTGATATTACTTAGGGGGTGCAGTACAAAATTGTATCCTGCCCTGCCCAATGAGCATCAATATAAGTCTTTTCCCTTCCATGTGTTAGGTCAGTGCAGATTTTCCTGTCAAAACAATGATTAGATACAAAAACATAGAGAGTTGAGTATTTATACTTTCGAAGGCCACATTCACACTAGCAGTATTTGGTCAGTATTTTACCTCAGGATCTGTAAGCCAAAACCAGGAGTGGAACAATCAGAGGAAAAGTATAATGGAAACACGTCACCACTTCTGGATTTATCACCCACTCCTGGTTTTGGCTTACAAATACTGAGGTAAAATACTGACCAAATACTGACCGTGTGAACGTGGCTTCAGTCTCCAACTTTTTCTTGGCCCATCATGATTCTTAAATGGGTTGTTTGGACTTATAAGAAAAGTCTGCAGTCATTTTTTGTGGCTGCAGACTTTCAAATTGCGACAGTGTGCGATGTGTGGTTTTCCTGTGTTTCCCATGCAAGGGGATGTTTATGTGACCGTGTGTACAGTATGTGGCCTTTATAATTCTCGTTTTCAGGCAGGAACTCTTTCATCTTTTTTTTAATTTACAGCTTCTAAGTTGTTTACTTGCACTGTATATTCTATTGAAGTTTATTCTTTCATTTATTCATTAATTTACTATTTTTTCTTTATGTAATTTACTCAATAATTTAGCAGCACCTTTACTCACTATTTGTCCTTATTTTTTCTTTGGCGCTGTGCATTTCTTTGGTGTCTTTGTTTGTATTCAAGCATTTATTTGTATCTTCAAACTTCAATGAAGAGATAAATACAGTGTTTATATATTTATTTTGTCATCTGAGCATTGTTGATTGGATTGGTCGATTACGTATTTGTAGAATAATGACACAACGCAGTGATAAAATAATTCTATTAATATTTAGCAGAATTATTGAGATTGGTAGGGTAAATGTACCAATATTATTTCCAATCTTTGCACTATGAAAATTGATTCTAACATGTACAAGAAAACATGAAACAGAATTGTTATTTTATGAAAAACAAGTTTTTACTGAAATTCACATTGGTTCGTTGTATAATTAGAATACAATGTTAAATGCTCTACAATAATAAAAATAACAATAGAGTACCATGTCCATCAACAGGCAAATCACTGGAGCCATATAAATATTTAAAAGGGAATCTGTCAGCAGGTTTTATTTCTGTGGTGTCTGAGAGCAGCAAGATGTAGGGGCAGATAACTTGATTCCAGCGATGTATCACTTACTGGGCTGCTTGGGGTAGTTTTGATAAAATCCCTATTTTATCTGCCTCAGATGTAATAGTGCACAGAATGCTGAGCTCTGTATAACCTGCCCACACCACTGATTGACAGATTCCTGTGTACACTGCGCACTGACAGTAAGCTGCTAATCAGTGATGGGGCAGGGTTACACAGATTAGCTGAACTACTTTTAGCACTGACACTTTAGTGCAGCAGTGATAATCTCCTTCTGATATAACACCAATTGTATTGAAACTACAGCAAGCAGCTGAGCAAGTGACCCATCCCTGGAATCAGGCTCTTTGCCTACATGACTCTGCTCTCAGATTAAATAGCAAAAACCTGATGACAGATTCCTTTTAATGGTTTAACGTCAATCCCAACGATGACAAGGAAATTTTCCTAATAATGATTTGCTGATGATGATGTTGTCTGATGATCTACAACCTTATTCCACCATCAACCATAGGTTTTATTCTTCTATTCTCTTATTCCACAGGTAGTGAATATGACGAGGAAGAAGTAGACTATGAAGACTCGGACAGTGATGAGTCTTGGACCACAGAGAGTGCCATTAGTTCTGAAGCAATTCTGAGCTCCATGTGTATGAATGGAGGGGATGAGAAGCCATTTGCCTGTCCTGTTCCCGGATGTAAAAAGAGATATAAGGTAATGTGAACATGGGTTCCTCTGTGCCAAACGTAAAGCCAAAGCACAATCTGAGCAGACTCTTACAGTTAGCTGTCATCTATGTGAGTTCTGATTTAACAAGGTTTAGAGCTTCTGAATATTATTATTCCATTCACTGAAATCAAGCAGAGATATTTTTTAGAAGATTTGGAATGAAATCCAACATTAAATGAGTATTCCTCCTCAACCTTTCCTATATTGAGAACCACATTCGGGTCTGATTGATGGTCTGATCAAACACACTCACCGCACTATCATACTCAGCTCAGGGCACCCCTCTAACGGCCAGTGTCACTCTGTCTCCAGCTCAGGGCACCCCTCTAACAGCCAGTGTCACCCTGTCTCCAGCTCAGGGCACCCCTCTAATGGCCAGTGTCACTCTGTCTCCAGCTCAGGGCACCCCTCTAACGGCCAGTGTCACTCTGTCTCCAGCTCAGGGCACCCCTCTAACAGCCAGTGTCACTCTGTCTCCAGCTCAGGGCACCCCTCTAATGGCCAGTGTCACTCTGTCTCCAGCTCAGGGCACCCCTCTAACGGCCAGTGTCACTCTGTCTCCAGCTCAGGGCACCCCTCTAATGGTCAGTTTCACCCTGTCTCCAGCTCAGGGCACCCCTCTAACGGCCAGTGTCACTCTGTCTCCAGCTCAGGGCACCCCTCTAACGGCCAGTGTCACTCTGTCTCCAGCTCAGAGCACCCCTCTAACGGCCAGTGTCACTCTGTCTCCAGCTCAGGGCACCCCGCTAGCGGTCAGTGTGACCCTGTCTCCATCTTGCCATACTTATAGCCCACCTCCCCCAGAATATGCGCATACAGATCTGTTGTTCAGTGCTGGGCTACTCACAGAAGTCACCATCTGAAGACCTTCTCTTCATAGTTGTTTGATAAACTTCGTGCTAACACATTAAGCTGGCAGGCCGCCATGAGCTACAGATTATGGGCCCGCGAGCCACATGTAGCTCCAGAACCTCAATAAGAGTGCCACTGACAGTAACATACTGTATGTCCCTTCTCGTATTCACATATGGAAAGTTCCAACAACTGTCGAAATGGCCTGGGGCGTAACATTTAATCATGGGCCCCTCTCTACTATGAGCACTGACAATAATAGTTATTTAATAATGGCGTTCCATTTCCCAATGATTCTTTGTTCCTTCCCCTTTCTCAGGGACAGCAAAACAGTGATCCTCTAATTACTCTTAAAGGTTATGTCACATCTCGTAAAATGATGGCTTGTAGCTAGGATATGCTATCATTTTACGACTGTGGGTGTCTGATATCTGGTACCCCCTCCGATCCTGAGGAGATCTCTGCTCTGCAGGTCCCAGCACAGTCTTGTAGCCAGGGAAAACTGTGTAGGGAAAAGACAGATCTACATCAGTGTTGCATTCCCTTTATTCTCAGGATCGGTAGCAGTCCCAGACGTCGGACCTCCACTGATATGTCATGACTTGGAAATTGAAGAAGTTCTTTAATGGTAGAGATAAACCCTACATATGTCAGGTCCCATTGTTACTGGTAGCTTTTATTTTCTCTAGTTATATGTTAAAGCCTCCATATTAGATGAAAGTTGATGGGGTTGGGACTGGCTGACCATCTGATTGTATGGAGGACCCTGACTCTTTCTCCGACAGATTGTGTTAGGGGAGAGAAGGATTGGGCAATTCAGCCACCGATTCTTTTGTATTTAGGGGAGGTAAGCTGCTGAGAGAGGGGTCTGGCGGAGCTTTCTCCTCTCTCCCTCTAGAAAATACATGAGCGGTCATGTGCATGGGGAAGTCAAGAGAGGTAGCTGTTCGGGTCAACAGCTATCTCATGAATGACAACCCTTAGGGAGGTAAGGTTTTTCAGAATTGCCAATATGAAAGCCAAGGACACACTCTGACCTGCAGGACATATGGACAGGTATGCCATGGGACATCAAGCTATTTTTCTTCTAGTGCACATTCTTTATGACACCTTACTGGAAGACGCTAACACTTCTGGGTCTGTATGGTGCAAAATGTAGTAGCTTTTACTATAAAGGGTTGAGCGGAAAAATTTCACCTTGGATAGGCAAGACCCCTGGAGAAGCCTCATTTTGGTGGGATACTTTAAATGCAGAGGTCGCTTAGGAACCTCTTCTCTACCATCTAAAATTGCAAGGAGGGAAGACACATTTCACATCCTTTAACCAATATCGTGCATGGTTCAGGGACGGTGGGATGGGCACTATGAGCAGGGTAAGAGTATTTCCTACTCTTTCATACTTTACAGTAAATATGTATCTATTATGATGTACAATAATTACTTGTCAGCCAAATATGTTACCTCCTTTTCCAAACTTTCCCCCTTAACATTCCCCTTTCCTTTACGTGTTACAGTTTGGCTCAAGGCACGTTCACATTGTACGCTGCTACTTTCTGTACACACACCTTAATCCTGTACAATATAATAGCCGCTATCTTAATTGCCTTTGTGTCTCTTTTATGCCTGGAGGTGAACGGACTTTTGATATTCTGTATTGCCTAAGAAGGTCTGTAAGTAAAGTGTAATTAAACATGGTACCCCGGCCCCTGATTCAGCAGAGGTGCGCCTGGGGCTCTCACCGCTGTGTGTATGAGGGGCTTTCTTCACCACTTTCTTGACTGTCTCAATAACACTTGTGTCTCACATGATGTTTATTCCTGTCCATTTAAGCCTGGAACAGTGTGAACATATTTATGGCGCAGCCAGGTACAATAAATTAGTGTTAGTTGGTACAGCGTGGCACACCCAGAAACCCTACTGTAAGACGCTCTTGTTCTTAATTACGGCACAATTAGTGCTCTGCCGGCTTCTGGTTTCTTGCGCAGGTTTTTTATCTGTTTCGTCTAGTTTAGAAAGAATCAGAAAATCACAGATGCCCATTACACAGACATATCCTTTTCTTCACAAGAATGCAGTGTTTATGAGTAAAGTGGTGATGGTGGGAGGGCATATAGTAAAACGCCAGTGTCTTAAGTCAGGAAGCAAACTAGCCATTGCCATTGTAACAGGGGTCCCTTTTCCCAGGGGGCATCCCCATACTGCAGCAAGTGTTTCCTTAGAAGAGAGAATCTAGAGGTAGAGGGCTTGTAATTTGCTACATCCTGTCTGTTCTCTGTGTGACTGCCAGCCCTCCTTTTATTGCCCAAATAAGCGTACTGTTCCTGCCTGCTTTTCCTATCACACCACCTTCATCTCAAATGCACAAGGACTGTCTCAAGGATATCTTGCACACCATTAAGTCAGAAGGGAATGAAATTAATGAGCCACGGGGAAAGCTGACAAACATGGAGCAAGCGGCAAATAAAAAGTAACCATACAGAGACTTGAATAAATATTAACTGTTTTCCTTCTTCTTTCCCAAGGATTTTGTATGAAATCACTTTTTATCGCAGGATACTTTATTACATTTTATTATGGTACCCCATTCCATATTATAGGCCTCTTCCTTTGCAGTCTGTGCACCCCCCTGTGTTGTCCTCAGCCACCCTGCTGTTCCCCATGTCTGCCACACCACCCTGAGATAATCAGAACATTTGTCCTTAGCCAACAGGGGGCGTTACAGACCTTCACAGAATGGGCTGAACCGTGCGACACATGGCTGGAATAGACTCATTTCTAATGATCTTTACATAGCAACTTAATTCTAATCATAATTGAACTTGTGCCATGTATGTAACTATAGCCATAATCCTTTTATGTGGCCTGGTGCAGTGGTGGACATAGCATTTCCACAACTTGTGCAGCCACACCGCCCTCCACAGAGGATCAGACTCTGCCAGTATAAGTCAATGGGCGCACAAAACACGAATCATGTACGGGTTACCATCCGTATGGCAAGTGTTTTTCACGGATACATTACAATTATAAAGATAGGAACCTGTATATTACCTGTTTATTAAATTGTACAGTTGCCGTGCAGATGGAGAGAACAGACATATCTTCAGGTTTTTCTGTACTTTAAACAGATGATTTTGCATATGCTCCTGTGAACCCCGCCTTACTCACAGACTGCATAGCGCTCCGTGTGGAAGAATGCGCCAAAATCACACCTGAGCAATGTATGCGACTAGTTTCTCCATCATACAGGAGGCATCTGAAAGCAGTCATCACCAACAAAGGATTTTGTAATAAGTATTAATTAAATTTCCGTAAGCGTTTTTTCCGGTGTCATTTCTCATTATTACACATAATTTCATTTATGGACATCTGTGGTTTGATTTCTTTGCTTGGATTGGTTGGGTTGTTACCAACATCTGGTGAGAATTTCATATCAATAGCACCTTTAGAAACAGATTTACTTAGAAAATTGGTGATGTGTCCATATATATATATATATATATATATATATATATATATATATATATAATGTACTATATGTAGATCTTTCACGATCAACCATACAAATAGGAATAGGTGCAATACAACCATCTACTTCACATAGAAAAACAGTTATTGGAAAAGATCCAATAAAAATATATAAACAGTAAAATAATTTTTCATAATGTATGAAACTTCAAGGCAGCAACACATTTTAAGGAAACCAAATCCCATGTAATTTACAGATTTATGTATGCACACACATGTCTTCATGTTGGAACGGGAAGTAGTAATAAATGGCTGTCCATGAAGGACTACACAGTATTGAAACAGGAGGTACAGGGAATGGATGTGTGAATATGATTTTTTTTTATTTTTGTACACTATCCTGAGCTGTTTTACTGTTCTGGTTCGGCTGCAGAATAGATGTATCAGACCTCAAAATAATTTTTTAATGTTGTATAACTGAGAGATTATTCTAAACAGCAGACATTTTAGATGGAGCTTTTATAGGACGCTTTATGTGGTCTGTAGGATTACTGGATATCTTAACACTATTGACTTTTAAGTTGAACTTTGCCAAATAGGAAGTTTATTGTTTACCCAAAAACTGGGTAGGATCTTTTAGAAGGTAAGCCATGCAAGTGCTGTTCTTGGTGCACCCTGCCTTGGCTTTAGCTTTTTTTTCCTGTTTTCTCTGGCCTTTCTAATTGCTGTTGTGTGACATAAGCAATCTGAATTCCTTGAGTCCCACCAAAGGTTTTCATAGATTTGTAGTTCACAACCATTTCTCAAATTGCACCACCTTCACAATCAACACTTATTACCTCTGCCCTTGACCTACCCTGTGTCTGTTTGCAGATCTTTTATGGGAGTTCTGTGACTGCTCGTGTTGACCTAGTAGCTCTACCCAGCTTCTACGTGCACTTCAGCTGTAGTAAATCCAGTTTGCACTGCTTTATGTGTTTATTTTCAGTAAAGTTTGCATGCCTTCCTTATCATTTTATTGCTTTGTTAGCACTTATATATATGTCGCTGGGAAGCCCGTAGTTTCACTGATTAGTAGACTACACGGTATTAATAGTAGTGCTCAGAAGGAAACTGTGCAGAAAGGTCATGGGTAATGGATTCGTAGGCTTTATGCAGTGATGGAGGTCATGAACAACTCACCCTATATAAGAAAATTCAAGATAAAATATTTTTAGCATGCAGGTTTTATATTTCTAAATTGAAGGTTTTCTTCAGGAATAAATAAGGTAGTGTTTGGAACTATGGTGTTCTGGTTCCATTCCATACTGTATGTGCTTCTAACCAGCAAGGGACATGTAATAGCTGATTGGTTGGGGTTCCCATTAATTGATATTGATGACCTCTCCTCCAAAAAGCCAACAATATCAAAGTTCTGTGCAACTTCTTTAAAAAAATACACCTATAAAAATAATTGTATATTATTACTATTTATTTATATAGCACCATTGACTCCATGGTGCTGTACATGAGAAGGGGTTACATTCAAATTACACCTATCACTTACAGTTAGTAAACTAACAATGACAGACTGATATAGAGGGGCGAGGACCCTGCCCTTGCGAGCTTACATTCTACAGGATGGTGGGGATGGAGACAATAGGTTGAGGGTTGTAGGAGCACCGGTGTTGGTGAGGCGGTAGCTTTAGTAGTGGTGAGGAGGCAGCCAGGGTCAGTACAGGCTGTAGGCTTTCCTGAAGAGGTGGGTTTTCATGTTCCATCTGAAGAATTCGAATGTGGTTGATAGTCAGATATGTTGGGGCAAAGAATTCCAGAAGATGGGGGATATTCTGGAGTAGCGAGGAAAAGATGAATTAGTTGGGCAGCAGAGTTAAGGATGGACTGGAGAGGTGCAAGGGTGTTAGCAGGGAGGCCACAGAAAAGGATGTTGCAGTAGTCAAGGCGGGAGATGATGAGGGCATGCACAAGCATTTTAGTAGATTGACGGTTGAGGAAAGGACGGATTCTGGAGATATTTTTGAACTGGAGGCGACAGGAGGTGGAGAGAGCTTGGATGTGTGGTTTGAAGGACAGGGCAGAGTCAAGGGTTACTCCGAGGCAGCGGACTTCCGGTACGGGGAAAGCGTGATGTCATTAATTGCAATAGATAGGTCAGGTATGGAAGATATATATGATGGCGTAAAGATGATGAGTTCAGATTTGTCCACATTGAGTTTGAGAAAGCGAGAGGAGAAGAAGGAGAATAAAACTGATAGACACTCCGGGATTCTGGACAGCAGAGAGGTGACGTCTTGTCCAGAAAGGTAGATCTGAGTGTCATCAGCATAAAGGTGGTACTGGAATCCATGGGACTTTATGAGTTGTCCCAGGCCAAGTGTGTAAATTGAGAAGAGTAGGGGTCCTAGAACAGAGCCTAGGGGGACTCCAACAGAGAGGGTGGGATGAGGAGGTAGTGTGGGAGTGGGAGACGCTGAATGTGCGGTTGGAAAGGTATGAGGAGATCCAGGATAGGGCAAGGTCTTTGATGCCAAAGGAGGAGAGGATCTGTAGTAGGAGGCAGTGGTCAACTGTGTCAAAAGCAGAGGACAGGTCTAGAAGAGGAGTACAGAGTATTGTCTGTTAGCTGTAAGTAGGTCATTATTGATTATGGTCAGGGCTGTCTCAGTTGAGTGATGGGGGCGGAAACCAGATTGTAGATTGTCAAAGAGCAAGTTAGATGAGAGGTGGGAGGAAAGTTCAGCGTGGACGTGCTGCTCCAGGAGTTTGGAAGCGAATGGGAGCAGCGATATTGGGCGATAGCTGGACATAGCTGTTGGGTCGAGGGTTGGCTTTTTAAGGATAGGCGTTATTGTGGCATGTTTGAAAGCAGAAGGGAAGGTGCCAGAAGTTAGTGATAGGTTGAAGAGGTGGGTTAGGGATGGGATAAGTGTGGTGGTGAGGTTGGGGAGGAGATGGGATGGGGTCAAGCGCACAGGTGGTGAGGTGCAATTTGGAGAGGAGACAATTAATTCCCCCTTCAGTGATCTTGGAGAGGGAGGTTATGGGGTTTGGGCATTGGTCTCGTATACAAAGGGGTTGTGGTGGTTGAGCAATGAAGACTTGCCTTGTTTGTTCGATCTTATTTTTAAAGTGTGTAGCAAAGTACTCAGCAGAGATGACGGGGCAGTGGTGGGCGGAGGAGGGAGTTAAAGGTTTTGAATAACTGTTTGGGGTTGTAGGATAGGGAAGATACGAGGGTTGTGAAGTAGGCATGTTTAGCAGAGGTGAGAGCAGATTTAAAAGCGAGTGTTGCCTGAATGCAGTGAAGTCGTCTTGCGAATGTGTTTTCTTCCAATGCCGCTCTGCAACCCTGGACAGTTGCCAGAGTTTTTTAGTGGTGTTATTGTGCCAGGGTTGTCTGTTGATACGTCGCACTCTGCCATGAACGAGAGGGGTGACCGTGTCAATAGCTGATGCGAGAGTGGCATTGTAAAAAGCAGTGGCAGTGTCTGTGTCGTGGAGTGAGGATATGGATGCCAGTGGTAGGATAGAGTCAGAGAGTGTGTTGGTGTCTAGGTGTGTAAGGTTTCTACAGGGGTGCGCATGTTGCTGGACCTGGGTGACCAGTGAGGAGGACAGGGATGAGAAAGTGAGCAGATGGTGGTCGGATAAAGGGAGAGGGGAGGTGGTGAAGTTAGATAGAGAGCAGAGACTGGTGAAGACCACGTCTAATGTATGTCCGTCTGTGTGGGTGGCTGCGGAGGACCAATGAGTAAGTCCAAAAGAGAAAGTAAGTGACGGAAGTTTAGAGGCTGTTAACTGAGGGGTATCAGTGGGGATGTTGAAGTCACCCATGATGATGGTGGGAATGTCAGCAGAGAGAAAGTGAAGAAGCCAGGTGGAGAATTGGTCAATAAAGGCAGTGGCGGGGCCTGGAGGTCAGTATATGACATCCACTTGTAGGTCGTAGGTAGAGTAGATGCGGACAGAGTGGACTTCAAAAGAGCGGAGGATAAGGGAGGGTAGAGGTGGGATTGGGTTAAAGGTGCAGTTAGAAGAAAGGAGAAGACCCACTCCTCCACCATGTCTGTTGCCGGGGCGGGGGGTGTGGGTGAAGTGGAGGCCGCCGTAACACAGCGCAGCAGGGGAGGCGGTGTCAGAGGGTGTTAGCCATGTTTATGTAAGGCCAAGGAAGGCAAGCTTGTGAGAGAGAAAAAGGTCATGAAGCTCATTGCAGACTGAGCAGGCATTTCAGAGTGCTCCAGAGAGAGGGAGCAGGGGGGTGAGCATCAGCATCACGGGTTTTATGTTGGAAAGATTGCGGTAGTTCGTATTAGATAGGGAGCGATGGGAGGGAGTAGTCATGAGAGGTATGAGCTGTGGGGGGCCAAGGTTAGGAGATATGTCACCAGCAGTGAGGAGAAGCAGAGATAGGGAGAGCAGATGGAAGAAGAAGAGTGGCCGGCTGGTTTTGTGTTTTATTAGGACAGATTTGAGGTTGAGGAGCAGGTCAGCAGAGGAGGACAGGTGGGGAGGTAAGAGTGCAGTGGAGATGGTTATTTGGTTAGAGGGTGCTGGGGTTTGTTGATAGCGAAGGAGAGAGAGGATTAGTGGAGCAAACACTGTATGGGCGTATGTAAACATGATGGAGTAAGATGGGTTAATAGAAAAGCTAGGTCCAAGTAATAAGAAGTGCTTACTCAGCAGACATTCCCAAAAGAGACAGATACATAGCGTGGGGTCCTGAATCTTGCCGTGACTAACTACCGTTGAAATAACTGCAGCGTCTGTATGCTTAGCTGTGTGATGCTTTGCTGCAGGGATGCGCGTGCCTGACCCCACACGCGTGCACCCTTTAAGATGCTACTAAACTTATAGGACTGAGTAAAGGATCAGGTGAGAGGGATTGTGGGTCCTTATCTATATATATAATTGTCTAAGGGTTTTTCCGTCTGTCTGTCCTGGAAATCCCGGCTCTCTGATTGGTCGAGGCCGCCAGGCCTCGACCAATCAGAGACCGGCACAGCATCGACGTAGAAATCCCGCGTCTGATTGGTCGAGGCCGCCAGGCCTCGACCAATCAGCAACGGGCACAGCGACGATGATGTCATAAAGGACGTAGACATCTCACGTTTCTGATTCAGCGACGGGCACAGTATCGACGTAGATGTCATAATGGTTGCCATGGCGACGATGATGTCATAAAGGTTGCCTCGACCAATCAGCGACGGGCACAGTGTGCCGCGAATTCTGGAATCATCATTGTCCATATACAACGGGGACATGCATATTCTAGAATACCCGATGCGTTAGAATCGGGCCACAATCTAGTTTGGGATAAATTAGCAATTGACCAACACCCCAGGGGAGGTTACATGATCAAAGGCACTGAGCCTGGCTACAACCATATGCTCTAACACCTCTTTGCTCAAGATAATATCTCCTGTGACCACAGCATGGATGTGCAGCAGTAATTGTAAGTAATATAATACAACAAATGAATTTAGCAAACATTCAATAGGCACATTTAAAGGAATTGTTGCAGGATGATAGGCAGCAGATGACAGGAAGCAGAGATATTTGTACAATTAAAGGGGAATGTTGCAGGATGATAGGCAGCAGATGACAGCAAGCAGAGATATGTGTAGCGTTAAAGGGGAATGTTGCAGGATGATAGGCAGCAGATGACAGCAAGCAGATATATAACTGCTATGGTGTTGTATGTGACGTCATGGTTACAGACTACAATCAAACATTCTGTAGTCTGATCCTGCAGTCGCACTTTCTTCCATCTATCGCCCTTTTTCTGTCTAATCTACTTATTATAAATAAGCAAGTTAGGATATAGATGGAAAATAGTATGACAAGAAGATTACCGTATTTTTCGGACTACAAAACGCACTTTTTCCCCCCCCAAAAAAGGCAGAGGTCCAGTGGCAGAGGGGCAGAGGAGGCGCAGTAAGCGGGGTCCCTTTCTCCGGTGAGGTGATGCAGCAGCCCGGTATGCAGCAGAGCCGGGTGAATCCTGTTGTTATCGGTGGGCGCGGCCATTTTCCTGAGGCTGTGCGTGCGCAGATGAAGCACTCTGCTTCCCGGGGCTTCAGGAAAATGGCCGCGGGAGGCCGCGCGTGCGCAGATGGAGATCGCGGCGGCCATTTTCCTGAAGCCCCGGGAAGCAGAGCGCTCCATCTGCGCACGCGCGGCCTCAGGAAGATGGCCGCGCCCACCGATAACAACAGGATTCACCCGGCTCTGCTGCATACCGGGCTGCTGCATCACCATACTGGGGAAAGGGACCCTGCTTACTGCGCCTCCTCTGCCGCTGCACCTCTGCCACCGCACCTCTGCCGCCACGGTAAGCCTGCATTGCCTGCACGGTAAGCCTGGGACCCCTTTCACGCCATACCTCTCACTGCACCTCCTGATCCCAGCACCTCCTGATCCCAGCACCTTCTCATCCCAGCACCTCCTGATCCCAGCACCTCCTGATCCCAGCACCTTCTCATCCTAGCACCTCCTCATCCCAGCACCTTCTCATCCCAGCACCTCCTCATCCCAGCACCTCCTCATCCCAGCACCTCCTGATCCCAGCACCTTCTCATCCCAGCACCTTCTTATCCCAGCACCTCCTGATCCCAGCACCTCCTCATCCCAGCACCTCCTCATCCCAGCATCACCCCACCTCTGCCGACACCTTGCCTCCTGTGACCCTGCTCTGCCACCGCCAGCCCTCAGGTAAGATACTGTAAATTCGGACAATAAGACGGACCCCCATCTTATAAAAAATCTTTTTTTCTGCAATTTTCACCCCAAATTTGGGGTGCGTCTTATGGTCCAGTGCGTCTTATAGTCCGAAAAATACGGTAGATTGTTTGTAGTCTGTAACACTAGCAACACATAGCCCTGGATATAAGCTTTAGACACAAAACGTAATTTTTTTAATTAAAAACTTTGAAAAGATCCATATTTTTTATCATGCACTGGAGCAATACATTTTTGGATTAAAAGGAGAACATGACCATTAAATGTCATAAAGTGATCTTGATGAGCTGAGATGTTGGAAAACAATAATAAAGACTATGTTTTACCAATTGTAAGAAATTACAATTGTAGTCAAAACACATCCAAACACAAAACACACAGACAGCAATATTGGCCATCTTTAATGATTGGCAGAGCATCATGCTAAAACATTCTTGGCCATACACATTTATTGAATGTTGGCTGAAACTAATGATTTCTGCTGGATGGGCCAACCATCTTATGCATGTGGGGGTGTTCCAACTCTCCCATGTCAGATACTATTGGATGAATCTGAATACCATCTTTGGTTCTCAGCAGAGATAAGTTGCTGCCAGAAGTGTAATGGAGGCACTATTCGTGGTTACCTGTCAGCTCTAAATATGGCTACCACAAACAGACTTAGTGCTAGCTAATCTATTTTCCAGATCCTAGGAGTCACCATGGCTTTCACACTTTAATCCCTAATCATGTATCTGAACTTAACAGCGACCACAGAGTTAACTGAGGTTCGGTGGAGCAAGCTGGCAAGAGGAAAGGTCCGGTGACTTGGTCAGTACCAGGAGGTCAGTGCAGGGACAAGATCGTAAGGCAGTAGTCAAAAACGACCTGAGATCAAAATCAGGACTGTCTACTGGAAAGCAAAATAGGATACTAAGCTGTTCCTGGAATTAAATTATAACCGCTGGTGGACAGCAGGCTGTTAGGAGCTTAAATAGCTTGCAGCCCTGCCCAGACCAGACAGGAGGAATCAAATACTGACAAATGTGAACTCTTGATCTCCCAGCATGGACAACAAATGGCGACAGAAGCAAAGACAGGTAGGGCAGGTTCCAATGTCACACAAGGTAGCTGGCCGTGGCAATCTTCCCATTTAGCACAAATGAATGGGCAGTTCTAAGGATGATGGCGTAAAGAGGAATCATTGTTTTCCAAAACATCAATCCGTTATCAATGGTTGGTGTTAAACTTGATATGGATCAAATTGATCAAATTACTAGTACAAATATCTGTGTGAACCAATTTAGAACTATAGCTATTAATCATTTACGGTATGTATCGTCAACTTTGCAATGTGTATTATCATGAATTTCTACATGTACTTCAGTCTGTGACTGTCATGTCATTCAATTAGTTCATTATCAATGCATCTGCCAGATCACTTCCCCGGTGAATCATATTTGCGTCTCTCAAACATAAATAAAGTCATCAGAATTCATAATTTGTCGCCTCCAGTGCAGTCACCGGGGCAGTAAAACCCATTTACAAGATTGGCACTGTTCTGTACTCCATCCCTTTAGACCTTGGCAAGCTTCATCGATACACAAAACAAAATGTTGACATTAGCAGAGTGGAAAAAGAAGTAGCAAGTCCCCAGTTATTATAGAGGCAGAATTTATTTCTATGTCAATCATTGAGATCCGGCTTCAGCCTTACTTTGCTTACCCCCTGCCTGCATCTTGTATGCTCGGTGCGTTTTATTAGAGCTGAACTAAATCTTGTCTTCAGTCATAACTCATTTTCACTCCTTTCTAGCAGGTGTGGCATAGATTGCGAACACAGCCACACAAAGACTCAGTCTTACCCTTTAGAAATCAACTTTCCAGAAGTTCTTTGCACAATTTACTCGCTTTTCGTGGTGCAATCATGTACTGCAAGCTGCGTGCATCTTTTAGTATTTCCTTACAACATTAATAGAACATTATTACTTCATAGGCAACATTGGGTAAGAAAACTAGACATTTAGAATTTATTCACATGCGCTAGATTTAATCTTTAGATTTCTACAGCTTTCCAACAGTTCTATTCATTCGAATGGGGACTGCAAAAATCCATGTGCTTGCCACCAAAACAACTTCAATTAGATGGAACTGATCATCATCAGCAAAAGTTACTGCAACAAAGCTGCCGCTTGTGAAATGATTGGCATCCTGTGTCTTGTCCGTGTGTTGTTTCATTATACTCCCCAGACATACAGCTCTGGCAAAAATTAAGAGACCACTTCAAAATCTTCAGATTGTCTGATTTTTCTCTTTATAGGTATATTTTTGAGTAAAAAGTAAATTGTTCTTTTAGTCTATAAACTTCTGACAACATGTCTCCGAATTTCCAAACAATAAATTTTGTATTTTTTTTCTGACAAAGAAAAATGGTCAAAATTTTTTAAAAAATACCTAAGAGCTTTCAGACCTCAAATAATGCCAAGAAAACAATTTCATAATCATTTACAAACAACAATACTAATGTTTTAACTCCGGAAGAGTCCAAAATCAATATTTAGTGGAATAACTATGATTTTTAATCACAGCTTTCATGCTTCTTGGCATGCTTTCCACCAGTCTTTCACACTGCTTCTGGCGCAAAAATGTAAGCAGTTCTTCTTTGTTTGATGGCTTGTGACCATCCATCATCCTCTTAATTACATTCCAGAGGTTTTCAATGGGGTTCAGGTCTGGAGATTGGGCTGCCCATGACAGGGTTTTGATGTGGTGGTCTCTTAATTTTTGCCAGAGCTGTATATAGTGACTTGAAAAATTATTGATACCCAGTGAACTTTTCCACATTTTTTCACGTTACACCCACAAAGTAAAAAAAAAAATATTTGGATTTTATGTGACATATCAACACAAAGTAGCAAGTATTAGTAAAGTGTAAAAGAAATGACACATGGTTTTCAAATGGTTTTCTAAATATTTTAAAAATATAAATCTGAAAATTGTGACACACATTTGTATTCAGCCCACCTGAGTCAATAGCGTGTAGGAGCACCTTTTGCTGCAATTACTGCTGAAGATCTTTTGGGGTCTGTCTCTACCAGCTTTGCACATCTAGAGGCTGAAATTTTTGCCCATTCTTTGCACACTAGCTGTAGCTCAGTGAGATGGATGGAGGCGTCTGTAAACAGCAATTTTCAAGTGTTACCACAGATTCTCAATGGAGTTTGTTTGGACTGTGATTGACTGGGCCATTCACACACATGAATATGCTTTGATCTAAACCATTCCATTGTAGCTCTGGCAGTATGTTTAGGGTCGTTTTCCTGCTGGAAGGTGAACTTACGTCCCAGTCTCAAGTCTTTTACAGCCTCTAACAGGTTTTCCTTTAGGATTTCCCAATATTTAGATCCATCCATCTTCCCATCATCTCTGACCAGCTTCTCTGTGCCTGCTGAAGAAAGCCTCCCCACAGCATGATGCGGCTACCACCCTGTATGATGATGAGGATGATGTTTTCAGAGTGATGTGCAGTGTAAGCTTTCTACCATACATTTTGCCTTTAGGCCAAAAAGTTCTACTTTGGTCTCATCTAACCACAGCACCTCCTTTCACATACTAGCTGTGTCCTGTACATGTTTTTTTTTTTTTTTTTTTTTAAATCTGCAAATGGAACTTCTGATGGCTTGCATTCAAAAATGTCTTTGGAGTTGTGCCATACTTCTACTTTTGGATAATGGACTGAAAAGTACTCCGTGAGATTTTCAAATATTGGACTATTTTTTTTTCTAACTAACACTACTTTACTCTTCTCCACACCTTTATCCCTGACCAGTCTGGTGTGTTCCTTGGTTTTCATGATGCTGCTTGATCCCCCGTGTCCTCAAATAAATCTCTGTGGCCTCCACAGAACAGCTGTAGTTATACTGAGAATAAATTACACACAGGTGGACTCAATTTACTGATTATGTGCTTTCTGGAACTAATTGGCTACTCAAGATTTTATTTAAGTTAGGAGTATAAGACTACGGGGGTCTGAATACAAATGTGCATCAAAATTATCAGATTTATATTTTTAAAATAATAAGAAAAACCATAAATCATTTGTTTCATAGTTCACAAATACTTGCTACTTTGTGCTGGTATATCATATAAAATCCCAATAAAATACATTTAAGTTTATGGGTGTAATGTGAAAAAATGTGGAAAAGTTCACGGGGTATGGATACATTTTCAAGGTACTATACAGTGCAACAGAGGTATAGTCTGCCTGGCTTCATTGCTCTCCTTGCAGGGAGTACGGTATACCTCGCTGCACCGTGCATACCCAGGGAGTATACCTCCCCCTACTGCACTGTGAATAGGTCACTGATATTTTATTGGTGGGGGTCTGTCCCCCCTCCCATTCCACCACAATCAGCTGAGCCATGGTATAGTGGCTGTGAATGGTACTACAAGCTTTCTTCCTTTCACTTTTATAAACTGGAAATAGTAAAAAACATGCTGAAAGGTTGATTGGCCTCCTTTGAAATTGGCTAAAGTATATTGGGGACAGAGATTGTTGTTAGGGCTGACAATCTATGTACAACGCTGCAGAATATGGATAGATACATTAACATGAACCCACTGCTTGCTGCAATGGCATGAAGAATGACTTAGTGTGGGGGGGAAACTGAAATAGGGCTCAAGTTGTGATTAGAGGGAAATTCTCAGCTCGTCGTGCCCATCACATTCTTACCTTTTCAGGTATTTGCACATTTCAATCAAAGGTTTTACAGACCTGAATTTTTTTTACAGCGTCATTGTCTTCAAGGCAGAGGCCAAGAATGAGAAGGGCAGTCATATAATAGAAGACGATAGTCTTCATTGCTGTCTGCAGCTGCGCAGATTTAACAAGCTGAGGCTATTTATGATCTGCAGAGTTTACTGCTCATCACATCCCATTAACAGAATGTTTTATCCATTTTATATAAGTGCAAGATGATTTTTATTTGTTTGTTTCATGTTGTAAAGATGCCCTCGTCCACACATCGTGTGCTAGAGAATGTGCGCGGTACAAGCTGTCACTGAAGGGTTAATGCAGCAGTTCGTATTTGTCACATCTGAGCAAAAATTAATCTAGAGAGTGCAATAAAAAAAAATGCCAAACTGGCAATAAACGTCTGATTGCTGGCAGAGGAGGATACTTTCTGCTGCCAACGCTGGATATCACGAAAAGGCTTTTTCTGATAACGCAAGCGCGTTTACTCTAAGCACGGCAAAGTCTATGATACTATATAAAGAGCAATATTACGGTGCAGCCGGACTGTGGAGTCTGTAAGCCAAGGTTCCCACTCTGATGTCAACTAGTGATGAGCGAATATACTCGTTACTCGAGATTTCCCGAGCACGCTCGGGTGACCTCCTAGTATTTTTTAGTGCTCGGAGATTTAGTTTTTAGCGCCGCAGCTGAATGATTTACATCTGTTAGCCAGCATAAGTACATGTGGGGATTCCCTAGCAACCAGTGAACCCCCACATGTACTTATGCTGGCTAACAGAGGTAAATCATTCAGCGGCGGCGCTAAAAACTAAAACTCCGAGCACTAAAAAATACTGGGAGGACACCCGAGCGTGCTCGAGAAATCTCCAGTAACGAGTATATTCGCTCATCACTAATGTCACCTCTTCCATTTTTCCACAATCCGACACTGGCACCAACCCCTTCATGAATGGCCAATAACAAATTTACGGAAGTCAAATAGTAAAGTAACATCACTGGGTTTTTTGTGTTTTTTTTTTTTTTTTTTTTTTTTTTAAATAAGGGCCTTAGATTAAAGTATTAACATTTCTAAACTTGTCTAAATTTAATAAATAAATTAACCCCTTCCCGACCTGTGACACAGCGTATGTGTCATGAAAGTCGGTGCCAATCCGACCTGTGACGCATATGCTGTGTCACAGAAAGATCGCGTCCCTGCAGATCGGGTGAAAGGGTTAACTCCCATTTCACCCAATCTGCAGGGACAGGGGGAGTGGTGGTTTAGCCCGGGGGGGTGGCTTCACCCCCCGTGGCTACGATCGCTCTGATTGGCTGTTAAAAGTGAAACTGCCAATCAGAGCGATTTGTAATATTTCACCTAAAAAACTGGTGAAATATTACAATCCAGCCATGGCCGATGCTGCAATATCATCGGCCATGCTGGAAACACTTTTGTGCCCCCACCCCACCGATCGCCCCCCCAGCCCTCCGATCTGTGGTCCGCTCCCCTCCGTCCTGTGCTCCGCTCCCCCGTCCTCCTGTCTGCTCCAATCCCACCCCCCGTGCTCCAATCCAACCCCCTGCACACCGATCCACCCCCCCGCACACCGATCCACCCCCCCGCACACCGATCCACCCGCCCGCACACCGATCCACACCCCCGCACACCGATCCACCCGCCAGCACACCGATCCACCCCCCCATGCTCCGATCCACCCCCCATGCTCCGATCCACCCCCGTGCTCCGACGCCCCCCCCCCCCCCGTGCCCTGATCTCCCCCCCTTATACTTACCTAGCCTCCCGGGGTCCGTCCGTCTTCATTCCTGGGCGCCGCCATCTTCCAAAATGGCGGGCGCATGCGCAGTGTGCCCGCCGAATCTGCCGGCCAGCAGATTTGTTCCAATGTGAATTTTGATCACTGTGATAAAACCTATCGCAGTGATCAAAATAAAAAAAAACAGTAAATGACCCCCCCCTTTGTCCCCCATAGGTAGGGACAATAATAAAATAAAGAATTTTTTTTTTTCCACTAAGGTTGGAGTTAGAACTAGGGTTAGGGTTAGGGGTAGGGTTAGGGTTAGGGGTAGGGTTAGGGTACGGTATGTGCACACGTATTCTGGTCCTCTGCGGATTTTTCCGCAGCGGATTTGATAAATCCGCAGTGCTAAACCGCTGTGGATTTATCGCGGATTTACCGCGGTTTTTCTGCGCATTTCACTGCGGTTTTGCAACTGCGATTTTCTATTGGAGCAGTTGTAAAACCGCTGTGGAATCCGCAGAAAGAAGTGACATGGTGCGGAATGTAAACCCCTGCGTTTCCGTGCAGTTTTTCCGCAGCATGTGTACAGCGATTTTTGTTTCCCATAGGTTTACATTGAAATGTAAACTCATGGGAAACTGCTGCGGATCCGCAGGGTTTTCCGCAGCGTGTGCACATACCTTTAGAATTAGGCTATGTGCACACGGTGCGGATTTGGCTGCGGATCCGCAGCGGATTGGCCGCTGCGGATCCGCAGCAGTGTTCCATCAGGTTTACAGTACCATGTAAACATATGGAAAACCAAATCCGCTGTGCCCATGGTGCAGAAAATACCGCGCGGAAACGCTGCATTGTATTTTCCGCAGCATGTCAATTCTTTGTGCGGATTCCGCAGCGTTTTACACCTGATCCTCAATAGGAATCCGCAGGTGAAATCCACACAAAAAAACACTGGAAATCCGCGGTAAATCCGCAGGTAAAACGTAGTGCCTTTTACCTGCGGATTTTTCAAAAATGGTGCGGAAAAATCTCACACGAATCCGCAATGTGGGCACATAGCCTTAGGGTTGGGGTTGGGTTGGAATTAGGGTTGTGGTTAGGGTTAGGGGTGTGTTGGAGTTAGGGTTATGGCTACAGTTGGGATAAGGGTTAGGGGTGTGTTGGCATTAGAATTAAGGGGTTTCCACTGTTTAGGCACATCAGGGGGTCTCCAAACGCAACATGGCGCCACCATTGATTCCAGCCAATCTTTTATTCAAAAAGTCAAATGGTGCTCCCTCCCTTCCGAGCCCCGAGGTGTGCCCAAACAGTGGTTTACCCCCACATATGTGGTACCAGCATAGTCAGGACAAACTGCGCAACAATTACTGGGGTCCAATTTCTCCTGTTACCCTTGTGAAAATAAAAAAATGCTTGCTAAAACATCATTTTTGAGGAAAGAAAAATGATTTTTTATTTTCACGGCTCTGCGTTGTAAACGTCTGTGAAGCACTTGGGGGTTCAAAGTGCTCACCACATATCTAGATAAGTTCCTTGGGGGGTCTAGTTTCCAAAATGGGGTCACTTGTGGGGGGTTTCTACTGTTTAGGCACACCAGGGGCTCTGCAAACGCAACGTGACGCCCGCAGACCATTCCATCAAAGTCTGCATTTCAAAAGTCACTACTTCCCTTCTCAGCCCCGACGTGTGCCCAAACAGTGGTTTACCCCACACATGGGGTATCAGCGTACTCAGGAGAAACTGGACAACAACTTTTGGGGTCCAATTTCTCCTGTAAACCTTGGGAAAATAAAAAATTCTGGGCTAAAAAATTATTTTTGAGGAAAGAAAACGTATTTATTATTTTCACGGCTCTGCGTTATAAACTTCTGTGAAGCACTTGGGGGTTGAAAGTGCACACCACATATCTAGATTAGTTCCTTTCGGGGTCTAGTTTCCAAAATGGGGTCACTTGTGGGGGGTTTCTACTGTTTAGCCACATCAGGGGCTCTGCAAACGCAACGTGATGCCCGTAGAGCATTCCATCAAAGTCTGCATTTCAAAACTTCACTCCTTCACTTCCGAGCCCCGGCATGTGCCCAAACAGTAGTTTACCCCCACATATGGAGTATCACCGTACTCAGGAGAAACTGGACAACAAATATTGGGGTCAAATTTCTCCTGTTACCCTTGGGAAAAAAAAAATTGTGGGCTAAAAAATCATTTTTGAGAAAAGAAATTTTTTTTTTATTTTCATGGCTCTGCGTTATAAACTTCTGTGAAGCACTTGAGGGTTCAAAATGCTCACCACACATCTAGATTAGTTCCTTTGGGGGTCTAGTTTCCAAAATGGGGTCATTTGTGGGGGATCTCCAATGTTTAGGCACACAGGGGCTCTCCAAACGCGACATGGTGTCCGCTAATGATTGGAGCTAATTTTCCATTTAAAAAGCCAAATGGCGTGCCTTCCCTTCCGAGCCCTGCCGTGCGCCCAAACAGTGGTTTATCCCCACATATGGGGTATCTGCGTACTCAAGACAAACTGGACAACAACATTTATGGTCCAATTTCTCCTATTACCGTTGGCAAAATAGGAAATTCCAGGCTAAAAAATCATTTTTGAGGAAAGAAAAATTATTTTTTATTTTCATGGCTCTGCGTTATAAACTTCTGTGAAGCAGTTGAGGGTTCAAAGTGCTCACCACACATCTAGAATAGTTCCTTTGGGGGTCTAGTTTCCAAAATGAGGTCACTTGTGGGGGAACTCCAATGCATAGGCACACAGGGGCTCTCCAAACGCGACATGTTGTCCGCTAACAATTGGAGCTAATTTTCCATTCAAAAAGTCAAAAGGCGCGCCTTTCCTTCCGAGCCCTGCCGTGCGCCCAAACAGTGGTTTACCCCCACATATGAGGTATCGGTGTACTCGGGAGAAATTGCCCAACAAATTTTAGGATCCATTTCATCCTATTGCCCATGTAAAAATGAAAAAATTGAGGCGAAAATAAATTTTTTGTGAAAAAAAAAGTACTTTTTCATTTTTATGGATCAATTTGTGAAGCACCTGAGGGTTTAAAGTGCTCACTAGGCATCTAGATAAGTTCCTTGGCGGGTCCAGTTTCCAAAATGGGGTCACTTGTGGGGGAGTTCCAATGTTTAGGCACACAGGGTCTCTCCAAACGCGACATGGTGTCCGCTAACGATGGAGATAATTTTTCATTCAAAAAGTCAAATGGCGCTCCTTCCCTTCCAAGCCTTACCATGTGCCCAAACAGTGGTTTACCCCCACATGTGAGGTATCGGTGTACTCAGGAAAAATTGCTCAACAAATTTTAGGATCCATTTTATCCTGTTGCCCATGTGAAAATGAAAAAATTGAGGCCAAAAGAATTTTTTTGTGAAAAAAAAGTACTTTTTCATTTTTACGGATCAATTTGTGAAGCACCTGGGGGTTTAAAGTGCTCACTATGCATCTAGATACGTTCCTTGGGGCGTCTAGTTTCCAAAATGGGGTCACTTGTGGGGGAGCTCCAATTTTTAGGCACACGGGGGCTCTCCAAATGTGACATGATGTCCGCTAAAGAGTGCAGCCAATTTTTCATTCAAAAAGTCAAATGGCGCTCCTTCCCTTCCAAGCCCTTTCGTGCGCCCAAACAGTGGTTTACCCCCACATATGAGGTATCAGCGTACTCAGGACAAATTGGACAACAACTTTCGTGGTTCAGTTTCTCCTTTTACCATTGGGAAAATAAAAAAATTGTTGCAGAAAGATCATTTTTGTGACTAAAAAGTTAAATGTTCATTTTTTCCTTCCATGTTGCTTCTGCTGCTGTGAAGCACCTGAAGGGTTAATAAACTTCTTGAATGTGGTTTTGTGCACCTTGAGGGGTGCAGTTTTTAGAATGGTGTCACTTTTGGGTATTTTCAGCTATATAGACCCCTCAATCTGACTTAAAATGTGAGGTGGTCCCTAAAAAAATTGTTTTGTAAATTTCGTTGTAAAAATGAGAAATCGCTGGTCAAATTTTAACCCTTATAACTTCCTAGCAAAAAAAAATTTTGTTTCCAAAATTGTGCTGATGTAAAGTATACATGTGGGAAATGTTATTTATTAACTATTTTGTGTCACATAACTCTCTGGTTTAACAGAATAAAAATTCAAAATGTGAAAATTGCGAAATTTTCGAAATTTTCGCCAAATTTCCGTTTTTATCACAAATAAACACAGAATATATTGACCTAAATTTACCACTAGCATGAAGCCCAATATGTCACGAAAAAACAGTCTCAGAACCGCTAGGATCCATTGAAGCGTTCCCGAGTTATTACCTCATAAAAGGACACTGGTCAGAATTGCAAAAAACGGCAAGGTCTTTAAGGTCAAAATAGGCTGGGTCATGAAGGGGTTAATCAATATTAATAATGAATAATCTTTTTTGTTGGTACATTTCTACCAACTTTGACTCCACGACTCTGTTTCCACAGCCCTGATAAATAGAAACTTGGATAAATATATTATCCTAATTTTGGAGGCACGGGGGGTCGTTGGGCGCCCCGGCCCTCTAGGGTCATCACTTCGCCCGCCCGCTCTCCTTTTTAACAAGAGCATAGCTCTACTCAGACAATACGAGGTGAGGGTAAAACAATGTTACCATATTTTATTGAACCACAAAACATGAAGATAACATGTAGAACAGTCCCAGCACAATTCCCAAGATGGTGTACATTACAGAGTCTCACCCTTCTGCTGACTCATCGGGATAAGAGCAATTGTGATTTTGGAGCTTCCAGGGTCAACTACCCCACCTGTGGCACGCAGAGAAGATGACAGTCCATCGAAGTACTTAGCCAGGTGATCGGATGGTCCCAACCTGGTTTCCCCAAATGTATCCATGGTGCCAGGTGACCAGATGGTCCCAACCTGGTTTCTTGAACGGTATCTATAGGTTACAGGTGACCGGATGGTCCCAACATGGCTTTCACAAACGTATACATGGTTCAGCGATGGTCAGTGAAGCACATCTGTATTCTTGCAGCTGGGGCCATGGTCCTCTAAGCTGGCATCCTGTAGAATGACAAATCTGATAGTCATGATGTCTTGGCTGCAGTACTGTAGCGTCTCTGAATGTTTGGATGTCTGGGCTAAATCTTTGGCACACCATACAGAGGCATGTAACCTCTTTTTATAATTAACAAATGTCCTTCATTCAGTATTTACAAGTAATGCTGATAAGACCATCAACGCAATTTTTCTCGCAAAAGGTTTTAAAACATATTTTAAGTCAATTTTTGCTGCTGATTACCAATATGAACTCCGTTTTTGGCTATCACATCAGGATTTCGAGATATTTTCATTTTGTGATGAAAATTACTCCTAATGTTTTATGATAAAAACACATGATTTTCGGTACTATATTTTGTATATTTTTAATCAAGGAATAACAAAGATGACAAGTCTATGTACAGCAAGTCAAATATACTTACAGAATTAAACTACAAAATATAAAAACACATATATATGGCACACAGATGAATGACAAATGGCAGTTATTTGAACTTTCTTTTCTTGGCTGATCTGTGATGTACAGCTTCTGGGTTGTCTCTCATCAAGCTTCAACAATAGTCAGCCATCATATGTGAGTCCCTCCAGCCTTGATACCGTTCTTCCATTGTTTTAATGTCAGGATGAAAACGCTCCCCTTGTTCCTTGCTCACTTCCCAAAGGTTCTCTGGAAAAAAGTCCAAATGGCTGTGTAAATAGTGAATCTTGATACTCATTCTACATCCAAGATTTCTCAGACTCATTAATAGCTCTTCCACAATCTCTTCATAGTAAAACGCTCCCCCTGTTCCTTGCTCACTTCCCCAAGGTTCTCTGGAAAAAAATCCAAATGGCTGTGTAAATAGTGAATCTTGATACTCATTCTACATCCAAGATTTCGCAGACTCATTAGTAGCTCTTCCACAATCTCTTTATAGTTGTCTGCTTTCTTATTCCATAGAAAATTCGGCACCACATTACAAAATGCATTCCAAGCTCTTTCTCCTGTCTCATTCATTGATGTGATAAAATTTGGGTCTCTCATAAGTGTTCTTATTTGAGGTCCATCAAATATTCCAGCTTTTTTCTTCTCTTCACTAAGACCAGGAAAAGTTGAACATATATAGTTAAAGCATTCTCCACTGTGATTGAGAGCTTTGACGAACTGCTTCATCAATCCAAGTTTTATGTGTAAGGGAGGAAACACAATGTCCTTCCTATCCACTACAGGATCATGGATGACATTCTTATCACCAGATGCCAAACTCTGTCGCTGAGGCCATTCAGTTTTCACCCAATACTCTGCTGTAGCTCTACTGTCTCAGTAGCACAGAAAACAAGGGTGTTATCATAACAAATGGGAATTATGCATGTTCAAAGAAAACATTTATTGGGAGACTAAATGAAAACTAAATTTACCTTAGTGAACCGTATAAACCGGCACTTTTTCATACACTACTTATATTTATCATGGAATTCATGAAAATGGGCTATATACCTATAGCGCAAAAACGTGATGTGGTAGAGAAATTATAAGATCAGATTTGAATTCAGCACCCTCAAATTAGTCTAAAACTGTTCTTAAAGTCCATGCCAGAATTTTTTTTTTTTGTAGACCAGTGTTATGTAATCTATTTACATAGTTTTTCCTCTATTTTCCACATCAACAAACTGGCTGGCCTAGACAATATCTAATCAGCATATCAGCAAACATTACTAGTCATCCAGGATAAGAGCACAATGTGTCACAGCAAATTGTCAAATTTACAAGTCAAAATTACCGGCTTATACAAGCAAAAGTTTGTTTTTTTGACCAACCAGAAAGAAACACAGGAATTAAAAAGTTAACATATAGATAAGTCTATTCTTCCTGGCTTGCTAAAAATAGATATCTGTCTAATGTATATATTTTAATTAGTGTACTGGATTTAAAAAACATGGTTCCCTCCTTGTCCACAGGTTGGGATGATATTACAGTACAGTCCCATTTCCTTTAATACAGCCAAGGTTCAATACCAAACACAAGCCATGAACAGCTGCTTCTGGAATAAAATTCCATATTTTTGTAAACCTAGATAACCTCCTATAATGCATTTGTATAGATAAAACCACATGTAGGGAAAAGGGCTGTATAACTACCAATTTATTTCTGCAGAACACCATATAAAAAGTGTATTTGTTGGAAAGTCTTTTCATTGTCACTTGTAGTGCCATTAAAAATGAAATTGAAAAGCAATAGCCGGACTTCACAACTTCATTTGCATTTTAGGTACAAAATGTGGTATCCTTATTTTTCTGGTATAGTGTAGAAAAACAGAATGGTGATGGATATAGTCAAGACATCCTAGACGTGTTATTTTTTTGACATATAGTACAGACCAAAAGTTTGGACACACCTTCTCATTTAAAGGGACACTGTCACCTGAATTTGGAGGGAACAATCTTCAGCCATGGAGGCGGGGTTTTTGAGTTTTTGATTCACCCTTTCCTTACCCGCTGGCTGTATGCTGGCTGCAATATTGGATTGAAGTTCATTCTCTGTCCTTCATAGTACACGCCTGCGCAAAGCAAGATTGCCTTGTGCAGGCATGTACTACGGAGGACAGAGAATGAACTTCAATCCAATATTGCAGCCAGCATGCAGCCAGCGGGTAAGGAAAGGGTGAATCAAAAACCCCAAAACCCCGCCTCCATGGCTGAAGATTGTTCCCTCCAAATTCAGGTGACAGTGTCCCTTTAAAGATTTTTCTGTATTTTCATGACTTTCATGACATGAAAATTGTTCACACTGAAGGCATCAAAACTATGGATTAAAACATGTAGAATTATATACTTAACAAAAAATTGTGAAGCAACTGAAATTATGTCTTATATTCTAGGTTCTTCAAAGTAGCCACCTTTTGCTCTGGTGACTGCTTTGCACACTCTTGGCATTCTCTTGATGAGCTTCAAGAGGTAGTCACCGGGAATAGTTTTAACTTCATAGGTGTGCCCTGCCAGGTTTAATAAGTGGGATTTCTTGCCTTATAAATGGGGTTTGGACCATCAGTTGTGTTGTGCAGAAGTCTGGTGGATACACAGCTGATAGTCCTATTGAATAGACTGTTAGAATTTGTATTATGGCAAGAAAAAAGCCGCTAAGTAAAGAAAATCGAGTGGCCATCATTACTTTAAGAAATGAAGGTCAGTCAGTCCGAAAAACTGGGCAAACTTTGAAAGTGTCCCCAAGTGCAGTAGCAAAAACCATCAAGCGCTACAAAGAAACTGGCTCACATGAGGACCGCCCCAGGAAAGGAAGACCAAGAGTCACCTCTGCTTCTGAGGATAAGTTTATCCGAGTCACCAGCCTCAGAAATCACAGGTTAACAGCAGCTCAGATTAGAGACCAGGTCAATGCCACACAGAGTTCTAGCAGCCGACACATCTCTACAGCAACTGTTAAGAAGAGACTTTGTGCAGCAGGCCTTCATGGTAAAATAGCTGCTAGTAAACCACTGCTAAGGACATGCAACAAGCAGAAGAAATTTTTGGGGCTAAAGAACACAAGGAATGGACATTAGACCAGTGGAAATCTGTGCTTTGGTCTGATGAGTCCAAATTTGAGATCTTTGGTTCCAACCACCGTGTCTTTGTGCGACGCAAAAAAGGTGAACGATGGACTCTACATGCCTGGTTCCCACCGTGAAGCATGGAGAAGGAGGTGTGATGGTGTGGGGGTGCTTTGCTGGTGACACTGTTGGGGATTTATTCAAAATTGAAGGCATACTGAACCAGCATGGCTACCACAGCATCTTGCAGCGGCATGCAATTCCATCCGGTTTGCGTTTAGTTGGACCATCATTTATTTTTCAACAGGACAATGACCCCAAACACACCTCCAGGCTGTGTAAGGGCTATTTGACCAAGAAGGAGAGTGATGGGGTGCTATGCCAGATGACCTGGCCTCCACAGTCACCAGACCTGAACCCAATCGAGATGGTTTGGGGTGAGCTGGACCGCAGAGTGAAGGCAAAAGGGCCAACAAGTGCTAAGCATCTCTGGGAACTCCTTCAAGATTGTTGGAAGACCATTTCCGGTGACTACCTCTTGGAGCTCATCAAGAGAATGCCAAGAGTGTGCAAAGCAGTCATCAAAGCAAAATGTGGCTACTTTGAAGAACCTAGAATATAAGACATATTTTCAGTTGTTTCACACTGTTTTGGTAAGTATATAATTCCACATGTGTTAATTCATAGTTTTGATGCCTTCAGTGTGAATGTACAATTTTCATAGTCATGAAAATACAGAAAAATCTTTAAATGAGAAGGTGTGTCCAAACGTTTGGTCTGTACTGTATATAAATGTATTCTTCTACCTTTCCCTCAGATTCAGTCACAGTGTTTAAAGGAGTTTTCCACGACTTTTAAAGTTATTGTTAATAGACCGAGGGTGGGTTAATAAAAAAACGACACTTATCTCCTGCAGCTACTTTGCACTTTCTTCTATGACCCCCGCCTGTTTCAGTGTATCATCAGCTGGGCAGGCGTGACATGGCCATTGCAGATAATAAGTGGATGCCTTCAGTTTTCATATGTCATCTGAGCCCATTGCTAATTGCCTACATTGGTGATGTGATGTCCCCTGTTGTTGTTGATACCCCAAGACCATTGGAAGACATTGGTTATTTTACTCCTCAGTTGTCTTGAACTGTAGCTGAGTCAGAGTTTTCTCCAAAACCTAAAGATGGCCATACACATGATATAGCTAATTGACTAATGTTTGATCAACCAACCGCTATCTCTCCTGACTACTCTATACACATGACCGTCCAACTATGCCATGAGCTTACGTGTTTCCAATAGGTAGAGAAGAAAAAGTCACTGCTAAACAGCTCTGGCAGCAGCTTATCGGATCAGATGTTGAAAATTCAAATTTTTTCTCTCCCTCTACATCGTCTGCAGTAGGACAGTGGGAGGCCCAAATACTCATTAAATGGCCTGCCGGTCATTCCAAAATCGGTGTATTCATTGATTTTCATCTAATCTGTATAGGGGCCCGCAACTTCAGGAAGTAGGTATATTTGCATATCTTCTTCACAAGGAGTATATCCTGTAGGTCCTCCTATACCAGCTGGCTGTCTCCACAAAGAGAAACAGAACCCCCTAGGTTATAGACATGTTAGAGATATTTGTCAGGACAATTTCCTGCCATATGGCCTAAACATAATTTTGAAAAATTCCATATTGCATTTTAATTTAACATCTGTACTGTTTTCCCTCTCACCCACAGAATGTAAATGGTATTAAGTACCACGCCAAGAATGGACACCGAACGCAAATACGAGTCCGTAAACCTTTCAAATGCCGCTGTGGGAAGAGTTACAAGACAGCTCAGGGTCTCCGTCACCACACAATCAATTTCCATCCTCCTGTCTCCGCTGAGATTATCAGGAAAATGCAGCAATAAAAGCTGAAGACATCTGTGCCAAGAAACCCTCACCAGCAGATGCTAATTATGAGAATAGCCACATTCTGGTTTTATTTTATTTTTATCCTTTATGTTGCATTTCAGGGGAAGCACTCAAAAGTCCAACAGAACCTACGTTTCAGTGCATGCTTTAATCAAAGAATTCCAGTTGTTTGGAATGATCGCTCTTTTAAGTGACCCTTTTTGTACTTTGCACATTCATTACCAGACCCATTTTCATTACTTTGATACGGTGCTACAAGAATTACACAAGGTCAAACCTTCTGCGGAGGAAACGAGTGTTTCTCTCTCCCAACCATAAAGACAGTCCAAGTGGTTAGGACGCATGTTGGGTTGTATAGATGTGATAGGTGACGTGGATGGGAAAAGTAATCTCGGCACTGAGACCCTTAGAACTATTTTACTGCCAAGTGAGTCTGGAGACCACCTGTGACTGGTGGCCAGAGGAGAGGACATAGCGTGTAGCTTCACCTATTTACCTTAGGTCTTGTATAGTGGTGTCGTTACTCCTTAGCCGCAGACTGGGCAACAGGTAGACTGATGCTAATGAGCATCTAAGAGGATTGAAAGTGGCATGCAACAAATCTTTAGAGCGTGCACTTTAAGGAATATTGGCCAGGTTTATCTGGGGCGGTAAGGTTCAGTGTTCTTTCATATGTGAAAAAATATATTCATACTGATGGCTGTATATCTGGTAATTATAATATGGACGTAAACCAATATAACCGATAATCTCCAAAGCCAAACTGAGGCACTACATGTCCCATGTGCACAGAAAAGCATTACTGGCCAATCAGGTGCTGGGTAGGAAAATTACGACTATAATCTGATTGGTTAATTTCAGCCCATATGTTTGTATAGTTGAAAAAAGACCATTAAGTTAACTGAAGGGATGGAAAGGATTAAAGGGCAGGGAGGTTTTGTCATCAGCTTTTATATATCACCGCCATGAATTGATCTGCCCTGTGTACAGTAGTAAATCATGGACATATGGCCATAAGATCTTATGCATCTCTCATGGGATGTCATATGCTAAGTCTATGGTTCCATCACCCCTCCTTTTATTGATGTCCATTACTCCAGGACATTGCTGCACTGACATTATCAGCAGTGATACATTCGGGGATTACCATTGTTTTCTGTAGATGACGCTGGTCGGATGCCGTTTGTTGCACGTGACTTTGGTTCCTATACAAAATCTTCAGAATATGATGGCCAAAGTTTTACAAGAATAAAAGCAGACGTGGTCACGTGTTATCGTTTACATGTGACCATATAACAACGGGAATCTGTCACCATAAAAATGCCGTCTAATATTCTGGCGTTCTATTATAGAGCAGGAAGATTGGAATAGGTTGATATTTAGTATGATATGTATTGTGGGCTGTGCTATCAGTGACTGACAGCCTTCCCACCGGTGTCCGCTCACAGACATACGCACTGAGACCACCCCTGGACCTCTGAGCCCAGAGTGAGAAGAATTTACAATGAATAAAATAGGAGTAATACTAAATCATTTCCCCAATAATAGATATCAAATTCTTCTGTTCTAGAAGATGGTGGTAGATGACAGATACAACGTGTTGAGCGTGACCGCTTCCCTTTATCCTTAACTCTTATGTACAGACGCTCAACACCTGAATGAGACTGGATGGGAAAGCTCAACCCAACAGAGTGTGAGGCTATGCGCAAATTGAGGTTTTTAGGGAATTTTGGAATGTATCCATTAGAAAAAAAAAACACCATGAAAATTGCTCCAAAAATGCTTGAAATACTCTTCCTATCCATGCCCGGTGTTAACTGTTTTTGATGAGTATTTTGATTCTTTCCACTTCATGTTTTGAAAGAAAGTGCATGTCACTTCTTTGAACAGCTCCTGATGGAATCCTCTCCAAACTAGACACTGTCTAATCAGTCAGCTGCAAAAAACACAAGCGAGAGCAGCATGATGTAGGGACAGAGACCCTGATTTCAGCGATATATCACTTGCTGGTCTGTTTAATGTAGCTGTGATAAAATCAATTGTCTTATCTGCTGCAGATTCAGCAGTTCTCTAAATGCTGAGATCTGTATAGCCCCGCCCACATCACTGATTCCAAGCTTTCTACACACTGTGCATAGGCAGAAAGCTGACAATCAGTGCTGTTACAAAGAGCTTATGAATATAGAGAACCACTTGGCTTCTGGTTTCCTAGTGATAATCTCCTTCTGATAAAACTGTGATGTTATTAAAACTACAGCAAGCAGCTGTGACACATCACTGGAATCAGGGTATCTTTTTCTGCATGATGCTGTTCTCAGATTATGTGTCAGAACCCTGGTGACATATTCCCTTTAGAAACACTTAAGGAGAAGAAAACCTCCAAAAATAGCATTTCCTGAAGTTTCTTTTGAAAATCTTCACTTTTTTGAACTCCTCAAAAAAACTCCATCTGAACATAGCCTAACAGGACTGAATATGTATGATTAGAAAACATCTCAGCAACCCTCCCGTAATAGCACTAAGGCTATAAGACTGGGCCACGGTGCAACCATAGAATCATTGGATGGTTAAGGAGAAGGATTTTTATGACTTTGGCCTTATTTAGGTCTTGGCCTCATTTTTATATACGTTTGGAAATATTTTTTTAATTGTAGAAAATGAGCGATTTTTTTACCCTCAATTCACCTAAAGAAAAAATGGACAAAGCGGGCCGATAAAGCCACAATATTCCCGAAACTTGGTGTAAGTAGAAATGTCTCCGCACATAGTTATACATATACTCTCCGCACTTGTGGGAAACTGAGCTTAAAACGCTCTTGATAAACTCGAGTCATTTTGTTACAGATTTTTACTACCACGTTAATCCTCTCGTTGTTTTCTGATGACAGGCGCTTAACGTGCGCATAAAGCCAAATGACCACCACGTTGAGACTCGCTAACCTGCCTTACTTGTTAATCTCAGTATATTTGGTATCAGTGGCGTGGGTAATGGAAGTATAAATAAGAATGTCTAACATATTATAAGAAAGATATTTTCATACGTAAATGACATACATATAAAGGCTGCGCTTCTATCATTTCCTATTATCTTGCTTATCCTATTTTTGTTACCATTTAAAGTGCTAAAATTCTTGTCTGCAACTAGCAAAAAAAAAAAAAGAAAAAAAAATGAAAATGGATAAAAAATATATATAAAAAGTTCAATGTTAATGAAGTTGTGTGGTTTACAGTCAGCACAGTATAGTAAGGATTTGACTTGGTGCCAACTTTCTGTTTTGGGCCAGGAAACCAGGAAATTCTCTCCTGCAGTGAAAGGCTGGGGCTTGGCATAGCCACATGGGCACACATGGGCGAGAGTGTCTAGTAGCTTAGTGGGTAATTCCATTTGGCCGGCAAGACAATGTTGATATTGAGGGAAGACTTATCGTGGTTTCTCTACCCACCAATGAAAACTTGTCCATGCCACCCTAGCCATATATAGGTTTCATATTTCAAGCAGCATTGCCGGTTTTAGCCACACAGGAATTAATAAAGGTAAAGCCAATGTGCTATAAAGAGTAACATGCCAGGTCTGGCACACCAGTGTGAGGAGACTTAAAAGCCTTGCATGCTCCTCTAGGAATATGATAAATGTCTCTTCAGAGAGGAAGAGGACTTGAACTCTAGCGCCACCTGTTGGAAGTAGCAATCCTACAAGTCATAATCGACCCTCTAACGAGCCTCCATAGACTGGTGTGTCAGACCTGGCATGTCACTCTCCACCAAGGAGAAACCTTATCCCTTAGATCCTAGTCGTAGCCTCCCACCCAGCTAAATCAGATCTCATACTTTGTACTAATGAGGGGCAACACCCTAAAACACCGTGTCTGCAAATTGAGATTCTGTTTGGCTTTTATCCTAAGCCATATTTTAAGGCTCGTTAACAGGTTGATTGTGACTTGTAGGATCGCTACTTCCAATAGGTGGCGCTATAGAGTTCAAGACCTCTTCCGAGACAACTTGCATAAAGAACAACATAACCCTCAAAAAAAAAGATGAAACTGTTAATTCATTCTTCACCACATCATATTGCTATGAATTAGGGCTTATGCACCCGGCAGATACACCTTACTGGCCTAGTACATTTTTATTAAGCATCTTCTGTACCTATTTTTTTTTTCCATTATAGATTCTTTGAGAATCGATTAAAACAATTTGTGGTCTTCTAGGGGAGAACATGGTGCCTGATGGAGGACCATACAACAGCAAACTGAGGACCTAGGGGTCCATGAGGATTTCTTGTGCCATTTTTATGTATGACGGGGTATGCCGTAGTCTAGACATTACAAGAACGTTACAGGGATTCAGTGGGTTTCACAGCAAATGATAAAGAGCCACTGGTTGTTGTGTAGAAACCTACTTAAAGGGAACCTGTCACCTGAATTTGGCAGGACAGGTTTGCGGTCATATGGGCGGAGTTTTCGGGTGTTTGATTCACCCTTTCCTTACCCGCTGGCTGCATGCTGGCCGCAATATTGGGTTGAAGTTCATGCTGTGTCCTCCGTAGTACACGCCTGCGCAAGGCAAGATTGCGAGCATGCAGCCAGCGGGTAAGGAAAGGGTGAATCAAACACCCGAAAACCCCGCCCCTATGACCACAAACCTGTCCTGCCAAATTCAGGTGACAGGTTCCCTTTAAAATGCAAAAAATATCCTTTTATTTTTCTCTTTTTTTTCTTTTAGCTGCTTAAGACAAGGTCTAAGTGCAAGAAGGGCAAGTGCAGCGACGTGTAACGATAGTCGCAGGTTTGTGCCATTTTTAAGGTACAAAAGTGGAGCACAAATAAAAAACCGGGACTAGTCCAGGCTTCAGGGTCGACTTTTCTTACATTTTCTAAGCGGCACAATTTTTCTTATTTTAGAATCATTTATGATAACGGGTAATGTTTCCCTTCAGAATTGTGCCTGACTATATTTTAGTAGGATGTATTTTGGATTATTGGGGTTGTATATATTTCACCGCTTCCTCCATGATGACAGGAGTCACTCGGATAGTGATGGAGAGCGGTGCGATCGGCTTCCTATAACGTTATACATGTGTGAAGTGTCCATGAATATGCAAAACCTTTCTTGTTCTGTCTTACAATCTCATATGATAATGTCTTGTTTTCTATGGAAGAAACCATACTGTGTCAGCTTTTCATTTAGCCTGTAGGAATTTAAAGGAGAACTAACTCCAAGAAGACCTACATTATAGATTAAAAACATGACAACCATAATTAAGATATCAAGTATTCTGTAGTTAAAATCAGAGGTTCTTGTGTGACGCTTTCTGCAGTGTTGCCATAGGGATAGTGGATGTAAGGACAACCAATCAGAATTTTCCTTATGTAGTCTAGAAATAAAAGCTGGAGTCTGATTGGCTGCTGTGATGTACAGTGATACCATGGTAGCAGTGGAGCGCTAAAGCAAAAGGCCATTAAAGGGGTTGTTCACCTTTGCAGACTTCTTTTTTTTCTTACTTACCGTAAATGCATATAACTGGGGCTATCTGTCTTTTTCTCAGCTCCTCACGGTTGATTTAAGACCTGAGTGCAGGGAAACCAAGAGCCTGTAAAAGCCAAACAGGGCAACATTTTTAATGACACCCAATTGTGAAAATGATTTTTAGCCTCAAATATTTTCATTTCATTAAATAAATATATATACAGCTCTGGCAAAAATTAAGAGACCACCACATCAAAACCCTGTCATGGGCAGCCCAATCTCCAGACCTGAACCCCATTGAAAACCTCTGGAATGTAATCAAGAGGATGATGGATAGTCACAAGCCATCAAACAAAGAAGAACTGCTTACATTTTTACGCCAGAAGCAGTGTGAAAGACTGGTGGAAAGCATGCCAAGACGCATGAAAGCTGTGATTAATAATCATGGTTATTCCACAAAATATTGATTTCTGAACTCTTCCTGAGTTAAAACATTAGTATTGTTGTTTCTAAATGATTATGAACTTGTTTGTTTTTTTTGCATTACTTGAGGTCTGAAAGCACTGTTTTGTTTTTTTAATTTTGACCATTTTTCTTTGTCAGAAAAAAAATCCAAAATGTATTGCTTGGAAATTCGGAGACCAGTTGTCAGACGTTTATAGAATAAAATAACAATTTACATTTCACTCAAAAATATACCTATAAAGAGAAAAATCAGACAAATTGATAATTTTGCAGTAGTCTCTTAATTTTTGCCAGAGCTGTGTGTGTATATATATATATATATATATATATACAGTGGGGCAAAAAAGTATTTAGTCAGTCAGCAATAGTGCAAGTTCCACCACTTAAAAAGATGAGAGGCATCTGTAATTTACATCATAGGTAGACCTCAACTATGGGAGACAAACTGAGAAAAAAAAATACAGAAAATCACATTGTCTGTTTTTTTATCATTTTTTTTGCATTTTATGGTGGAAAATAAGTATTTGGTCAGAAACAAACAATCAAGATTTCTGGCTCTCACAGACCTGTAACTTCTTCTTTAAGAGTCTCCTCTTTCCTCCACTCATTACCTGTGGTAATGGCACCTGTTTAAACTTGTTATCAGTATAAAAAGACACCTGTGCACACCCTCAAACAGTCTGACTCCAAACTCCACTATGGTGAAGACCAAAGAGCTGTCAAAGGACACCAGAAACAAAATTGTAGCCCTGCACCAGGCTGGGAAGACTGAATCTGCAATAGCCAACCAGCTTGGAGTGAAGAAATCAACAGTGGGAGCAATAATTAGAAAATGGAAGACATACAAGACCACTGATAATCTCCCTCGATCTGGGGCTCCACGCAAAATCCCACCCCGTGGGGTCAGAATGATCACAAGAACGGTGAGCAAAAATCCCAGAACCACGCGGGGGGACCTAGTGAATGAACTGCAGAGAGCTGGGACCAATGTAACAAGGCCTACCATAAGTAACACAACACACTATGCCACCATGGACTCAGATCCTGCAGTGCCAGACGTGTCCCACTGCTTAAGCCAGTACTTGTCCGGGCCCGTCTGAAGTTTGCTAGAGAGCATTTGGATGATCCAGAGGAGTTTTGGGAGAATGTCCTATGGTCTGATGAAACCAAACTGGAACTGTTTGGTAGAAACACAACTTGTCGTGTTTGGAGGAAAAAGAATACTGAGTTGCATCCATCAAACACCATACCTACTGTAAAGCATGGTGGTGGAAACATCATGCTTTGGGGCTGTTTCTCTGCAAAGGGGCCAGGACGACTGATCCGGGTACATGAAAGAATGAATGGGGCCATGTATCGTGAGATTTTGAGTGCAAACCTCCTTCCATCAGCAAGGGCATTGAATATGAAACGTGGCTGGGTCTTTCAACATGACAATGATCCAAAGCACACCGCCAGGGCAACGAAGGAGTGGCTTCGTAAGAAGCATTTCAAGGTCCTGGAGTGGCCTAGCCAGTCTCCAGATCTCAACCCTATAGAAAACCTTTGGAGGGAGTTGAAAGTCCGTGTTGCCAAGCGAAAAGCCAAAAACATCACTGCTCTAGAGGAGATCTGCATGGAGGAATGGGCCAACATACCAACAACAGTGTGTGGCAACCTTGTGAAGACTTACAGAAAACGTTTGACCTCTGTCATTGCCAACAAAGGATATATTACAAAGTATTGAGATGAAATTCTGTTTCTGACCAAATACTTATTTTCCACCATAATATGCAAATAAAATGTTAAAAAAACAGACAATGTGATTTTCTGTATTTTTTTTTCTCAGTTTGTCTCCCATAGTTGAGGTCTACCTATGATGTAAATTACAGACACCTCTCATCTTTTTAAGTGGTGGAACTTGCACTATTGCTGACTGACTAAATACTTTTTTGCCCCACTGTATATATATATTCCCAAAGGTGCAGGACCCCTTTAAGCATTATGGGGAAACAAGCAGAGATAACATCAGCTGTTACCTTTAACTTGGTACTGGAAAAAGATTTAATAAAATATTGGATTTTCTTATAGATTTTGCAGTAGTTTGCCGTTAGGAGTCATGTGCGTTGCTCGGTGGCTTATCCTGGTGATGGCATGATCATCTCATGACCTGACGTTGGACATCTTGATGTAGTCATCCAGGTCTGCACTTAGCAGAAGGCCTTCAATTGTTTTAATTAAAAGAGCAGCTGGATCTGCTCCCTGAATATTGATGGATCTGACAGAGGCTTGTGTAAGCTCCACTAGGTGCCTCAGGGGTGAGGTCTCAATTGATTTTTTTTTTTTCATATATTTTATACTTAGGACATAATTTTTTTTTGCTGGCTTTGAATGAAAAGATAGCATAGGGAAATGTTTACAAGCCTGATGGTTGGCCTGTAGTGAAAACCTTCAAACTTTCAAAGGATGAAGCAGATGGGTCAGGCTCTGTTCACACCATGGTTTGGACCCATGATAGATGGAAGTTGGGAGGTTCCTCATATGTAAACCTCTTATGGAAGGTTACGCAGACTGGGCAACTAATAGACTCCCAGTAAAGCCAGTATACCAATGTGACAGAGTTCAAAACAAGTCTCCTTTCGCCTTCTTCGGAAAAATGGAGCCCAGTGGCTTGTAGAATCCAAAGAAGATGTGGACATGGCCTTACTACAGCAGTCATAAGATAGAGTAAGAGTCTTGTGGAGTTGTGGGTGGGCACACTCGTCTGGCCCCTGATGAACTTTGACATGTGGTTTTAGGAGGAGCCATGTAATTGGTGCCCTAGAATAGGTTATTTTTCTGTAAGAACTTGATTTGAGGTATGCTTTCCTGATCTTGTAGGAATAAATCCAGTCCCATCTTTCACTCTACATATGCATGAGCCTAAAAGGAGGTTTTTTCATTTATCTTCAGGAGCGCCCTGCTCCCCAACCTCTCACCTTCTTGTTTGCACTCCTGAAGATTTACAGTTCGGACCATTGGCATGGCCGAGTCTGAATGGCCTGAACTGTACAATCTGTGATGCTGCAAGCAGGGGCGGCATCGGAGGGGCACATTGGCACTAAATCAGGTCAGCTTTAGATCAGTGCTCACAAGCTGGATTCAGAAGCATCCTCTAGCACTATGCACGCTCGGCCACTGCTGCTAGATTGCAGCAGTGGCTGGTAAACTAAACCGCGAGCATTAAACAACGCAATCAAAAATCCCTCCATTCTTGAGAACATACATTTTTTTAAAAAACTAGTAAATAGCAACTTTGCTTGTTTTTATAGACAACTTTAACCAATAATGATGTTGGGACTAGCCCTTTAAGAGGACTTTCTCCCAAAGGCAGGTTCTCTTTAAGGGGGTAGTACAGGATTAGAAAAACTACTCATTTCTGCCTAAAACCACCGTCAGTCACACTTGTCTACAGGTTGTGTGTAGTATTGTACCTTAGCTTTTTTGTTTTGTTGAAAGACAGCAGCCATGTTTTCTAGTTTTTCACGTCTCCTTGAAGAACATGAGATTTATTGCTTTTTAGGTAGGGGATATTGTGATGGTCATCCTCTACAGACATTGTTTTCTTCTTCAGTGATCAGAGCCCCTGAATACAGTCGTGTTGGGTGATCAGAACCCCTGCAGGCAATTGTGTTGGGTGATCCGTACCCCTGCAGGCAGTCGTGTTGGGTGATCAGAACCCCTGCAGGCAGTTGTGTTGGGTGATCCATACCTCTGCAGGCAGTTGTGTTGGGTGATCCATACCCCTGCAGGCAGTTGTGTTGGGTGATCAGAACCCCTGAATACAATTGTGTTGGGTGATCAGAACCTCTGCAGGCATAATGTTGGGTGATCAGAACCCCTACAGGCATAATGTTGGGTGATCAGAACCCCTACAGGCATAATGTTGGGTGATCAGAACCTCTGCAGGCATAATGTTGGGTGATCAGAACCCCTGCAGGCAGTCGTGTTGGGTGATCAGAACCCCTGCAGGCAGTCGTGTTGGGTGATCAGAACCCCTGCAGGCAGTCGTGTTGTATTGTTTTACATACACTTGTATCTCCTCCATTATTCTCATGACCTTAAGATCTTGTATTCATGTATCAACTTCTGTGTTGACAAAAACATGCAATGCTGCCCCCGGTATTCATTTTTTTTTTCTGCATTTTTCTTTAATTTTATCTAAATTGTGAAACATCTCCGTTATAAAAAAAATGGAGATTTAAAGCACTTTGTAGTTCTCTATTGCCAACCAAGCTAATGTTTTCTGCAATGCCAATTATTGTAATATGGCACAGGAAATGTGCAAGTAGACTGCACTCCTAAAGTCTCCATTAATAGAAGGGAGGCCGAGCAGTCAGAAAGGAATTTCAAGTGACTCTCCTTTGATGTTTATTGTGATTATTTTTTTAATTGTACTTTCCTTTTGTAATGTTTGTTTCATTCCACATAGATGTATCTGTTTAGCCTTACGGGTCACCGGTGCGGTGCGTTGTGTGCTGCGGGTGGCACGGTTACAGCCACCTGTCTTACATTAACATGTCTGGATCATTCCTTGCTCATCTAATGTACAGAAATCCAAACAGATCTGAAATTGGATGATCTTAAGTGAAAAATGTGGATTCTCTAGTAATGGCATATCAGTAGAGTTACTACCAAATCTTGTATTGCAGCTCAATGACTTTCCATTAAATAAAGGAGGGGGGCTGCAATACCAGACACAGCCTGAGGTCAAGAGTGGTGCTGTTACTTTATAAAAAAAAAAAAAAGTTGACCCTTTCTATAATTTCATCTATTAATGAAATTACTAAATTAATTCTCAAGGTTATCTTAGTAGCCTCATTATGTAAGTAGTGGATTCAAAGATTGCTGTTCTTTAGATGAGCGTGGTACCATTTTGTGAAGTCTTTTCTGCAGGCAGAATTTTTCACAGATGTCTTTTTTTTTGGAGGGGGAGGGGAAGATTGTACAGAGGAAGAAATATCTATGTGTAAAGTCTTGTGGATATGGAAAGGAAGCTCTGATATGTCTCAGCTGTGTGGCACATACATGAATATGAGGACACACTAGATCACGTCATTTGCTGTCATATCTAAGGGGTAGTTCACACAATCCAATATACAGAGGTATGGCTAGTTTCACATTTGTGATCGGGAGGGCAGAATTTTGCATTTCCGTGCGGTCGCTGCACACGTCAAATCGCCGCAGGCGGACATATCCGCATACAACGCACGTCCCTGCGTACCCAATGTTAAAGATAGGTACGCAGGACGCATGCAGAATAGGCGGAGCGTAGGCTGGGCTTCAAGGAGGAAGAAGGAAGTACGCTGCCATCCGCAGCCCTCCCGACCGCAGATGTGAAACCAGCCTATAAAGGTATCCATAGACTGTAATGGTCAGCCGTGGTCCAGCTATGATTACATCTGAACAGTTTATTAGATACGCGCAGTGTAACAGGCTTTTCCAGACCTAAAAAAAATTTTGGATGTCAAATATGAGCACAGTCCGACCATTAGCGTCTATGGCTCAGCTGTACCAACCTTTAAATTCCTTTATTTGTGATTTCCAAATATAATCACTGGGCGGGTGTAATAAACAAAAACAAAAAAAAAACATGATGTGAGCAGAGATTCTTGTACTTTGAAAAATATTTCATAAACTTTCACCACATTTTAATCTGAATCGGATATCTGATGCACAAAATCATGAGGGTTTTATATCCTCTTTCCATTAAGGGGGAAAAAAAAGCCTCTCTTACAAAATGTGTCATTATAGTGGAGCGGACTATCCCCAGTAAGATGGTCTGGGACAGAAGGAAGAATGCCAGTCTTATGGACACGATGGACCTACGTTCCACAACCATGGTTTTTTGGACAGTTTTTCTCTCAACTTGCATGTCATTGTGCCTTTGATATACATCTGCTTTTAAAACAGGCAGTAAACTGACCAAACTTTTTATCCAATAACACATAAAGGGAATATGTAAGCGTGATTTCACCCCCCCAAAACTATTTAGCTCTTTAAAAGACAAGTCCAGCAATACCTTTACATGATCAGTTTGCTCATCAGATACTGAGAAATCAGTGTTTGAATTAACATGTAAATGAGGCTGAAGGACTCGGGTAGATCTGAAGCCTTTGTCATTCCAGCTCTATTCCCCCGCCCAGCGCTGCCTCATCCTGCTTGACTGCCGACCTCTGCAGGCATGCATGATGAAGCTGTTTGACCTCAGGCAAATAAGCCATCAGTTAAGCTGAAGGAGACATCACTGGCTGAGGAATAGAGCTGGAGTGACAGATGCTTCAGAAATATTCAACCTCTGTTGTTGCATATCAATTCAAACACCGATTTCACAGGTAGCTACAAGCACATATACATAGTTCAGGGGGTGAAATATCGATGACCGATTCCCTTTAATAATGCATCAGTTAAAAATAAATTGAAAAACAGATGGAAAAGTGATAGAAAACGGATGTCTTCAGTTTCCAATGGATCCCTGTAGATTTGAATGGCCGAATATGATCGGCAAAAACTTTAACGGAACAGTCGCACGGTTCTGTTTAAAAAAATATATATATATATGTGTGTGAATGGTTCCAGTACGGTCTGCTTTAAACAGGACATCAGAAGGAGGTGAAAAACAGATGTGTGACTGCAGCTTTGTTATTCCTAGTGACAATATTTTTTATCATGTAGATTCATAGTAAGGTGGACCATTAATGAGCGGCATGTCCACTGATAATAGAACTGTTGTAAAAACAAGACGCTAAGGTGCAACGGATGGAGTGTTAAAGGGAACCTGTCACCTGAATTTGGCGGGACCGGTTTTCGGTCATATGGGCGGAGTTTTCGGGTGTTTGATTCACCCTTTCCTTACCGGCTGGCTGCATGCTGGCTCCAATATTGGATTGAAGTTCATTCTATGTCCCCCGTAGTACATGCCTGCGCAAGGCAATCTTGCCTTGCGCACGCGCAGTATGCTTTGCCCAACTGCGGGCAAAGCCGAAAAGCATTAGTGCACATGCGCCGGCGCACTATGTCCTGGAACTATTTCGCTGTGTTTCAGGAGATAGTGCGCCGGCGCATGCGCACTAATGTTTTTCGGCTTTGCAGTTGGGCAAAGCATACTGCGCGTGCGCAAGGCAAGATTGCCTTGCGCAGGCGTGTACTACGGAGGACAGAGAATGAACTTCAATCCAATATTGCGGCCAGCATGCAGCCAGCGGGTAACGAAAGGGTGAATCAAACACCCGAAAACTCCGCCCACATGACCGAAAACCGGTCCCGCTAAATTCAGGTGACAGGTTCCCTTTAAATGAAAATAGAAGAAAAGGTATAGGGATCGGGCTAGAGAAAATGCGGGGTATTGATTGAAACTGAAAGAGAAGGAGATCCAGCTCAACGAAATAGTGAAAAATCCATAGTTTATTTCACTTAAAATATAGTGAAAGGACAAAACATCAGCATACAAAAAAATATTTTAAAACCAAGGTCAACGCGTTTCCGGTGACTAAGCACCCTTAATCGTGATTAAGGGTGCTTAGTCACCGGAAACGCGTTGACCTTGGTTTTAAAACATTTTTTTGTATGCTGATGTTTTGTCCTTTCACTATATTTTAAGTGAAATAAACTATGGATTTTTCACTATTTCGTTGAGCTGGATCTCCTTCTCTTTCTTGTTCGTCTACGCCCTGACACAGCGGTTCCGTGCTCCGAGCTCTTGGGAATGTCGGTATGGTGAGCTGGATTTTGTTTTTTCCTGTATTGATTGAAACTCCAATGATTTTGTGCATCAGTCATGTAATCTGACTTTTTTTTTTCTTTTAAATGTCCAAACCTCCCAAAAGTGTGAATTTTGCTTCTATAGAAGAGATGTTGCTTTCCGACATGGACCCAGGGCCATTCTGTGACCCCTTCACATCTGCTGCCTGATCCAGACATGGGGATGAAGCGGGAAGCATTCAGCAAACCCTATTAGGCAATTTGCAATCTTCTTCTGCATTGTTGGCAGCCCTGCAAGGAAAAAAAAAAAACAAAGCCTGAATCTTTTTTTGGCAACGTTCTTTATATCCCAGGCAGGATGTTAGAGCAACAGCTAAACAGTTGTAAAATAATATCATTGTTGCATGTAAATTCTTTTCAGCTATAAAACTGAAATTCCCGTTTCTATTTACCTACTCCGTGTGACAGTATTATTCCACAGGTAAGGATGGGACTATTTTGTTACATTGTGTATAGTGAATGTATCGTACTGTGTCTGTGAAAAGTGTTTAAATTATATTTTCATATGTTGTGTTGGGGACAGAGTACGTTAAGTTGGAAGGTGACAGGGGTTTTAATGTTTTCAATCCGAAGGCAACTTAATGAATCAAAAACTCCTGTCAAAGCTGCTTATAAATGTAAATCAAAGTTAAATAAACTGCCTCTGACTGAGAACAAGTACAAGCGGCTCATTATTTTTTTTTCCCCTTGTGGTTTTAAAGGTGATAAGTTCCACCGGCACACAAACTCATAAAAGGCGGCGGAGAAAGAAAATGTATATAAATATATACAATTACTCCCAAGTTCTAAACAGGCCATTGAGTAAGACGCCCGGCTCGACTAAATACTCTGCATGTTTGATATTAATCTTATTAAGATGCACCTGTCACCGCCACACAGAGGCCGCCATTTTGCGCGCTGAAATAGTTAAAACTGGATCCGGATGCATTAGCCACAAATTACTAAGTGACTGATTAAATATGAAACAATCAGAACTCTCAGAATAAAATCCAGTCTACGGATGGCAGTGTCAAGCCAATACTCAAAAGGAGAACCTGTGATACAAAATAACCGCTGTGGCCTCCTTCACATGTCCGTGTTTCCAGTATGTGTGCATTTGTATCACGGATGCACTAATGGTATTTTATGTTTTTCATGAACCCTGTGTGAGACTAGGGATGAGCAGACCTACGGAAGTTAAGGTTCTGGTACCCAATCCAAACTTTATTCCAAAGTTCAGTTTGGGTATCTGAACCCCATTGAAAACAATGGAGACCTAAATTTTGAGCCCGGGTCGGCCCGATGCAAACTGCGAAAAAAAATGAACAGGAGCAGCGGATGCAGTTTTACAACGCATCCGCTGCCCCATTGTAAGGTCCGGGGAGGAGGGGAAGGAGTTCTGGCCACGCATGCGCGGTCGGAAATGGCGGACTCGATGCACAAAAAATTTACATGTAAGGTTTTTTTGTGCCGACGGTGCGCCACAACATGACGTATCCGTCGCACGACGGATGCGACGTGTGGCGATACGTCGCAATGCGTCGCTAATGAAAGTCTATGGAGAAAAAACGCATCCTGCGGGCAACTTTGCAGGATGCGTTTTTACTCCAAAACGACGCATTGCGACGTACGTCAAAAAAACGCTAGTGTGAAAGTAGCCTAATGAAGACATCAGTTTTTTTCTGGCAGCACAGATGACAAGGGCCGTACAACTCTATGGGTCCTTGAAAACCACGTACATCACACGGTTGGCATTAGTGTGCGGTCTGTCTTTGACAGTTCAAAGTATGGGAGACACTTTGTCATTTATTCCTTTCTTTATTCATACAGGAGAAACACTGATTATACGCTGATGGTAAAACCAGACACACTGATGATAAACACAGATACCAGTTTTTCACATAAAGGTACCGTCACACTCAGCAACTTTACAACGAGAACGACAATGATCCGTGACGTTGCAGCGTCCTGGATAGCGATCTCGTTGTGTTTGACACGCAGAAGCGATCTGGATCCCGCTGTGCCATCGCTGGTCGGAGCTAGAAGTCCAGAACTTTATTTGGTCGTCAGGTCGGCGTGTATCGTCATGTTTGACATCAAAAGCAACGATGGCAGCAATGTTTTACATGGAGCTAACAACCAGCGAGAACGATAAGTGAGTCGCCGTTACATCACTGGATCGCTCCGGCATCGTTCTGGAGTTGCTGTGTTTGACGTCTCTACAGCGACCTAAACAGCGACGCTGCAGCGATCGGCTCGTTGTCTATATCGCTGCGTCGCTGAGTGTGACGGTACCCTAAGTGTTTTATGCAGATGTGAGAAGGCGGCTTAAATATAAGTTAACAATTCACCTTCTGTGTAAAGGTGCATCCAGACATGCCTATGTGCTCACCCAGGTTTCCTAGAGTTTTAACTAGAAAATCTTTCAAGTTATCAGGAATTCTGGGAGGGAGACTAAAGAAAAGAAAAAATGGATGGGGGGGGGGGGGGGGGAGGGATATAGGGAGCGTGTATAATGACAAACTGATCAAGTGTGCAGGTTTACTGACAACCTGAGTCTTTTTTTACAACCCCTAGCAAAAATTATGGAATCACCGGCCTTGGAGGATGTTCATTCAGTTGTTTAATTTTGTAGAATAAAAGCAGATCACAGACTTGGCACAAAACTAAAGTCATTTCAAATGGCAACTTTCTGGCTTTAAGAAACACTAAAAGAAATCAAGAACAAAAAAATGTGGTAGTCAGTAATGGTTACTTTTTTTAACCAAGCATAGGGAAATAATTATGGAATCACTCAATTCTGAGGAAAAAATTATGGAATCATGAAAAACAAACAACAACAAAAACACTCCAACACATCACTAGTATTTTGTTGCACCACCTCTGGCTTTTATAACAGCTTGCAGTCTCTGAGGCATGGACTTAATGAGCGTCACACAGTACTCTTCATCAATCTGGCTCCAACCTTCTCTGATTGCCGTTGCCAGATCAGCTTTGCAGGTTGGAGCCTTGTCATGGACCATTTTCTTCAACTTCCACCAAAGATTTTCAATTGGATTGAGATCTGGACTATTTGCAGGCCATGACATTGACCTTATGTGTCTTTTTCAAAGAATGTTTGCACAGTTTTTGCACTATGGCAGGATGCATTATCATCTTTATTATTATTATTATTATACATTTTTATAGCGCCATTTATTCCATGGCGCTTTACATGTGAATACGGGGCAAATATAGACAAATACATTAAACATGAGCAGATAACAAGGCACACGAGTACATAAGGAGGGAGGACCCTGCCCGCGAGGGCTCACAGTCTGCAGGGGGTGGGTGAGGATACACTAGGAGAGGGAAGAGCTGGCTGTACGGCTGTTCAGTAGGTTGAGGATCACTGCAGGCTGTAGGCTTGTCGGAAGAGATGAGTCTTCAGGTTCTTTTTGAAGGTTTCTATGGTAGGCGCAAGTCTGATGTGTTGGGGTAGAGAGTTCCAGAGTATGGGGGAAGCACGGGAGAAGTCTTGGATGCGGTTATGGGAAGAAGAGATGAGAGGGGAGTAGAGAAGGAGGTCTTGGGAGGATCGGAGGTCGCGTGTAGGTAGGTACCGGGAGACCATGTCACAGATGTATGGAGGAGACAGGTTGTGGATGGCTTTGTATGTCAGTGTGAGGGTTTTGAACTGGAGTCTCTGGGCGATAGGAAGCCAGTGAAGGGCTTGACACAGGGGAGAGGCTGGGGAATAGCGGGGGGACAGGTGGATTAGTCGGGCAGCAGAGTGTAGGATGGATTGGAGTGGTGCCAGAGTGCTAGAGGGGAGTCCAGAGAGTAGGAGGTTGCAGTAGTCGAGGCGGGAGATGATAAGGGCATGCACTAGCGTTTTTGCAGTGTTGCGGTCAAGGAAAGCACGGATCCGGGAAATATTTTTGAGTTTGAGACGACAGGAGGAGGCAAGGGCTTGGATATGTGGCTTGAAAGAGAGGGCAGAGTCGAGGATCACCCCGAGGCACCGGGCGTGTGGGACTGGGGATAGTGAGCAGCCATTGACATTGATGGATAGGTCTGGTGGAGGGGTAGAGTGAGATGGGGGAAAGATGATGAATTCTGTTTTGTCCATGTTCAGTTGTAGAAAGCGAGCAGAAAAGAAGGCTGAAATGGCAGACAGACAGTGCGGGATTTTGGTAAGCAAGGAGGAGAGAAAAATCTTGAAAAATGATTCATCATCCCCAAACATCCTTTCAATTGATGGGATAAGAAAAGTGTCCAAAGTATCAACATAAACCTGTGCATTTATTGAAGATGTATTGACAGCCATCTCCCCAGTGCCTTTACCTGACATGCAGCCCCATATCATCAATGACTGTGGACATTCGCATGTTCTCTTCAGGCAGTCATCTTTATAATTCTCATTAGAACGGCACCAAACAAAAGTTCCAGCATCATCACCTTGCCCAATGCAGATTCGCGATTCATCACTAAATATGACTTTCATCCAGTCATCCACAGTCCACGATTGCTTTTCCTTAGCCCATTGTAACCTTGTTTTTTCTTGTTTAGGTGTTAATGATGGCTTTCGTTTAGCTTTTCTGTATGTAAATCCCATTTCCTTTAGGCAGTTTCTTACAGTACGTTGACTCCAGTTTCCACTCATTCGTTCCTAATTTGTTTTGTTGTGCATTTCCTGTTTTGGAGACATATTGCTTTAAGTTTCCGGGCTCAACGCTTTGATGTCTTCCTTGGTCTACCAGTATGTTTGCCTTTAACAACCTTCCCTGTTTGTATTTGGTCCAGATTTTAGACACAGCTGACTGTGAACAGCCAACAACTTTTGCAACATTGCGTGATGATTTACCCTCTTTTAAGAGTTTGATAATCCTCTCCTTTGTTTCAATTGACATCTCTCGTGTTGGAGCCATGATTCATGTCAGTCCACTTGGTGCAACAGCTCTCCAAGGTGTGATCACTCCTTTTTAGATGCAGACTAATATACAGATCTAATTTGATCCAGGTGTTATTTTTGGGTATTAAAATTTATAGGATGATTCCATAATTTTTCCTCAGAATTGAGTGACTCCATAATTTTTTCCCTATGCTTGGTTAAAAAACAAGTAACCATTACTGACTAGCACATTTTTTGCTCTTGATTTCATTTAGTGTTTCTTAAAGCTAGAAAGTTACCATTTGTAATTACTATAGTTTTGTGCCAGGTCTGTGATCTGCTTTTTTTTTACAAAATTAAACAACTGAATGAACATCCTCCAAGGCCGGTGATTCCATAATTCGTCAGGGGTTGTATCAGTTTTTCAAGAAACAGATACAAAAATAATACAGTTTTGCATATCAGCTTAGTATGACTCCAGGACTTAAAGGAAATCAGTAGGATAACCCTCATAAGCCAGCTATATGGGCATGTAGGCCATGGGGCCGGTGAATTAAATACTTTGATATTTTTCTGGAATAAGATTTCAGGTCACATGTGTTTTTCTTATATGCAAATGAGCTATTCAGGACTATGGGCCGGACATAGATCTCCCTTAGAATCTGATTTTAAATGAAAAAGGGGCATCACCAGTGTGAGATGTGTAATGACAGAGTTATAATCACACTCAGTAGAACTGATTTTTTTTTTTGTCTCATTACAAACATCTACAGATGCAGTTGTCCTCTCATAGGGCTGCACAGCTCAAACTCATTTTAACTAATACAGGCAGTCAATATGGGAGGAGGGGAGTATAGCAGAGCTGAAAGAAAAGAGAGCTGCTGCAGCTGATGTGTTTGTGATGAGACAAAGCTCAGCTCTGCTATACTGTGATGATTGTAATGACATACAGCTCTGCAGAGAGATTAGATTAACCCCTTAGTGACCGAGCCAAATTTTTGAAATCTGACCAGTGTCACTTTATGTGGTAATAACTCTGCAACGCTTCAACAAATCCCAGTGATTTTGAGATTGTTTTTTCGTGACACATTATACTTTATGATAATGGTAAATTTTGTTCAACATTTTTTGTGTTTATTTATAAAAAATATCAAAAATTTGAGAAAAATGTAAAAAAATTAGCAATTTTCTAAATTTGAATGATTATCCCTTTAATCCAGATGGTCATACCACAGCAAACCATTAATAAATAACATTTCCCACATGTCTGCTTTACATCAGGACCATTTGTAAAATATTTTATTTTGTTAGCAGTTTAGGAGGTTTAAAAATGTAGCATCAGTTTTTCATTTTTTCAAAGAAATTTACAAAATTTATTTTTTTAGGGACTTATCCATGTTTGAAGTGACTTTAGGGGTCTCATATATTGGGAAACCCACAAACGTGATACCATTTTAAAAACAGCACCCCCTGACGTACTGAAAACTGCTGTCAGGTAGTTTATTAACCCTTCAGGTGCTTTACAGGAATTAATGCAAAGTGGTATGACAGAAATGAAAATGTGTATTTTTACCACCTAAATGTCTCTAACTTCTAAACAGATTACTACAGCCGTCAGACTCTAAAGCCACTATTTGGCCATGAATTGCCATCGCAAACATCAGGACAACAAAATCATGATCTGAGGGCACCAATTGGGATAAAGAAGAAGCCCCCACACTCTGTTAACCATTTATAATGATGTAGTCACTATTGACAGCAGCATCTAAGGGGTTAAACAGATTTAGATGGTGCAAATACTGATCGTGGCTGGTACAGCAAGTTGTCAGCTATAGTGTACAACTGACAGATGCTGGATTGTCACCTGTATGGGGATACTATTCTCTTATATCTCAGGTCAGTTAAAAGACGTATTGGCGGTCATTAAGGGGTTAAGTCGTTACATGTCTCACACTGGTAATGCCCGTGTCACTTAAAGGGAACCTGTCACCCAAAAATCGAAGATAAGCCCCTGATGCTGGTGGGCTTAGCTTATCTACAGCATTTTGGAATGCTGTAGAAAAGCCCCACATGTATCCTGAAAGATGAGAAAAAGAGGTTAGATTATACGCACCTGGGTGGGCGGTCCGATCTCATGGGCGTCGCGGTTCGGGGCCTCCTATCTTCATAGGATGACGTCCTCTTCTTGTCTTCACGCTGCGGCTCCAGCGTACTTTGTATACCCTGGTGAGGGCAGAGCAAAGTACTGGAATACACAGGTGCCGGGCCTCTGACCTTTCCCGGCGCCTGCACACTGCAGTACTTTGTCTGCTCTGTTGAGGGCAGAGCAAAGTACGCCTGCGCCGCAGCATGAATACAAGAAGAGGACGTGATCATCAGAAGATGGGAGGCCCTGGACCGGACCGAGACGCCCATCGGACCGCACCGGGACGGCCCCTGGGTGAGCATAATGTAACCTCTTTTTCTCATCTTTCAGGATACATCGGGGGCATTCCAGAATGCTGTAGCTAAGCCCCTGATGCTGGTGGGCTTAGCTCATCTTCGATTTTGGGGGTGACAAGTTCCCTTTAAAATAAACTCTGGAGGCAGATTTTCAGGGAGATCTGTGTCTGGCCCTTAATTCTTAGCAGCTCAGAAAAATGTGTATTTCTCTGGAATAAGACATCAGATCGCAGATATCAAGGTACCAGTTTAGTCACCTTTCTATGACCTGCATGTCCATGTAGACAAGTTAGGAGGGTTTATCCTTCTCACAGCTTCACTTAAGGCCCCTTCACATTAAGTGACGCTGCAGCGATACCGACAACGATCCGGATCGCTGCGTCGCTGTTTGGTCGCTGGAGAGCTGTCACACAGACAGCTCTCCAGCGACCAACGATCCCGAGGTCCCCGGGTAACCAGGGTAAACATCGGGTTACTAAGCGCAGGGCCGCGCTTAGTTACCCGATGTTTACCCTGGTTACCAGCGTAAAAGTAAAAAAAAAACAAACACTACATACTTACCTACCGCTGTCTGTCCCCGGCGCTGTGCTCTGCACTCCTCCTGTACTGACTGTGAGCACAGCGGCCGGAAAGCAGAGCGGTGACGTCACCGCTCTACTTTCCGGCTGACCGACGCTCACAGCCAGTACAGGAGGAGTGTAGAGCACAGCGCCGGAGACAGACAGCGGTAGGTAAGTATGTAGTGTTTTTTTTTTTTTACTTTTACGCTGGTAACCAGGGTAAACATCGGGTTACTAAGCGCGGCCCTGCGCTTAGTTACCCGATATTTACCCTGGTTACCAGTGAAGACATCGCTGGATCGGTGTCACACACGCCGATCCAGTGATGTCCACGGGAGATCCAGCGACAAAATAAAGTTCTGGACTTTGTTCAGCGACCAACGATCTCCCAGCAGGGGCCTGATCGTTGGTCGCTGTCACACATAACGATTTCCTTAACGATATCGTTATGTGTGAAGGTACCTTTAGGGTATGTGCACACAATGCGGATTTTGCTGCGGATCCGCAGCAGTTTCCCATGAATTTACAGTTCACATGCTGCGGTTTACATTCTGCATGTCACTTCTTTCTGCGGATTCTGCAGCGGTTTTACAACTGCTCCAATAGAAATCCGCAGTTGTAAAACCGCAGTGAAATCCGCAGCTGTTTTCCACTGCAGATTTATCAAATCCGCTGCAGAAAAATCTGCAGTGCACCTAGAATACGTGTGCACATAGCCTAAAGTGGTTTTCCAGTCTTCTAAAATAGCCATGTATGAACCTAAAAAAAACCCTCAACATTTCTATTACACAAAAGGTTTTTATAGTCACATGTTGGCTTATCACATCTGTAAAGACCCCCAAACCTGGTTGTATTTGGACATGTGACAACACCTGCAGGTTACCTGTTAATGCAATTTCCATACAAACAGCAGGATTCAGACAACACCATAGTCTTTTAGAAACCTGGAAATCTTTGAATTTTTCCCTTTTTTAAAAAAAAATGCTCAAAAGTTATTTTAACTTCTCCATGCCTATTAATCGATGAAATTATCAGGCATTTGCTTACCCAAAACCAATTAAAATTAGGAAACTTGCTTAAAAACGCTCTATAATCCCTACTAAAGAAATGAGGGATAGGAAAACGTAAACATTACTTTCATTAATGCTTCCTGTTCACTGCAATGTGAGCTATAGCCACTGTAGAAAATAGCAAATTGGAATAGAATAATATACAGTGGCTTGTGAAAGTATTCATACACCCCCGTGGCTTTTTTTTTTTTGTGTCGTGCCACTTCACAACCTGAAATTTCACTGTTTTTTGTCTGTTTTTATTAGTTCATGTAGAGAACATGCATACAAAATGAACATTTGGATTTCTTTTTATTGTGACGCAAACAAATAGAACAAAATAACTGAAAACTTAAGTGTGCATACCTATTCACACTATAAAGTCATTACTTTGTAGAGCCTCCTTTTCCGGCAATTAAATTTGTAAGTCGTTTTGGATAAGTCTGAGCTTTCTGCCCATTCCTCAAGGCAAAACTGCTCCAGCTTCTTCAAGTTAGATGGTTTCCTCTGGAGAATAGCAAAATTCAAGTCTGAGCACAGATTCACAATTTAATTAAGGTCTGTGCTTTGACAGGCCACTCCAAAACATTTACACGCTTCTCCTTAAACCACTCGAGTGTTGCTTTAGCAGCATGCTTTGAGTCATTGTCTTGAACAGACACTCCAGTGTCTCTGCTTGCGAATTCTGCAGCTCCTTCAGGGTTACCTTTGGTCTGTGCTGCCTCTCTGATTAATGCCCTCCTTGCCCAGGCAGAGAGTTTTTTTTTGGGCAGCACTCTCTTGGCAGGTTTGTTGTGGTACAATGTTCTTTCCATGTGCAGCCTCTGTGGCCTTTTAGAAAAGGTGTGCATGTACTGAGACAATGACACTTAGAATGCACACAGGTGGACTTCCTTTCACTAAAGGCTCATACTCGCGCGAAACTCGGATGAGTCTTGCACGGCAATACCCGGCACTGCACCTGGCACAGAGGAGTGGAGCGTGCGGCTGCATGTATTCCTATGCTGCCGCACGCTACAATCTGAGTGCCGGCAGCAGCGCCGGGTATTAACATGCAAGACTCATCTGAGTGTCGCGAAAGTGAGTATGGGCCCTAAGCATGTGACTTATGAAGGTAGTGGCTTGCACCAGAAATTTTTTAGGGGATACATAGCAAAAGGGATGAATACATACAGTACAGACCAAAAGTTTGGACACACCTTCTCATTTAAAGATATTTCTGTATTTTCATGACTATGAAAATTGTACATTTACACTGAAGGCATCAAAACTATGAATTAACACATGTGGAATTATATACTTAACAAAAAAGTGTGAAACAACTGAAATTATGTCTTATATTCTAGGTTCTTCAAAGTAGCCACCTTTTGCTTTGATGACTGCTTTGCACACTCTTGGCATTCTCTTGATGAGCTTCAAGAGGTAGTCACTGGGAATGGTTTTCACTTCACAGGTGTGCCCTGTCAGGTTTAATAAGTGGGATTTCTTGCCTTATAAATGAGCTTGGGACCATCAATTGTGTTGTGCAGAAGTCTGGTGGATACACAGCTGATAGTCCTACTGAATAGACTGTTAGCTGCTTTTTTCTTGCCATATTACAAATTCTAAGTAAAGAAAAACGAGTAGCCATCATTACTTTAAGAAATGAAGGTCAGTCCGAAAAATTGGGAAAACTTTGAAAGTGTCCCCAAGTGCAGGGGCAAAAACCATCAAGCGCTACAAAGAAACTGGCTCACATGAGGACCGCCCCAGGAAAGGAAAACCAAGAGTCACCTCTGCTTCTGAGGATAAGTTTATCCGAGTCACCAGCCTCAGAAATCGCAGGTTAACAGCAGCTCAGATTAGAGACCAGGTCAATGCCACACAGAGTTCGAGCAGCAGACACATCTCTACAACAACTGTTCACCCTGCTGTTCTGTTCGCATTTGCTATACACTTGTACTGTTCCCGGGTCAATATGACCCGACCTATTAATTCTTGATTTTTAGCTACTCAGTGTTTTATTTGAATACTTTTTTCATTATTATACTGTATGTGAACATGGTTTATCAAACAAATAAAAAATTTAAACTTAATTTATTTTTTGTCATAAAAAGGTTACACAGGCTTTTTACAATTATATTTGTTATTTGTGTGCAGAATGCCAACAATCAAAGAAGCTTTACATTACTTAAACATGACATTTAACTTTTTGAAAACAATATTTATAAATCAACAAATGAAAAATCATAAAAACTTCAACTTTTTACACTGAACACAATAATAAGACATGTCCTTTACACAGATATTTTGAACATCCAGCACATGTCAGATTAGTCTTATCGTCACAGGAAGATGGACAGAAGCTACATCTCTTCCTTTTTCTTTGCTGGTAGCTGTGCTGCTGGTAGCTGTGGATGTGGAGTCTTTCTTGAGCATGCTGGACACTTTTTACAATGGCTGTTGCTCCTTCACTTCTGGGGGTCACTTTTCTGCTCTCAATATATGGCCTAATCAGGGATTTGCCCAATTCCTCAAGAAATAATCTTCTTTTATGCAGCTTATTCCGGTTCCAATCGGGGTAGATTTCTCTCCATAAGACAAATGCATTGTATGCACAAACGTCCAGTATGTTATAAAATAAAATCATTGGCCACCGACTGGTTTTGCGTTTGCATGTATGTTGATATTGCTTGGTCTAAAGTATCAACTGCTCCCTTTGTGGCATTATAATCCAAAATAACGTCAGGCTTTCTGTCTTCTCTATCACTTACGGCATTGTCATGGTGCATTGTGCTCATTAGAATTACCTAAGTTTGGAAAAGAAAAGAATAGTTGTAAAGATATGTATTCACAGCGTCAGTCAATAGACATTTTAGAAACATATTTATCCAAGTTTTGAAAAAAAAAAATACCTGTAAAGATGTGTATTCACAGCTCAGTGCTCTCTCGCTCACAGATTCCAGTGTCTCTTTCACAGAACTTAGCTTCAGGGTGTAAGTCAAATGACTGGTGTCCAATTTATAAGACAACAATGTCTTCTCTCACAAACTGAAAATGCATTTGACTAAATAAATACTTGATTACTGATGACAGTGAAACCCCCAGCCTTTGAATGATACTCAACCAGTCTCCTCTCTCACAAACAGCAAATGGATAATACTAGAAAATTACTTGTTTACTGATAAGAACAGTGAAACCACCACCATTTTGAGATGAAGTACACATAAAAAAACATAATTTTTGCAGTCAGAAATAATCAGAGACCTATAGAACAGTATAAAATGCTATCGGGTCATGTTGACCCGAACAGTACAAGTGTAACAATCAGCGTGTAGCAAAAAGTACACACACACACAAAAAATATATATATATATAATAATAATTATATATATAATTATCTCTATCTCCACAAATGAGAAGTCAAGATACCACTAGTTTCAAATCCTCATATAAAAAAAATCTACAGGGTCTCAAAAATCATTTCGGGTCATATTGACCCGAACAGTACAGCAGGGTTACGAGGAGACACTGTGCAGCAGGCCTTCAAGGTAAAATAACTGCTAGGAAACCACTGCTAAGGACAGGCAACAAGCAGAAGAGACTTGTTTGGGCTAAAGAACACAAGGAATGGACATTAGAACAGTGGAAATCTGTGCTTTGGTCTGATGAATCCAAATTTGAGATCTTTGGTTCCAACCACCTTGTCTTTGAGCGATGCAGAAAAGGTGAACGGATGGACTCTACATGCCTGGTTCCCACCGTGAAGCATGGAGGAGGAGGTGTGATGGTGTGGGGGTACTTTGCTGGTGACACTGTTGGGGATTTATTCAAAATTGAAGGCATACTGAACCAGCATGGCTACCAATGCATCTTGCAGCGGCATGCTATTCCATCCGGTTTGTTGGACCATCATTTATTTTTCAACAGGACAATGACCCCAAACACACCTCCAGGCTGTGTAAGGGCTATTTGACCAAAAAGGAGAGTGATGGGGTGCTACGCCAGATGACCTGGCCTCCACAGTCACCAGACCTGAACCCAATCGAGATGGTTTGGGGTGAGCTGGACCACAGAACGAAGGCAAAAGGGCCAACAAGTGCTAAGCATCTCTGGGAACTCCTTCAAGATTGTTGGAAGACCATTCTCGGTGACTACCTCTTGAAGCTCATCAAGAGAATGCCAAGAGTGTGCAAAGCAGTCATCAAAGCAAAAGGTGGCTACTCTGAAGAACCTAGAATACAAGATATAATTTCAGTTGTTTCACACTTTTTTGTTAAGTATATAATTCCACATGTGCTATTTCATAGTTTTGATGCCTTCAGTGTAAATGTACAATTTTCATAGTCATGAAAATACAGAAAAATCTTTAAATGAGGTGTCCAAACTTTGTCTGTACTGTATGCACATGCCAATTTTTAGTTGTTTGATCACATAAATTGATTTTATGCCTATTTTTTTCTCACGTCACCAACTTCGCGTATTAAGTGCTGATGCATCGCACGCAAATCGGATTACAAAAATATTTAAACACGGGTTGTAATGTAACAAAATAAGTAAAAAGCCGAGAGGGAGGGGTAGAGTACTTACGCAAAAAAAAAAAAGTATGACACTACTTTACTAGAACTTTTACTTTCTGCTTTGTTCGTATTGTCTGCATTTTCCCTCCCCATCAGGAACATAAGACAAGATAAGATGTGTTGGCACCCTGTATGTCATGGCAATGCATTCTCCCCAAGTAACTTGAAGGCCCCTATAACAAGGCACGAAGTGGTTTTTTTTTTCTCTTTTCTTGCAGATTTTCACACAATGCATAAGGAAAAAAAAGGTCTTCAGATTTATGGAAAGACACAAGAATGACAATATAATCTTATTGAAGGATTAGATTTTAGTTTATTTAGAATCAGATTAGAGAAAATAGGTCAGAACAACTTACAACTTTGATAATTTATTCTTTTTAATGAGGAAAAACAAAAATACAATTGTGAGGATTCAGCATTTATACGTGCACTTTAATGAGGTGCTTTTAGAGACTATATACATTAGAAGGCGTATAGATGACAGACATCCTATGACCAATAATGTATAATAGCATATTGTGTGCAACAAATGCAATCAATCTAGTAATCGGGATTATTTTCACATTTACAGAAGACGTTTATAAAATGGAGTACACGTGATCGTTGCCAGGTCAGAGACCTACTTTTATTTCACAATGTCCTCTTGGTACATGAAAGCTAAAAGCCAATCGGTTGTGAGCAACACAACCTTTTTTTTTTGCAGTGATTTCTTTAAAGTGCCCCTCATAATGAGCATGTAGTGCACCGAAGTGTGACCTGGCCACTATCTAGTCAGCGGTGAAAGTGAACCTGTCACAAACTACATATACTAATGGTGGCCATACACAGGAGATAGCTGTTGGCCAAACATATGGAGCTCTCTCTCGACTCGCTCACATACATGACCACTTGGCTGTTATGAGTGTTCATGTGGAAAGTGGAGAAAGCCGCCGCTAGACACATCTGGCAAAAGCTGGATACCCTGAAAGCAAAGTTTCAAGCATTGACTTTCAAAGTGCCTGACCCTTCTCTCTCCTTACCTCTTGTATCAGAGGAGTCAGGAGGCCTCCATACACAGACAGTGGGTTGAGATGACTTTGTGCATGAGGGCGTTAAAGTGTAGCCATTTTGATAGTATGCTCATGTAGGTAAAGGGGGAAGCTTCCCAGTGAGTCCACAATGATGTGGCCTACACATGGGAGTCTTGCATGCAATATTATGAAGCTGTGCAATCTTCTTGGGTGGCTGTGTGCTAGAAAAAAGAGCAGTCATATTATTCTGTATTAGCCACGGGGACACCGTTAATTTTGTATACGCAACTACCTGTACTCAAATAGTGGTCACAAATACAGGAGTGTCCTACTAGGACAAGCAAGAAGAGGATAAATCAGAACATACATGTTTGCCATATTAATTGAATGTGCCTGCAGTTACCTCGGTGCAGCTAGGCTTTAGGGATGTTAACCAATATTACATGGGTCGTGTGACCAGATAAGTACATAAGTCATGTCAAGCAAACTCCAGAACTACTAAATTACATAGCACAAAATCAAATAGTAGAAGACATGCAGTGACCGACCACCAGGAGCCTTTCGTACATTAAACAGCTAAAATACCAGAATGCAGTCTCTCAGAGGTCTGATACATACAGAGGTGAAACCCCTCTACCAGAAAGTGACATCACAGGGGGTAAACTGTTTATTTCAGCGCTAGTTACATTGCAGTGCATATGTCAGATCTGTTGCAGTAAGCGGCTTCTTCTAGTTTTTAAGGTGAACTCCTCACAGCTACTACACCACAAAGCCGAACTGACTTAGTTCTCGAAATTCAGGACATTCCCATCAAAATGGCTCTGCACATGTCGCTCGAATGCCTGCTGGTCGAACTCCAGGGGCAACTGCTCATTGCACATTGGGCACACTTTCCAGTGACTATCCACATGCTCCTCAAATTGGCTCTGATTGTAGTTGGGTGGAAATACCATGGTGCACAGTGGACATTTCTTCTGTAGTGTGTATCTGAAAAAAAAAAAAAAACACCATCCAAATGGATATTACCACTTTGCACAACGATTATATGTCGGCAGGATTTCAGAGTCATACATTTGTTCTGTAGTACAGCTTGTGAGTGTAGGGACAGACTTCATAGATACGGCACCATCAAATGGTGTACAGTTTATACTCATCCAGATAGTTCTAGATATATACTGCTTCAAATCTGCAAAAATAAGCAGCGTGTGAATGAGACTTTAACAATCTTATTCACTTTGCTGCTAGTCAGAATTGCTTCAGTTTTTGTGACAAAACGGTGTGGGGAAAAAAAATGGAGAAAAACATAGCAAATAATTAACGTGCACATACCCCAAGTCGTAAGCGACTGGGGGATGGTGGTGGTGGTGGGAGTAGTATAAGAAGCGAGTGGAGGAGCCACAGAAGCAGAATACAGGCTCCACAGAGAAAAAACAAGCTAAGCAACTAGTGACTTTGGACAAAGGGGTGGGATTGGGTGTTACAGAATGTTAGATTACATTAGAACTAATGAATATATACAGTGGCATGTAAAAGTTTAGGAACCCCTGGTCAAAATTACTTTTTGCAAACAGTTAAGCAAGTTGAAGATGAAAGGACAGCTAAAAGGCCTGAAATTAAATATTAAACATTTCCTTTTGCATTTTAGGCATGTAAAACAAACATTTTTATCTTTTACATTTTAAAAATGACAAAGGAAAATGAAAATGGTGCAATGCAAAACTTTGGGCTCTCTGCATGGTTAGTGCCTAGTAACACCAACTTTTGAAACAATCACAGCTTGTAAACACTTTTTTGTAGCCAGCCAAGAGTCCAAATTCTTGTTTGAGGGGGTTTTCATCCATTCTTCCTTGGATAATTCTTCCAGTTCTGTGAGGTTCCTGGGTCGTCTTGCATGAACTGCTATTTTGAGGTCTAGCCACAGATTTTCAATGATGTTCAGATCAGGGGACTGTGAGGGCCATTGTAAAAACTTCAGCTTGCACCTCTTGAGGTAGTCTATTGTGGATTTTGACGTGTTTAGGATCATTATCCATTTGTAGAAGCCGTCCTCTTTTCACCTTCACCTTTTTTACTGATGGTGTCATATTTGCATCAAGAATTTGTTGAAATGTCTTTGAATTCATTCCTCCCTCTACCCATGAAATGTGCCACATGCCATTGGCTGCAACACAACCGCAAAGCATAATTTAGCTACCACCATGCTTAATGGTTGGCGAGATGAAATTATGTGCCCTTTTTTCTCCACACATACCTTTGATTATTGTGGCCACAGAGTTCTATTTTAAACTCATTGGTGCACAGGACTTGTTTCCAAAATGCATCAGGCTTGTTTAGATGTTCTTTTGCATACTTCTGACACTGAATTTTATGGGGAGGATGCCAGAGAGGTTTTCTCCTATTGACTTTTCCATGAAGGCCATATTTGTGCAAGTGTCTCTTAACAGTAGAACAAAGTACCACAATTCCAGAGTCTGCTAAATCTTTCTGAAGGTTTTTTGCAGTTATGCGAGGGTTCTGATTTGCCGCTCTAACAATCCTACAAGCAGCCCTCACTGAAATTTTGCTTGGTCTTCAATTACCTTATCTTGACCTCCACTGTTCCCGGAAAGGGAAACTTGAAAACACTTTATACCTTCTTATAGCCTTCTCCTGCTTTGTGCGCCTCCACCATTTTCAGAGTGCTAGCCAGCTGCTTAGAAGAACCCATGGCTGCTGTTTTTTGCACAAGGCTAGAGGAATCTGACAGGTTAAGGTCTGAAACCTTGGTCAAAGTTATCTGAGCACACAAATCTCCAAGGGGCCCAAACTTTTGCATTGGTCTATTTTCCTTATTGTAATTTTTATAATGTAGAAAATGACATATGTCTAAACGTTTTCAAATTTGAAAGGAAAATACTTGTGGCAGTAAATGACAGGTACAGCTCTGCAAAGCACAATCCTGCTTCGTAAATGTAGTTTAGAGGCACAGGCCATAAGAATGTCTATAGGGTGCTGAAGGAAAGCTAAAAAAAAATAAAAAATAAAGGAGGAAGATAAAGGTAACGTGGTTTGGAGGGGGACTCATTACAGGGACAACCAGATTGTTGTCTCTTTATGCAGTGGGCCTTTAATATTTAGCTCTCATTTATGTTAGCCACATGGTTCCGTTGCCAAATGGTGTTGCCTTGTAGCTATTGGGTCCTGGATATAAATACTCTTTCACATTCCATAAACATACTTATAGACTCTTATGTAAAACATTTGAAAATACCTTGGATCAAAGCAAAATCCAGACCGGTCTTGTCCAGGAAAGCTTGGCGGATCTTGGTTCCGTTGAAGAGGCTCATTGTCATTATCCTGCAACGCAAAATATAACAATTAAAGTTGAGTGCATTATACAACTTAGCAAGTAACGTGCCAAAATTAAAGAAGTTGCCTGAAAATAGAGCCCACTTGTTATGTGTTCAGAAAAAGGACCCTCTCGATGATGTCCATCTACCCCAAAATAGCATTTGGAAAAGGATCGGCCTTACAGGACACCGCTTTCTGGATCCACCCACACGGTAAGTATTTGCAGAGAATTTTCTGTCCAGATATAAAAATCTGCTATATATTATAGTACCACCATTGTGGATCAGATTTTAGGAAATCTCATTCAAATCTGGAGCACAAATTGCTTGGCTCTGCAGAATTGAAATCTAGCATTTGTCATTTCATGCTGCACTTTATCGCAGGTTTCACTTGTTGCAATTCAAAGGGTGAAGATGGCATTATATGTGCACATTGGAAACCACGGATATATGCAGTGCAGTACAGATATTGCAACAGAAAATTGCTGTGGAATTTTTTTTTACTGCGGCAAATGCGCTGCATGTCTGTCTTCAAGTGGACGTACCCTCAAGGTTAAAAGATACAGCTATGAGATATGTTGGTGGTACCACACTGGCATTATTGTTCTGGCTCTCTTTTGCCAGCTGTGGGTCCATTTACACAGACTGGCCAGCAGCACTAAGCAACCACCAATACTTTAATAGGCCGTTTACGCAGGCAGACCGTAGTAAAGTATGTGTGCGGTAATAGATTGCCTGGTGCTCATGGGCTATCATCTTTCTTGGCAGCGAGTCGTTTTACACAAGACGATGCACCAATGATCGAGCATTTTGCACATTCATAACAGCCTGTTCACACTGAAAAACTAGAGTTAAATGAACCCTGCTGTTGTTTTCGGTCTGGGGAGACCTATTTTGAACTTTGATATTTTTGGGGGTGTTCAAGATGCGGTTCTGAAACTTGTGGTTGATTGACTTAAATGAGGATGGGTCGGTTGGCCACGGGTTTCAGAGCCGCATCTTGAATATTTTAAAGAATATTGAAGTTCAGGGTCGGTCGTTTTTGACCGAAGACAACAGCAGGGTTAAGAACGCAAGTTCACCATTATCTTTCAGTGCAGCGGTTCCCAAAGGCGTTCGGAATTTTGCCCCTTCATGCAACAGAAAAATTAAATTCAGACAGCGGATGGCTGTAACATGACAGATAGAAGAATCCCTGACTGTAGTAGGGTTTACCAGGAAAAACAGCATGGTACGCTGCACTATTTTGAGACAAATGAGGGAATCGGCAACACAAGCTCGTAAGTCTCCAATGCAGATGTGAACATAGCCTTGTTCTGCCTATAAAAACAACTAACAAACCTGCCATACTCTATACAAGTTAATAGGATCTTCTGGGATTAGATGCTGAACAAATCTGTCACGGAAAATATATAATAGGTTGCACACTTAGTATAAAATATAAAGTACAACATAAGCAAGTGAGGGGAAAAAGGCGCACTATAAGAATAGAAGAGGACGCTAGACTTAGGGCAGAGATTGTGTGTGGCAGGTGTAACAAATTCTGCAAAGGCGGCTTCAAAAATAGAAACGTTAATGGTTTGTTTTTATTAAGAAAATGCAAAGTGAATGAACAGAAGAGCAATCTAAATCAAAGTAACATTTGGTGTCACCTCCCTTTGTCTTAAAAACAGAACAATGATACCAAATCAAAACCAATTACACCAAGCAAGTCATAATGATCATTAATTTCATATGTAGGGTGCAAGACTAACAGAAACAGCTATCTAGGGGGCATCAAAACTGGGTGAGGAACAGCCAAACTCCACAAAAACGTGAGGATGTAAAGGACAGTTTCATGTCACAGGTCATAACCATAGCAAGAGAAAGGACAGCAACAGGGAATACGATTACTATACTGCATTAACAAGGTATCTCCAGGCAAGGGATTCAAAGTGAGGTTTAAGATGGTGGTTCTACAGAAGAGCTTGAAGAGCACGAGAAAGGTGGAACACATGATTTTCCTTCAAAAACAGAAGGTCGGTTCCATCAGCTGAACATTGGCAGCAAACTATGAATGGGACTTAGCTACACCCATCTACTGTTCTGAGCAGTCCGGCCATGTGACTTATCTATGCACAGAAACATAGGAACTGAGGAGTAGAAAATGGCACCAGGTGCCATGGACTAAGTACGGTAGCCTAAATTTGAAATATTTGGATGTAACTGAAGATAGTATGTTCGAAGGGATGGAGAGCGGTACAATAAGGAGTGTCTGCACAAAACTGTGGAGGGATGTGCAAATAGAGTTGGGGATTAGGGCTGGATTAATGGGGTCCTCAATGCTGAGAAACATAGGCAGATACTTATCCATCATGCAATACCATCAAGAAGATGTATGTTTGGCTCTAGTCCTAATATATTCTGTAGTAGGACAGTAACCACATACAATGTAAATAAGAACTAGGAGTCCTGGAAGTGATGATAAGGCCTCAACAGTCTTGATCTCATCACTGAGCCTGTGTGGAATGTGGAAACTGATGGATTTGTGCAAGGCTACACCCCCACAGAAGATGTGGGTGCGTCTTATAATCCGAATTGTTGCTGTGGTGGAGCTTACCGATTGTGGTGGAGCGGGGTCCCAAGGTCGCTGCTGCTGCTCCTACCAACCTGAGGCCAGCAGCATCTCCTAACTACGCCAGCTTCCTAAAGCACCAACCCTGCCACCAGGACTCTGCTCCATCACCGCCTTCCCCAGGCCAACTACTGTAAAAGCGGATTATAACACACCATCTTTTTATTACATTTTTTTCCCCTATTTTCCGCACCCAAAATTTGGGATGTGTCTTATAAACCGATGTGTTTTATAATCCACAAAATACGATGTGTATGTATATTAGGAAAACCAAACCTAAATCTTTGGTACAGAAACCTTTGTTTGCAATTACAGGTCAGACATTTCCTGTAGTTCTTGACCAAGTTTGCACACATTGCAGCAGGGATTTTGGTCCACTCCTCCATCAAGATCTTTCAGGTTTTGGGGCTGTTGCTGAGCAAAATTGAGTTTTAGCTCCCTCCAAAATGTTTCTATTGGATTCAGGTCTGGAGACTGGCTAGACCACTCCAGGACCTTGAAATGCTTCTTACGGAGCCATGCCTTAGTTGCCTTAGTACTGTGTTTCAGGTCATTTTCAATGCAGGAAGACCCAGCCACGACCCATCTTCAATGCTCTTAGGCTACGTTCACATTTGCGTTGTTGGGTGCATGCGCCCCTATCTTTAACATGGGGGGCGCATGGACATGCACCGGTATGCGTTTTACGACGCATGCATCATTTTGACGCACAAGACAGGGCGCAGACGACGCTACTTGTAGCGTTTTCCCTGCGCCGAATTTCCTGATCTTTACTATCTTATGACAACGCATGCATCCCAAAACGCTGCGTTGTGTATATGCGTTGTGGGTTGCGTCACCGATGCTGCGCCCAACAACGCAAATGTGAACGTAAGCTTACTGAGGGAAGGAGGTTGTTGGCCAAAATCTAGCAATACATGACTCCCATCCAGCCTCTCTTCAATAAGTTGCAGTACGTCCTCTCCCCTTTGCAGAAAAGCACACCCAAAGCATGATGTTCCCCCACCATGATTCATGGTTGGGACGGTATTCCTGGGGTTGTATTCATCCTTCTCCCTCCAAACACAACGAGTGGCGTTGATACGAAAAAGTTGTGTTTTGGTCTCATCTGACCACATGACCTTCTCCCATGCCTCCTCTGGATCATCCAGATGGTCACTGGGGAACTCCAAATGGCCTGGACATCTGCTAGCATGAGAATGTGGACCTTGCAGGATTTTAATCCATGACGGTGTAGTGTGTTACTAACGGTAATACTTGAGACTATGGTTCCAGCTCTCTTCAGGTCATTGACCAGGTCCTCTCATGCAGTTCTGGGCTGATTCCTGAACTTTCTCAGAATCATCCTTACCCCACAAGGCGAGAATTTGCAGGGAGCCCCAGACTGCGGAACAGAGACAGTCATCTTGTGTTTCTTCCATTTTCTAATAATTGTGCCATCACTTATTATATTATAGCACCATTTATTCCATGGCACTTTACATGCGAGGAGGGGTATACATAACAAAAACCCAAGTACAATAATCCTAAACAATACAAGTCACGACTGGTACAGGAGGAGAGAGGACCCTGCCCGCGAGTGCTCACAATCTACAAAGTGGTTGCCTTCTCTCTAAGCTGCTTGCCTATTGTCCTGTAGTCCATCCCAGCCTGATGCAGGGCTACTATTTTGTCTGTGGTGTTCTTAGACAGCTGTTTGGTCTTGGCCATGGTGGAGATGTTAGAGTGTGATTGACTGTGTGTACAGGTGTCTTTTATACAGGTAACAAGTTCAAACAAGTGCAATTAATACAGTCAATGAGTGCAGAGTAGGAGGGTTTCTTGAACAAAAACTAACAGGTCTGTGAGAGCCAGAATTCTTGCTGGTTGGTAGGTGATCAAATACTTATTTCATACAATAAAATGCAATTTAATGATTTATAAATCATACAATGTGATATTCCGGATTTTTTTTTTTTTTTTTTTTTTTAACATTCTGTCTCTCACAGTTAAAGTGTACCCATGATAAAAATTACAGACCCCTCTATTCTTTGTAGGTGGGAAAACTTGCAAACTTGGCAGTGTATGAAATACTTATCTTCCCGTGTGTGTGTGTGTATATGTGTGTGTGTGTATATATATATATATATATATATATATATACATATATATATATATATATATATATATATATACACACATATACATATACATACATATATATATATATATATATACACATATACATACACATATATATATATATATACACATATACATACACATATATATATATATATATATATATATATATATATATATATATATATATATATATATATATATATATATATACACACACACACACATATACACACACACACACATATACATACACACACACACACACACACACATACATACATACATACATACATACTCACACACACACTCGACATCTACTATTAAACTGGTGTCTCAGTGCTTGCCAGTTATCCAGTACAAACATTGGACATGGTCCAGTTTCATTCTGTAGTAAAAAAATGTTGATATCTTTGCTGCAAGTCCGTCCTTAGAAAGCATGGGAAAGTCAGAGATAATCTCAGGAGCTTCGGCTGTCATTCCAACGTCTTTCAGCCATGGGTGGAATTTTGTGGCTCCATAAAACCAGCAAATAAAAAATACCAAAGCAAATGATTGTAATAGTTGCCTGTCATCGGCTAGGGACAGGGCTACATGGGCCAGAAATGTGAAGAATGCAGAATACAAGGCAGAGCAAATCAATCTGTGTCAGGAGACATTGTACCTCGGTGGCATCCCTCTGGGACTTGTATTAAGAGAAGCAAACTGCTAAATAATCTTCTATCACATCTCCTTGTAATTTGTGTATAAATAAGAGGCGATCACTTCCAACACCTCCAGGATAGGAGCTGACAAGGAGTCATGGAGCTGAGTGATGTGTACATGGAGATCTAGGCAGCCATGCAAGTCACCGGCGTCTCCCTGCACTCAGGCGCATCACTGAAATTGCCCTGTCAGGCGGAGGCTACATCACATCATCAGCTCTGTCAGCCGCGCTTTTGTTTCACGAGCACTAACAACACAAATATATCCACGGTGCATTCATTAGTATCGTGCCCATCACAGGAAACAGTGCCACATGCCTGAAGGGCTCCTTCACAGGATGCCAAGAGCGACTAACATTCACAGAAAACACTAATACAAGGAATCTAAAGGGTCAATAACAACAGAGTAATAGATCGTTTTACTCGTCCCACATTGCAGGAGTTCACCTCTGTGCCTGCTCCCCACATACAATCTCCATGTTTTTTTTATTAGGCTGCTTTATAGCACAGTTAAATATTATTTCAGCAGGAAAGGATACTTTGGGAGCCATTTTTGCAAACAATATAATTAAAATAAATAGTAGGAGGGATAAAGGGAACCTGTCAGCAGGATTGTGCACAGTAAACCACACACAGTATCAGGTCAGTGCAGTTATACTGATTAACATGATACCTGGGTTGATGAAATCCGTCTTGTGGTTTTTGTTTAATCTTTATTTTCAGTTTGTAGTTAATGATATGCCCGTGCTCCGGGCTTTATGGTGGCCATTTCGTGTTGTGCTACGTGTGTGTGTGTTGTGCTGGGCACCCCGAGGCCAAGCCTTCTAGTATTGAAACATTAACAATAGTGATGAGTGAATGTGCTCGGATACTGTGTTTGAGTCCCTGCAGCAGCGTATTTTGCGGAAGTAGACAGTCGCAACACACACGGGAATTGCACTCTGATAACATGTTATCCGCGCATGTTCGCTCATCACTAATTAACAACCTACACTAAGGACTTGCAGACGACCCATTTAAAGCCTTCATATTGCGTAAATCACCTCAGCTCCACAAGTCTCACCCCAACTGAGGGTTAGAAGAAAGGACACCCATTGAAAATGGCGACCATACAACATTCACGTCATTCAATCATGGATGGGGCAGATCCTCATAAATACTGAGGGGAACAGAGACCCTCCTTACACAATTGTGGCATCCTACGTGGTTTTCTAGGTACTGATCATGTACAATGTTATCAGCCTGTCACCATGTGAATGCGACTCAGATTTTATATGTTGTCTGGGAAAAAAAAAAGCAGCGGGAATAAGAGCAAAAATTGAACACTTGACCTGGTGTCCAGTCCTCTTTAAAGCATTATTCCCCATTTCCCATTGCTCATATCCCCCCCCTCCCCTCCTCCCGGTTAAAATAAAAACCCCAATAAAGTCTTTGGGAAAACAAATTATTAAAGTGAATCTATAACAAAGGTTTTGCTACCCCACCCGAGTGCAGCATAATGTAGCGTCAGGGACACTGATTCCAGCGATGTGTCACTTACTTACACAATTGCTGTAATTTTCATGTAATCTGTTACCTGCTGCAGATCTACAGTTCTCTGAATGCTGAGCCCTGAATAACCTCAGCCACACCTCTGATTTACAACTTTCTGTGTACACTGTGCATAGGCAGAAAGCTGCTAATCAATGGTGGGGTGAGGTTATACAGAGCTCATGATTATGGTGGACTACCTGGCAGCAGGTTTACTAGTCCTCTAATGATAATCAGCTGATAAAATAGTGATTTTATCAAAACTACAGCAAGTAGCCCAGTAAGTGACATCACTGATATCAAGGTCTCAGTCTCTACATTGTGCTGCTCTTTAATTAGCTGGCAAAAACCTGGTGACAGATTCCCTTTAAAAGTGATCACCCATCCATATGTGTTTTCAGCCCATTGAGAAGAGAGATCCGGAGAACAGAGCTCAGCAGAGCCCTTCTGAATGGAGCAGCGGCAGGACATGCACACATCTACTCAATGCTTTCTGCAAGAGTACAGCGCTTGGATTTTTTTTTTTTTTACAATTTTTGCGGTCCCACAGAAGATTCCAGAAAAAGCTAATTTCGCTTAGTCCTGCCATCACTAAATTTAGACAGGGTTCTTGAGATAGGTGTCTGACCGCCGGGATGCCAACCGATCAATCAGCAAATGATCACTTATCGTATAGACAGGATTAACCCTTCAAGAGTTTATGTAATTTATTACTGCACATATATTTTGCAATCCATAATAATTTGTTTATATTATTATATGCGCACACATTACTATTTAACATGCAAGAAGGCAACACATAGGTCAGGAAGACAGCGGTGTTAATTAAAGTTCTTCGGCTGACTAGAAGGAAAAAAAAAGTCTCTTGTCAAGCCCAATGTCTCCAGTGGGAAGGGTTGGAGACAGTATGCAGAATGGGAGGTGAAGGTGGGTGACATCTACGGGCAAGCAGTCTGGACCTTAACACTGGCAGTGAGGGAATTAGGACAGGCTCCCTAATTATCTTCAATCAAAGACACCCAGAACCTGAAGGCCGGAGGAAGCTGCTATTCTTTCCTCCACTATGGCTGCTGAATGCCAAGGCTATTATCAGATCTGTCTAAGCACTTATCAGTTTCTGCAAAGGTTAATAGCAATTAAACGCAGCAAACTAGACTAAATGAGGAACACGTCATGGTATCACTGCACTGCAAAGAGCAAAGTATTCGGCATGTGCGGATTCCTCATCTGATGTATTTCGCCAAGATCAAAGAGGCCTTCAGTATAAGTAGAAGAGCAAATCTGAAACACACTGACATTTCAATTTCATTTAGGGAATCAAAAAGAGATCCTGATGTAGCATGTCCTGCGGAGCGAGGGCACCGCCATTATCAGTTGTCTCTCTGCCACATGAGAGATTATTGCACTAATATAATTGTCATAGGCCTCAACGAGTCACAGGAATCGGTAAAAAATGTCAAAGATGCAGGAGACTAATCCAAATTAGGATATTACCCAAAAGTCACAGACATCAACCACATTCCTAATGAGGGAATAGAAACGCTAACGCTCGGTGCACATCACGCTGGCATATACGCCAAGAGGATCTAGCGGACTCCAATCACATGACAAAGCCAGAAGAGTGATACCACATCCGTCAGCCAGGTGTATATCAGTTTTTTTCTCTGCAGTATGAAGAGTAGTCTACTCTATCCCAGACAACAGTATTAAACAATGGGAACCTATTAACCATGGATTCCCTGTGTGCCTATAATGTAGGATAATGTTGGGAGAACCTTTCAAATCATACTTGAGCCTAAAGGTACCGTTACACTATACGATTTACCAACGATCACGACCAGCGATACGACCTGGCCGTGATCGTTGGTAAGTCGTTGTGTGGTCGCTGGGGAGCTGTCACACAGACAGCTCTCCAGCGACCAACGATGCCGAAGTCCCCTGGTAACCAGGGTAAACATCGGGTTACTAAGTGCAGGGCCGCGCTTAGTAACCCGATGTTTACCCTGGTTACCATTGTAAAAGTAAAAAAAAAAAAACACTACATACTTACATTCCCGTCGCATCCCCCAGCGTCAGCTTCCCTGCACTGTGTAAGGCTAGGTTCAGATTGCGTTAGGGCAATCCGTTTAGCGCTAAGCGCTAGCGGATTGTGCTAACGCAATGTCTTTTTCGGGGTCGCGTTTAACGTCCCCGCTCTCGCAGATCCCCGATCTGCGAGAGCAGGGAACAGACCTCGGGCGCGCCGCGGACGCTGCAAGCAGCGTCCGAGGCGCGTCACAAAACACGGCACATCGCTAGCGCGTGCCGAAAATGGCACGCGCTAGCGATGCACGTTCCCATTGTTGCCAATGGGCGCGCTAACGGATGCGTTGCACAGCATTAATTTCGCCATGCAACGCTGTTCGTTAGCGCGGTCCCATTAACGCAATCTGAACCTAGCCTAAGCGCTGGCCGGAAAGCAGAGCGGTGACGTCACCGCTGTGCTTTGCTTTACAGCTGGCTGGCGCTGACACTGGGGGACGCAGGGAAGCTGACGCTGAGGAACGTGACAGGAATGTAAGTATGTAGTGTTTTTTTTTTTACTTTTACAATGGTAACCAGGGTAAACATTGGGTTACTAAGCGTGGCCCTGCGCTTAGTAACCCAATGTTTACCCTGGTTACCAGTGAAGACATCACTGAATCGGCGTCACACATGCCGATTCAGCGATGACAGCGGGTGATCCAGCGACGAAATAAAGTCCTGATCATTCCCCAGCGACCAACGATCTCCCAGCAGGGGCCTGATCGTTGGTCGCTGTCACGCATAACATTTTCGTTAACGATATCGTTGCTACGTCACAAAAAGCAACGATATCGTTATGTGTGACGGTACTTTAAGTGAAGGACCTTCAAGACACAGGAAATATAAGCCTGACGCCTAGGGACAGCCACAAAGCTCATGTCCTTCAGCCCCAATACCATGGCCTGGTGAGATATGCAGAGCAAATGACCCAGGGATGAGAAACTTCTGGAGATATATACCAAGTGTCTCCAGCTCCTTCTAATGAGGAGTGATAAGTGATACCAAAACTTTATGCATTTCCCTGGTCTAGCTCAATGTAAAGACCAAAATCATCACAAAGACATACAAGAATAAATTTAAAAAAGCATATAAATTTTATACCAACCTGATTGTTATCATCAGGGTCTTCCAGACCATCTGGCCGGCTAAGATTCCTAGCAGGTTGACTGCAGACCACTTTGTCAATAAGGCTCCAAGATGGTGGCCTTGCTGGAGGACCCTGCACTTCGTCAGGATTGAGAGCTCCATCTGCGCCATCTAATAAATTACAGATAAGCGATTCAGTTACCAACTGAACAAGGTAAAGTAAGCAGATTCATATCAAATCAGGCCAATGTATACAAAAATGAAATTCATCCGGTCAAGCATTTTTTACATAGTAGTTTAAAGGCCCCCCCCCCCCCCCCCCCCTTTGCAAAATAAAAAACACTAGTTACTCCCCTACTGCACAGTCACCGTTACAGCGAAGTCGGCGCCCTTGTTAGGGGCTGACATAATATAGTTATGCCATGTGAGAGCTGTACCCACCAGCAGCCGCTATCGACTGCTGCACTCTGACTTCTAACGTTTGTTCAACAATCATCTGAGGAAAGTAAGAGCGCCGAAGTCCAATAACAGCTGCTGATTGGCTACGGGGCTCACACAGCATAACAACGTCACACAAGCCCCCGGGCATTGCTGGAATGGTGCCGGTGAGAAAGGAGAGTATGTGTCTCTATCTTACAAGGTGGACTACTTCATATATGAAGGAGTTGTCCAGGCAATGGACAAGCCCTTTAAGAAAATGACAGTAAAGCTTTGATTGACTTCTATTTCCGATGTAGACAGTGATTTTCGGTTATGCAAACTTGCTGAGAGACCAGTATTTTAAGACAGGCATTTACCACTACTCTGAAAACACCAAGTTTTACACCTGACTGCCCCGTGTATTTTCAGACATCTGTTCTTTCACGAACAGAATAAAATTTCAACTTACAAAGTTCATAGAAAAAAAAAGGTGCACATGTAATAAGTCAGCCAAACAAGATGGAGAAAAAAAAAAGCAAGAAAAAAAAAAAGAAGAAGAAGAACACTGATTTCTTCCCCATTCCAGGTCTATAGCAGCCACATACTGTTTCTATGTCAGTGAGGTTATTAATAGTCGCTTTGCTTGACGACTCAGACTATAATATTATAGTGTATAGTAATACAAGTATATTCCATGACAATAACCACCTCTCACCTCGGGTTGCCTGTGTTGCATATGGATTTCCAAACTGCAGTACAGGAGGCTGGATGGGGATTATAGGAACCTCTCGATGTTCTTCACAATATGGATTAAAGAACTGCAATCCCTGAGAGCTGGAGCCTGGTAATGCCTGATCACTCGCTGCCCTCGCTGACAGTCTTTCCAGATTGATTTCAAGCTCCTATAAAGCGAGATGCCATCAAAATCATATTACTACCTAATATAACATACACTTGCCAGCGGACACCATTCTGGATAACAGGTAAGACATGAACAGAAAGATTTTACACATTTCGACAGATTGCATGTAACTCTGTAGGTCAGTACAGAAGACTTGGGCAGCACTAATCAGTCTACAGGATCCCTCTAAGGCTATGTGCACACGTTGCGGATTGTATGCCTTTCACGTTTTTTCACCACAAAAATAGCGGCGATAACGCATGCACAACACAGCCCATTAAATTCAATGGGATTCCGCACACACAGGAATGCATTGAAACGCTCACTTTACGCATGTGGATATGGCCACCATGCGTAAAGTGAGCACTTCATGTGCGGTGGTACCCAGGGTCTGGAGGAGAGGAGACTCTCCTCCAGGCCCTTGGGAACCATATTTCTGTTAAAAAAAAATATATATATAAGACCTAAAATAAAAAATAGTGATATACTTACTATCTGATGGCTCCCGGAGTCCTCTGCCTCTCAGCGCTGCACGCGGCGGCTTCCGTTCCCAGGGATGCATTGCGTGAAGGACCTGGGATGACGTCGCGTTCATGTGACGTCACAAAGGTCCTTCGCACAATGCATCCCTGGGAACGGAAGCCACCCGGGAGTGCCGCTGAGGAGATTGGGGGCCGTCGGAAGGTGAGAATAACCAATTTTTTTAAATTTTTTTAATCATTTTTAACATTCTATCTTTTACTATTGATGCTGCACTATGCTTGACAAGTGTGACCAACCTGTCAATCAGTTTTCCAAGCGATGCTACAGATCCCTTGGAAAATGCCAACATTCTGCAAGCTAATTACGCTTGCAAAACGCTAGTGTTTAGCGGGTAAACGCATGCCAATTCTGCATGCGCTATACCCGCGGCAGGGAGTTGCAGAATTGCCATGGAATTTTCTGCGGCAATTCTGCAATGTGTGCACATAGCCTAACAGGATATATTTCTCCAGAGACATGGGCCTTTATTTAGGGCTAATTGTTATACTCATTCCAAGGGGGCATGGCTCACATGGGTTATTATGCAAGCCAGCCTGAAAACACGCCCCCAGAGAATGTGAGCGACGTGACCATAAAAAGGCCCATATCTCAGAAACCAATAGATTAAAAAAAAAAAAAAAAACACAAACAGAATACTCAGGAATAAGAGTAAAAACATGCTACTTTTGACATAGTCATCTTTAAAAGCATTTTTTCTTCTCGTGTCTCCTCGCCTAATTGTCGTCTATCTAGTTCTTACCTTGATGTCATTCTCCAGCTTATTCTTCTCGTTCAGCAGCACATCGACATGGCAATTCAGTTCTGATATTTCTCGATCTTTCTCTGCAGACTGGATCTGGGGACACATGAAGATGACGTGTTACGAGTAATATGCACATATAACTCAATGACATATGGTATTATCCCCCTTATTATTGTGCCACGCCTTGCTACATGATTTCCAAGGAATAATATTGCCTCGTCTGCTCCATTTCCTCTGCACTTTATCCGATTACGCCCCTGTCCTCCTAACCCCATGTCCGTTCCACTCTGTCTAGGCTTACACCAGGGCTCATACCACCCATGTGTGATCTCTGACTACATTTATGCCATTAGTGGGGAAAGGTGCTTAAAACCACAATTAGAAGGTCACTAAGAAGATCGTAAACCACCACACACTACAAAGCAAAGAGTAATCGGATACAGAATATAAATGGCCACATTTCTCAGGGCATGACACATTTCATTTGTGCTCTACTTTCAGAATAAAAATGTCATCTGTTTGAGGTTTGAAGCTCTATCCAGCACTGGGCGACTTTACTTCTCAGGGCTGACGTGCTATAAAACAGAACCCTGAAGTCAGAGGTTAAAACGAATCCCAGCAGCCATATTTCATTCATAATCCATCCTAAATCTGTCCTATCAGTGTCACACACCCTGAGGAAACCATGATGCACCAATCTGGGAGACCAGAATTATATTGTTTTTTTCTGTTGCCACTGAAGAGCAACATTTGCCTGCAAGTCATGGGAGGATGATCGCCATCTTGCACTTAAATGATGATACTCTACCATGTTATTTACCAAGAACTGTGTGCTTTTCTGAAAACCGGACAAACGAGTCACAAGAATAGGACCCATGCAATACAAATGTAAGAAACCCTAGAAGCTATGGGCAACGTAAAAAACCGCCCTTCCCCTGAATCAAATCGCTTAAATGGCACTGTTGGCACTTTACAGCTGCATCTAGGTGGTTAAACAGCAACTACTGACGCTAGCTTTGTAACACACGATTGACCAGTCTTTTGTGCATAAATAAAAAAAACAAAAAAAAAAAAAAACAGGACCTAGCCAGACGCAGTCCAAAGTGACTCCATGTGCCTCATTACAATGAATGGTTGCATTGGGGATATTGCCTGAATCCTGTATTTTGGGGGATTTACACAGAAATGCCTCATGTAAGTGCTCAGCACAGAGAACAGGATAAATGTGAAAGTAGCCTTAAAAGCAATCAAGAAATGTTATAAAACTTTAAGTACTCTATAATGCTACCAAGAAAAATGTCAAGTCGTCTCTCAAAAAACAAGTCCCCACTCGGGTCCATCATCCATTAACAGAAAAGTAAGGGTTTTCCACATCATAAGTAGCAAAAAGCAACAAATTTACGAGGTGCACATCTCCAGAAGCACAAGAAGGGCACAATGGGCAGCAAGCCGGCATATTTGCAATTTTCACTGTACAACATCCATTCTATACTTAGTTTTTTGTTAAAGACCAGTGGAGTCAAAATAGTCACTTCATCCATAGAGAAATACACCAAGGGATGTGGTTTATAAAAATGGTGTCACTTATGTGGTCAGAGTCCAGAGACACTTTGGGGCTTTAAACAGCGATCAAACTCCTCCAGTAAAATCTGCTTGCCAAAAGTTAAAAGCCGCTCCTTCCTTCTAATTCTTGCTGTGTGGCCAAACAGTAGTTTTTGAGGATGCATGGGACATCACTGTGTTCGGGAGGAATTGCACAACAAATTGCAGGGTCCATTTTCCCCAACATCCCTTTGTGAAAATGAAAATTTTCCAGTTAATATAACCATATAATGGTAGAAGAATAACATTTTATGTCCATATTATCTATGTCCCAATGTAATAAACTTCCATGAGGTACCAGTGGGTTTACATACTCCGTTCACCCCTAGATTAATTCCTTGAGCAGTGCAATTTCCCAAATGGGTTCACTTATGAGCCAAGTGAGATATTACCGTGTTTGAGGGAAACTTCATAATAAATTGTGGTGTCCATTTTCTACTATTACAAATTGGAAAATTTGAGGGTAAAGCAATATTTAAGTGGAAAAATGTAATTTAGTCATTCCACTTGTGTGTTAATTCCTGTGAAGCACCTGAAGGTTTAATATATTTTTTCTACCAGCAGTTTTGGGTGAAGTGTTTAAACTGGTATCACTTTGGGGTTTTTCCAATATATACTATCAGGTTTCAGGATATAAGCATTTAACGTTTGAAAACTGGAATTTGGTTAAAGTCTAGAAAAATTAAGAGATCGTTTCATTAAAAAAAAACAAAACCTAAAAATGTATCATCTCAAACTTACCGATATATAGATAGAGTCAGTGGGATGCGTGGCGCACTCCAGAGCTAAAGTCATAAAGTGACATATCAGAATTGAAAAACAGGGTTTGGTCACAAAGACCAAAAATGGCTCAGTCACTAAGGGTTTATCCATTTGCCACATCGAAATTTTTGTTTACCAGGCTGCAGTGATGACATCCCTTTGACAAGTGATTCTTGCAGCCAATAAGTTTTCTCACCTGTCAGACCCCTGTAGACAATGATTGGTGGCAGCTGTCGTGTGTAGACAGGACGTTGTAGCAGCCAACTAAACAAAGATCGTGGGGAGTAGCACATTGGTTCATTCTTCTGCTGATCTTCTGTTGATCGGGGACAACCCTTATAAGTGTGTGTGTGTGTGTGTGTGTGTGTGTGTGTATATATATATATTCATATATTTGGCAGTTTTCTGGTATAAGTACATTATTTTATTAGAACAATGATGCAGATTTATCAATTACAGCTCTGTCAGGTAAGATTTTTGCCTTAACCAAAACAGAAAAATGTGGACATCAAGCGCATTCAGTCACTTATGTAGGAGGCTTGTACACGTGCGCACATAGTTTCTTTATTCACTGCTACATTGGGGTCCAGACACATTATCCATTACACAGCAGGATACATAAAGCCGAATTACAGGATAAAGATTGTGCAAAGGTATCACAGTCACTCAGAAAAGCCAGGGAGGGCATTTACTCTACTGGGAAAAGGCTGGTATTTCACAGGTCTTAGGAGGTGGCTGTGATCATGTGAAACATTCCTCACCTTCTACTGAGCAGCGTCAGAAGTAGATTTAGACTTTAAGCATAAAGGCACATAATATCCCCTAGTGCTACATTACATTGTGCCACAACAAGCCGGACAGATTTGCCTTTTCCAGATCGGCCAAATTAAATTTCCCTAATACTTGCGCTATGATTAGAACATTCAGTGTGTATCACAGATGCTGCCTTCTATCGCCGAGCCAGTAATAGGCAAATAACCGGCTCATACTATACTGTGGCAGAACTATCAGTGGCAAGAAAGACGCTGCACAAAGCGAGGGGGCGCGCGCTGCACAAAGCGAGGGCGCGCGCTGCACAAAGCGAGGGCGCGCGCTGCACAAAGAGAGGGCGCGCGCTGCACAAAGAGAGGGCGCGCGCTGCACAAAGAGAGGGCGCGCGCTGCACAAAGAGAGGGCGCGCGCTGCACAAAGAGAGGGCGCGCGCTGCACAAAGAGAGGGCGCGCGCTGCACAAAGAGAGGGCGCGCGCTGCACAAAGAGAGGGCGCGCGCTGCACAAAGAGAGGGCGCGCGCTGCACAAAGCGAGGGCGCGCGCTGCACAAAGCGAGGGCGCGCGCTGAACAAAGGGCCCAACCTCTGTTCTTTTGCATATTGTCTGTATAGAAAGAGAAACAGATGGCTAATGCAGCAAAGAAACATATACCAAACATATATGTTTATTCAGTCCCTATGCTGGACGGATGCCGTGGCATCCTGCATGACTGTGGCCACTGTTGGGCACCTATCTCCTTGGGCGCATGCACACGACATTGGGCACAGATGTAACGTGTACCTAGCCTTACAAATCACACACTGGTGTCTGCCTAAATCTGGGATGACCATGTTTCTGCCTGAACGGTCTTACCTTATACTGATCCTCATGGACTGCCAGCTGCAGTTTGATACTTTCATTCATTTTCAGTTGTTCTTTCCACTTTAGCTCCATCTTAGCGACATCATCAGCAAATGCATTGCACCTTGCCTTTTCTTCCTAGAAGAGCAGGAAAATAATAAAAAAGTATGAAGTTCTAATGCAGCGAGTGTAGGTCAATAAACCTGCAGTAGCAACACTCTCTGCTCTGTAATACGGATGGCTGAATGTGGCCATATTATGGTCATCTGAATGGGGCCATGGGAGCTTTGTAGCTAAAACCCTGTGATTCCAGCAGCCTCTGCAATGTTTCAGGCAAGCAGACTATGCAGTGCAAACAAGTGAAGTGTGGAGAAGGCATGGAGACCTAGCACTGTCTGTAAATGAAGAGTAGCAGACAATGATAACTTCATGTCAGTAAAGTAGGAAGAAAAGGGAAGCAAAAGGCTTCACAAACGTACTGCACACAAGGATCATTTAAAGCACTGACGTTTTTTACTTTTCACACTTTCATATGAAGTGAAGTAGATTTAACACAATATGCCAAATTAGCATGCCAAACACGTAAAACATGTTGGCGCTTGATCTTCGTTAACCCTTTAAAGAACAGACAATTTTTAGTTTTTGCTCCTTTGTTTTTTTCTCCTCAACTTCCTAAAAGGCATAACTTTTTTTTGTATTTTTCAGCCGACATAGCCATAAGGAGGACATTTTTTTATGGAATGATTTGTACTTTTAATTACCGTATATACTCAAGTATAAGCAGAGATTTTCAGCCCAAAAAAATGGGCTGAAAGTGCCCCTCTCAGCTTATACTCGAGTCATGGTAGGTGGGGGGTCGGCGGGTGAGGGGGAGCGACGCCTGTCAAATACTCACCTGCTCCCAGCGCTCCTGGCGCGGTCCCCGCATGTCTCACGGTCTTCGGGCACTGCAGCTTCTTCCCCTGTTCAGCTGTCACTGGTACCGCTCATTAAAGTTATGAATATGGACTCCACTCCCATAGGGGTGGAGCCGCATATTAATTCCCGTAATGAGCGGTGCCACGTGACCGCTCACTACAGGAAGAAGCTGCCGCTCCCGAAGACCGTGGGATATGCAGGGACCACGTCAGGAGCGCCGGGAGCAGGTGAGTATGTCATATTCACCTTTCCGCGATCCACCGACACTCCGTCTTCCGCAGTGACTGTTCAGGTCAGAGGCCGCAATGACGTATTAGTGTGCACGCCGCCCTCTGCCTGAAAAGTCAGTGTGGAGAAACGGGACGCTGAGGAGCAGTGGGCAGTGACGAGAGGTAAGTATGTCATTTTTTTTTTCTTTTTAGCGCAGCAGCAGCATTACATGTGGCACAATGCTATATGGAGCGTCTATGGGGCCATAAAAAAATGCATGGAGCATTATATGGGGCATCTATGGGGCTATAACTGCATGGAGCATTATATGGGGCATCTATGGGGCCATAACTGCATGGAGCATTATATGGAGCATCTATGGGGCCATAAAGAACTGCATGGAGCATTACATGGAGCATCTATGGTGACATAACTGCATGGAGCATTATATGGGGCATCTATGGGGCCATAAAGAACTGCATGGAGCATTATATGGGGCATATTAGTATATGGAGCATCTCATGGGGCCATAATGAACTGTATGGAGCATTATATGGGGCCTATTTTTTATGGAGCATCTTATGGGGCATATTTTAATATGGAGCATCTTATGGGGCCCATCATGAACTGAATGGAGCATTATATGGGGCTCCTGATTCAATATGGATATTCAAAAACACTTAACCTACTGATGTCTCAATTAATTTTACTTTTATTGGTATCTATTTTTATTTTTGACATTTACCGGTAGCTGCTTCATTTTCCACCCTAGGCTTATACTCGAGTCAATAATTTTTCCCAGTTTTTTGTTGCAAAATTAGGGTGGGGGGGGGGGGGGGTTGGCTTACTCGGGTCGGCTTATACTCCAGTATATACGGTAACACCATTCTTTTTACAGTGAGATGGAATTATTTACCGGTTTCCCAGTACAAGTGCAATGAAATCGCAATTTAAAAAAAAAAAACAAAACACCAGCCACTTCCTCCCCACAATTTTTTTCTCTTTACATTTTTTACCAGTTGGGTTAATTAATTTTTACATCACAGTGCTGTCCGATGTTTGCATGTACCCATAGACTTGTATGGGTGCCTGACGTGCGATATACGCTGCCAATAACAGCATACAGCAATCGGCATGAGTAAAAGAACTCTAGTCGGCCCTGCTCCATAGTATAGCATTGGAGCGAGAGCTAGCCAATGAAGCACTCGTCCAAGTTATATGCTGACTGCTTGCCAATGTGAGCATACCCCTTAAAGTATATTTTCTCTGAAAGAATATATACCTGGCTGACATGGCATTTTATCAGCGCCCCACAATCGCGTTGCAGGGGAAAGCAATGAGCGCTTAGAAAGACGCTCCCCTGGAACATGCGCTTTAAATCCCACAGTCAAGAGATTAACAGCAATATTTAACTAGTTACCAGCAGTGAGCGGAGCCACCATCTGTTGGGAACAGGGACACAGAGCCACCTCCATTCATCCGCTGTAATTGTATGGCGCTCATTACTTAAGGGTTAAATAGCTTTATGGTTAGGTCATTACATCAAGTTACATCACTAGCCAGATCTGATGGTTGGCTACTTACTGCTAACATTTGCTTGTACTTTCGATACTTCTCAGTTTTCTCAGCTATTTCCTTGTTCATATCAGCCACTTGTTCTTTGATGACAAATTCAGATACAGAATGGGAAGAAAATGGACTCACTGTGGAAGGCAGATAAATGAGGGATTACTCAAGAGCACATTATTATGTAAAGCACAAAACATTAGGTCCAGTTTTGCACTGCTCTGTCAAGCGATATTAAGAGCGGTATGGAGAGAAAAACGTTCAAACTCTGCTACTGCCAACGGAATCACCAATTTTTTCAATAACTGCAAATTATATATTTTTTTTTCCCCCATTTCAGACAAAACCTTTGGGACTCAGGCGTCATTCAGATGTCAGTGTTTTTTGCATGTGATCCGTTAGTTTTTCTGACTGATAGGATAGCCAGCTGAAGCAACTCACATTTTTTTTTTTAAGTTTGCTTACCAATGGCCTGCAAAAAATAATGGAGACATGCTACTATTGGTTTGATTTGCAGAAATAACTCACCCATTCAAATGAATTTGTCCACACACAAAAATACAAAACAAGGACAGCCATCAGTGTTGTATAGTAATGCTACCCTTTTTTATTGTCGCTGGAAAGCAGCTTCGGAAACATCCATCATTTTTTTTTTTTTTGTATACAAGAATGTATTACACATCAATGGTAAAAGCGGACACTTGGACAAAAAATGTATGAAAAACTAATAGTAAACTGACGAAAAAAGAAAAGGTGATGTGCGCATCAAGCCTAACCTACCTGGCGGAGTAAAGTTTGGGATATCCGCAGCCGACGCCTCACAATACACATACTGATCTCCTGACTTCTGCTGACCTTCTGCAGCTTTCTGATTAGGAAGGGAAGATGGAAAAAAAAAAAAGTCAAACTGTGGCAGATGTATTCAGAACATTTCATGTTACAATGAACAATCAGATGGCAGTAAGATGGCAGTAAGATGGCAGAGCTCACTGGGAAAGGGAAACAAAGTGGGGGAAAAACAAACTGCAATATGTTAAGTAATGAATGGATTATAAGTTGATGCCAGGGGTTGGACAGTGCCACGATGTCCACGAGTGGAATCTGGGCCTGAAGATCAGATCTAATTCAGACACGACCCATGGAAAAACGGACAAAGCCAAAAAAAACTCATTGGTCAACTTCTAACTCCTTCATGACAGGGCAGTTTTTCATTTTAGTGTTTCCATTTCTTTTCCTCCCTTCTTCCAAAAGCCATAGATTTTTTTATTTCTTCAACATGAGGGCCATTTTTTTTTTTGCAGGAGTAGTTGTATAGTAAAATGAATGTTGATGTTCATAACTACAACGTATAGGAAAACGGGCAAAAAGTTACAAGTGTGGTGAAACGGCAAAAACAAGACCCCACATGGAGATTCTACTTATTGTTTTTTTGAAGTTTGTTTATATGGTGTTCATTAGGTGGTAGAAATGACCTAGCAACATTTTTACCCAAGACAGATCGATTACAGTGATACAAAACTACAAAGTAGAAAATAATTTTATTTCTTTTTTTATATACAAAAATTGCAAAATAAACATTGTCGCAATTTTCGGAGACCTGTATTTATTTTTTTACTTTTAAGCTGATAGAGCTATGTGAGGGCTGGGATTTGGGTGGTAAGCAGACATCCTTATTGGTTTGGGGTTGGATATGACATTTTGATCGCATGGTCAATTTTTTTCCCACTTATTCTGCCATGTTGTGTTTGGGGTAATTCATTTTATATTATTAAACGGGCGTAAAAAAGTTGGCTTATTTTTTTGACCCCTGAGTAGTCTTGAACCTGTTATCATCTGATTGCTCCTTCATACACTGCAGTACCACAGTATTGTGACATAGACAAAATCATGTGCTCCTATGAATCCCAACAGGAGGACAAAGATGGCATCTGTGGGGGCCATCAGCAGACTTTTTTTGGCTGCCATAACACATCTGCCCTAATGAATCACAGTGCTGCATGGGCCGATGGGTGAATGTGATAAACCCTAAAAATAGAGCTGTCAGAGATAGCCTGTGGTATTTAAATGGTTTATCAGCAGCAATCAGAGCAAACTCTGGTCACTGCTGTTACAGCAAGATACCAGCTGCACATTACACCCAGCATCTTCCAGGTATGGTGGGGGCAAAGCATCTAAGCCCACTTAAAATACCGGCATAAGCCATATGACGTAGTACTAAGTTGCATGTCAGCAGGGGGTTTAAGGGAATCTGTCACCCCCCCACCTGTATATGGGACGTATATGACCTATTAATATGGGCATACAGGTAATAGATATGTTACACTGCTCCTACGTGTATGCCTCATATTAATCGTCTTGATGCGGAGAAATGTTATATTCTTTCCTTAGGCTAATGATTTCTTCCAGGCTCTGGGCCGTGCAGTGCCAAGAAGAGATCCCTGCCTCCTCTCCTCATTACAATACTACTCCCTCCTATCAGTGTCAGTTATGGCCAGTGGCCTGTTAGTCTGCATTATGAATACCTACTCAGAGGCACCACCTGAAGACCGCCCCTCACAATCCTGCCGACAGGTTCTCTTGAAGGTCATAAATCAAGAACACCATTAGATTCATAAATGCAGTTTGAGGTGCAGCTTACATTTTTTTTTAGCTGAACCCAAAAGTGGATCCAGCAAAAAAAAAACAACAAACAAACAAAAAAAAAAACAGTAATACAAAAGTCTTTGCTGTTTGCTGTACCCTTTAGAAGAATGAAAAGAAAAAGCAACGAAGATCAGCTCACCTCCTCTCAGGCCCAGCGCACAGATCATGCAGTGCAGCAAGTAGTTTGAAGAAAAAGCAGAAGTCCAGCGCGGGTGATGTCCGTAAAAAATACCTTTTATTCCATATTCGTTAAAAGCACATAAATCCAAAGTCCATCTTCATATCCATAGACACAAAAACGGGTGATTCATACCAGTGACAATCACAGGCTTAAAGTGCATTAAAATCATACGCGTTTCAACGGTCGTGCCGCCTTACTCATTGTGATAAAAATATAATGAAAGAGGGCTGCCATATAGGACTAGGCCCATTAGGTTACACCCCCTGATCTTGCAGACAAGATCACAATGAGTAAGGCGGCACGACCGTTGAAACGCGTATGATTTTAATGCACTTTAAGCCTGTGATTGTCACTGGTATGAATCACCCGTTTTTGTGTCTATGGATATGAAGATGGACTTTGGATTTATGTGCTTTTAACGAATATGGAATAAAAGGTATTTTTTACGGACATCACCCGCGCTGGACTTCTGCTTTTTCTTTAGAAGAATGCTCTACTTCTTAGTGAACTTTGCTATAGGTACAGAAAGTCTATGGAACAGTCCAGGTTCCAGTCCATCAGGACATTTACGTGAGGCTTCCTGGTAATAAAGCTAACCTCCACTGACAAGGGTGGAACAGTTTTAAGAATTACACATTTTGTACTCCGCACCTGAAATATAAATGCTTTCTTGTTCTTAAAAGGTTATGCAATAATAGTCAAGAGAACTAACAGGTACATACAAGCTGGTCTGTGAGTTTTGTGACTTGTTTCTGATATTTCTGACATTCTTTAAATTTTTCTTTATAGTGGTCTGCAGCCATTTGTAGCCTCAGCTTCAGGTCTTCAACCTCCTTACGAAGTTCCTGCTCAACTCTACAGCTTTCTGTGTCCTAAAAAGAAAAATCGACATGAGATTTTACATTAAAACAGGAGTATTGTAGTTCTGGGGAATTTGATTTCTGTATTAACTGTAAAGTGATAAAGGGTTCGAACAAAGAAATGACATATCGGAGGTGCCAATAGGATACATTCCAATATTTTGTTGCAAAATCTAAAAGTGTTAGCACATGTGTAAGTTATATATACAATTTGTGCAAGTAAAAGGCTTTTTCTGCCCACTGTTCCATACAGGCCAGCTCTATGGAACATATGGCTTATTGTGGCCACATGGACAGATACTCCAGTCTCTGCTTGGAACTTTGCAGCTCCTTCAGGGTTACGTTTTGTTTCTGTGCTGCCTCTCTGATTATTGCCCTCCTTTCCCGGGCTGATAGTTTTGGTGGCGACCCTCTCTTGGCAGGTTTGTTGTGGTACTGTACCATGTTCTTTCCATTTGATGATAATGGATTTGATGGTGCTCCGGGGGATAATCAGAGACTGGAATATTTTTTTTTCTCATTACCCAACCCTGACTAGTACTTCTCAACAACTTTGTCCCTGGCTTGTTTGGAGATCTCCTTGGTCTTCATGGTTTTGTTTGGTTTGTGGTAACCTTGTTAATGGTGTTGCAGCCTCAGTGGCCTTTCAGAAAAGGTGTGTATATACTGACAGACCATGGGACACTTAGACTTCACACAGGTGGACTTCCTTTCACTAAGCATGTGACTTATGAAGGTAAATGCTTGCACCAGAAATTTTTAGGGGTTTCATAATAAAAGGGGTGAATAAATATGCACATACCAATTTTTTTGTTATTTGATCCAATAAAATTAATTTTTGCCTATATTTTTCTCACTTCACCAACTTAGACTATTTAGTGCTGATGCATTAAGCAGAAATTACATTAGAAAAATAGTTAGTTAAACACAGGTTGTAATCTAACAAAATAGGTAAAAAGCCAAGGGGAGTGAATACGGGCTCACAACACATACAAAGCTAAAAAAATAAAAAATATATAATACAATCTTACAATGTAATGGAATTTTCTAGATTTGATCTTGGTCCAGTTAACATTAAAAGGTTAATCCACTACTAAGACAACCCCTTGTTAAACTTCTTGATAAAATAATAAAGCCTATACTCACATCCCGTACCACGCCGTTCCTGCGGTGCCAGTACTCGCTCTCCCCAAGGCTCTGATTCGGTTTTGTGACACGTCACGCCGGCACACAATCAGCGATGGCATCAATCTCCGCATTGCTACGAACTGAACGTGAAGAGGAAGCCAGGGCTGCAGATCATCTCGGACTTGATCTTCATGTTCAGTTTGTCTGAAGGTGGAGACAGTGACGCCAGTGCTGTCTGGGCACCGGGCATCATGTGTCATTCCACTGTATGATAGAGCTGGGACCACGAATGTCAACACCTCTGGAACAGAGGCGGCACGGTAGGCAAATATAGTCTTTACTATATTATAGGACAGAACATTTAGTTTAAGAAGGGATTGTCCTAGTAGTGGACAAACCCTTTAAAAGGCGATTTCTCAAGTTCTTGAATAGTTAAAACTGCAAATTGCTCTTAAGCAAGCAACTTTGCACAGTACTGCTGATTAAAAATACTCTCCATTCTCAAGAATAGATGGATTTCTAATTCTATAGCATACAGCTCATTGCCCAGGTTACCGACCACCCTGTGTTGTCAGAGTGGCCGGTTACCTAGGTAAGGAATGGGCACTGCTAGCCGGCTTTATGCTTTAGAGTCTGCTTGTGCTACTTTGAAGCCAGCTTCACAGGATACTATGCTGCAGAGGCAAAGCTGACACTCTGAGCTGCAGAAGAGTACTCAATTCAGGCCAGCAATGGAGCCATGCCGCCAACCCAAACCGCGAAAACCTCTGAAGCTCATCAATGTCTGCACAGCAGCAGGTCGGGGATTGGGAGTAATCCTGAAGAATAGAGTACAATCCTTTAAATAGCTTTTCCCATCTTCATAGATTAATCTTGTCAGATGACGCTTGTAGAACAAGCACATCTGAAATTTACTCATGAAAATTTGCAGCTGTTAAGACATTAACACTATTCTTTTGTTTACAGCTCGTTGCCTCAAACACCGACCACCTCTTTTGCTTAAATTGTAAGTACTGTGCTGATGCTTGTTGGTATTAGAAGGTAGCAGTGGCACCCAGCCATCCTGACAAGGTTCATTACAGTGCTTAGGAGCTCAATAGGAAAAAAGCTCATAAGCAATGTGCATGTTTTGCTGTTTCACAGGGGTGGTCGATCTCCAAGGCAACGAGCTGTAAACTAAAGAAAAGTGCCAATATCTCAAGAACTAACAAATAAAGTTGCACTCTAACGCTATAGAATGTAAACATGAACTATATGAAATTGGAACTGCATTATTGCTCTAGAAAAAAACTAAGAGACTTTGCGCATAAATTGGCCAATTCATCTATACCCAGCAGCCATCGACAAGGTGATCTTCTAATATCTCAAGAATCGCCAAAAATTACGGTACATTACGCAGCAGACTGCAAAATTGCTTGTATTTACACTATCCAACAATACTCATCTAGGACCATGGAAATAACTCTCTATGGGTAAAATGCACATGTAACGGACTTGCTGCCGATTTTCCATAACAAATTTGCAAGAAAATATGCTTGCTTTACAACTAGTTTTTACCACAGACTTTCATCTGAATCTGCACCACAGATCAATTTAGGTATAGAAAATGTCCGCAACGTGCAGCTGAGAATTTTAGAATCTGATTTCCTTTGCTGGTATTGTGGTTATGATGCAGATCTGCACCAATTCTGCATTGCATGTTCTCCCTCTGAGAGGGCAGCAGCAACAAAGATAACTTCATTTTAAACAGCCCTTGTTGGCCTAAGAGTACGTCATCGTCATCTAGGCTGCTGGTTCTCTACGTCTCCCTTCATCCTAGCATGCAGTACCCTGCGGGATCTGCGGTTTATGGCAGTCTGGAGTCTGTTCCTTTATTCCAAGTCATAGGCTAGCTTAATGAAGGCAAGAACCGAGCTTGTGGTTCTGCAGAGAAAATACATGCGAGTTAGCGCACAGGCATTTACACTCTGGACTCTTCGAGGCCGAGGTATTCATATTGGTTCATGTGAAGGAAACACACTGCTCCCTAATTTAGATTATTAAGTATCTTACCTGATCCCTTCTCGAGACACTGTTAGAGGAGGATTGCCTATCCCGCAGACCGAGCTCAGACAAAACGGTGGCAAGTTGCTTCTTCACGCTCTCAGTCTCAAGGCGAGATGTATGAAGGTCAGCCATAGTTTTATCGCGTATATTTACTGCATCACTAAGCTCTCTGGACATTAAGGAAGCCTCCTGTCGGCTGGCCTGGTGGTCATCCTCAATCTTACGAAGCTGTTGTTTTAAAAACACAATGTCTTCCTGGGAAGGAAAGAATAAAAAATAAATAAATAATAAGTCAAGGTGGTTTCATGAAAAGCAGTGATACATCAAGTAACGATACAGCAAGATGAACCTCACCATCAGACGGGAAGTGGAGGCTTAGGGTATGTGCACACGAAGAATTGACCTCTGCGGATTTTTTCGCAGTGGATTTTAGAAATCCGCAGGTAAAAAGGCACTGCGTTTTACCGCGGTTTTTATGCGGATTTCACCTGCAGTTTTACACCTGCGGATTCCTATTGTGGAGCAGGTGTAAACCGCTGCGGAATCCACACAAAAGAATTGACATGCTGCGGAATGTAACCCGCAGGGTTTCCGCACGTTTTTTTCCGCAGCATGGGCACTGTGCAGTTTCTATAGGTTTACATTGTACAGTAAACGCATGGAAAGTTGCTGCGAACCCGCAGCTGCAGATCCGTCGCGGATCCGTAGCAAAATCCGCAACGTGTGCACATAGTCTCACATTCACTGAAAACACAATACCAGGGACAGGACGTTCACTAGATTCTGCTACCACAAGTTTTATATATTGCATTTTATACAAGGTATTTGAGGATACCAGAAAGTACAGCAAAAATATACAATAATGGCATATATAGATTAGCATACACATTAACCAGATGCAACCAAGAGGAGGGGTACAGTAAATTAGACTATACCATAAACTGCACATCTAATGCACAAACCAGGTAAACAGCATGTTAGAGTCGCTGGCTTTAAGCTGGCACATTCATAGAGCTGATAAGTTCTCACTGGGAGCAATCATATGAAAAGCACCAATAAAAAAAAATCTTCAAGCATCACTCCAGTAAGAGGAATTAAGAGGAATCAGCGCCACTCCTCGTTTCTGTGCGGCATTTCAGCTCAGCCCCACTCACATCGGCGGCACAGCAATACCAGGCTCAACCTAGGTGTGGCACCTTTCCTGGTAGAAAGCAGTTTGTTCCTCTAAATCTGTACAATTTCCACCCATGTTACGAGTGCGAATGTATTGAGCTCGCTGAGGACCTGAACCCGCACCATATTCTTCAGATACTGGCTGTGTTGATCAGCCGGCATTTGTGTAACAGTGAAAATGTAAGCTTCTATTGCTGGTGTTAACCCCCTGAAATTCCACTGTCAATCTCTAATATCAGTATTTACGAAGCACGACCCTAGGGATGTGCATCATTAGGTGCCAATCAGTACCCCGCGAGGAGCTGAAGGGTTGCCATAGCCACCAGGGTCCTGCCGCATGTCTGGCATGTTGGTAATCCAGTGAAGCTTAGCCACTTGCTGGCTTTATAGGAGATTTTAGCCATATAGTGCGATACTGTAGTGTATAGAACAAGCTGTCATATGTTCGCAGTCCACTTAGAGGACTGATAAAAAAAAAAAGTATTGAAAAATATTATAAAAAATACATTAAAAGATTAAAAGACTTTCCCAATTATTCTTAATTTTTTTTTTCAACCTTATTTTTAAACCTTCATTATCATCATGGCATCCGCAAAGATTGTATCAAAATATAAAAAAGTGATTTATCCCCTAATGTAAATCCCATAAAGCAAAGAAAATAAAATGCTACAATTGGATTTTGTTTTTTGAAACTGCAATAAACAATAATAATAATAATAATAATAATAATAATAATGTGGACTGTACCCCAAAATAGTATTACTAAAAAACATTGGCTCGCTTTGCAGAAAGACATCCTTCATACATTCCAGTTGCCTCAGAAAATGGTGACCTCAAACAAATGGATTGCACTGACCCGAAAAATCATTTTTGCCACATAATTAACAGCGTAAAAACAAAACCCAAAACATGGGGACATCATATTCGTTTTTTTTTTCTTGCCATATCACTCTAATTGATTTTTCCCCTGTTTGTTTTGCAGTACTTTAATCAGTAAAATGAATAGTCATTCATTCAAAATTACAACTTGCCCCACATAAAACAAACCAGGATACAGCTACGGTGACAAAAAAAATAAATACTTTGGCGTTTTTTTTATCCCCCTCCGGAAATGTATCACTAAGGCATGCTCCCTGACCCTAGTACTTGCCACAGTTGTCTTCTTTAAATCGGCGCCGCTCTGGTCATCGTTAACAATTTTTGACCCGTTGGATCGCTCCAGTGTTTTCCGGAGGTCACTTCTCAATGTTAGTCTATGAGCAGGGGGTGTACCGATCGCAGTCACAGAGATTAGGACTGGGCCCGTGTGGGTAAGGGGTCAGCCAATACCAGGGCAAACTTCAACTGGATGTGCGTCCTTGGACAAAAATTCAGATGGTGTATTGCAGCGCAGAGGTCTGTGTGTGGCAATACATGCTGCCAGCCAATCAGAGGCCAGCAGCTGACGTCAGCATACACGAGACTGGGGGCGCATGGCAATGATGTCATGCGCTCCAGCCGCTTGCACCCTTAAGTCAGCTGCCGGCTTCAGAAGAAGACACCGCATGGCAGAGGGAAGGGCAGTAGAATCATTTTTATTCTATGCATTAAAGTGAGCCAGTCAGCAGGATTGCGCTGAGTAACCTGCAGACAGGGTCAGGTCGGCACCATTACGCTGATTAAAATGATGCCTTGGTTGATGAAATCAAGTCTTGTGGTTGTTTAATCTTTTATGTAAAGTAGGAGGCAGGTCACTGAAGGACTAACGACCTGTCATAAGCCCATACAGATGAATACCTAAGCAGAGCACCACATGAAGACCCCCGTCCCCCACAGCCCCACCTTGAAGCACAAGAGTCTTTGAAAATTGCAAACCCAAGATGGAGTTCATCAACCCAGGTATCATTTTAAATCAGTATAACAGCGCCCACCTGACACTGTCTGCAGGTTACGGTGCACAATCCTGCTGACAGGCAGGGCTGTGGAGTCGGTAAGCCAAACCTCCGACTCCCTCATACATGGCTCATGTTTAAGTTTAAGTGATACATTTACTGTAGTAAAATGGTAACATCAGGCTTTTAAATCATTATTATGATACAATAATGTACAATACAAAATAATATTGTGGTACCGTGTGAGCCAGAAAAATCGATGTAAATACTTATGTCCCCAAAAATTGAGAAAAGTATTCAAGGAGTGATATCTTAATTGGCAAACTAGAGAAATGACATTTCAAGCTTTCAGAGCTCAAAAGGCCCCTTCATCAGGCTTGTAATTTAGCCTGATGAAGGTTTTTGAGCTCTGAAAGCTTGCAAATGTAATTTCTCTGGCTCGCCAGTAAGGGTATCACTCCTTGAATACTTTTCTCAATTTTTTGGGACGTAAGTATTTACATCTATGATACAATAATCAAGCCATTTAGATAGAACATAAAATATATTTATTTGAATACAACTTTAGAACAAAAAAACTTTTGCATATTTACAATGTATTATACACTATGCAGTAAGTGGAAAAAAAACAGTTTTCAACAAAAACGTACTGAAAATTTGTGCAGTCTATGAACTTGCTCTGAGAAATAGAATCGCCTCCATCAGATCCTCCTTCATAGATGAAATCTAATCTGATCTAATCATTTTAAGGCTAGAGAACAACCTCTCTACATTAACTTGGGTTGGTGGCAAAGCAGTAATGATATGGGCAACATGTCTAACAATTTCAGGGTATAAAGGAATAGCCTTGTGCAAAGTCAGTTTTGAGAACCGATTTGCTCTCAAAGAAGTAGAAGAGTTCAGTGAAAACATTTTGCTGAAATATGGTCAATCTGTTTTCTATGGGAGTGGAATCTTTTTTCCTGCGGCACCGCATTGCCTGCTTAGTGTCGTCCAAATATTTTTCAAAATCAAACTCCTCATCTGATGAGGATGAAGAAAAGGCAGCAGCAGCACTGGCAGGACCCAAGTTATCTCGCTCTTGGCCGTCCTGTAGCCCACTCATCCTAACTGCTACCTCAATCAGAGCTTATTTTCCTTCGTAAGCTGTTGATCATCCAGCAATATACGATGACTCGGGTCCACATAAACAGCTGCCAGAAGAATTTTATTTTCTAACAGCAGTCTCTCTCCGTTTCATTGAAGCAGCAATGCCATCTGTGATTAAGCCTCCTCTTTGAGAAAGGCAAAACAACAAATTCTTCCACTCCTTTATAAAAATGACAGGGGGTAAATCTTCAGCTTGTAAATTTTTAGTCACTGTAAATGGGTAATGAAGCAATTCCTTCAATTCAGCCACCTGTGTCCTTTGACCTTCATGTACTGTTACCTGAGGGTTGGCCATATCTACAAGGAAGTGTTTCAGCTCAAGCAATAGCTCAATCATTAAATAGGTGTTGCCCCACCGAAAGGCTTGATCCACAATTGCCCCTCTTCTAGCACACCTCTTCAAGATGGAATCAATTTTAGGGTTCTGGCAGCAATAGCCAATTTCCTCACTTTGCTAATCAGAGTTCCAGCATGTCCCTCTTGCAGACTATCTCTTATTGCTAGCTGCAGCGTGTGCACAACACAACACATGTGATGAATAGGAAAGAGGTGTGAAGCTGCTTCAACAAGATCATCTAATTGTAAAGAATCATTTTGCTGTTCTTCTGTAGTATTATCTGTTTGTTCCTCCATTATGGGAACAGGACTGTGGCCTTCCATCTCCAACATACTGAATGTGAAATGTTCTTCTAGCTACTGTTCACCTTCATTATTCTCATTCATCAGTTTAATTGTACTTATGTTTGAAGCATTATCAGTTACAATAGCAAGAACCTGTTCTTTTTGGAGTTCATAATCTTGCAGAACTTTTCCACTAAGGTCAGGAGAAACTGGCTGCTGTGATGAGATTTAGTATATTTTACTGCCAGGGCCTTAGTAACAATATTTTGTCGTCACAAACATATTGAACGTTAATAGCAAAATAGTTCACTCTGTGACGTGTGCAGGCATCCATTTTAAGAAACACAAAGCGTCCCTTGAGAGCTTTTTTTTTTTAGATGTTCCTTTTGGTTAAGGGCTTCTTCAATCACTAATTTTCTAAAACTTTCTCTTTCCAGAGAAACACCAAGTTTGCGGGCCATTTCTATAAGAGCTGCAAAAGCTGGTCCTGCAAATAATGGGAATGGTACACAGTCCTTCACAACAAGCTCGATGAGCTGGCTTTTAAACACATCTGCTGTCATTGTTACAGTAACTTTGTCACTTACAAAATATCTTGTAACTGTTGTATCAGACGCTCTTTCCTCCTTCTTTGCCTGGCGAGAAGTGCTTGTCTTTGGTTTCTTGGTGCTGCTGTGATCTTTTTCAATCACAGCTTTGTAAACTTCTGGGTGGCAGCGTTGTAAATGTCTTTTTAGACTGGAAGCTCTTGAAGGAGCATTTTTATCACTGCCTGAGTATGCACCGATTTTGGCATCACAGAATTTGTTTTTACCTGGGTTACTTATACACTGACACACAAAATCTTTTTGATCATGAGTCACTGTGAAATGTTCGAAGACAGCTGACTTCATAAGATGCTTCTTAGACATTTTGTAATTATGTAAATTCGCTCTCAAAATAATTTTATCCTGTAAAAAAGAAAAATGTATGTCGTAATTCTTGCAAGAATAGGGAATCATGTACTGTATAATTTAGGATAGAAATAAAACAATGTTTGCATAAATCAATAGGACAGATGATACGTATAAAGTTTGTAAAATATGTTGCTAGATAGCTATACTCTGAACTTTCAATGTCAGGCTTGTCTCAGGGTACAGCTCACTAAATGCTTCACATCATATTTCTTCACAGTCTATGAAGAGGGGAGGAGGGAGGGAGCATGTTTGTGCTGAATCATATTTCAGAACACACAAACAAATCTAAATGTCCTCATTGATCCTGTTACTGTATTTCCGAATTTGAGATGTTAGAAAACAGTTTTTCCTCTTATATTCTATGTATAGAGTACACAAGTCATCAGAGGAGCTAATTTCTCCAAACATGAGGTAAGAGGAAAAACAAACTAAAATATCAAGCATACAGAGACAACATATACTGGACTATTGATTTATGCACAGTTTATTGAAAGTTTAAATATGCTTTAAGAAGTACTTACCTTAATCCTGCTTTTCCGTTCATTCCAGAAGTTCTGAGATGAATGCAGGCATTCCTTCCCTGTGTATTTGTTATTTTTGCCCCTTATTTGTAGAAGATGCGCTTCACTACTTATTATGAACATAAACTGCAGCACAGATTAATCTCAGCTAAAAGTCTAGACCTTATATCAGGCAACGGACAGACATTTATAGGACATTTCATATCTTTCCCAAATTCTTATGAAAAAAATATTCCCAACAAACTGAATTGAACTACTGTACCCAATTTATTACATATTTTAGGAGTCGGTACATTTTATACAGGCTCCGACTCCACAGCCCTGCTGACAGGTTCCCTTAAGGCTGTGTGTACACGTTGCTGATTTTTTGCGTTTTTTCGCTATAAAACCACAAAAAAAGCATACATTATGCATCCCATCATTTAGAATGAATTCCGCAATTTTTGTGCACATGATGCGTTTTTTTCCGCAAAAAAACGCATCGTGGTAAAAAACGCAGCATGTTTATTAATTTTGCGGATTTCCCACTATATCATTGCATTGGGAAATTTGCAGAAAAATCCGCGAAAAAAACGCATGCGGATGTCTTGCAGAAAATGTCCTGTTTTGCTCAGGAAATTTCTGCAAGAAATCCTGAACGTGTGCACATAGCCTTAAAGACTAGCAGCAGAATGGGGGACATATATAAGGATGGGGGATGTGTATACCAGGGTAAGGGACATATATATATATATGTGTGTGTGTGTGTGTGTGTGTGTGTGTGTGTGTGTGTGTGTGTGTGTGTTATATCTATATATATCTATCTATACCTATACATATCTATATCTATATATCACACACACACAGTGTGTGTGTGTGTGTGTGTGTGTGTGTGTGTGTGTGTGTGTGTGTGTGTGTGTGTGTGTTTATATCTATATATATCTATCTATACCTATACATATCTATATCTATATATCACACACACACACACTAGGATGGGGCCAGGATGAGGGACATTTATAATGGGAAGAAGCCCAAGATGAGGGACATTACTACACAATGGGGGGCAACACGTATGCCCTCATAGCATTTAGAACGCTACAAGGGCCTATACAGCAGACCAACATGTGGGGGTGGATGGGGCTGCGTGAGTATATGTGGGACCCAGGCCCAAATTTTGAACTTGGGCCCATCAACTTCTAGCAACTGTATGAGAACAAGAAAGATCTCACAAACTTACATTAAGAGCTTGTGACTGTTACCTCTGACGTCCGGTCAGTCAGGAGCTGCGGTCACAAGATGGCAGTGGAATGGGATCAGATTAGAGCCAGGAAAAGCAGAAGGCCACGACTGGTAAGTGGTGAAATTAATTTAAAAAAAAAAAAAAAAAAAAAGAACACTACACTTGTGTGGTGCTTTAAATTATGGCTCTTGGAAGAAAGGAAGAAAAAAAAACCCAAAAGATAAAAAAAGATAATGGACCCCAGCAGAAAGTTGACAGGTGAAGTTGCTTAAGGTTTATCAGTTAACAATGACATATCAAGCAGTAACAAATATTGGGAGGTGAACAGTCCATTCTTCATTAGAATCAGGAAAAATGACTAAGCCTTATGATCTAAGTGATTGTGACATGGACAAATGCATATGGACTGTACAATAAACCTGCACAGAAATCTAGCACGGCTCTAGCAACACGCCAAATTTAGCTGTGCACTCATATGCATGAGGCTTTATACTTCACAGTTCTCACCTTCTCAGAGGCGTTCTGGAGTAGTTCCGCACACAGTTTTTCTTTGTCAGTCAGACACAGCTTCATTTCCATGAGCTCCTCTTTGTAGTGAGCAATTAGACTTTCTTTACCTGAATCTAAATTTCTTAATGTCTGTACCTCTGACAGTAACTTTGTGTTCTCAATTTCAGTATTCTTCAGATGAACCTATAAAAAGGGTAATTTTACATTTATTTTTGTAAAAATAAGACTGCATTATAAGAAGACTACTCAAACTATTGAAACGCAAGAGAGAAAAGATAGTAAAATAGCAAGAAAGTGAATGAGGCGAGCGAAGAGGGGAGGAGCAGAATCGAGGGAGGGGAGAAGCAGAAGCGAGGGAGGGAGCAGAGCGAGGGAAGGAGGGGAGAAGCAGGAGCGAGCGAGGGTGGGATGGATGGAACAGAGCGAGCGAGGGATGGATGGATGGAACAGAGCGAGCGAGGAAGGGATGGATGGAACAGAGCGAGCGAGGGAGGGATGGATGGAACAGAGCGAGGGAGGGATGGATGGAACAGAGCAAGCGAGGGATGGATGGAACAGAGCGAGCGAGGGAGGGATGGATGGAACAGAGCGAGCGAGGGAGGGATGGAAGGGCAGAGCGAGGGGCGGAAGGAGCAGAGCGAGGGGCGGAAGGAGCAGAGCGAGGGGTGGAAGGAACAGAGGGAAGGAAGGAACAGAGGGAAGGAAGGAACAGAGGGAAGGAAGGAACAGAGGGAAGGAAGGAACAGAGGGACGGAGGGAAGGGCAGAGCGAGGGAAGGAGGGAAGTAAGAAGTGTGAGCATGGGAGAAAAAACGTGAGCAAGGAACACAAGAAAGAAAATAAGAAGATGGTAAAAAGGGGGAGAGGAGAGACTAAGAGGGAGAGGAAAAGGGGGGAGAAAGGGAAAATGAAAGCAGAAAATGGAAGAGAAAAATATAGAGGAGCAAAATGGATAGCACATGGGCGATTAAACATTTTCTTCCAGCTTTACAAAATGTCTAACTATACTATCCTAGCTTTACACGTCACTTGGCTCGAAGTTTATTCTGTATATACTATATTGCTGGCTTATAATGGCATAATTAGTTTATTTTCCTCGAATACAGATTGTTACTCCATTTGCGCAATTCTGTTCTCTAAAATGCCCAAAATGTATTTTAATTCTTCAATTATTATATACCGTATTAAGAAAAATAAATGCCATAAGACTGTTTTACTTAAGGAAAATTAATGCTTCACTGTAGCCTAGGAAGTTCCTATTACCATGTAATTTCATGCCACACAAATAATGGCTGCTATTTTAGTGCTAAAGTCATCATAGCCAAAGTATACCAGAGCTTTATATCATCCGTCTGGTTTGAAAAAATTCTGGACAAGTAAAAAGGGGAAATAAACATCTACATTGTAACTTGCACACCATCTTATACTGGTTATCCAGCATGTCTGCCTCTCCTGTGCCGTCTAGATTATTGTGAGACTAGCTAACCTAATATGTATTTTCTCAAGCAGAAAAATAATCCCACAAAGCAAACAACAACAAAAAGAGAAATAACATTCTAGCCAAGGTTACATAATTCGACCCATAATTATTGTTGAGGTTTTGCACTGAAATTCCTTTCTGGAAGCCAGCTCCACCCCAAGAGCATAAAACATTCTCCAACTTTGTGCTTTTTCTGACAAAAGAAACAAGACTATTGTTCAATTCACACACGAAGGATCCAAAGCTCGCTGTCTCCAAGGGTAACTTGTTCCACATGTGCCTCTCACTGTGTGCGCAGAGTGAGGATCTCATTGTTAATAGAAACCTTTCACCTCTTAATTTTAGGTCACGACCTATTGTTTTTATAGGTCTTTATCGGTGAAAATATTTTCTGTAATTTAACTGTGGCGTTTTTGTAGACAGACGGCACCAAACCATGAATGTAATATAGGCAAGGCGGCAAATACACAGAGACTTTTTTATAACAAAAACATATTAAATATTACGTGTGATAAGCACAGGGTATGTATGTGTATCAGTGTGGCCAGTTTTCCTTTAACAACTCATTTTCAGTAGAAAATAAAAACTTCCAAAAATTCTATTTACTGTACAAAAAGTAACATAATAATCAATTTTTTGAGCATATGTGTTTTTTTTCTTTAAATCTATGACTTTGCTACAGTTTAGTATAGTGTGAGTATTTGTAAAAGATAAAACTGTGCACAGCCATATATCTATACATGTTGGTTGCTTTTAAAGTAAGGTGAAGTCCTCTGCCGAGAAGAGCAGTGTTAATGAAGATAGCGACTTATCACTTGGCTTTCTTAATTTAGTATTCCTAAAACAGATTCCCACAACCTTCAAGAAACTCAGCAGTTCCTTCACTGCCTCTATAGGCTCTTCAGAGGTGTTCAGCCATCGTATAATCGTATATGCCCTGAGCTTGGCAATCGCTCATGGCAGCTGTCAGCCATACTGCAGCCATAAGATCTCCTTACCTTATACAGCTCCTTCTCATCCTTCTCATTCTTTAGCTGAAATTCCAGTTGATCTCTCTCTAACTTTATTTTCTTGAGTTTATCTTTTATGCTGAAAATGAGAGAAACATTTTTTTTTAATATAATTAAGAACTAAAATAAAAAAATTGGACTGATCAACTAAGCACAATGGATTTAAATAGCATCTGTCAATGGGGTCAACCCTCCCGAGTCATCTATATGGGCATGCAGGTCATAGGAAGTTGAATAGAATGAGATATTTATATCTGTGATCTGATGTTTTATTCCAGAGTAATACTTATTATTCTCAATATGTAAATGAGCTAAGATCTATGGGCCGGACATAGATCTCCCTGGTAATCTGCCTCCAGAGATTATATTACATGTAAGAGGGAGTTACCAGTGAGAGACATGTAATGACTGACAGTCTGCTCTCCTGATATACATGTCACACTGGTAACGCCTCCTTTCATTTAATATAAGCTCTGGAGGCAGATTACCAGGGAGATCTATGTCCGGCCCATAGATCTTAACTCATTGACATGCTGAGAAAAATGTGGATTTCTCTGGAATTAGCCATAGTATGGCAGACTTCAAAGCATAATTGTATTCAGCTTCCTATGACCTACATGCCCATATAGACGGCTTAAGAGGGTTCATCCTACTAACAGATTCCATTAAAGTGTATGTTCATAACATGTTCTTGATAAGAATTTTTAGAGGAGATTTGGCTACAAAATCCACATGATAACGTGCATCCAGTACTCTTTGGTTAAGTTCCCTATTTCAAAGGGACAAGACGCCTAACAGTGCACATGTTGCTGTTTTTCCCCTTGTGGCAGCCTGTCAAAGCTCAAGTTCTTTCTGCTGGGGAAAAAAATATTGTAAATTTGATTTCTGAATCCACTGAAGCAGAAAATGAGCAACATCTATAAACTGCACCAAGAAACACATGCCAAGATCTGGTTTAAAAACTAAATTAAAAAAAAAATATATATTAAACCCAATTTGGTTTTGTGGATTTTCAGACAATACATAATCCATGCAACAACAAAACAAAAAAAAAAAAAACAAAAAAAAAAAACACACCACCACTCATTCTTATACAGTTTTCTTGTGGCTTTTGAGCACGATTTTCAAGTGGCTTTGTGTGGTGCTCTTTTACATTTAACTTTTTTTTCATGACCATAGTAAAAACCACAACCACAGCTGCTACTTACCCAAACGTGCATTAAAAGTGAAGAAAAATGCCACGGATTTAAAAAAAAAAAAAAAATCAATTGCTTGTTGTGTTTTCGCCTACTGTTGTAGTTACTCTCTTTTTACAGTGGCGCTATTGATTACTTCTCATCACTTTCAGTTCTCTGGCCGACTTTGCTCTCTACTGGTGGACATATATGTGCGGTTTTTCAGTTGACCACCAGTTAGAGGACAGGTTGCAGGCTGTGTGCACACGGTGCGTTTTGCAGTGGGATTTTTCAGAGTGGAATTGGGCTAAAAGTGCTAGGGAATCTTTATGCTAGCAAAGTCAATGAGAATCCTCAAGTGCTGAGCATATGATCAGTATTTTCCATTCGGGATTTGCTGTGCATTTAAATACATTGTGTGCAGAATTATTAGGCAGGTTGTATTGATTATTTTTATTATTGATCAACAACTATGTTCTCAATCAAAATAAAAGTTGGAGTGTTTTTTTTTTTAGATTTGGCTATCTTAGGAGGATATATTCTGTTTGTGCAGGTAACTATTACTGTGCAGAATTATTAGGCAACTTAATAAAAACCAAATATATTCCCATCTCACTTGTTTATTTTCACCAGGTAAACCAATATAACTGCACAAAATTTAGAAATAAACATTTCTGACATGCAAAAACCAAACCCCCCCAAAAATAGTGACCAATAAAGCCACCTTTCTTTATGATGACACTCAGCAGCCTTCCATCCATAGATTCTGTCAGTTTATGATCAACATTGCGTGCAGCAGCCACCACAGCCTCCAGACACTGTTCTGAGAGGTGTACTGTTTTCCCTCCCTGTAACATAGTAACATAGTAACATAGTTAGCAAGGCCGAAAAAAGACATTTGTCCATCCAGTTCAGCCTATATTCCATCATAATAAATCCCCAGATCTACGTCCTTCTACAGAACCTAATAATTGTATGATACAATATTGTTCTGCTCCAGGAAGACATCCAAGCCTCTCTTGAACCCCTCGACTGAGTTCGCCATCACCACCTCCTCAGGCAAGCAATTCCAGATTCTCACTGCCCTAACAGTAAAGAATCCTCTTCTATGTTGGTGGAAAAACCTTCTCTCCTCCAGACGCAAAGAATGCCCCCTTGTGCCCGTCACCTTCCTTGGTATAAACAGATCCTCAGCGAGATATTTGTATTGTCCCCTTATATACTTATACATGGTTATTAGATCGCCCCTCAGTCGTCTTTTTTCTAGACTAAATAATCCTAATTTCGCTAATCTATCTGGGTATTGTAGTTCTCCCATCCCCTTTATTAATTTTGTTGCCCTCCTTTGTACTCTCTCTAGTTCCATTATATCCTTCCTGAGCACCGGTGCCCAAAACTGGACACAGTACTCCATGTGCGGTCTAACTAGGGATTTGTACAGAGGCAGTATAATGCTCTCATCATGTGTATCCAGACCTCTTTTAATGCACCCCATGATCCTGTTTGCCTTGGCAGCTGCTGCCTGGCACTGGCTGCTCCAGGTAAGTTTATCATTAACTAGGATCCCCAAGTCCTTCTCCCTGTCAGATTTACCCAGTGGTTTCCCTGGGTAATCTCACATTTTATGAGGGACCACAGGTTCTCTATGGGGTTCAGATCAGGTGAACAAGGGGGCCATGTCATTATTTTTTCTTCTTTGAGACCTTTACTGGCCAGCCACGCTGTGGAGTAGTTGGAGGCATGTGATGGAGCATTGTCCTGCATGAAAATCATGTTTTTCTTGAACGGTACCGACTTCTTCCTGTACCACTGCTTGAAGAAGTTGTCTTCCAGAAACTGGCAGTAGGTCCATCCTCAACCCGAAAAGGTCCCACAAGTTCATCTTTGCTGATACCAGCCCATACCAGTACCCCACCTCCACCTTGCTGGAATCTGAGTCGCAGTGGAGCTCTCTGCCCTTTACTGATCCAGCCTCTGGCCCATCAAGAGTCACTCTCATTTCATCAGTCCATAAAACCTTTGAAAAGTCAGTCTTAAGATATTTCTTGGCCCAGTCTTGATGTTTTATCTTATGCTTCTTGTTCAAAGGTGGTGGTTTTTCAGCCTTCCTTTCCTTGGCCATGTCCCTGAGTATCGCACACCTTGTGCTTTTTGTTACTCCAGTAATGTTGCAGCTCTGAAATATGGCAAAACTGGTGGCAAATGGCATCTTGGCAGCTTCACGCTTGATTTTCCTCAATTCATGGGCAGTTATTTTTCGCCTTTTTTGCCCAACACACTTCTTGCGATCCTGTTGGCTATTTGCCATGAAACGCTTGATTGTTCGGTGATCACACCTCAAAAGTTTGGCAATTTCAAGACTGCTGCATCCCTCTGCAAGACATCTCACAATTTTGAACTTTTCAGAGCCAGTCAAATCTCTCTTCTGACCCATTTTGCCAAAGGAAAGGAAATTGCCTAATAATTAAGCACACCTTATATAGGGTTTTGATGTCATTAGACAACACCCTCCTCATTACAGAGATGCACATCACCTGATTTACTTAATTGGTAGTTGGCTCTCAAGCTTGAACAGCTTGGAGTATGACAACATGTATAAAGAGTATCATGTGATCAAAATACAACTTGCCTAATAATTATGCACACAGTGCATGCAGCATGTCAATTCTGTGTGTTTTTGCCTGTGTTTTTCACCCATTGAATGTACAGGTAAAAAAACATATGCAAAAACAATTTGTCACAGCAGTTTTTCTGCCAAGAGAAGCAGAAACATTGCAGAAATTTCTGCAAGTAAATACACATGCCCTAATAGTGATTGGCAGCTTCCCTCTGTGCCCGTCAGTGCCAGTGTACATGCATTCATCTAGGATCATACAGGCTAATAACAGGTACTGCTATTCACCCTATTAGCTCATATCTCGCCCTACAATTGTCTGCATTGTGCACAACCTACAACATTAGCGGACAGTTATCAAAACTGGGGCAAAGGAGAAGTGGAGAAATTGCCTGTGAAAGGACATTCCACTTTATGTGGCCTTTGAAAATGTAAAAGCAGGAAACTCATTGGAGGAAAACTTCTCCATTTTCTCTTTGCACCGGGGTCAGATAACGCATTATGCCATATAATCGGATATGATGTCAAACACACTCGGCGCCTTCTATTCGGTTACTGTATGGATTGACTTCCAGACCCGTCACACTTCCACACATACAAGCATTGAACACTCCGCTTTACCTATCTAATTCAGTTTCCTTTTCAATGGCTTTCTGAGTCACGGTCATAAGGTCTTCTTCAAGCTGAAGGATTTTTGAAGACATTTCTTTACAAGCTTTCTTTACTTCTTCACCTTCAGCTTTTAGGATGTCAGAGGCTTGAAGCAATCCCTACAATTCAAGAAAACATCGTATTTAGAGACCAAGGCACATTAAAGCACAGAAGACATTAGATGAAGACCACACTGTAGACAAGGAGCTGGGCTGAGAGTGACCACCACTGGTATAAACCTGGAGCCATGGTCTGATACAATGCACAGACAAGGGTAAAGTTGAGACAGGTCCATAAAGAGCACTGCTGAAGTGTCTGGCATTTTGTAACAAGATTCATAAGGTGTAGGAAAATCTCTGGGCGATGGACAGGATCCTCTGGGGTTTCACACTGGAGATCTGTTGGGGTTAGTGAGGAAACCCTGTTCACGACAGTGCAGTATGTGATCTGTACAGATATGTTACACAGGCCACAATTTAAACATTACGTAATCACAACGTTACCTTTAAGTGAAAAATTAAGTTTTTATGTAAAACATTGTTTTTTTTTTTTTTTTTTTTTTTTTTTACTTTTAGTCGCAATTTTCATACTGGCCAGCAAGTCAAATACTAGTCTCTCAGGAGCCTATTCATCAAACACTTTGCATCAGAAATCGGTCATAAAACAGTCTGAAAGGTCACAACATTTTGAGACTTGAGAGATATATGTCAGCTCTGACAACGGTCTGAAAAGTGGATGAAGCTTAGCTGGAAGGAACGCTGCACATCTTACTCCAGCCCGCCCTGGATAAACACCGACACATAGAAATCTACAACCTTGATTAATCAACCACATAATTCCTGTTCTTTCAGATTTAAAGCGATTACCAAGTTTTTGCCATCTAGTCTGAGAGCTGCGTAATGTAGAAGCATAAACCCAGATTACAGTGATGTGTTACTTACTGGGCTGTTTGCGGTAGATTTCATAAAATCACACTTTTATCAGCAGGAGATTATCACTAGAGGACTAGTAAACCCCATGTTAGTCCTCCATATAAACGAGCTGTGTAACTCTGCCTCCACCACTGATTGGCAGCTTTCTGACTATGCACAGTGCAGACAGAAAGCTACCAATTAATGGTGTGGGTGGGGTTAATATATATATATATATATATATATATATATATATATATATATATATATATAACCTTTCACTTATCTCCTTTAATTTATGGCGACCACGGGACACCTACTGGTTATAGTTATAAAAAAAAAAAAAGAAGCTGTGCAATAGCGGTGGGTTATAATGTTATGGCTACAAGCAAATATTACCAATACTGAATTGCTTCTGTGTTTAACCTAGAACTTTCATTCACCCCATGAAGCCAATGTGATATATACAAGTTACTCATTTTGCTTTCATTACAAATAGACTATGCCCACCATAAAGACGTGAGTGGCACAGTCATCCCGACAGAGGGCACAAGGCCAAGGAGCCCCATGGTACAAGTGCCGCTGGCAGTGAAAGTCTGAATTATCTCGTAGCTTTCAGGAGTCAGAAATGGCACTGGACAGTATCCAAGTTAGCTACAAACTATTCAGGTACTATAAAATATAATGAGGGGCTGTGTTTACTCATTAATGGTAAAATCATGCTCGGAGCTACAGTAATTAAGAGGAGAACTTTTACAAGCACCCGGGGGTCGCACAGAGACGCACTGAGGAACAAGTCTTCTTACCAAACTTGCTACACCTATTTTAAAGAGGTTCTCCAACTAACGTTATTTTTAGAAAAATCTTATTACGGCTAAGGCTTTATGGCGTGAGTTAAAAAAAAAAAAAAAATAGTAATATCCAAATGATGTAGACATCTGCAATTTTGATGGAGCAGTTGTCAATGTTCTTATATTGATGTTACAAACTGAATACACCAAAAAAACCTCAAAGAGTGTCATTGTTTTGTCTGAATAAAAAAAAAAAAAAAGTGGTGGTGCGCCTGCGCCACGATCGGACAGTGCCAGGGCGCCTGTGCTACGATCGGATAGAGACGGGGCGCCTGCACCACGATCGGACAGTGACAGGGCGCCTGTGCTACAATCGGACAGCAGCGGTGCGCCTGAGCTACGATCGGATAGAGACGGGGCGCCTGCACCACGATCGGACAGTGACAGGGCGCCTGTGCTACAATCGGACAGCGGCGGTGTGCCTGCGCCACTATTGGACAGAAGCGGTGTGTGTTCACAGTATCAAAGGATAAACAGTACAAGTATAACACAGGCAGATCATCTTAGGACTCTATACTATATACTATACTATATAACAATAATAAAATATAACTTCATATCAATAAAAAAAAAAGATATCAAAGCTTATAATGTGTGAATACACACCATCACGAAAGAGATACTGATACCAAAATGGAAACACCACAGGGAGGTGCCTACCCGTTTTATTGCTCAACCGCCCTACCTACCAGCGGACGTTGGTGCCCTGTATACCTGCGCAATGGCGTCCCCAGCTGTCGACTGCTCACCCTGCCGACCCTACAAGGCCCTGAATGGAACAGGGTAGCAGAAGATTCTTATTCGAAAAGGGATAAAAAATATGTGCCAGCAGTAGAAGCTAGGGGAAGGTATTAGAATATGAAAATTGTGATAGATCAGACAGCTTCACTGATCTATAGAAGTGGGGATGTACAATGATACACGGGTCACAGCATAAGATGACTTTGGGCAGGGTCTGAGTACGGTATGTAGATGTCGCCCACGCTGCCCCTATATATATTTGACTTCCTAGCAGTGGGGATCGGCACCCTATAATATCGAGCTTGGCGCCCCCGCTCGTCGGTCAATGTCCCTCCTGTCGCTAACGAATGTGTTATAGAAGTAAAGTAAAGGGGAGAGGGAAAATATGGATAAAGTACTCATCGCTCTACAGATGAGAAAGTGCTGCTGACACCCCCATAGTCGCACAGTTCAGTAAGGAAAATAAAGATGTAATTGTACATAAAAAAAGGACTCCAGTGTGGAAATTCAAAGAGGTAATACTCAGCCAGTTAGAGGGATGAGGAGGATTGTTTATACACAGATACACAAGGAAATAATGGAGCCACATAGATCAGTGGGTATGGTGAATAGAACCGAGCACAAAGAGTGATAGATCCACTTGATACAGTAGAAACAATACAGTGCCTACAAGTAGTATTCAACCCCCTGCAGATTTAGCAGGTTTAATAAGATGCAAATAAGTTAGAGCCTTCAAACTTCAAACAAGAGCAGGATTTATTAACAGATGCATAAATCTTACAAACCAAAAAGTTTTGTTGCTCAGTTAAATTTTTATAAATTTTAAACATAAAAGTGTGGGTCAATTACTATTCAACCCCTATGTTTAATATTTTGTGGAATAACCTTTGTTTGCAATTACAGCTAATAATCGTCTTTTATAAGACCTGATCAGGCCGGCACAGAGTTATCTTGGCCCACTCCTCCATGCAAATCTTCTCCAAGTTATCTAGGTTCTTTGGGTGTCTCATGTGGACTTTAATCTTGAGCTCCTTCCACAAGTTTTCAATTGGGTTAAGGTCAGGAGACTGACTAGGCCACTGCAACACCTTGATTTTTTGCCTCTTGAACCAGGCCTTGGTTTTCTTGGCTGTGTGCTTTGGGTCGTTGTCTTGTTGGAAGATGAAATGACGACCCATCTTAAGAACCTTGATGGAGGAGCGGAGGTTCTTGGCCAAAATCTCCAGGTAGGCCGTGCTATCCATCTTCCCATGGATGCGGACCAGATGGCCAGGCCCCTTGGCAGAGAAACAGCCCCACAGCATGATGCTGCCACCACCATGCTTGACTGTAGGGATGGTATTCTTGGGGTCGTATGCAGTGCCATCCAGTCTCCAAACGTCACGTGTGTGGTTGGCACCAAAGATCTCGATCTTGGTCTCATCAGACCAGAGAACCTTGAACCAGTCAGTCTCAGAGTCCTCCAAGTGATCATGAGCAAACTGTAGACGAGCCTTGACATGACGCTTTGAAAGTAAAGGTACCTTACGGGCTCGTCTGGAACGGAGACCATTTCAGTGGAGTACGTTACTTATGGTATTGACTGAAACCAATGTCCCCACTGCCATGAGATCTTCCCGGAGCTCCTTCATTGTTGTCCTTGGGTTAGCCTTGACTCTTCGGACGAGCCTGGCCTCAGCACGGGAGGAAACTTTCAAAGGCTGTCCAGGCCGTGGAAGGCTAACAGTAGTTCCATAAGCCTTCCACTTCCGGATGATGCTCCCAACAGTGGAGACAGGTAGGCCCAACTCCTTGGAAAGGGTTTTGTACCCCTTGCCAGCCTTGTGGCCCTCCACGATCTTGTCTCTGATGGCCTTGGAATGCTCCTTTGTCTTTCCCATGTTGACCATGTATGAGTGCTGTTCACAAGTTTGGGGAGGGTCTTAAATAGTCAGAAAAGGCTAGAAAAAGAGATAATTAATCCAAACATATGAAGCTCATTATTCTTTGTGCCTGAACTACTTCTTAATACTTTAGGGGAACCAAACAGAATTCTGGTGGGTTGAGGGGTTGAATAATAAATGACCCTCTGAAAAGACTTCACAATTTAAAAAAAAAAAATAAACAAAGAAATAACATTCTTTTTTGCTGCAGTGCATTTCACACTTCCAGGCTGATCTACAGTCCAAATGTCACAATGCCAAGTTAATTCCAAATGTGTAAACCTGCTAAATCTGCAGGGGGTTGAATACTACTTGCAGGCACTGTATAAGGAACAAGACATGGCAGCGTACTTCCTCCCTGAAACCACGCCAACGCTCAGCCTACGCCTCCTTGCGTCCTGCGTACCTATCTTTATCATTGGGTACGCAGGGATGTATGCTGTTTGCGGATGCCTCTGCATGCGCCGTTTGGACGCTGCGCCGACTGCAACAAAATGCAACACGTTGCGTTCGGCATAGCGTGCAAACTGTGCATGCAGAGGGATCCCCAAACAGCGTACGTCCCTGCGTACTCAATGGCGTGGTTTCAGGGAGGAAGAAGGGAAGAATTACACTGCCATCCGTAGCACTCCCATACGCAAGTCTGAAACCAGCCTAAGCCCTAGTAAAGCACGGAGCTGAAATCTGCCTGTCAGTGGAGGTTGGCACCCTAAGTTTCTGCGGCTGGCACCCCCACTCCGACGGCTCTCCTTGATATCCCTAAATAGGAAAAAAAAAAACACCCCGCTATCCATGAAAAAGAAAAAATAGTGAAAAAAAAAACAATGTTATATGTCCTCATTAATGACAATCTCAATACTATAGAGGACGTAGATAAATAGGCTATATGGATAAGTAAGATTTTAGCCTATTATAATATACACTGCTCAAAAAATAAAGGGAACATTTAAACAACAGAATAAAACTCCAAGTAAATCAAACTTCTGTGAAATCAAATTGTCCACTTAGGAAGCAACACTGTTTGACAATCAATTTCACATGCTGTTGTGCAAATGGAATAGAGAACAGATGGAAATTATTGGCAATTATCAAGACACTCAATAAAGGAGTGGTTCTGCAGGTGGGGACAACAGACCCCATCTTCGTACCAATGCTTTCTGGCTGATGTTTTGGTCAGTTTTGAATGTTGATTGTGTTTTCACACTCGTGGTAGCATGAGACGGACTCTACAACCCACACAAGTGGCTCAGGTAGTGCAGCTCATCCAGGGTGGCACATCAGTGCAAGCTATGGCAAGAAGGTTTACTGTGTCTGTCAGCATAGTGTCCAGAGGTTGGAGGCTCTACAAGGAGACAGGCCAGGACACCAGGAAACGTGGAGGGGGCCGTACGAGGGCAACAACCCAGCAGCAGGACCACTACCTCAGCCCTTGTGCAAGGAGGAACAGGAGAAACACTGCCAGAGCCCTGCAAAATGACCTCCGACAGGCCACAAATGTGCATGTGTCTGCACATATGGTTAGAAACTGACTCCATGAGGATGGTCTGAGTGCCCGACGTCCCCAGATGGAGGTTGTGCTCACAGCCCAACACCGTGCAGGACGATTGGCATTTGCCACAGAACACCATGATTGGCAAATTCGCCACTGGCGCCCTGTGCTCTTCATAGATGAAAGCAGGTTCACACTGAGTACATGTGACAGACGTGACAGAGTCTAGGGACGCCGTGGAGAGCGATCTGCTGCCTGCAACATCCTTCAGCATGACCAGTTTGGCAGTTGCTCAGTAATGGTGTGGGGTGGCATTTCTTTGGAGGGCCACACAGCCCTCCATGTGTTTGCCAGAGGTAGCCTGACTGCCATTAGGTACCGAGATGAGATCCTCAGACCCCTTGTGAGACCATATGCTGGTGCGGTTGGCCCTGGGTTCTTCCTAATGCAGGACAATGCCAGACCTCATGTGGCTGGAGTGTGTCAGTAGTTCCTGCAAGATGAAGGCATTGAAGCTATGGACTGGCCCGCCCGTTCCCCAGACCTGAATCCGATTGAACACATCTGGGACAATGTCTCGCACCACCCACCAACATCACGTTGCACCACAGACTATCCAGGAGTTGGCGGATGCTTTTGTCCAGGTCTGGGAGGAGATCCGTCAGGAGACCATCCGCCGCCTCATCAGAAGCATGCCCAGGCATTGTAGGGAGATCATACAGGCACGTGGAGGCCACACACACTACTGAGCATCATTTCCTTGTCTTGAGGCTTTTCCACTGAAGTTGGATAAGCCTGTAACTTCATTTTCCACTTTGATTTTGAGCATCATTCCAACTCCAGACCTCCGTGGGATATTAGTTGTGATTTACGTTGATCATTTTTAGATTTTATTGTTCTCAACATATTCCACTATGGAATGAATAAAAATTTTAGTGTTCCCTTTATTTTTTTGAGCAGTGTATATGAAAAAGAATGATGGTATCACAATTATTGTAGCAATGTGGGTTAACAGGACATAATAGTCATATACCGGTACTCAAAAAATTCCTCTTTGTCCCACTAGAATAGTGCAGAATCATAACATGGGATCTCGTTAATGGCCACTTACCATACCACTATCCATAATAGGACCATAAAAACATACTCAATGTGGCACAGAAAAACATGAGCATATCATAAGTCATGAACTCATCGGTTTTATGACAGTGTGCAGCAATGGATGCCTGATTGAGGCCCTTATTCACATGAGAATCTCTGATTGAACTGGAAAATACTTCAGCAGCCAGATGAGTATATGACTATTAAGATTTACTCTTGTCTATTTTTGTGCCACGTTGAGTACATCCTCGTATAAGTCCTATTATGGATGTTGTTTGATTAGTGGCTGACAATGGGATCCCATGTTGCTGTGTGCATTCTAGTGAGACGACGAGAGGAATGTTTCATACTATTGATGCCTGAGTAAATCATAATAGTCATATACTCATCTGGCTGCTGAAGTATTTTCCAGTTCAATCACAGAGATTCTCATGTGAATAAGGGCCAACCTCCACTGACAGGCAGGTTTCAGCGCAGTGCTTTACTAGGGCTCATTAGGATACATTGTAATCTTTCCCTGTTGATTCCTTTTTTTTTTTACCTTTTGGAACATTCCTACCTACAAGCGTGAACATTTTTGTAACTTTTGGTCTATTAAAAGCTATATTTTAGAGATCCTTGTTCCTTATGGTTTTGTTGTTTGTCTAAGATCTTACATTATTGCTCCTTGTTGTTTTTTTGGTTCCCAGGTGGCAAATATGTAGGTGACTGAAAATCCTTTCCATTGCTTAGAATGCGGTTGTATTTACACACGTACAATGGAAAGGACATAGAATTGTCTGCCTCATGCAAATTGGCCCTACGATTATTCCCTATACAGTACGTGATCAGTGCTGCTCAGGCTGTAGATTCTGAAGTCCTGAGGCCAATTGTCAGTGTGTGTGATACAAAACAACCTGCCCATGGTTACCATGCTAAGCTCTTGGAGAAAGACTGAGTCATGTCCCAGAGGTCTTACCTCTGTTAAACACATCAAGAGATACTTTTATATTTTCCGGAGTAAAACACAATCAGGCAACACCCATATTAAAAATTTAACCAAAGCTGTCATTTCTATAGCGTCCACATAAGAAAAATGGGTTGATTTTTTTTTACAGTTAGGGTACATGTGTTTTGTTGCTTTCCCAAGCCTACATTGTGTTTATGGACGTCTGCCATGTAAACAACCCTCATGCCAGATATTGGTGTAACAATAATGAACTCTTCCTTCACTGTGAGAGGCTATCCGAGCCTCACCGGCAGTAGTACTTATACATGATATGGCTCTGCAGTAACCATATAGCATTTTCCGATGGTCTCCGCAGTATGCCCATGTCATCTCACCCTCTGAAAGCCAGCTCTATAATGAATTGGCAAGGACTAAATGACTGTGCAATAGAATACAATACGAGTGTTTTCATAAGGCCAAAATTAAATGTGCTTTTCCCTCTGGGGAAAAAAAAATTATTCCCATTAATCCCCAACAATAAATCTATGCTGGTGTCCGCATAAACAACAATGGAGGGCACAAGCATTCATAGGCCACGTGTATGGACACCTGTACAGTCCATTTACACTACACGATTATCAAGAACGAGTGTTTCGAAAAAGGCCCGTTCATGATAACCTTAGTGTCTAAACAAGCTGCCAATGAAGGCTCGTCGTGTGTGATCTCTCTGCAGCATTCACCCCTGTGGATCATCAGCTCCTCCTCACTATGCTCCGCTCTCTAGGGCTCAAGGACCCTGCTCTCTCCTGGTTCTCCTCCTACCTCTCTGACCGCTCCTTCACTGTAGGTTTTTCTGGCTCCTTTTCCCCTTACTGTCGGGGTTCCTCAGGGTTCAGTCCGAGCCCACACCTTTCCTTCTGTGGGGGTAGCCACTAGCGATGAGCGAATATACTTGTTACTCGAGATTTCCTGAGCACGCTCGGGTGTCCGGCGAGTATTTTTTAGTGCTCGGAGATTTCGTTTTCGTCACCTCAGCTGAATGATTTGCAGCTACTACCCAGCCTGAGTACTTGTGGGGGTTGCCTGGTTGCTAGGGAATCCCCACATGTAATCAAGCTGGCTAACAGATGTAAGTCATTCAGCTGCGGCAAGAAAACTAAATCTCAGACTACGAGCACTAAAAAATACTCGTGGGACACCCGAGCGTGCTCAGGAAATCTCGAGTAATGAGTATATTCGCTCATCACTAGTTGCCACGCTTAGCTGCTTCCTCAGGTAGACGCAGGAACACTGGTAGTAAAACACCTGCTGGTTTATTAAAGTCCACATAGACCAAGGCAGGCTTTAGAAAACAAAAACAGAGCCTTCCTGGCTTAATGGAAAAACAGAACAAACAGTACAACAGAGACCTTTCTCTGCAGGTACCTGCAGCCACCACACATTGTCCTCAGCTCCTCCTTAGAGCTACATGGGAGTGCTTCCTCTCCCAAGACACACACAGACTGAACCACAGGTCCAGATTATTTATCACATGTACCGGTCACGTGATCATGACCTCACTGCAGGTCCTCAAGCACTTGCAGGTCATGCAGGGAAAGAAGTACGGTGAGCACCCTCCCACCCACACTGCGGGTGCTCACATAAAACCGGCCCATTCAACTCTGTACATGGGCCTCTCAGCACCTAGTGTGCTGGAAGCACAAAAACATTGCAGTTTCACATCACTGACTGCTGCATGCGCAGTGACACGTACCTCCCTTCCTCTACAAAGCCAGTTACTATGTCACACAACCTATACACTACCCCAAATGGACAAACCATCAGCAGATTCGGTTTTCAGTACCATCTCTATGCTGATGACACCCAATTATACACCTCTACTACTGATATCCCTCCTGAATTATTACAGAATACCAGTGATTGTCTATAAGGCAAACAGGAAAAAAAAAATCCAGCTTCCAAAAATATCAAGATTTATTGAGGATAAAATCCAAAGTCCAATGACATGGTTCACAGGAGAATGAGTAGCAGCAGGCTTTGAAAAAGAACTCATTGTTCGAAACGCGTAGCCTGCTGCTACTCATTCTCCTGTGAACCATGTCATTGGACTTTGGATTTTATCCTCAATAAATCTTGATATTTTTGGAAGCTGGATTTTTTTTTTCCTGTTTGCCTTATCGTTCCACGTGATGACTGCACGGTATCCGGGCTTCCCCACAACAAATGCCTAATAGGTGAGCTGGTTTTTCACTATTTTTCCTTGTTCAGTGATTGTCTATGGTCTCTAACAGCAACTAAAGCCGAATCTGTCCAAGACTGAACTCCTTGTGTTTCCTCCCTCTCCTAACCTACCTACTCCCAATATTGCCAGTTCCGTGTGTGGCTCCACCATTACTCCCCAGTAGCACACCTGCTGTCTTGGGGCTATAATAGACTCAGTTCTTTCAATCGCTCCCTATACCAATCACTCGCTCATGTCACCTGCACCTCAAAAACATCTCTAGAAGTCAACCTTTTCTTACTTTCGACTCTGCAAAAACTCCTACTGCAGCTCTTATTCAGTCTCATCTGGACTATTGTAACGCTTCACTTATCTGTCTCCCTCTTACCAAACTCTCCCCTCTCCAATCCAACCTGATCTTATATAAGTCTTCAAGGGAAAAAAAAAACATCCAAATCCAAGTCAAACAATGGCACCAAGTGATCCCTCTAAACCAGAGACAACCAGAATGTTATAGACCAGTGCTAATCATCCGTGTGTGGTGTAACACGAGACAACAGATGAAACCTGTGCATGTTGTGTGTGGTAGGAGTGACAGAAAGTAATACTAGACCACAACGTCCAATATTTCAGCTTTCTTAACCCTTGAGAGTGAATTTCTTGGTGGGTGTACTGACTTTTAGTGGAATGTTTAACAGAAATTGTCCTACAGTTTAATTTACCGTATATACTCGAGTATAAGCCGAGATTTTCAGCCCACTTTTTTTGGGTTGAAAGTCCCCCTCTCGGCTTATACTCGAGTCATACCCAGGGGTCGGCAGGGGAGGGGTAGCGGGGGGCTGTCATATTATACTCACCTGCTCCTGGCACGGTCCCTGCAGGTCCCTGGCGCCGGCAGCTTCTTCCTGTACGGAGCGGTCACATGGTACCGCTCATTACAGTAATGAATATGCGGCTCCACCTCCCATAGGGGTTGAGCCGCATATTCATTACTGAAATGAGCGGAAACCGTGACAGCTCAGTACAGGATGAAGCTGCGGCTTCGGGGAAGCAAGGACTGCACAGCGCCAGGAGCAGGTGAGTATAACGGGGAGGGGGGAGCACTGCGCGATATTCACTTGCTCCCTGTTCCGGGCGCCGCTCCGTCTTCAGCTGTGACGCTCAGGTCAGAGGGCGCGGTGACGTGGTTAGTGTGCACCCTCTGCCTGAGCGTCAGTACTTTAGACGCTGAAGACGGAGCGGCACCGGAACAAGGAGCAGGTGACTATTGAAAGTGTCGGGGGCCTGAGCGACGGAGAGGTGAGTATGTGATTTATTTATTTTTATCGCAGCAACAGCAAATGGGGCAAGTGTCTGTATGGAACATCTATAAGGCCATAACATTTGTGCAGCACTGTATGGGGCCATAACGTTTGTATGGAGCATCTATGGGGCCATAACATTTGTGCAGCACTACATGGGGCCATAACATATGTGCAGCACTACATGGGGCAAGTGTTTGTATGGAGCATCTATGGGCCATAACGTTTGTGCAGCACTATATGGGCCCATAACGTTTGTATGGAACATCTATAAGGCCATAACATTTGTGCAGCACTGTATGGGGCCATAACGTTTGTATGGAACATCTATGGGGCCATAACATTTGTGCAGCACTGTATGGGGCCATAACGTTTGTATGGAACATCTATGGGGCCATAACATTTGTGCAGCACTGTATGGGGCCATAACGTTTGTGCAGAACTCCATGGGGCCATAACGTTTGTGCAGCACTACATGGGGCAAGTGTTTGTATGGAGCATCTATGGGCCATAACGTTTGTGCAGCACTATATGGGGCCATAACGTTTGTGCAGCACTATATGGGCCCATAACGTTTGTATGGAACATCTATAAGGCCATAACATTTGTGCAGCACTGTATGGGGCCATAACGTTTGTATGGAACATCTATGGGGCCATAACATTTGTGCAGCACTGTATGGGGCCATAACATTTGTGCAGCACTGTATGGGGCCATAACGTTTGTGCAGAACTCCATGGGGCCATAACGTTTGTGCAGCACTACATGGGGCAAGTGTTTGTATGGAGCATCTATGGGCCATAACGTTTGTGCAGCACTATATGGGGCCATAACGTTTGTGCAGCACTATATGGGCCCATAACGTTTGTATGGAACATCTATAAGGCCATAACATTTGTGCAGCACTGTATGGGGCCATAACATTTGTGCAGCACTGTATGGGGCCATAACGTTTGTATGGAACATCTATGGGGCCATAACATTTGTGCAGCACTGTATGGGGCCATAACGTTTGTATGGAACATCTATGGGGCCATAACATTTGTGCAGCACTGTATGGGGCCATAACGTTTGTGCAGAACTCCATGGGGCCATAACGTTTGTGCAGCACTACATGGGGCAAGTGTTTGTATGGAGCATCTATGGGCCATAACGTTTGTGCAGCACTATATGGGGCCATAACGTTTGTGCAGCACTATATGGGGCCATAACGTTTGTGCAGCACTATATGGGGCCATAACGTTTGTGCAGCACTATATGGGGCCATAACGTTTGTGCAGCACTATATGGGGCCATAACGTTTGTGCAGCACTATATGGGGCCATAACGTTTGTGCAGCACTATATGGGGCCATAACGTTTGTGCAGCACTATATGGGGCCATAACGTTTGTGCAGCACTATATGGGGCCATAACGTTTGTGCAGCACTATATGGGGCCATAACGTTTGTGCAGCACTATATGGGGCCATAACATAGTAACATAGTAACATAGTAACATAGTAACATAGTAACATAGTAACATAGTAACATAGTTAGTAAGGCCGAAAAAAGACATTTGTCCATCCAGTTCAGCCTATATTCCATCATAATAAATACCCAGATCTACGTCCTTCTACAGAACCTAATAATTGTATGATACAATATTGTTCTGCTCCAGGAAGACATCCAGGCCTCTCTTGAACCCCTCGACTGAGTTCGCCATCACCACCTCCTCAGGCAAGCAATTCCAGATTCTCACTGCCCTAACAGTAAAGAATCCTCTTCTATGTTGGTGGAAAAACCTTCTCTCCTCCAGACGCAAAGAATGCCCCCTTGTGCCCGTCACCTTCCTTGGTATAAACAGATCCTCAGCGAGATATTTGTATTGTCCCCTTATATACTTATACATGGTTATTAGATCGCCCCTCAGTCGTCTTTTTTCTAGACTAAATAATCCTAATTTCGCTAATCTATCTGGGTATTGTAGTTCTCCCATCCCCTTTATTAATTTTGTTGCCCTCCTTTGTACTCTCTCTAGTTCCATTATATCCTTCCTGAGCACCGGTGCCCAAAACTGGACACAGTACTCCATGTGCGGTCTAACTAGGGATTTGTACAGAGGCAGTATAATGCTCTCATCATGTGTATCCAGACCTCTTTTAATGCACCACATGATCCTGTTTGCCTTGGCAGCTGCTGCCTGGCACTGGCTGCTCCAGGTAAGTTTATCATTAACTAGGATCCCCAAGTCCTTCTCCCTGTCAGATTTACCCAGTGGTTTCCCGTTCAGTGTGTAATGGTGATATTGATTCCCTCTTCCCATGTGTATAACCTTACATTTATCATTGTTAAACCTCATCTGCCACCTTTCAGCCCAAGTTTCCAACTTATCCAGATCCATCTGTAGCAGAATACTATCTTCTCTTGTATTAACTGCTTTACATAGTTTTGTATCATCTGCAAATATCGATATTTTACTGTGTAAAATAACGTTTGTATGGAACATCTATAAGGCCATAACATTTGTGCAGCACTGTATGGGGCCATAACGTTTGTATGGAACATCTATGGGGCCATAACATTTGTGCAGCACTGTATGGGGCCATAACGTTTGTGCAGAACTCCATGGGGCCATAACATTTGTGCAGCACTATATGGGGCCATAACGTTTGTGCAGCACTATATGGGGCCATAACGTTTGTGCAGCACTATATGGGGCCATAACGTTTGTGCAGCACTATATGGGGCCATAACGTTTGTGCAGCACTATATGGGGCAAATATCTTTATGGAGCATCTTATGGGGCCATAATCAGCATTTGTGCATTATATTGGGCAAATATCTCTATGGAGCATCTTATGGGGCCATTATTAACCTTTATGCAGGATTATATGGGCATATTTTAATATGGAGCATCTTATGGGGCCCATCAAACTTTATGGCGCATTATATGGGGCTCCTGATTCAATATGGATATTCAAAAACACGTAACCTACTGATGTCTCAATTAATTTTACTTTTATTTTTATCTATTTTTACTTTTGACATTTACTGGTAGCTGCTGCATTTCCCACCCTAGGCTTATACTCGAGTCATTAAGTTTTCCCGTTTTTTGTGGCAAAATTAGGGGGGAGGGGGGGCGGCTTATTCTCGAGTATATACGGTAGATTTTTAATTTTTTGATCATGTTTAAATTTTCTATAGCTATAATAGAAAAAAAAAAAAAAAATCAGAAATCTTACAATTTTCATATTTCCTCTTAGTTCAGCAGCTCTCCTCAATTTTACAATGATTTTCAGCAAGATAAAAGCATGCTTAGAAAGCTCACTTATAGAAGTTAATGACTCAGATTCAGTGTCCTGTGGTCTATGTCCATGGAAAAGTGAGCTGTTCACAGCAGATAGCAAGAGTCTATTGTTAGGCTTAGCGGCCAGTGTGAAAATTCAAGGTTTATTAAGTTTTGTTAATATAGAAATATAACAAAAATATATCAATTACCATAAAACCTAATTTATACAACAAGTTATTTCCTGATAAATGGGATGTTTAACTCAATACTGAAAACAAAAAAAACCCTAAAATAGAAAAACAGGTACATTTTATAAAAAAAAAAAAAAAGTGTAAAAAAATAAAACTACAAAGCCATAAAACCAATGCACATACCGTACTTACCCCTCACCTCTTCAATTCTCTACTAATCCAACAATGATTGTCAGACAGTCATTCTGGCCTGATGCTTGCAAAATACTAATACATTGGGGTGAACTGGAGAGGGGAAGGCGAGTGGGGGATTTTTTGGGGAGGTGGGTTAATTTTTTTTCTTTTTTTATACTTTTTTTTTTTTAAGTTATAGTTTTTTGTAGGGTGAGCTAGCACATCAAACAATGAGTATCAACCTAAACATTTGATGATCAAGATAAACACAAGTGTAAAATAGATTTGGTAAGTGGAAAACAGAAGTATACACAATGGGGGGATAAATTATTGTAAAATGAATCTATCGTACAAGATAACAGACAGATGAGAGCACAGTAGCTCAGGGGTTAACATGGTTTCCTTGCAGCGCTGGGGTCTGGGAGTCTGTATACTTTCCCCGAGTTTGCCTGGGTTTCCTCCTACACCACAAAGCCATACTAATAGGAGATTAAGATTGTGAGCCCCAACGGGAACAGTGAGGACGATGCTGTGGAATATGATGGTGCCATATAAACAAGGAAAAATTAGCACGAGTGCGGTTTTAAAACTTAACTTTTACTAGTCAGTTCCTACATAGAGGTTCAACACCTCTGTACAATTATGTGCCAACAGTGATACCAACACACAATACAATTAACATATAACAGATCGTTCAACTCCCTGATTGGGAAGATATGTTTAGGACACGAGTCACACCATATGAAAACTCATGTATACAAGCAGAGAGCCAAAATCCCTGTTTGGGAGAAAATATTTATGACTTTGGTCAAAAAGGGGCTAGCCCAACATTTACTTACCATAGCATGCAGATACAGGAACTGGCTATAGGCCGCATATACAATGGGCATTGCAGAATAAAAGGAACAATCTCACCACATATTGTATTCCTTCTCCTTCTGAGGGGGTCCCGGTATTATACCGGTCTATCCCTGTTATTAGGCTGATCCTGGCACACGAGTCTCCCGCCTTTACAAGGGCAGTCCACAGAGAGCCCGGACCACTAGCCAGCCCTGGACTGACCCTGTGTGCCTCCCAACACGTTTCCTCAACACCTTGATTATCAGGGGAAAGGCTCAGGAGTAACCGGGCATCACATCCCTCCACCCAGGGATATCAGAAAGGCAATGGCCAGCATCAGCCGGGGTGCCAGGTCTCCTGTGGTTGTCATTGCTGGATGGGCCGCGCTCATAGCAAGTGAGCATTTCTGCTACACCATCTAGTCTCCTATGGAGACTATTGAAGTAAAAAAAAAAAAAAATAGGTTTTTAAAAAAAATATATGAAAAAATTATGTATGTGCGTGCGTGCGTATATATGTGCGTGCGTGCGTGCGTATATATGTGCGTGCGTGCGTATATATGTGCGTGCGTGCGTGCGTATATATGCGCGCGCGTGCGTATATATGCGCGCGCGTGCGTATATATGCGCGCGCGTGCGTATATATGCGCGCGCGTGCGTATATATGCGCGCGCGTGCGTATATATGCGCGCGCGTGCGTATATATGCGCGCGCGTGCGTATATATGCGCGCGCGTGCGTATATATGCGCGCGCGTGCGTATATATGCGCGCGCGTGCGTATATATGCGCGCGCGTGCGTATATATGCGCGCGCGTGCGTATATATGCGCGCGCGTGCGTATATATGCGCGCGCGTGCGTATATATGCGCGCGCGTGCGTATATATGCGCGCGCGCGTATATATGCGCGCGCGCGTATATATGCGCGCGCGTGCGTATATATGCGCGCGCGTGCGTATATATGCGCGCGCGTGCGTATATATGCGCGCGCGTGCGTAAATATGTGTGTATATATATATTATGTGTGTATATATATATATATATATATATATATATATATATATATATATATATATATATATATATACACACACATATACACATATATACACATATATATACACACATACACATATATATACACACATATATATATATATATATATATATATATATATATATATATATATATATATATATATATATATATATATATATATATATATATATATATATATATATATACATATACATACACATACACATATATATACACACACACACACACACACACACACACACACACATATACACACACTTATTAAAAATCACCTCCCCATTCAAAATTAAAACAAAAAACATTTGATATCGCCACGTTCAGAATTGCCTGATCAATATATAAAAAGAATTAATCTGATCTGTAACAAGCGTTACGAGAAAAAAAATCTAAATGGCAGAATTATGGGTTTTTTGGTCATTGCAACATTGCATTAAAATGCAATAATGGGCGATTAAAAGATCGTACCTGCACAAAAACAACAATAGAAAAAAAAATAAGCCCTCACCCAGCCACAGATCACGAAAAATGGAGACACCACGGGTCTCGGAAAATGGCACTTTTTTTTTTTGGAAACTTTTTTTCTACACCAGTTAAAGGGAACCTGTCACCTGAATTTGGCGGGACCAGTTTTTGGTCATATGGGCGGAGTTTTCGGGTGTTTGATTCACCCTTTCCTTACCCGCAGGCTGCATGCTGGCCACAATATTGAATTGAAGTTCATTCTATGTCCTCCGTAGTACACACCTGCGCTCTTTCAACTGGGTCTCTAACTGATCCAGCCAAACCATCATTGATCTGGCTGTACAGGTTGAAGCTACCGCAGGTCTTAAGGAATCAACCGCCATTTCCCAGGTACCCTTTAGAAAAGTGTCCGCCTTGCTGTCAAGGGGGTCCTTAAGGGTTCCCATATCCTCAAAGGGGAGAGAGGCCCGTTTTGCCACTTTGGCCATTGCCGCATCCAACTTCGGGGCTTTTTCCCAATGGATGACAGCCGGGTCATCAAAGGGATAACTGCGTTTCTGTGCTGGTGGTAAGGAACCTTTTTTCTCAGGCTTCTTCCACTCCTTATTAATAAGTTCTTGAATTTTTTCATTGAGCGGAAAACCTCTACTCTTCTTTTGCTCCAGTCCACTAAACATAATTTCCTCCTTGGAAAGTTGGGGTTTTGGTTCTGTTATGCCCATTGTTCCTCTGACCACTTTAACTAACTTATCTATCCTCTCAAGGGGTAGGCAGAAGCGAGCGGTGTCTTCGTCCGAGCAAGAGGACGATGCAGCTGAGCTGGAGAAAGCTTCCTCCCTATCCTCATCCGCTGAAGAATCGGAGAACAATGGAGTTTTATATTTAGAGCTTCCCACTTGAGATAGGCACTTTATAGATTGTTTGACTTCCATCCTGACCATCTCTTTCAGGCTTGCGGCCATAGTAAGGGATTCTTCCGCTACCTGAGAGGGCAAGTAAGGCAATCTAATCTATGTAGATATAATGCTCTCACCCCCTCCCCCTTCCTGAGACCTCACAGTCTGATGGATACAGGGGGCACATAGTTTTTTAGGGTACGAATCAAGTAAAGGAACCCCGCAGATGCCACATTCTCTGTGTTTTGCCTTACTGATTTATTTCTTCCCCTATAATAAAACATATGAGGGGGAATCACATCACTGGGTGAACTTTCACGAAGATCACTTACCAGCGGCTGCCCAAAAAAAATACCGGAATATGAGGGGGATTCTTCCTGGCTGATGCTCCAGATCCCTGTCTGGAGGAGTTTTTGCGGCCAGATTGACTACTCCTTCTGTCGTGTTCCTTTCCTTTGGGCTTCTGAAACGTCTTCCAGCAGCTCAGGCTGCTGTTCATGCTCGTCCTCACAAAATGAGGCCAGAAGCAAGGACCCACGATCCGGAGTTCTTCATATAACCCCTCCTATGGTCAGCAGATATGCCCAGCGCTCCCCTGATTTGCTGCCTGCCTCCCCCCAGGTGCAGGAGGTCATCTCCGGAGTCTGAATTTCAGCGGCGGGCAATTACCGGTGGGCGCCACCATCTTGGATACACTGCGCATGCGCCGACCCCGAAAACCCGGAAGTGACTGCCGATTCCGCCTCTCACGTCACCCCGGCTCCCAGCGCTTCCTGTCGGCGCTTAGAGCAGCGTGGGACACCAGCTAGCCTGCAGCACACCAGGTGGCACCACCAATTGCGCTGCCGAACACACAGCCCCCAGTCACACCATCCTACCGGGAAGAGGAGCCCAAGGGACATACTCACCTAGCGCTGGTTCCGGAGACAGGACACCACCGGCGACAGCTCCCTGCCGAAATGTCACTGCCGTGCAGCCCTGCCAGGACCACCGTGACATCTCCAGGATCTCCGCACCGGCTGAGGTAGGAGACATCCCCCACCACCACGCTACCCGAGTCGGCTGGCCTGGGATCAGTTTGTAAATTCTGTAGGATCCCGTCCCTTTAGGAACAGGAACCCAACTGATACGTGGGAGAGGTGCCGCCCTTTTGTATCTGTGGGTTTCCTGTTCTTGAGGGGCAGATCCCCTCTCTCGTGGTGCTGTCATGGGAGTCTGAATAAAACAACCTTATACATGTTTGGTGTCTATGAACTCGTAATGACCTGGAGAATCATAGTGGCAGGTCAGTTTTAACATTTAGTGAACCTAGCAAAAAAATTACAAAAAAAAAACAAATATGGAATTGCACCTTTTTTTTAAATTTTACCGAACTTTGAATTTTTCTCCTGTTTTCCAGTACATTATATGGCTAAACCTTTGATCTTCTTATGGTGAAGTCATTCTTTTGTTGATTTGGAGATATGCCTTGGGGTGTTGTGTCGAAAGATGAAATTCCTATTCATCCCCAGCTTTTTATCATAGGCCTGAAGTTTGATGGAAAATTGACTGATATTTGGAACTTCTTTAACTGCCTCCCCTTGTCTAAAGCCCCAGTTACAGCTGCCAATAACAGCACAAATGCCTAATGCTGCCTCCACCATGCTTCACTGTGGGTATGGTGCTCTTTTGGTGATAAGAGTGTTGACTTTGTGCCAAACATACCTTTTGGAATTAAAACCATGCTTTCTCACATGCCTCTGCTAGACTTAATATTAGGTTTTGGCAAAGTACAACTGGGCTTGAGTATTTTTCTCTGTATGAAAAGTCATCCGTCCTGACACCTCAGCACACAGGTCAGACATATGAAGAATATGGGAGATTGTTATCACATACAGCAAACAGTACTTGCCAGGAATTCTTGCAGCGCCTTTAATGCTTCTGTTGGCCTGCTGGCAGCCTAGCAAGACCAATTGTCTACTAGTCTTTGCATCAATTTTTAGAAATTGTGTTCCATTGTATATCAAATACTTTGCAAAAAAATGTGTATTTGTACCCTTCTCCTGACGAATAACGATCAACAATGAGATCCCTTTGCTGTGTTGTAAGTAGTTTACAGACCACGGCTTTTGCAATAAAATGTAACTAAGAAAACGTCAGGAAACTCGTGCTAGAACAGCTAAACTTTATAAAGGGTTAATTCTTATGCGCCCACATTACTTTAGCGTATTATTTTTTTATTTCCACCCTCAAAACAATTTGAGTTTTGTTTCTGACTTGATTTATACAATTTACAGGTGACATTAATAGGGTAGAAAAAGTTCTGAAATTGTATTCTCGGTATATTTTTTTTACATGACAAAAAAATGGCATTTTAACACCCTTGTTAAATCCACAAGTCAAAAAAGGCCAGTTTTTCCTTTTTTTTTTTTTTTTTTTTTTATTTTAAACTATTATTCCCACTGCTCCCCTTAAGCTTTTTTTTATCTGCCGTACGATTTCAACATTTGTTTAGTGCTCAATTTTTTGGTCTTAACACGAGGGAGTCACTCAAAGGATAATAATGCAGAACAGTCTAAAGACACTTTTACAAGTGGAAACAAAATAATCTGTATGTGAAGGATGTCAAACTAAAGAGGGGGGGGGGGAAAGAATCACGAAAAAAAAATGGAGAGATGCATCACTTGTTCACTGACTGGATAAAGAAACGAGGCAGATCTTACCATTTAGGATGCATATCGCTGTTCCCCTCATTGGTTCCCAGACTACATTAAAAATTATTATTCCCCATAACTTGATAGAATCTGTTGAACATGACCCATGTTTGTATAATCATTACTCACAGTTCTGCCACTAGAGGGCAACAGAGCATTACAAAAGGGCCAAGTGATTTACACTTCCCCCTCCTAATAAAACCTGATCTCTACTTCCAAGCATGGCTTACTGCAAATCCAAGGATCTAAGGAGCACTGCGAGGATTTCATACACACAATTCATTTCATAAAGAGTGTCCACCATGGAGGAAATTAGGTCTGCAGCGTGGAATAACTAAACCATAGGCTGCCTATACTAGCAAGAGCCCAAGTTTTAAAATACCAAGTAAAATCATTTTTAAAAAAACCCTTTAAAAATGAGGGTAATTTTACCTATGGACTCATCGTTCTATATTTCAGAGCAAATTATTTAATGCGGTAATGAATAGAACTTGAATTGACGGCAAGTACGAGTGCGGTTATTTAAGGACCTGTTTTTCAGACGCCACGGCAAATGCGCTGGAGCAGACTTCCGTTTATGTCATTTAATTGTTAACAGGATTTACCCATTTATAGCCCAAAACACCTTTCACGCCAATAAAGGTGGAAGCAAATGGCGTTTCCCGTTCCACCAGTGCAAATTTACCTTTGCCCATCGTTAAATATGAACAGTGCAATAGGAAAGGAAAAGCCATTATACGCGGCCGGCCTTATCAGCGCCGACGTCAGCCGTGCCATAAATTAGATTTAAGAGGGTCCGGAGCGGACACGATACTTTGTTTATTGCACGCTATGCCATTGTAAAACGTAGGCAGAAATGACAATTGGATGGCGCGCTGCCAGGCATAGGTAAGCCATGAGACTGCGGCTGCCAGGCGGGATGAGGATTCCTGCCTCTATTGCTTCCAGCAGGTATAATAACAGCTTTATATCCCGCGGACAGTGTCACATTACCGCCGCACCCACAGTAGCACTGATCACGCTACCGTTTCATGCACAATGTACACAACAATATAAGTCACTTTACAGCTGGAGGAGTTCATCGATCACATCAGAGCAGGGTATTATTCCCATAAGTGTCTGTTATTACTCTAAAGAGTAAAACGTTCCAAAAACACCAGAAAATGAAGAATTCTGCTTCCCAAAAATTATAGAAGGGTTCCAAAGCCATTTCAGACCATTACTTCCTTTGTGACACAGAAGGGGGCTGTCTTACTAGATAAAATAAGCAGCTGCCCCCACCCCCCAATGTTCTATGTCTTCAGACGGATATACACGGTTCAGAGGTGCAATGATGGGGGTGATGGGAGGCATGTGTACAGAAGGCGAGGACGCCGGCTCTTGTAAGCCCACAGGGGCATGATAACATGTTAGGTGGAGAAAGGAACACTCCATCAATTAAGGTTTCATTTACATAACTACTTTTCTGAAGATCTGTGTATGTGTCCAATGTAATACTGGGTGTTTAGATGGGGAGATGCAATTGCTGGTGGTTCTGACAGACTCGCCAGGTTCCCTTTAACACAAAACTTCAGGCAGAAAGACCCACAAAACAAGCAACAACTGAAGTCAGCGGCAGTAATGGCCGGCAAAGCACCGCGGAGCACGAAGCCAGAGGCGTTCCCTTAACTAAAAAGAAATGATTGGCATCACAGGAAAAAGAAAAACCAGTGAGGGCATCATGTAAGGGAGCAGGGGAAAGGAGACATCTTCTTCAGGCAACATTAAGGCCTGGGCTACATGGGAACATTCTGCATTACCCCTGGGGGTGGCACCCATGAGGGGACCGCTGTAGCCCACCCACCTGGACACCATCCATGTATTGCTTTGGACTGCAGCTAATAATCAATCAACAGGACAAGAAGTCACAGAGCAGTCATGGCGTAAGACTTACACTATCAGGCATGTTAACATTGGACAGAACAGAGTCAAAGACAAAATTCTAAATAAGACGGGCATGTTGTTTTTATGATGCTGACACAAACAGTCTACCCTTTTAGCTGACAACTACCCCTTTAAAGGGAACGGTGTCACCAGGTTTTTGCCACCTAATCTGAGAGCAACATAACATAGGGGCAGAGACCCTGATTCCAGTGGCATGTCACTTACTGGGCTGCTTCCAGTAGCTTTGATACTCTCCTGCTGATAAATCAGGTATTTTATCACAAAGACTAATAAACCTACTACCATGTAGTCTTCCATGTACTCTTCCATAGTCACGATGCTCTGTATTGGGAGCTGCGCAGAGAAAACAGGCAGTTTATTAAAACTGCAGCAAGAAGCTCAGTGACACATCGCTGGAATCAGGGTCTCTGCCCCTACAGCATGGTGTTCTAAGATGGAATAGCAAAAACATGACAAATTCCCTTAAATTAAATACCCATTACCACTGGAAAGATTTACTATAGGTCATGCCCACCTTTAAAAAAAAAAAAAAAAAGTAATTACAGGAAAACATAATCCAGTGCAGTCTGATGTGTCCCAATGTTAGCAGATAACCTGCAGTCAGACCACCTCTACCCTTGATCACACCCAATATCCTTGCAGTAAGGTGGTATATAGAGGTTGTATCATTCTCACTGTGGCTGTGGGCTACAACCTGTGGCTCACCATGTGTTGTGTAACTACAACTCCCAGCATTTTCTCCAGCCTCAGACTGTCTGTTCATCCTAGGACCTAGACTGTGGCAGCGACCCAAGAACTCCTGGCTGCAGAGCATCAGTGCAATGCTTGGAAGCCTTCCTGCTCGCAGGCCTTTACCCTGGGGACTACATCTGGAAATGGTTGGGATCCAAGCCTGGTACCAGAATCCTGAAGCTTTCTGATCGATTTACAACATAAAAGCCAAAGTGGCTGGAGGTTAATAGAATTAACCTGCACTCTGTAAACGCACAGCTCCTGCACCTCATACTGCAGAGCTTGTCATCATCTCATTCTGCTCCAGCCACAGCTTCAAAGCGGCACACCCGGGAGAACGGCCGGGGGAGCACAGAGCCGGGGTACGGGCCGGGAGGATGACTCCTATAGGTCACCGCATAATCAGAGCATCCACACAGGAGGGCGACCTACAAGCAAAGCTCACTCACTTCAATGACCATTTCCCTAACAAACGCCCCTGTCTGCATGCGGCAGCTGTAGCCACATAGTAAAGGAACAATGAACCAAAAAAAAGGAAAAATCTGCTCAGACCATTACACAGAAAATAACGGTTTCTGGAGATTTGTGACAAAACGATGGGAGTGATTACAGCCTCTGCACACTGCTATATTGGGCGCAATATAAGCAAGAAGTAAGAAATGCATTTGTGATTAAGATGGGAAATACGCACAGATTTTTCAGATTCTTTCCAGCACAAAAATAATTTATTAAATAAATAAGAGATCAGCTAGAATCCTACCGCCCTATCCTCAGGCAACCTACTATAGCTAGAGGTTACCTTGTTCTGATGAACTGGGGGCACATGGGAAAGAGTCCACTGGGCGGCTCCCCACTGGATTTTCCCGGCCCATATGGCCTTGATTGACAGGTCTTTCCTTATGTGCGTGTACAACCCCTGGCAAAAATTATCACTGGCCTTGGAGGATGTTCATTCGGTTGTTTAATTTTGTACAAAAAAAGCAGATCCCAGACATGGCACAAAACTAGTCATTTCAAATGGCAACTTTCTTGCTTTAAGAAATACAAAGAAATCAAGAACAAAAAAATGTATCTCAGTAAATTAGAATTAACAAAAACACCTGCAAATGTTTCCTAAGTGTTTAAAAAGATCCCTTAGTCTGTTTCAGTAGGCTCCACAATCATGGGGAAGACTGCTGACTTGGCAGATGTCCAGAAGGCAGTCATTGTCACACTCCACAAGGAGGGTAAGCCACAAAAGGTCATTGTTAAGAAAGCTGGCTATTCACAGAGTGCTGTATCCAAGCATATTAATAGAAAGTTGAGTGGAAGGAAAAAGTGTGGTAGAAAAAGGTGCACAAGCAACCAGGATAACCGAAGTCTTGAAAAAATTGAAAAGGTCATTCAAAAATTTGGGGGAAATTCACAAGGAGTGGACTGCTGCTGGAGTCATTGCTTCAAGAGCCACCACACACAGGTGTATCCAGGACATGGGCTACAAGTGTCGCATTCCTTGTGTCAAGCCACTCATGACCAATAGACAATGCCAGAAGCATCTTACCTGGGCCAAGGAGAAAAAGAACTGGACTGTTGCTCAGTGGTCCAAGGTGTTTTCAAATGAAAGTAAATTTTGCATTTCATTTGGAAATCAAGGTCTTAAGAGAGTCTGGAGGAAGAGTGGAGAGGCCACAATCCAAGCTGCTGGAGGTCTAGTGTGACGTCTCCACAATCAGTGATGGTTTGGGGAGCTATGTCATCTGCTGGTGTAGGTCCACTGTGTTTTATCAAGACCAAAGTCAGCGCAGCTGTCTACCAGGAAATTTTTAGAGCACTTCATGCTTCCCTCTGCCAACAAGCTTTTTGGATATGGAAATTTCATTCTCCCGCAGGACTTGGCACCTGTCCACACTGCCAAAAGTACCAATACCTGGTTTAAAAACAACAGTATCACTGTGCTTATTGGCCAGCAAACTCGCCTGACCTTAACCCCATAATCTATAGGGCAGTGTTCCCCAACTCCAGTCCTCAAGAGCCACCAACAGGTCGTGTTTTCAGGATTTCCTTAGTATGGCCCAGGTAATGGAATTGTTGCCTGTCTAGATTATGGAGTTCTCACCTGGGCATTACTAAGGAAATCCTGAAAACATGACCCGTTGGTGGCTCTTGAGGACAGAACTTGGGGAAATCTGCTATAGGGTACTGTCAAGAGGAAGATGAGAGACAACAGACCCAACAATGCAGACAAGCTGAAGGCTGCTATCAGAGCAACATGGGCTTCTATAACACCTCAACAGTGCCACAGGCTGATCGCCTCCATGCCACGCCGCATTATAATAATAATAATAATTTTTATTTATATAGCGCCAACATATTCCGCAGCGCTTTACAAATTATGCATTGATGCAGTAGTTGATGCAAAAGGAGCCCCGACCAAGTACTGAGTGCATTTACTGAACATACATTTCAGTAGGCCAACATTCCGGATTTTAAAATCTTTTTTCAAGCTGGTGTTATAAAGTATTCTAATTTACTGAGATAATGACTTTTGGATTTTTATTGGCTGTAAGCCATAATCATCAACATTAACAGAAACAAAAACAAAAAAACTTGAAATAGATCACTCTGTTTATAATGACTCTATATAATACATCAGTTTCACTTTTTGTATTGAAGAACTGAAATAAATGAACTTTTTGATGATATTCTAATTTTGTGAGAAGCACCTGTATTTCTAAAATAGTGGTGTAACAGCAAGCCGCAGCTAAACTGCAAACATTTTGAGCTTGCAACTTGTTTGAGACCAAACCTTTACAGAGTTTCATCTGAATATATTCTTTATTGTAATATGGAGCCCATCAGTATGTCAGACTGCTTGTGACTGGTTATTAGCTTGTATAAAGTAATAAGGATTGAAAATTATTAAGGCACTTCCTGGATTAGCAAAGTCCTCAAATCAAGATTTTGATACTATTATGAGGCTATGCACATACAGCTGTCAAAAATTAAGAGACCACTGCAAAATTTTCAGTTTTCTGATTTTTCTCTTTATAGGTATATTTTTGCGTAAAATGTAAATTGTTCTTTTATTCCATAAACCAGTGTTTTTCAACCAGTGTGCCGCGGCACACTAGTGTGCCGCGACACATGGTTGGGTGTGCCGCGGGGAACGGGAGTCAGCTGTTCTCTGTGCCGACTGTCAAGCTGACAGCCGGCACAGAGAAGCTGCAGCGCGCCGGCTCCCGGAGATCAATTGTACTCGCAGACATCTACCAGCTGCGAGTACAATTGAGGCTCTGACCGCTGGGTCAGAGTGACGCCAGCAGCGTGATCAAGTCATGTGATCACGCTGCTGACGTCACTATCCGGCGCGCAGGAGACAGAAGACACTTGGTGGTAAGTGCTCCTGTGCTGTGGAGCTGAAGACACCGAAGATTCAGCGTGGGGCGGGTTTATGGGGAGTATGTGGGGGGATTTATTAAGTGTGTGGGGGGATTTATTCAGTGTGGGGGGGATTTATTCAGTGTGGGGGGATTTATTCAGTGTGTGGTTGGGATTTATTCAGTGTGTGGGGGGGATTTATTCAGTGTGTGGGGGGGATTTATTCAGTGTGTGGGGAGATTTATTCAGTGTGTGGGGGGGATTTATTCAGTGTGTGGGGGGGGATTTATTCAGTGTGTGGGGGGGGATTTATTCAGTGTGTGGGGGGGATTTATTCAGTGTGTGGGGGGGATTTATTCAGTGTGTGGGGGGGATTTATTCAGTGTGTGGGGGGGATTTATTCAGTGTGTGTGGGGGATTTATTCAGTGTGTGGGGGGATTTATTCAGTGTGTGGGGGGGATTTATTCAGTGTGGGGGGGGGGGATTTATTCAGTGTGTACGTGGGGGGGGCTGGAATTTATTTAGCATGTGTGGGGCAGGGTGCATTTATTCTGTGGAAGGGGATGGATTTATTCTATCGGAAGGGCAGTGGATATATTCTGTGGGGGTGAGTGGGGAGATGGGGGTAGACACAGTAGCGAGAGGAAAAATGTGTGCTGACAGTACTGGGAGCAACGGTGATGGGATGTGTGAGGACATTATGGGGAGTTGGGGGAATGTGTGAGGGGGGAATGTGTGAGGAGGAAATATGGAGAGAGCAAAGGGGTATGTTAGCAGGGGGGGGGGATGTACAGGAAGAGGCTATTAGAAATGTGTGCAGACAGTATGGGGGGATGAAAGTGTGAGTGGACACATAATAGATACTGAGTAGTGTGAGGGTAACAGCCAGGAGGAGACAGTATGCCAAGTAGGAGGAGTGTAATGAAGGGGCACAGTAGAGAGACTGGGCTCTCTATGAGGGACACCGTATGAGAAGGCAGTGTGAAGTATAGAAAAGAGAGGGAGGGTAGTGTGGATGGCATGTACCATAAGAGGGACAGTGAGGGTCATATTATGTGCTGGGGATAAAGTGAGGGGCAATTATTTACTCAGGGGCTCAGCCTAGGGCAGATATTGTTATTCCGGAGCATTATAATAACACTGCTATCTTTAAGGGTGTTGTGTCGGGATGTGCTGCAGAAGACAGGAGAAGATGGAAGTCTGCAGAAACGAGCTCTGCCGGTGGATGAGAAGAGTCATCATGGCATCTGGACAAGGTGAAGATGAAAAGAAAGAGGCGACTCCACAAACAACGTCATCTATCAGGTACCTGGATGTAAATGTGTTTTTTTTGTGATACTAATTCTCATTTTTATTTGTTAGGAACATTAAAGGGGATGTCCAAGGTTGTGATGAGTCTGCAGTCATACTATGTGACTGCAGACTTCTGAATTCTCACAGTGCACACTGCTATCATAATTCTCTGATGTTGGTGATTTACATACATGCGGTCACGTGCTGACTAGACATGTGTGGCCTCATTCAATGAAAATGAATTGACTGAGGCCGGACACGTCTAGTTAGAATGTGGCCAGAAGTATCCAAATCACATACTTGTGCTGTCATGACCGTCCACTCTGGCCACCGGCAAGGGAGAATCCTGAAAGTGTGCAGTGCTTGCGCTGTGAGAATTCAGAAGCCTGCAGTCACATAGAATGACTGCAGACTTTCATCTCAAACCTGGACGCACCATTTTGTGCCATTTTGGTTGGTGGTGTGCCTCGGGATTTTTTAAGTATAAAAAGTGTGCCGCGGCTCAAAAAAGGTTGAAAATTACTGCCATAAACCACTGACAACATGTCTCAGAAGTTCCAAGCAATAAATTTTGCATTTATTTTCTAAGGCTGTGTGCACACGTTGCCGATTTTCCGCGTGTATTCGCTATAAAAACGCATAAAAATCGCATACGTTATGCATCCCATCATTTAGAATGCATTCCGCAATTTTTGTGCACATGATGCATTTTTTTCCGCGAAAAAAACGCATTGCAGTAAAAAACACAGCATGTTCATTAATTTTACGGATTTTTTGCGGATTTCCCACTATATCATTGCATTGGGAAATCTCCGGAAAAATCCGCAAAAAAAACGCGCAAAAACGCATGCGGATTTTTTTGCAGAAAATGTCCGGTTTTGCTTAGGAAATTTCTGCAAGAAATCCTGAACATGTGCACATAGCCTAAAAATGAGAAAAGGAATCAACTGTTTTTCCAGGATAACCTTGTATGCGGCTTGATTCATACGACCTTAAAATTAACCAGCCCAATTCCAGCCTTGCTGAAGCTTCCCCAGATCATCACCGATCCTCCACCAAATTTCACAGATGGTGCAAGACACTGTGGCTTATACACACACCTCTCTAGGTCTCCGTCTAACCATTAGACGACCAGGTGTTGGGCAAAGCTGAAAATTAGACTCATCAGAGAAGATTGCCTTTCTCCAGTCCTCTATGGTCCAATCCTTATGGTCTTTGGCAAACTTCAGCCTGGCTCTCCTTTGCTTCTCATTGATGAAAGGCTTTTTTCTAGCTTTACATGACTTGAGTCCTGCCTCTAGGAGCCTGTTGCGAACTGTTCTTGCCGTGCACTTCACCCTAGCTGCCATTCCTTTTGTAGGTCACTTGATGTTATCCTGCGGTTGCTGATGTCATCCCGGTCAGTAGAGAGTCATTGTCGCCGTCTGCTGGTCTGTAGCTTTGTTGTCCCCAATGTCTGCTGCTTGACCTTGTTGTAATGGACTGCAGTCTTAGAAATTTTAAGAATGGAAGCAACATGACGCTCACTGTGTCCCTCTGCTAGTAAAGCCCGAATTGAGCCCTTCGTTTCCTCACTCAAGACTTTTCTTTTCAACTCCTTTGGCATGGTTAAAAGTTATTTTTTCATTCCTATTACTTTTGGGATATTACAAGCACGTGTTTTGTCATCCAGCTTGTCCTATTGCAAGAGGATTGTGAACACCACAGCAGGGTTTTTTTATATACTTTACTTCATTAAATAAGATTTGGTTCAGGTGATCACCAAATCAGAAGCACATTAACCCCTTCATGACCCAGCCTATTTTGACCTTAAAGACCTTGCCGTTTTTTGCAATTCTGACCAGTGTCCCTTTATGAGGTTATAACTCAGGAAAGCTTCAACGGATCCTAGCGGTTCTGAGATTGTTTTCTCGTGACATATTGGGCTTCATGTTAGTGGTAAATTTAGGTCAATAAATTCTGCCTTTATTTGTGATAAAATAGGAAATTTGGCGAAAATTTTGAAAATTTCGCAATTTTCACATTTTGAATTTTTATTCTGTTAAACCAGAGTTATGTGACACAAAATAGTTAATAAATAACATTTCCCACATGTATATTTTACATCAGCACAATTTTGGAAACAAAATTTTTTTTTGCTAGGAAGTTATAAGGGTTAAAATTTGACCAGCGATTAATCATTTTTACAACGAAATTTACAAAACCATTTTTTTTAGGGACCACCTCACATTTGAAGTCAGTTTGAGGGGTCTATATGGCTGAAAATACCCCAAAGTGACACCATTCTGAAAACTGCACCCCTCAAGGTGCACAAAACCACATTCAAGAAGTTTATTAACCCTTCAGGTGCTTCACAGCAGCAGAAGCAACATGACAGGAAAAAATGAATATTTAACTTTTTAGTCACAAAAATGATCTTTTAGCAACAATTTTTTATTTTTCCAATGGTAAAAGGAGAAACTGAACCACGAAAGTTGTTGTCCAATTTGTCCTGAGTACGCTGATACCTCATATGTAGGGGTAAACCACTGTTTGGGCGCACGGCAGGGCTTGGAAGGGAAGGAGCGCCATTTGACTTTTTGAATGAAAAATTGGCTGCACTCTTTAGCGGACACCATGTCGTGTTTGGAGAGCCCCCGTGTGCCTAAAAATTGGAGCTCCCCCACAAGTGACCCCATTTTGGAAACTAGACGCCCCAAGGAACTTATCTAGATGCATAGTGAGCACTTTAAACCCCCAGGTGCTTCACAAATTGATCCGTAAAAATGAAAAAGTACTTTTTTTTTTCACAAAAAAATTCTTTTAGCCTCATTTTTTTCATTTTCACATGGGCAACAGGATAAAATGGATCCTAAAATTTGTTGGGCAATTTCTTCTGAGTACACCGATACCTCACATGTGGGGGTAAACCACTGTTTGGGCACATGGTAAGGTTCGGAAGGGAAGGAGCACCATTTGACTTTTTGAATGGAAAATTAGCTCCAATTGTTAGCGTACACCATGTCGCGTTTGGAGAGCCCCTGTGTGCCTAAACATTGGCGCTCCCCCACAAGTGACCCCATTTTGGAAACTAGACCCCCCAAGGAACTTATCTAGATGCATATTGAGCACTTTAAACCCCCAGGTGCTTCACAGAAGTTTATAACGCAGAGCCATGAAAATAAAAAATAATTTTTCTTTCCTCAAAAATTATTTTTTAGCATGGAATTTCCTATTCTGCCAAGGGTAATAGGAGAAATTGGACCCCAAATGTTGTTGTCCAGTTTGTCCTGAGTACGCTGATACCCCATATGTGGGGGTAAACCACTGTTTTGGCGCACGGCAGGGCTCAGAAGGAAAGGCACGCCATTTGGCTTTTTAAATGGAAAATTAGCTCCAATCATTAGCGGACGCCATGTTGCGTTTGGATAGCCCCTGTGAGCCTAAACATTGCAGATCCCCCACAAATGACCACATTTTGGAAATTAGACACCCAAAGGAACTAATCTAGATGTGTGGTGAGCACTTTGAACCCCCAAGTGCTTCACAGAAGTTTATACCGTATATACTCGAGTATAAGCCGAGATTTTCAGCCCAAATTTTTGGGCTGAAAGTGCCCCCCTCGGCTTATACTCGAGTCACGGTAGCGGTGGGGTCGGCAGGTGAGGGGCTGAGGGCGCTGAGGTATACTTACCTAGTCCCAGCGATCCTCGCGCTGTCCCTGCCGTCCCACGGGCTTCGGCGCTGCAGCTTCTTCCTCTCTTCAGCGGTCACGTGGGACCGCTCATTACAGAAATGAATAAGCGGCTCCACCTCCCATAGGGGCGGAGCCGCTTATTCATTTCTCTAATCAGCGGTGCCGGTGACCGCTGATAGAGAAAGAAGCTGCGGCACCGAAGACAGGAGGGGACAGCGCGAGGATCGCCAGGACTAGGTGAGTATGTTATATTCACCTGTCCTCGTTCCAGCCGCCGGGCGCCGATCCATCTTCCCGGCCGGCGCCTCCATCTTCCCGGCGTCTCTGCTCTCTGACTGTTCAGGCAGAGGGCGCGATGACGCGTATAGTGTGCGCGGCGCCCTCTGCCTGATCAGTCAGAGCAGAGACGCCGGGAAGATGGAGGCGCCGGAACGAGACGCCGGGAGCTGCAATCAAGGGAGGTGAGTATGTGTTTTTTTTTCTTTATTGCGGCAGCGGCGGCACAAATTTATGTGGAACATCTATGGGGCACAGTGAACGGTGCAGAGCACCGTATATGGCACAGCACAGCTATGGGGCACAGTGAACGGTGCAGAGCACCGTATATGGCACAGCACAGCTATGGGGCACAGTGAACGGTGCAGAGCACCGTATATGGCACAGCACAGCTATGGGGCACAGTGAACGGTGCAGAGCACCGTATATGGCACAGCACAGCTATGTATGGGGCACAGTGAACGGTGCAGAGCACCGTATATGGCACAGCACAGCTATGGGGCACAGTGAACGGTGCAGAGCACCGTATATGGCACAGCACAGCTATGTATGGGGCACAGTGAACGGTGCAGAGCACCGTATATGGCACAGCACAGCTATGGGGCACAGTGAACGGTGCAGAGCACCGTATATGGCACAGCACAGCTATGTATGGGGCACAGTGAACGGTGCAGAGCACCGTATATGGCACAGCACAGCTATGGGGCACAGTGAACGGTGCAGAGCACCGTATATGGCACAGCTATGGGGCACAGTGAACGGTGCAGAGCACCGTATATGGCACATCTATGGGGCACAATGAACGGTGCAGAGCACCGTATATGGCACAGCTAGGGGGCACAATGAACGGTGCAGAGCACTATATGGTTCACACCTATGGGGAAATATGAACGGTGCAGAGCACTATATGGCACAGCTATGGGGAAATAATTATCTATTTTTATTTTTGAAATTCACCGGTAAATGCTGCATTTCCACCCTAGGCTTATACTCGAGTCAATAAGTTTTCCCAGTTTTTTGTGGCAAAATTAGGGGGGTCGGCTTATACTCGGGTCGGCTTATACTCGAGTATATACGGTAACGCAGAACCATGAAAATAAAAAAATAAAAATTCTTTTCTCAAAAATGATTTTTTAGCCCGCAATTTTTTATTTTCCCAAGGGTTACAGGAGAAATTGGACCGCAAAAGTTGTTGTCCAGTTTCTCCTGAGTACGCTGATACCCCATATGTGGGGGTAAACCACTGTTTGGGCACACGTCGGGGCTCAGAAGGGAAGTAGTGACTTTTTAAATGCAGACTTTGATGGAATGGTCTGCGGGCGTCACGTTGCGTTTGCAGAGACCCTGGTGTGCCTAAACAGTAGAAACCCCCCACAAGTGACCCCATTTTGGAAACTAGACCCCCCAAGGAACTTATCTAGATATGTGGTGAGCACTTTGAACCCCCAAGTGCTGCACAGACGTTTACAACGCAGAGCCGTGAAAATAAAAAATCATTTTTCTTTCCTCAAAAATGATGTTTTAGCAAGCAATTTTTTATTTTCACAAGGGTCACAGGAGAAATTGGACCCCAATAATTATTGCGCAGTTTATCCTGAGTATGCTGGTACCCCATATGTGGGGGTAAACCACTGTTTGGGTGCACGTCGGGGCTCGGAAGTGAGGGAGCACCATTTGACTTTTTGAATACAAGATTGGCTGGAATCAATGGTGGCGCCATGTTGCGTTTGGAGACCCCTGATGTGCCTAAACAGTGGAAACCCCTCAATTCTACCTCCAACACTAATCCCCCCACACCCCTAACCCTAATCCCAACTGTAGCCATAACCCTAATCACAACCCTAACCCCAACACACTCCTAACCACAACCCTAATTCCAACCCTAACCCTAAGGCTATGTGCCCACGTTGCGGATTCGTGTGAGATTTTTCCGCACCATTTTTGAAAAATCCGCAGGTAAAAGGCACTGCGTTTTACCTGTGGATTTACCGCGGATTTCCAGTGTTTTTTGTGCGGATTTCACCTGTGGATTCCTATTGAGGAACAGGTGTAAAACGCTGCGGAATCCGCACAAAGAATTGACATGCTGCGGAAAATACAATGCAGCGTTTCCGCGCTGTATTTTCCGCACCATGGGCACAGCGGATTTGGTTTTCCATAGGTTTACTTGGTACTGTAAACCTGATGGAACACTGCTGCGAATCCGCAGCGGCCAATCCGCTGCGGATCCGCAGCCAAATCCGTATGTGCACACGCTGCGGAAAAACGCTGCGGTTTACAGTTCAATGTAAACCTATGGGAAACAAAAATCGCTGTATACATGCTGCATAAAAACTGCACGGAAACGCAGGGGTTTACATTCCGCAGCATGTCACTTCTTTCTGCGGATTCCGCAGCGGTTTTACAACTGCTCCAATAGTAAACCGCAGTTGTAAAACCGCAGTGAAATGCGCAGAAAAACCGCGGTAAATCCGCGATAAATCCGCAGCGGTTTAGCACTGCGGATTTATCAAATCTGCTGCGGAAAAATCCGCAGAGGACCAGAATACGTGTGCACATACCGAAACCCTAACCCTAGCCCTAGCCCTAACCCTAACTCTAACCCTAATCCCAACCTTAGTGTAAGAAAAAAAAAATTCTTTATTTTATTATTGTCCCTACCTATGGGGGTGACAAAGGGGGGGGTCATTTAGTATTTTTTTTTATTTTGATCACTGTGAGGTTTTATCACAGTGATCAAAATGCACTTGAAACGAATCTGCCGGCCGGAAGATGGCGGCGCCCAGGAAAGAAGACGGACGGACCCCGGGAGGCCGTTAGATCGGAGCATGGGGGGGTGAATCGCAGTGCGGGGGGGTGGATCGGACTGCGGGGGGGTGGGATTGGAGCACGGGGGGAGGATTGGAGCACGGGGGGAGCGGACAGGAGGACGGGGGAGCGGAGCACAGGACGGAGGGGAGCGGACCACAGATCGGGGGACTGGGGGGGGGCGATTGGTGGGGTTGGGTGGGGGCACATTAGTGTTTTCAGCCATGGTCGATGATATTGCAGCATCGGCCATGGCTGGATTGTAATATTTCACCAGTTTCTTAGGTGAAATATTACAAATCGCTCTGATTGGCTGTTGAAAGTGAAACTGCCAATCAGAGCGATCGTAGCCACAGGGGGGGTGAAGCCACCCCCCCTGGTCTAAAGTACAACTCCTCCTGTCCATGCAGGTCGGGTGAAATTGGAGTTAACCCTTCCACCCGGCCTGCAGGAGCCCATTCCGGCCATGACGCATATGCTGCTTCACAGGTCGGAATGGCACAGGTTTTCATGACGCATACGGTGCATCAAAGGTCGGGAAGGGGTTAAGCAGGATGAGGTGTACTTTGGTTGGAATTCAACTGACACTGGAATGGCTGTCAGACATGTAGAGAAGATAATTTTTATAAAAACTGCAGTGGTCTCTTAATTTTTGCCAGAGCTGTATATGCGAACATGTGTATATGAATCTAGGCCATGTGAAAACACAAGACAAATATTCGATATGAATCATACTACTCAAAAATATTTGCAAGGTAACATAGTAACATAGTTAGTAAGGCCGAAAAAAGACATTTGTCCATCCAGTTCAGCCTATATTCCATCATAATAAATCCCCAGATCTACGTCCTTCTACAGAACCTAATAATTGTATGATACAATATTGTTCTGCTCCAGAAAGACATCCAGGCCTCTCTTGAACCCCTCGACTGAGTTCGCCATCACCACCTCCTCAGGCAAGCAATGCCAGATTCTCACTGCCCTAACAGTAAAGAATCCTCTCCTATGTTGGTGGAAAAACCTTCTCTCCTCCAGACGCAAAGAATGCCCCCTTGTGCCCGTCACCTTCCTTGGTATAAACAGATCCTCAGCGAGATATTTGTATTGTCCCCTTATATACTTATACATGGTTATTAGATCGCTCCTCAGTCGTCTTTTTTCTAGACTAAATAATCCTAATTTCGCTAATCTATCTGGGTATTGTAGTTCTCCCATCCCCTTTATTAATTTTGTTGCCCTCCTTTGTACTCTCTCTAGTTCCATTATATCCTTCCTGAGCACCGGTGCCCAAAACTGGACACAGTACTCCATGTGCGGTCTAACTAGGGATTTGTACAGAGGCAGTATAATGCTCTCATCATGTGTATCCAGACCTCTTTTAATGCACCCCATGATCCTGTTTGCCTTGGCAGCTGCTGCCTGGCACTGGCTGCTCCAGGTAAGTTTATCATTAACTAGGATCCCCAAGTCCTTCTCCCTGTCAGATTTACCCAGTGGTTTCCCGTTCAGTGTGTAATGGTGATATTGATTCCTTCTTCCCATGTGTATAACCTTACATTTATCATTGTTAAACCTCATCTGCCACCTTTCAGCCCAAGTTTCCAACTTATCCAGATCCATCTGTAGCAGAATACTATCTTCTCTTGTATTAACTGCTTTACATAGTTTTGTATCATCTGCAAATATCGATATTTTACTGTGTAAACCTTCTACCAGATCATTAATGAATATGTTGAAGATAACAGGTCCCAATACCGACCCCTGTGGTACCCCACTGGTCACAGCGACCCAGTTAGAGACTATACCATTTATAACCACCCTCTGCTTTCTATCACTAAGCCAGTTACTAACCCATTTACACACATTTTCCCCCAGACCAAGCATTCTCATTTTGTGTACCAACCTCTTGTGCGGCACGGTATCAAACGCTTTGGAAAAATCGAGATATACCACGTCCAATGACTCACCGTGGTCCAGCCTATAGCTTACCTCTTCATAAAAACTGATTAGATTGGTTTGACAGGAGCGATTTCTCATAAACCCATGCTGATATGGAGTTAAACAGTTATTCTCATTGAGATAATCCAGAATAACATCCCTCAGAAACCCTTCAAATATTTTACCAACAATAGAGGTTAGACTTACTGGCCTATAATTTCCAGGTTCACTTTTAGAGCCCTTTTTGAATATTGGCACCACATTTGCTATGCGCCAGTCCTGCGGAACAGACCCTGTCGCTATAGAGTCCCTAAAAATAAGAAATAATGGTTTATCTATTACATTACTTAGTTCTCTTAGTACTCGTGGGTGTATGCCATCCGGACCCAGAGATTTATCTATTTTAATCTTATTTAGCCGGTTTCGCACCTCTTCTTGGGTTAGATTGGTGACCCTTAATATAGGGTTTTCATTGTTTCTTGGGATTTCACCTAGCATTTCATTTTCCACCGTGAATACCGTGGAGAAGAAGGTGTTTAATATGTTAGCTTTTTCCTCGTCATCTACAACCATTCTTTCCTCACTATTTTTTAAGGGGCCTACATTTTCAGTTTTTATTCTTTTACTATTGATATAGTTGAAGAACAGTTTGGGATTAGTTTTACTCTCCTTAGCAATGTGCTTCTCTGTTTCCTTTTTGGCAGCTTTAATTAATTTTTTAGATAAAGTATTTTTCTCCCTATATTTTTTTAGAGCTTCAATGGTGCCATCCTGCTTTAGTAGTGCAAATGCTTTCTTTTTACTGTTGATTGCCTGTCTTACTTCTTTGTTTAGCCACATTGGGTTTTTCCTATTTCTAGTCCTTTTATTCCCACAAGGTATAAACCGCTTACACTGCCTATTTAGGATGTTCTTAAACATTTCCCATTTATTATCTGTATTCTTATTTCTGAGGTCAATGGGAGGAGTGCAAGATCAGTCTGGATGCAGCCACATCCATACACTAAACAAAGGAAAAAAAAACAACCAGCACTCCCAATGTGAACACATGCAAGCTGCAAGCTGTATCATATAGATATAAAGAAACACAGCAGCACATGTATATGAATCTAGGCCATGTGAAAACACATGGATCTTGCACTCCTCCCATTGACCTTGCAGGTGGCGGTAATCATCTCTACTTGCCCATAAATTGTAGGTTTAGCCCAGAATGACATGTTTGTCCTAAGTTGTAGGCTGGTGGCCCAAGAGTGGCATGTACAGTAGAGTAGGACCCATCAGAGGGAGATCACCTTGCCGTGGTTGATGGGCACACATGAATTGGCCAATTTATGCGCTAAGAATCTTCATTTTATCTATAACTAAGTTTTAAGAAAAAAAATTTTTTGAAAATTTTTTTATGAAAAAATATTTTTGAGTAGTATGATTCATATCGAATATTTGTCTGTGTTTTCACATGGCCTAGATTCATATACATGTGCTGCTGTGTTTCTTTATATCTATATGATACAGCTTGCAGCTTGCATGTGTTCACATTGGGAGTGCTGGTTGTTTTTTTTTCTTTGTTTAGTGTATGGATGTGGCTGCATCCAGACTGATCTTGCACTCCTCCCATTGACCTTGCAGGTGGCGGTAATCATCTCTACTTGCCCATAAATTGTAGGTTTAGCCCAGAGTGACATGTTTGTCCCAAGTTGTAGGCTGGTGGCCCACGAGTGGCATGTACAGTAGAGTAGGACCCATCAGAGGGAGATCACCTTGCCGTGGTTGATGGGCACACATGAATTGGCCAATTTATGCGCTAAGAATCTTCATTTTATCTATAACTGTAAGTTTTAAGAAAAAAAATTTTAAAAATTTTTTATGAAAAAATATTTTTTGAGTAGTATGATTCATATCGAATATTTGTCTGTGTTTTCACATGGCCTAGATTCATATACATGTGCCGCTGTGTATATATATTATTACAAGTCTATACATTCGCCCCCACCCTTACCAGTGTGACCAAGTACTTAAGAGTAGGACTTCAAAATAATGTTACACAGTACCCAAATAATTTCTCAACGCATTTCTTCCTGTATCATGAGGATTCATCAGGGGATGTACTGGGGAGGAACTTAGAATAGATCAGGGGAACCACGACCATCAGATGATCATCAGGACCCCAGCAGCAGGCATGCAGAGTGCTGCCTGGCCAAAGTAAGGCCCAGCGACCACATCATCAAACTGAACCAACACCAAGAACCACAATAACACATGCTCTAAATGTCTGATAGGTCCATGTCTTCTCAGTTTGCGTAATAATTAAGTTTTGTTCATACTAGTGAGATGCTTAAAACAGTTGAGTATATGGGGGTCTTAAAGATGCCGCAGCTGTACACCACTAGTACAACTACCTGTCACTGCTTCCAACTATGAGCCACTCCACATCCTTCTGACATGAGAAATACATGTGTAGACACTAGACACAGAGGAGCATGCCTTCCACCAGGATAGTTGATGGCTGTACACCATGGTCGTATGTTGCATCGGCACCGCAGATTGTTGTTAGGCGTTTGGTTATCCACGCAAGTTTCGCCTCAATTTGCCTTTAAGTCACACTGATGTACAAACCAGAGGCTTGAGTTATGAAGCCTTTACCCTGAAATATGGTCAAGATCCACAAAAAGTCACCATCGTCCCATGGTGCCTCCTCTACATGACCACCAGCAGAAGCAGTTCAACTATTTTATTGGGAAACAGTAGCAAAAAGGAGACACCGAGGGCATGTGCACACGTAGGAAAAGTGGTGCAGAATGTTCTGCACAAAATCCGCATCTCCTGGCAGAATCCGCAGCCGCGAATTTGCCGCGGTTTTTATGCAGATTTTGTGCGCATTTGCCACGGAATTGATGCGGATTTTCTGCAGTTTTTGCCACTGCGGATTTCTGTCATGGAGGGGTGCAGAAACGCTGCAGATCCGCACAAAAGAAGTGACGTGCACTTCTTTTAAATCCGCAGCAATTCCGCACTGATTTTTCTGCACCATCTGCACAACCTTTTTTTTTTTTTTTAGACATTGATTAATCACAGTGCGGATCTGCAGCGTTTCTGCGCAGAAAAAATCCGCTGTGGATCCGCAGCAAATCTGCATCGTGTGCACATAGCCCAATAGCGTTTTATTTAACAAATTTGCAGCATGCTTACTTTTTATATGCCGACTTGCATGTGATGTAACGCGAGTCTGCCAGAACAGAACTGTGCAAACCAAGTAGAGGCGCTCGGTGCACCCTTGGTGTGGCCAATCATTAAGTGCACCTTCCCACCTGCTTGTTTTCTATCTCCGCCCGTTTGTGGCTCTATAAAGCCAAAGCTGACAAAGAAGAAGAGGGGGAGATGGAAAACATGTAAGTGGGAATGTGCACTTAGCACTTCAATGTTTGGCCACCCCTAGGGTGCACTGAGCACCTGCACTTGGGTTTGAAGAGTTATTCAGTCCTGACAGAGTCTCTAAGATATTTCAGCCAGTTTACCAGGAAGTAACTTTACGTTACTCAGGGAATCTACTAGCATGAATAAGATGCTTATAGTGGCATTAGGACACCCGGAATAGTGCCCCAATATCTCATGTGTGGCACCACTGAAAAGTAGGCAGCTCCCTGCCCAACTGAATAAGGGGCACCCTGTGCTCGCGCTTTGCCCTTCTTTCAGCACACTAATGCCATGATTGTGACGGCGAGATACCACTCAGGCAGACAGATGCAGGACCAAGTACACAACCAGAATTATATCAGTAGTAGAATGTTAAGATGAAAATCCAACACCAGGAACACAATTCACAAGACGGGAAACTCTAGCAGAGAAGATTTTGTATGGGCACGTGTCAAAAAGGTCTAAACAATCAAGTAGGATAATTTATTAAGACTTACATCTCGCTCTGCGATCAGCTGGCCCGAGCACTCCCGCTCACGTGACAGGGCACTTTCCAGTCCTTCCACCTCTTGCCTTAGCTGGGAGGTCTCCTTCTCCAGCACAGAGGTTATCTTCAGCAACTCCTCTTTTTCTTTCATAGTCTTCTCTATTTTGAGCTGAAATGATGAAAAGCAATAATTACTACAGGATGGAAAGTAACACGAGAGAACGGCAATTACAGAAATGTAATAAAATAGAAAATGTAGCCCGAGTCCTTTGGTTTTAGATTCAGTGTCTCTACTAAGCCCCCTGCTAGTTCTAGGGTGCCATTTCAGAGACCTTGTGCTATGATGGGATGAAGGTAGGGAGTAAGATGTTGGAAGTGGGCCATCTTGGAACCCTCCTATACCAGATGTTACACACGGCCAAGAGGTTCTGCTCGCTATAGACATGGATCTAGTAACACTTCCGTTTCATGTGCAGCCCTGTCACAAGGCTGAGTTCTCCCATCACTGTGGTATAGAAATGTCCCTGAAGCAATGACTGGATGATGGCGCCTGCCGGTGGGGACAGCTGAACGATTCCAACTGGAAATGGATTAGTAATTATCCTCTGTTTTCAAGTTTATGACATAAGGAAATACAAGGCTTTCTGGCTATTTTTGAACTTTGGGAGATTTACTTTTTTTCTTTTTTTGTGCATTTCTGATTTTTTTTGCTCCCCAACTTCCGAGAGCCATAGCTAGATTTTTATACAGACAGACCGCTGTATGAGGGCTTGGGTTTTACAGAATAACTTGCAGTTTTGAATGACATTGTTCACTTTATCATACAATATACTGAACAACGGGAATTAAATTCTATGTGCGCTGACACGGTGACCTGTGGCTGTGCTTCACAGGAGCGCTGGCATGACAGGCACGGGGGCTTTCAGCAGACCCCTGGCTACCCGCAATCATGTTGCCAAGTGGGGGTGATAGGTGAGTGGAATGGCACGCTGCCCGCAATGCCGACCTGAAATGCCACCCTGAGAAATTAACAGCGGCATACAGGGAGATAAAAGCAGCAATTGTAGCTCAGCTCTAATCACTGCGGCTAAAGGCAGATGCTGACTGTGTAACGCAGCCAGCATCTGTGGTGATGGGAGTCCAGGTGTACCAGCCAGTGAGCCGAGGAGTAAACACTTTCTGCTCATTATAAGACTTGTATCCGGCACTTTTCACCAGTTTATCTCTTTACAGGTTATATCCCTAATTTTGAGTGGTCTCTGACCTAGTAAGAGGAAACTAGCTGCAGTGATGTCCCCCAAATGCAGCACTTAGAGACAGGAGGGTTTCCTGCTTTTTTTAATCGCCATGTGGAACATATTCAAAAGCATCATGGGGACATCGTATAGCACCACTCAGTAGTGTAGATGTGACACCAGCACTGGATTGAGATAAACACTTCTAAAAAGCAGCAGACGGTGTGTGTCACTCTGCCATTCCTCGCTCAGCGACAGACCTAAATCAGTCAGCTCACTGAGGAGTCAGATTACAGCCGCCTCCTGTTCCGCAGTTTTTCAGCGTGAACAATGAGTTTAGGAGGTGGGGCTCATATGTGAAGAAATAATCTTATTTCTGATGATCTATTACACAATTTCTTATGTTCACTTGTACTATAGATTCAATCTACAGTGACCATTTACTCTGATCTGCCAGCTGTGAATGTAGCAGCATATCACAATAGCTTTACTACCAAACATTACAAAAGATGTTTATGAGAGAAATCTCGTTAATAAATATAAAGTGGATCAAAGTTGCCATTTGGAAAATGACGTCCCAGAGGCTGTAAAATGCCTAATTTTATCTACACACAATTACAAAACTAAGATTTGGCATAAATCCGTATATATCTTAAACGTACCTCCAGTAGACCAGCCTTAGTGGTTACCACCAACATGTCTGAGTGACCTTCATCTTCCATTGTCAATAGCTCATCTACAGGTGATGACGCGCGAAATTGGAAGGGTGTGCTTGCTCCACGAATCTCTCCTTTATGGGTCACATAGCAGAATTGGTAAAATTCTCCATCATCGTTAGGAAGATAGTATCCTAAATACACAATCCAAAGATGGACAATGAGTAACATTTTTAAAGGCATTTTTTTTTTACATACATAGTAACGTTAAAGCACCCACTTTTTATTTTATTTTTTTTTTAAATAATTTCTCTGTCGGAGTGTTATCACTAAATGCAAGTTACCTGCTCCTAGTATCATACTCAAAGGCCACAGTTCATCTGTTCAACGCCACTCCGGTCATCTTTGGCTGTTTGTGACCTGTCGGATCGCTCCAGTGTTTGTTGGGGGAGCTGGAGATCACTTCCCAATGTAAGTCTATGACAGATCAAGACCAGAACGCAGCCCTCAGACTCGCACTGAACTTGTGACTGTTACATCTGACTCCCGGGCAGTCAGAAATGGTGGTCACAAGATGGCGGAGTGGGACCAGAGTGGCACTGGGAGGAGCAGAAGACACCGGCTGGTAAGTACCGTATATTATTATACTAGGGTCAGGGAACATGCATTAGTGATACCACTCCAGTGGTTAAATTAAAAAAACAAAAACGCTGGAGTGGTGTTTTAAGGAGGTCGAATGTAATAAATTATGATTTCCAGACTCAGACTAATGTTAGTCACCATTGTGGCAAGTTTGCCGGAATATTGAATAAGTATATAACATTGCGAGCGCTTTTCCTTTTTTTAATTCAGTGGCTGGACAAATGTTTTAATTGCATGCAAGTGAGACCCCTTCCACACTGCATTCACATTCAGTGGTCCCGTCACTCAAGTCCGAACACCATCCCCTCAAAACGGGATTCGGGTGTATACACCAATGGGGCGCCATTGATCTAAAAGTGCAGACGGAGTTACCATGGGCGCTGTAGCACACTGTTTTCGACTGTATACACCTACTGGAGGCAGTCACCCAGCTGCAGTCTACGTCTGGGTGTCCACCTCCAGTTGGCGCATACACCCATAATGGTGCACAACAGAACACATGGTGACTCCGTCTGCATCATTATAGTCAATGGCCCCGTCGGTGCATTCACCCGTATTTCATTTGGTGGGGGATTCAGACATAGGTCCTGACGGGACCACTGAACGTGCAGGAAGAATGCAGTCTGGGAAGTGGCCTGGGGCTGCAGAAGAATATCTCCTTTATGACAGACACTGCTGCTTCACTACAGCCCTACTTGGAGCTTTCACACAGCTCTGATTCCTGACAACCAGAAGCAAGCTTTACTGGCTAATGTACAACCCAGTATAAACAGGTCAGTTTATGACGATGTTATAACGATGACTATTCATAACGATGTCAGTTTGGCCTAGCGAAAATGCCAGAACTAATTAGTGGTAATGGTTTGGAGATGATAAAGTTAAGGTGCCCCGAAGATTTAGTAGTATCTTGATTTATATAAATGGGTCTATATATTCGATTTTGTGTATTAACTACTCTTAATAGCTGTTTGCTACACCTGGGGCTAATGCACCAAGCCAGCAGAAAGCCACGAGCCACACACCAGGGGCCCACGATCCACATGTAGCTCTCGAGAACCCCAGTACCGGAGTATCAGACTGACTGATCCTGTGGCAGTTAGATGACCTCAGTACAACGTATGGTCATTTGGTAAAATCAGAAAACCTCTAAGATACACTTAGTGCAAAAGACACAGAACAGACTGAGAGGAACACTTTCTAAATAACTTTCCACGTCTGAGAATTTACAACTTTATTTTAGGTAGAAAGCAATTTCCGAGTAAGCAACATTACCTGACAGTCTGCAAAAATAAAAATACATATATAAAAGAGTCTTCTAAAGATTTAATAAGAGCATCCGGAAGGAGGCTGTGTGCAGAGAGTATGAGCGAGGCCTGCAGCAGCAGCACAAAGATGGATTGCTACAAGTTGAAATAACATCACTGTTTGCGGAGCCAGGTACTTTGGATTGTAGTAAAACAAATGTTTATTCTGGATGGTGGTAAAGCTCTTTAGCACATTTTGCTTTCTGCGTACTTGGACGTTTTTACATCACAAGCGTCCTGCGTACACCCGCGGAGCCGGACACTTACGCGGCAGCAGCTATTCAAACAGGGAAACTGCAGTTTTTCTATCAACAGTGGATCAGGTTTGGGAATGTGAGCATTACGCCTGCAGGATTTCAGAAAACACCACATTCACAGAATCACTATCGTTGGCCATGTGCTTCCAGAATGACTGGTGCACCTTGTCAGACTTTATTCAGAAATGCAGCTGGGCCCTCATTCCACTCAGGAGGCTTCACAGAGACGGCACAAAGGACTGGTAGGATAGGCTAAAATGTGTAGGAGACTTGGTCAACTGCCTCTATACTGTAAATGACCTCTGCATAAATGAAGAGAACAGGAACTCTAGCGCCACCTATTGGATGCAGCAATCCCAAAAGTCAATATCGACCCCAGGACGTATATGACCTATTAATATGGCATACACATGTAAAGCGCCATGGAATAAATGGCGCTATAATAATAAATAATAATATTACAGGTAACAAATGTTACACTAGTCCTACCTGTGTGTCTCATATTAGTGGTCTTGTTCCTGAGAAATGTCATATTCTGTCTTTATGTTAATGATTTATTCCAGGCTCCGGGGCGTGCGATGCCTGGAAGAAATTCCTGCCCTCGGTCTTCATTGTAATACTTACCCCCTCCCATGCACGTCAGATATGGCCTGGGGAATCCTGCGCCCTGCACTCCCTCCACAATCCATACCTCATCCTCCCTTCTATGGGTGCTGCATTCAGGGATCATTGTGCAGGTGCCGGCGAGGCAATGCGACTTACGCTCCAGTGACCTCTGGTGTGCGCGCTGATAAGGTGCTCTCCCCATTTCCTCCCTGCATAGTCATCGCCATGTACACATGGTTCCTAGTGATGACAATGCAAGGAGGATGTGGCGAGAGCACCTTATTGGCGCGTACGCCAGAGGTACGCATTGTGGAGGGAGTGCAGGGTGCAGGTGTGTGATTTTGGGGCCATAACTGACGCTCATGGGAGGGGGGGTAGTACTGTAATGAAGATAGGGGGCTTGGATTCCTTCCATGCACCACACGCCCCGAAGCCTGGAAGAATTCATTAGCATAAAGACAGAATATGACATTTCTCAACAAGACCGTTAATATGAGGCATACAGTTAGGACTAGTGTAACATTTCTATTACCTGTATGCCCATATTAATAAGCCATATACGTCCCGGGGGGGGGTGACAGATTCCCTTTAACGAACCTTGCCACATGAAGCCAAAATATAGACTCAATTTGCAGACACGTTTTGGAGTATTTGTCCCTTCATCAGTACAAAGCAGGAGATACAATTTGGCTGATTCATATAAAAGTATACAGTAAAAAAAAAAAACCTTTCTACTGTGCTGTATACTTTTTACAATACAAGTTTATTAGTGATGTAACCCTCTTTATGCCTAGACAATGAGATACATCGCAGCCTTCCATCAGATGGATACAACAGGAGATCCTCCAGACATAGGTCTTCTACTAGGCTCTAAATGTGATGGCAACAGAGCCTTATGTTTACAGCTTAATGATAGGTTTAGTAATGGGCACTGACACACCCTATAAATCAGAGGTTCTACATCCTAGGACCCCTACCAATTAGTGAGGAGCGAACGCGCTTGGATAACATCTAATCAGAGCATGCTCGGACCTTATCTAAGCATCTGGGCGTGCTCGTATATTATGGTCGAGTTTCTCTGGCTGTTGAACAGCCTGAACACATTTGGGGATTCCCTAACAATCAGACAAACTCCATGTGTTCAGGCTGTCTCCGCCACAAATCGTGCAGCCGCAGGGACTTGAACATAATATACGAGCACGCCCATATACCACAGCACTCCGATAACACCAGAGCATGCTCGGATAAGACGTTCTCTCATCACCACTACCAACCACTCAAAACACTTGTGTGATGTGTGCAGCTCACAAAGCAGGAGGCTCTACTCCTGGCTGAGCGCACACAGCGCTGCTTACAGGCTCCATAACAAGTCAGTCAGCCCACGCTCCAATCTGGGTGTAAGCGCACACACTTCCCAGCCAATACAATGTTCTGTCTGCACATGGAGGCAGGAGTAGAGCGCTCTCGCTTTCTGAGTAGCACACAACAGATAATGTTTTGAGAGATCAGTGGGGTGGGACCAGTCTCGGGACCTAGATGAGACCTCTCAGGGACCCTCGTGGCCCCAAACTGCCACCAATACGATACAAGGCCCCAACCATGTGTTTTGTGTGAGAAAACTCTGGAGCTATGTGCGGCTAAAACACTAGCCAGGACTAGTCCTGCAGGGCAACTGTTCCCCAGACTAGTCCTGACCTTGGATACTGCAATCTCCATCTTCTTCACGGTGCTCCGTCATGGTTTCAGTGCAGGACTTGGTGAAGCTATGTAGAAGCACGGTGAAGGTGTCAATCATGAAGCGTGGGATGATCATAGCACCTAGGGTAGAGGCTAGTCTGGGGAAATAGATGCCCCTTGTCATGGCTAATAAAGCACATCATGAGAGACGACAAAAAAAAAAAAAAAAAAAAAAGGTATTTTGCTGCTAGAGAGTTTTGAATAAAACACAGGTATAGAGCTCTGAATAATTTTGGTGGCAGCTTTGAAGCCTTAGGTAACCGGACAGGTCCCATTAAAGCAGCAATTCCTATAAAGCCTATAGCATAACTAAATTCTAACCAGAGCGGTCAAGGTTTGGTACATTATGTAGTAATTTGAGCCATGCACGTTCTCTGCTAAACTGCTTTCTAATCCAGTAAATCCAACTCTCCTCCTTTAAAAAAAGATGCAGAAAGTGTCTAAAGCATAATAAATATGGTGCAAATCATGAAAAACACTTTTTGGCACAATATGCATCAGAATTCTTGCACTCCACTGTGATAAACCTCCCACTACATATATTTAATACATGAAATGTACAACAGAAGTACAGTAATATTTATTTTTCTGGAGTTGGTACGTTTCTGCTTTATATACCAAGTGTAAAATCATACCAATTTATTTTCATTGACGCAAAAGCACAGTTGCACATACAGTGCCTTCCGAAAGTATTCCGAAATTTAATGAAAGGTGGGACGTGCAATATTATTTGGCCCCTTTAACTTAATACTTTGTTGCGCCACCTTTTGCTGAGATTACAGCTGCAAGTCGCTTGGGGTATGTCTCTGTCAGTTTTGTACATTGAGAGACTGAAATTCTTGCCCATTCTTCCTTGGCAAACAGCTCGAGCTCAGTGAGGTTTGATGGAGATCGTTTGTGCACAGCAGTTTTCAGCTCTTTCCACAGATTCTCGATTGGATTGAGGTCTGGACTTTGACTTGGCCATTCTAACACCTGGATATGTTTATTTGTGAACCATTTCATTGTAGATTTTGCTTTATGTTTGGGATCATTGTCTTGTTGGAAGACAAATCTTCATCCCAGTCTCAGGTCTTTTGCAGACTCCAACAGGTTTTCTTCAAGAATGGCCCTGTATTTGGCTCCATCCATCTTCCCATTAATTTTAACCATCTTCCCTGTCCCTGCTGAAGAAAAGCAGGCCCAAACCATGATGCTGCCGCCACCATGTTTGACAGTGGGGATGGTGTGTTCAGGGTGTTGAGCTTTGTCGTCTTTACTCCAAACATATCGTTTGGCATTGTTGCCAACAAGTTCGATTTTGGTTTCATCTGACCAGAGCCCCTTCTTCCACATGTTTGGTGTGTCTCCCAAGTGGCTTGTTGCAAACTTTAAACAACACTTTTTATGGATATCTTTGAGAAATGGCTTCCTTCTTGCCACTCTTCCATAAAGGCCAGATTTGTGCAGTGTACGACTGATTGCTGTCCTATGGACACACTGTCCCACCTCAGCTGTAGATCTCTGCAGTTCATCCAGAGTGATCATGGACCTCTTGGCTGCATCTCTGATCAGTCTTCTCCTTGTTTGAGATGAAAGTTTAGAGGGACTGCCGGGTCTTGGTAGATTTGCAGTGGTATGATGCTCCTTCCATTTCAATATGATCGCTTGCACAGTGCTCCTTGGGATGTTTAAAGTTTTTTAAATCATTTTGTATCCAAATCCGGCTTTAAACTTCTCCACAACAGTATCACGGACCTGCCTGTTGTGTTCCTTGGTCTTCATGATGCTCTCTGTGCTTCAAACAGAACCCTGAGACTATCACAGAGCAGGTGCATTTATACGGAGACTTGGTTACACACAGGTGGATTATATTGATCATCATTAGGCATTTAGGACAACATTGGATCATTCAGAGATACACAATGGACTTCTGGAGTGAGTTTGCTGCACTGAAAGTAAAGGGGCCGAATAATATTGCACGCCCCACTTGTCAGTTTTTGAATTTCCACAAAAATTTTAAATAACCAATAAATTTCTTTCAACTTCACAATTGTGTTCCACTTGTTGTTGATTCTTCACTAAAAATTTACATTTGGTATCTTTATGTTTGAAGCATGATATGTGGGAAAAGGTTGAAAAGTTTCAGGGAGCCGAATACTTTCGCAAGGCACTGTAATTTTACCGGTATAGTCTCTTTTTAGAACATCTTGGTGCAGCTAGTTAGAAAAAAAAAAAAGTTTTACTATTTGTCGATGGGTCCCCTGCCGAGTCTGTGCCACTGCTCCCGGCATCATTTGTTGGCTGCCCCTGATGTCGCATCGACAGCCCATCGGGTGAGCTTAGTTGCTCTGCGCAGTGTGTTCCAACTACATGGGCAGAGCTGCTGCCCTCAGTGGCAGGCTGCTGCGCCCAGTGGCAGGCTGCTGCGCCCAGTGGCAGGCTGCTGTGCTGTCCATGTGATGTCAGTGCGGCAGCCAATCACTGACACCAGTGGTGGACACTGAGCGCTGCACACAAGGAGGATGAGTGAAGTACGTCTTGTTTTTGCCTTATTACAAACTGTACCTGGGGAGCGGGATTTTCTGAAAGGGAATAAGAATTTATTAAATCTTTACAATGCACATTTCATGTGTCTCACCCATATGAGACGAATATAAACTTTTTTCTGTGCATCAAGTTATGAGAAACTAGGCAGTCTGCAAGCTGCTCGGCATCACAGGTCAGCTGCACTTTGTAGATCTACGGGCTGCTACCGTTTTAGGGCTCGATAGTAAAAGCATGCATTCAGAACTTGGCTCGTTCAAGTCTCAAATGGACATTTTACAGAAACTTCATAAAATCCAGCTTTTTATGCAGGTGACAAAATGGAGTGTGCTATGTATCCCTAGTTTATGGCCTCTCTGCTAGTTTATACAGGTGGAAGCACCCAGCTGCTATTGGAAAGCAACACAGGACGTTACTGAGCTGCTCAGCAAACAGGTGAATTACTGGGGAGCCCCCGACAGCAAACAGACAAAAGGCAGAAATCATCAAGGGAAGGGTGGAAAGGAAACATTTGTGCTGGTTATACTGGGCTTCTACACACTAAACTACTAATGTAAAATAGCTAAATAAAACATGTCAGTTTTATAATATTAAATGTAACATGGAGCTGTCAGAGCTCCTGAGTGTTTGTTTTAGGAAATACCATTAAATGTTTTCGGAGCCAATTTAATTTTGCATTTTGTTGTGCTGCTGCTGTGATTTTCCTCCTGAAGATATCTGCATAAATTGACAACTGGGTGTTAACATTCTCGTTGGCAATGAAGTCAGTGTTCCATTAGTGCACACAGCGGGAGTATGTGGGGCCAGACCGGCATCCGCACGGGCCGAGAAATGATGGGAAATCAGGGTAAGGGCTGTAGGTTCCATGATGGCTTCCTCATGTAAGGAAATACTGCCCTGGGAAGGCAGTGATGGCAGCGAGGCACAAGAGTTACACAGCCTTTCTATTGTTAAACCAAGTAAATCTAGGTACATTGTTACAAAGTGAATTTAGCCATTGAACAAAGGACAAAAGTTGACACAATAGGCATATAACAACCCCAAGTGCTAAGAATTACAAAATGGAGGAAAATGGTGTTTTGGGCTAAAATGCTTATGTATTAATAATTTAGTAAAAAATATTTTAATAAGGAAAAAGACAGATAAAAAAAAAATACATGGGCAAGAAAGCAGTATATGTAAATTAGCAACAATTAAAGAAGCATGCATATGCTTATCTAATATATAAAGCTGAATGTGTGTGTGTATGTATGTATGTCCGGGATTGGCATCTGCACCGTCGCAGCTACAGCCACACAATTTTGCACAGTCACACGTCTGGACCCCGAGAGCGTCATAGGCTATATTGTGAGGTGAAATTTTAACCCCGCGCTTTCCAATTCACCAAACAATTTTGCCCCTATCTACATAATGGGAAAAAATGAAAGGAAAAGTGTTGGAGGCAAATTGACAGCTGCCAGATGTGAACAAGGGGGACTTAAAGAATGAGAGCGATGGCGCCAAAGAGTATATACCGTACAGTTGCTAAGGTGGGGCCCCGACATAGCATACTCACCACACACGGGGATATGAACACACACACAAAATGCGCCACACACTACCACGTGCTTGAACACCTATACCAACCCTCAACGCACATTTCACCACACATACACCAACCTCGCCACATAAAAGTCGAAACACAAAAGTCGCCACTCAAAACTCGCCACGCGCAGAACTCGCCACATGCAAAAACTAGGCTCTTGCAAAACTCGCCACAAGTGCAAAACTCACCTCATGGAAAACTCGCCACACGCAAAACTTGCACACGCGGAAAAATTGCCACATGCACAAAAGTTGCAACACATGCAAAAGTTGCCTCACACAAAACTTGCACATACTCAAAAGGCACCACACATAAAACTCGCCACGCGCAAAACTTGCTGCACACAACTTGCTACACTAACCTGTCACATGCAACTCGACACACAAAAAGTTGCTACACGCATGTTGCCACACAAAACTCATCTCACAAAAGTCGCTACATGCATGTCGCCACACGCAACTCAACACACACAACTTGACAAACGAAACTCGCCCTAAAACACACACAAGTCTGGTATTATCCTTCAAAAATAAAAATCTGATTAATAAGCAGACAAACTACAAGAGCAACAAATGTACCATATAGGAAATACGGTAGCTGTCAGTCACATGACCTGTCTATTATGTGTATGTGTGAGCTAATATATACTGCCAGGGGGAGGGCTTCCTGTTGGCTGGGGATTTATCAGGCTGCCAATTTAGCTTACAAATACGGAGGTAAAAATACTGAGCAAATAACGTCTGAATGAGGTCTAATACAGGAGGAGATGACACACCGGTATATACTATATATAGGGGAGATGACACACAGATATATACTATATAGAGGAGGAGATGACATACAGGTATATACTATATATAGAAGATGACATGCAGGTATATACAGGAGGAGATGACAGATATATACTATATACAGGGGAGATGACACACAGGTATATACTATATACAGGAGGAGATGACATACAGGTATATACTATATATAGAAGGAGATGACATTCAGGTATATACTATATATAGGGGAGATGACAGCAGGTATATACTATATACAGGGGAGATGACATACAGGTATATACTATATATAGAAGGAGATGACATACAGGTATATACTATATACAGGGGAGATGACATACAGGTATATACTATATACAGGAGATGACATACAGATGTATACTATATATAAGGGAGATGACAAACATGTATATACTGAGGTGATGAGGTGAAAATGAGAGGTGTGAGGTGAAAATGAAAAGGTGTGAGTGCAAAATGAGAGGAGTGAGGAAAAATAGTGGAGTGATCAGAAAATGACAGATGTGAGGTTGAAATGACAAGTGTTAGGGGGGAATGAGAGGTGTGAGGGAGAAAATGAGAGGTGTGAGGGAGAAAATGAGAGATGTGAGGGGGAAAATGAAAGATGTGATTGGGAAAATGAGAGGCGTGATGGGAAAATAAGAGAAGTGAGGTGCTATAACTAACCACGGATATTTACTATGCCCAGGCAACGCTGGGCTCTTCAGCTAGTTTCTGTATAAATATTAAGGGCACAATGGTCATTAATCCAAATGCAAACAATAAAAAAACAAAACAATAGGAAGTGGATGACAATGGTCGAGAATCGATGCAAAACTGAGTGTCTCATTTAATCCATCTGGAGCTATTGTACCCAGAGAGACAATCCATTTGGTTTCCCTTTGGGCAAGTATTTATTTTTAATATTACCACCCCTAATACCACCATGAATTACATCAATACCTCATATCGTGAGACCTGGGATTACAATTGTGGTAGAATATAAAAGTAATGTGGAATCCACCAACCCCAATCTTATTGGGCAGTTTCCGATCACATGATCGCCTCGACATCTAAAGGGGATTGTCTGGTCCAAATCGATAAGTCTGCAATCACTCTGTGTGCTGTAGGGATATGCCAGTTTCTTCGCTGGGACAAGAGTATGGAGCCCACTGGCCGGGAGTATGAATAACTAATACATATCCTCCGGTTACGGGTCAGAAACTGGCGAATCCCACAGTGCGTGTACTGGGGGGGATTCATAAGTCTGCAGTCACACAGTGATAGCATACTTATCGATTTGGACCGGACAACCCCTTTAAGGTCCTGTTGTTCAGTCTGGTGGAACAGACTCCCACAGGAAGCAACACAAATACTCGAAACGCACGTTGGGGACTCATATGTGTGGTAACTCTGCAGTGCACTAGTGCTATAGGTATGACCGTTTTTCTGCCATGCATATTGGTAATTTACTACTTGGATGATTACCATATATACTCGAGTATAAGCCGACCCAAGTATAAGCCGACCCCTCTAATTTTGCCACAAATAACTGGGAAAACTTAATGACTTGAGTATAAGCCTAGGGTGGGAACTGCAGCAGCTACCGGTAAATGTCAAAAGTAAAAATAGATACCAATAAAAGTAAAATTAATTGAGACATCAGTAGGTGACGTGTTTTTGAATATCCATATTGAATCAGGAGCCCCATTTAGTAACAGTTAGTAAGGCCGAAAAAAAAACATTTGTCCATCCAGTTCAGCCTATATTCCATCATAATAAATCCCCAGATCTACATCCTTTTACAGAACCTAATTTAATGCTCCATAGTTTATGATGGCCCCATAAGATGCTCCATATTAAAATATGCCCCATATAATCCTGCATAAAGGGTAATAAGGGCCCCATAAGATGCGCCATAGACACATTTGCCCAATATAATGCTGCACAAATGCTGATTATGGCCCCATAAGATGCTCCATAAAGATATTTGCCTCATATATTGCTGCACAAACGTTGATTATGGCCGCATACAGTGCTGCACAAACGTTATGGCCCCATACAGTGGTGCACAAACGTTATGGCCCCATATAGTGCTGCACAAACGTTATGGCCTCTTAGGCTATGTGCACACGTTGCAGATTTGCCTGTGGAATTTCCTGTGCAGATTCTGAATTTCTTGGCAGAAAACACAGGTCAGAATCTGCTCCTTTTTTTTGGTCTGTGCACACGTTGCAGATTTTTGTGCAGATTTCTTCCTTTTTTTACCCCTGCAGCTTTTTATTATGGAGTGGGTGCAGAAACGCAGCAGTTCTGCACAAAGAAGTGACATGCTCCTTTTTTGAATCTGCTGCGTTTTCTGTGCAGATTTTTCTGCACCATTAGCACAGCATTTTTATTTTGCCATTGATTTACATTGTACTGTAAATCACTTGCAGATCTGCAGCGTTTCTGCGCGGAAAAAAAAGCTGCAGTTCTGCAGGAAATCTGCAACGTGTGCACATAGCCTTATAGTGCTGCACAAACGTTATGGCCCCATAGATGCTCCATACAGACTCTTGCCCCATTTGCTGTGATTTAAAAAAAAAATAAATAAATAAAAAAAAAATCGCATACTCACCTCTTCGTCGCTCAGGCCCCCGGCACTTTCAATAGTCACCTGCTCCTCATTCCGGCGCCGCTCCATCTTCAGCACTGGCGTTCAGGCTGAGGGCGCGCACTAACCACGTCACCGCGCCCTCTGACCTGAGCGCCACTGCTGAAGATGGAGCAGCGCCGAAACGAGAAGCAGGTGACTATCACGCAGCGCTCCCCTCCTCGTTATACTTACCTGCTCCTGGCGCTGTGCAGTCCCTGCTTCCCCGGCGCTGCAGCTTCTTCTTGTAGTGAGCGGTCACCGTTACCGCTCATTACAGTAATGAATATGCGGCTCCACCTCTATCTGAGGTGGAGCCGCATATTCATTACTGTAATGAGTGGTATCATGTGACCGCTCAGTACAGGAGGATGCTGCCAGCGCCGGGAAGCCAGGGACCTGCAGGGACCGTGCCAGGAGCAGGTGAGTATAATTAGACAGCCCCCGCTCCCCCTCACCCGCCAACCCCTGAGTATGACTTGAGTATAAGCCAAGAGGAGGACTTTCAGCCCAAAAAAGTGGGCTGAAAATCTCGGCTTATACTCGAGTATATACGGTACATTTGGATGAACAGACAGACACATACTACTTTATTGTCTTTATAGACAAATATTTTTTTTACTGTATGTACAATAAATATTTTTTATGTCAAAACTCAGTTTTTCCTCCTTTTTGTACTTACAGCCTTTTTACAGAAAAACACACACACACACCCGTCTCTGCAAAAGGGGCAGAGGTCCATCAAATGTAATTTTCATTGAATCTTGCTAAAGTGCTAACATGTAAGTGCACACAAAACCTGTGAGAAGTTGCCCCCATTTCCCACAAAACTGCTTATTGTACACGTTGTCCAATATCTTCATGAAAGTGGCCTGATTCTCATGCTCTGTAACTTGTCATCCACTTTTTTTTTTTTCCAGTGGGTGTTTCCTCTTTACAAGTAATTTGCTAGCACTATAGGAGCGGAAACAGATTTGCTCTCACTTCCCAGCATGCATTATGTCATTAGCCAATAGCTTGCCTGCCTCTCCGTCAGTTCTGTATGCCATCTGTCAGACAGGAGAGCAGGAGCAGAGAGACACCGACTCATTACTTGGCTCTAATGCATGGCAGTGTCTACAGCAAGAAGGGAAAGACCCCCAAGGCTGAGGTCACAGTACAATATATACACATATAGCATCTAATGTGAGATACTAATGACACTCAGCTCAAACTTTGTTGCGAGCGTGATCCGAGCGTCAGTGCGCTGTTCTCCAATCCTCTTGTATGAGAGAATCGCGGTACATGTGAGGAAGAGACGGAGAAAGTAACTTCTCCATTGCCGGCCTCCGCAGTAATCGCATTACACTCAGGGGACATACAAGTGCAGTCTGATGTTTTGCACGCACCCATAGACTTGTATGGGTGCTGACCGATATACGCTGCCAATTGCAGCATGCAGCGATTTTTTTTTTCTTATGCCGACTCAGCAGGAAAAAAATATACACTAATCGGCCTTGCTCCATAGTATAATATTGGAGCGAGTGCCATCAGATGAAACATTTCAGACAGCACTAGTCTGAGTGATACATTGACTATACGTCAGTCTGAGCCCTAACTGCTGTGCCTGCGAAGTCAGATTTTTATATACAGGGATTTGCAGATTGTGTATTTATCCATTATATATCAATGGAGATCAACTCTGAAAGTGAGGGGCCATTTAGGGCCTCATTATGGAACAGCTCGGAGTTAAGGTACCGTCACACTAGACGATATCGCTAGCGATCCGTGACGTTGCAGCGTCCTCGCTAGCGATATCGTCCAGTGTGACAGGCAGCAGCGATCAGGCCCCTGCTGTGCTGTCGCTGGTCGGGGAAGAAAGTCAAGAACTTTATTTGGTCGCTGGACTCCCCGCAGACATCGCTGAATCGGCGTGTGTGACACCGATTCAGCGATGTCTTCGCTGGTAACCAGGGTAAACATCGGGTAACTAAGCGCAGGGCCGCGCTTAGTAACCCGATGTTTACCCTGGTTACCATCCTAAAAGTAAAAAAAACAAACACATACTTACCTACAGCTGTCTGTCCTCCAGCGCTGTGCTCTTCACTCCTCCTGTACTGGCTGTGAGCGTCGGTCAGCCGGAAAGCAGAGCGGTGACGTCACCGCTCTGCTTTCCGGCCGCTGTGCTCACAGCCAGTGCAGGAGGAGTGCAGAGCACAGCGCTGGAGGACAGACGGCTGTAGGTAAGTATGTAGCGTTTGTTTTTTTACTTTTAGGATGGTAACCAGGGTAAACATCGGGTTACTAAGCGCGGCCCTGCGCTTAGTTACCCGATTTTTACCCTGGTTACCAGCGTCGCTGGAGAGCGGTCTGTGTGACAGCTCTCCAGCGACCAAACAGCGACGCTGCAGCGATCCGGATCGTTGTCGGTATCGCTGCAGCGTCGCCAAGTGTGACGGTACCTTTAAACCATAAAAGTGACACCCGCCAAGAAGTGCTAGGAAGCAATTAATAGACAGAGTGCCCTCGAGAATAGGCATTGCCTCTGTGCCATTAAAGACACAGGCAGGAGAGTCGTTTGTTGCAGACCTACCTTGAAAAGTCAGCACACAGTTACGAGTTGAATCCGGAACATAGTTTTCAGGCAATGGTGACCACAAGAAAGTATAATAGTCTCGTGCAGTGCTCCAGCCAACCTGAAGAAAAAAAAAAAAAAAAAAAGGAAATTACATACATAAAAATATGCACAATCCAATAAAACTTAATTATTGCTAGGCTATAACTCTTTGGTAGTCTAAGGCCTATAAAGTCCAGGCTGCAATAGCACTGGTAGTAAAAGGCAAGTGTGTCACTTATGGCATAGCGACAAGTGTCATGTGGATCAGTAAGGCTCTGTTCACATGTTCATGTTATCAGTCTGTTAGAAATCCATTTAAAAAAAAAAAACACGTGGTAAAAACAGTTGCATTGCTTCGTTTCCATTTTGCATTCGCTTTTGTTCAGTTTATAACAGATCTGTTCTTACTAGACGTGTCCCCAGCGCTCTGAGAATGCGCACTGCTTAAAAATGGATCAGTTAATGAAAGTCCATCCAAATTGATCTGTTTCTCAGACTTCACTGTACATAAAAAAAAAAGAAAAAAAAAAATGGACTGCTGAGCTGGCGAAAATGTGTCTGCAGACGGCTCAGGAGCAGAGCTCCCTCCATATGTGCTAGATGCCATATGTACGGTACCCCAAACTAGCATTGATAAGATGGACACCTCACCAAGGGAAAAAGACACAGCTCTACTGATCGAAAACTACAAATGTTAGGAGTCTCAGGGAATAGTGACAATACATGGCAGTATGATGAGGACAGCCTCCTCATTATAGTGCCATCAATACTTACAGCAAAAGTTTCTCTCAAATGAACATTTCTGAGGATAAGTCCACTGATCGCGCAGAGCTGAACAGCAGATACTTCAGGAATTTTACACCGATTTTGCACAAAACCAAATCTTTTAATTACATACTAAGCTGCTTTCAATAGTCTGCCCCTCAACACTTGGAAGTAGCATGCAAATTATCCAGAGTCAGAAATGTCAGATAATCGTTTTACTCAATGATACCCACAGGAACTTCTACTTTTATTTGGTTTAGCTGCATGATAAATAACGAATAAATTAAAATATTTAACAATTATGCTCACAATGGCAATAAAAAGGTGCATTTATAACATACTATTCAGGTATACAGTAAAGACCAAAAGTTTGGACACCTTAAAGATTTTTCTGTATTTTCATGACTATGAAAATTGTACATTCACACTGAAGGCATCAAAACTATGAATTAACACATGTGGAACTATATACTTAACAAAAAAGTGTGAAACAGCTGAAATTATGTCTTATATTCTAGGTTCTTCAAAGTAGCCACCTTTTTGCTTTGATGACTGCTTTGCACACTCTTGGCATTCTCTTGATGAGCTTCAAGAGGTAGTCACCGGGAATGGTCCTCCAACAATCTTGAAGGAGTTCCCAGAGATGCTTAGCACTTGTTGGCCCTTTTGCCTTCACTCTGCGGTCCAGCTCACCCCAAACCATCTCGATTGGTTTCAGGTCTGGTGACTGTGGAGGCCAGGTCATCTGGCGTAGCACCCCATCACTCTCCTTCTTGGTCAAATAGCCCTTACATAGCCTGGAAGTGTGTTTGGGGTCATTGTCCTGTTGAAAAATAAATGATGGTCCAACTAAACGCAAACCGGATGGAATAGCATGCCGCTGAAAGATGCTGTGGTAGCCATGCTGGTTCAGTATGCCTTCAATTTTGAATAAATCCCCAACAGTGTCACCAGCAAAGCACCCCCACACCATCACACCTCCTCCATACTTCACGGTGGGAACCAGGCATGTAGAGTCCATCCGTTCACCTTTTCTGCGTCGCACAAAGACACGGTGGTTGGAACCAAAGATGTCAAATTTGGACTCATCAGACCAAAGCACAGATTTCCACTGGTCTAATGTCCATTCCTTGTGTTCTTTAGCCCAAACAAGTCTCTTCTGCTTGTTGCCTGTCCTTAGCAGTGGTTTCCTAGCAGCTATTTTACCATGAAGGCCTGCTGCACAAAGTCTCCTCTTAACAGTTGTTGTAGAGATGTGTCTGCTGCTCGAACTCTGTGTGGCATTGACCTGGTCTCTAATCTGAGCTGCTGTTAACCTGCGATTTCTGAGGCTGGTGACTCGGATAAACTTATCCTCAGAAGCAGAGGTGACTCTTGGTCTTCCTTTCCTTGGGCGGTCCTCATGTGAGCCAGTTTCTTTGTAGCGCTTGATGGTGTTTGCCACTGCACTTGGGGACACTTTCATAATTTTTCATGTTTTTTTGTTATATTTTTTGGTAGACAAAGTGACCAAAAACATGGATTCTGCCATTTTTTTTCTTTCACTTCGGCATATACAATATGGGACAAATATTGTGATATTTTATTAGTATGGTTGATTACGCATGTAGACTTCAAAATATCTTATTTTTCATTTTAGATATTTAGGTTCTGGGAAAAGGGGAGAGGGTGGGATTCAATTTGTGTAATTAATGTTTTGAACCAGTGATTTCTTGTACAATAAACCGCAATACTAATATTGCGGTGGTGGGGCGGGAAATGCTGGAAGGGCAGTAACTACCCTAACAGCAGTCACCTAAGCTAACCCTATTGCTGTAGTTTAACCATTTAAACAGTTTAAAATTGTGTGGTTTAGCTTTTGGGTGTTCATTCCACCCCTCATACACAAATAAAATGTGGTGTGCTATTGGAGCGATGGGTCTTTGTTCTACCATCAAGTGTGTGCGACAGACCTTAGACGCTATGACGTAACTACATCGTGACTGCTGTGCAGAGCGTCAGTGCACAGACAGCAATGACCAGAGCAGAGCAACAGCCTAACAGGTGCAAGGTATGTGTGTGCATTTCTTTTTTTATGAAGGTGTGTGGCCTCCTACTGTACATAGGGGGAGGCAAGGTGTGTGGCCTCCTACTGTACATAGGGGGAGGCAAGGTGTGTGGCCTCCTACTGTACATAGGGGGAGGCAAGGTGTGTGGCCTCCTACTGTACATAGGGGGAGGCAAGGTGTGTGGCCTCCTACTGTACATAGGGGGAGGCAAGGTGTGTGGCCTCCTACTGTACATAGGGGGAGGCAAGGTGTGTGGCCTACTGTACATAGGGGGAGGCAAGGTGTGGCCTCCTACTGTACATTGGGGAGGCAAGGTGTGTGGCCTCCTACTGTACATAGAGGGAGGCAAGGTGTGTGGCCTCCTACTGTACATAGAGGGAGGCAAGGTGTGTGGCCTACTGTACATAGGGGGAGGCAAGGTGTATGGCATCCTACTGTACATACGGGGAGGCAAGGTGTATGGCATCCTACTGTACATAGGGGGAGGCAAGGTGTGTGGCTTTCTACTGTACATAGGGGGAGGCAAGGTGTGTGGCCTAATCTACATACGGGGAGGCAAGGTGTATGGCCTCCTACTGTACATAGGGGGAGGCAAGGTGTGTGGCCTCCTACTGTACATAGGGGGAGGCAAGGTGTGTGGCCTTCTACTGTACATAGGGGGAGCCAAGGTGTGGGGTCTCCTACTGTACAGATAGGGAGGCCAGGTGTGTAGACTCATACTGTACAGATAGGGAGGCTAGGTGTGTAGACTCATACTGCACAGAGTGGGATGCTGTGTGGGGAATCATACTATACATAGGGGGATGTTGTGTAGAGGCTCATGTTGTACACCCTGGGCTAAAAGTATTTTAGTATATGGTACAAGTGATCAAGCAATTTCAAATTAAAGATACTTTGAAAGGCAAAAATAAATACATACCGAATATACTCATGTATAAGTCGAGGCACCTAATTTTGCCACGAAAAACTGAGAAACCGTATTGACTCGAGTATAAGCCTGGTGTGTGTGGCTCCCTCTCCCCCCTTCCTGGTGTGCGTGGCTCCCTCTTCCCCGTCCTGGTGTGCGTGGCTCCCTCTTCCCTGTCCTGGTGTGCGTGGCTCCCTCTTCCCCGTCCTGGTGTGCGTGGCTCCCTCTTCCCCGTCCTGGTGTGCGTGGCTCCCTCTTCCCCGTCCTGGTGTGCGTGGGCTCCCTCTTCCCCATCCTGGTGTGCGTGGCTCCCTCTTCTCCGTCCTGGTGCGCGTGGCTCCCTCTTCCCAGTCCTGGTGTGAGGGGCTCCCTCTTCCCAATCCTGGTGTGCGTGGCTCCCTCTTCCCCATCCTGGTGTGCGTGGCTCCCTCTTCCCCATCCTGGTATGCATCGCCTCCTCATCCCTATCCTTATATGCATGGCACCCTCATCCCTATCATGGTGTGCATGGCTCCTCTTCCCCATCCTGGTGTGCATGGCTCCTCGTCCTTATCCTGGTCTGCAAGGCTCCTCAACCCTATCTTGTTATGCATGGCCCCCCATGAGAAAAGCATAACAAATAGGTAAACCATCCTACTTATGGTCCCCTGAACGCCCTCACAGCATCTTGTTCCGATGCCAGTGGCTCGTGCAGCCGAGCGATCACGTGACTCGCTCATTAATGGAATGAATATTAACCTCTCTCCAGGCCTATGGGAGTGGAAAGAGGTGAACCTTCATAATTCTTAAGTAGCGCGCACCCGTGATAGCCCAGCCACTGCTGGTGGCTGCGGCAGACACTGTGCACAATAAAAGAGAAATGAATATTCACTGCCAGCGCAGTGAATAATCATTTCTCTTTAGCAGTGGGCACAGGACATAGCCACAGCCTCCTAACTGATGTGACCCGCTGCTCCCCATCCCCTGCTGTCTTCTGAGACAATGACTCGAGTATAAGCCGAGGGGGACGTTTTCAGCACACAAAAAAAAAAAAGTGTGCTGAAAAACTTGGCTTATATTTGAGTATATATAGTAAATTAAAAAAAAATAAATTGAAATGTCAGAATTGTAATGTTTTGTTTATTTACCACCACTGAACCTCCCCAAAACAATGCTATTTAACTCCTTAGTGACAGAGCCAATTTGGTACTTAGTGGTCAGAATAGTAAAAATTGTCTCGGTCATGGTCACTTTATGAGGCTATAACTCTGGAACGCTTTAACGGATCCCGCTGATTCTGAGACTGTTTATTTTGTGACATATTGTACTTCATGTTCGTGGTAACATTTCTTCGATATTACTTGCGATTATTTATGGAAAAAAAAACGGAAATATGGCAAAAAATTCGCAATTTTTAAACTTTGAATTTTTATGCCCTTAAATCAGAGAGATATGTCACACAAAATAGTTAATAAATAACATTTCCCATTTTTGGTAACAATTTTTTTTGTTAGGAAGTTATAAGGGTTAAAAGTTGACAAGCGATTTCTCATTTTTACAACAAAATTGACAAAACCATTTTTTTTTTTAGGGACCATCTCAGATTTAAAGTCACTTTGAGGGGCGTACATGACAGAAAATACCCAAACTTGACACCATTCTAAAAACTACACCCCTCAATGTGCTCAAAACCACATTCAAGAACTTTATTAACCCTTGACGTGCTTCACATCAACTGAAACAATGTGGAAGAAAAAAAATTAACATTTAACTTTTTATTGCAAACATTTTACTTCAGAACCATTTTTTTTTTATTTTCACAAGTGTAAAACGAGAAAATGAACCACAAAATTTGTTGTGCAATTTCTCCTGAATACGCCGATACGCCATATGTGATGGTAAACCATTGTTTGGGCGCACGACAGGGCCTGAAAGAGAAGGAGCGCCGTTTGACTTTTTCAATGCAGAATTGGCTGGAATGGAGATCGGACGCCATGTCGCGTTTGGAGAGCCCTGATGTGCCTAAACAGTGGAAACCCCCCACAAGTGACACCATTTTGGAAACTAGACCCCTTAAGGAACTAATATAGATGTGTGGTGAGCACTCTGAACCCCCAAGTACTTCACAAAAGTTTATAATGTAGAGCAGTGAAAGAAGAAAAAAAAAAAAAAAATCGAATTTTTAACACAAAAATGATATTTTCGCCCACAAATCTTTATTTTCACAAGGGTAACAGGAGAAATTAGACACGAAAAGTTGTTTTGCAATTTGTCCTGAGTATGCAGATACCCCATATGTGGAGCTTGGAAGAGAAGGAGTTCCGTTTGACTATTTCAATGCAGAATTGGCTGGAATTGAGATCGGACACCATGTCGCGTTTGGAGAGCCCCTGATGTGCCTAAACATTGGAAACCCCCCACAAGTGACCTCCATTTTGGAAACTAAACCCATTAAGGAACTTATCTAGATGTGTAGTGAGCACCTTGAACCAGCAAGTGCTTCACAGAAATTTATAACGTAGAGCCGTGAAAATAAAAATCCTTTTTGTCCCTCAAAAATTATTTTTTAGCTCGCAATTTCTTATTTTCTCAAGGGTAACACGAGAAATTGGACCCCAAAATTTATTGTGCAATTTATGCGGAGTATGCCGATACCCCACATGTGGGGGACCACTGTTTGGGCGCATGGCAGAGCTCGGAAGGGAAGGCGTGCCGTTTTGGAATGCAGAATTTGATAGAATGGTCCGCGGGCGTCATGTTGCGTTTGCAGAGCCCCTGATGTACTTAAACAGTAGAAACCCCCCAAAAGTGACCCCACTTTGAAAACTAGACCCCCCAAGGAGCTTATCTAGATGTGTGGTGAGCACTTTGAAAGCCCAAGTGCTTCACAGACGTTTATAATGCAGAGTCGAGAAAATATATATATTTTTTTCCACAAAAATGATTTTTTTAGCCCCCAATTTTTTTTTTTTCGCAAGGGTGACAGCAGAAACTGGACCCCAAAAGTTGTTGTCCAGTCATGAGTACGCTGATACCCCATATGTGGGGGTAAACCACTGTTTGGGCGCACGGCAGAGCTCAGAAGAGAGGGAGCACCAATTGACTAATTGAACGCAAAATTGGCTGTTTGGAGACCCCCTGATGTACCTAAACAGTGGAAACCCCCCAATTCTAACTCCAACCGTAACCCCAACACACCCCTAACGCTAATCCCAACCCAATCCATAACCCTAATCAAAACCCTAACCCCAAACCTAACTTTAACCCCAACTTTAGCCTCAGCCCTAACCCTAGCCCTAACTAAAAAAAAAAAAAGTATGTATTTCTATTTTCCAGTTTATCATTTTTTCCTAACTAAGGGGGTGATAAGGGGGGGTTATTTACAATTTCTTTTTTATTTTGATCACTCTGATAGGATCTCACAGTGACCAAAATAAAACAAGAGGAAGAATCTTCCTCTGCCAGCCGGCACAACACGGCGGGCGCACTGCGTATGCCCCCGCCATTTTCTTCCCAGAGGAAGAAGCTGGCGGCCAGGAGGGGACGCAGGAGAACCCAGGGACACCGGTAAGTATGACAGGGTCCCCGAATAACCCTATTTCTCTGTTCTCTGATGTGCGATCACATCAGAGGACAGACAATGACACACCGCTTTTTTCCTTTTTGCGGTCGCCCGTAAACGGTTATTTAACCGGTGATCACAAAACAGGGGTCGGTAAAAACCAACCCCGATCATGTTCTTTGGGGTCTCTGCTACCCCCGGCAGCAGAGACCCCAAAGATCTTCCGGGTGCCGGCTGGCTTTTTCCCGGAAAAAGATGGCGGTGCCCATTGGGAGCATCGGGGGAGACGGGTGAGTATCGGGGGGGCGATTGGGGACCCCATTTCTCTGTCCTCTGATGTGCGATCACATCAGAGGACAGAGAAATTAAACGGGAAATCACTTTTTTTTTTTTTTTTTTTTTTAAACCGGCGATCGCAACCCGGGGGTCGGTAAAAACCGACCCGAATCATGTTCTCTGGGGTCTCAGCTACCCCCGGCAGCCGAGACCCCAGAGAAATTCTGACTCCGTGGGGATACACTTTCCACAGCGCCGTTAATTTAACGGCGCTGTGGTCTAAGTACCCTTAACTGACGACGTTAAAAAAGACGTATCGGCGGTCATTAATGGGTGTAAAAAAAAAAAAAAAAAAAACATGGTATGACGGAAAAATTAAAAAAACACAACTATGAACTATGGGTATCGGAAGAAAAGGGATGAAAAAAAAGAAAGTGCAAAGATGAAATGGTTAAAGGAAGAAGAAATGCAGACGTAATATACAGCATTTCGCTTATAGTCACATACTGCAAGTAGTTGTCAGGTGAAAACACATTTACAGGGCATTTCATAAGTTTCACAAATTCTCATGAAAAAAATTTGCAGCGCATTCTGCATTGAACTACTGTACCCAATTTATTATATATTTTAGGAGTCAGTCCACCAAAATAGACACAGATTCCACAGCCCTAGGGCACATGCTCAACCGCTGTTCCATTCATTCCCTCTGGAGAACTGAACTCAGCTTTTACCAGCAGCCTCAGAGTCTGACCGAAGCAGCGCAAAAGGCGTCTGACCGAAGCAGCGCAAAAGGCGTCAGATATGACGAAAGCAGCACAAAAGGCACCTAACCGCAGCAGTGCAAAAGTCGTCTTATCTGCAGCTCCATTTTGTAACAGATGTAAAAGTGCCCCATTCTGCCAATAAGTGCAGTACTCCGAGCTCGGATGCCTATCGATCTGCAAAATATCTCCTATTGACACGACTTTGTTGTCGGGTGTCTCGGGGACCAGGGGCTCCTTCCCTGTCCCTAACGATAGGGGTGCCCTAGCTCACCCTGTTCCCCGGATTACTTGTGAAGACGCCGGGGCCATGTACCTTAGATGCTGAATCTGCCCTCAGACTGTACCCTGCTCCCACCCAGGTAAGAGAGGAGTAGTAGTGTATCGTAATACACCAACTAGACTAACAAGGTAATACCAACAGTGATAAAGGAAAATATCAATCATACAATATACTAATACAAACAACAGAGATAAACACCGAGGAGTGGAGGATGGAGTAAAACCAAATGTAGGAGAAGGAAGGGAATTAGCACACAACCAAAACCTAGCAAGTGTCTCAGATAAATCCAAAATCCTTCTCAAACAACAAACCACCATCTTCTAATCATGCAGCATGACGCTAGCTCTGGCAATGAGTGCTTGCCAAAGGCCAGACTATATAGGAAAGGGGATTGGCTAACAGTGAACAGCTGAGAGACTTAATGCAGGAAAACTTCCAAGAGCTCTGGACTGAGCAGATTAACCCCTGCACTGCTAAAAGAAACCTGCACCATTTAACATGAAGGTGAAGTGCTTCTAAACAATGCAGGAGTAGGAGTAATCAGACACTGCGGTCTTGTGGCTCCTTTCTGTTGTGACCTGTTACACCTATTCTTTCAATAGATGATAATCTTTTACTACCTGAATATCAACTTTAAGGACATAGCCAGGACATGGACCACAAAAATCCTTTTCTGAAACAGGGCAAAGAAGGGTGGGCCAAAATTACTCATTTCATTTAATAAAAGATCAGTTTTGCTGGACTTGGAGTAACTTTCAGGAATACCTTCAAAGTAATGGTATAGAAACAGCAAGCCTCTCTGAGATGGGGCGACGTTTTCCATGTCTTAACCATTTTAATTATTAGGGAAAAAAAAAAAAAAAAAAGACATGCCGAGCTGTGTAATACCAATTACAAGATATCTCCAGCCATGCAATTCATTTGCGTTACAGTACAAGCTAACAGTAGCCTTTCTTCCTGTAATTTACTGCTCCCCTCGGGCTATCTCCCAGCTAAATGAACACATACCTCCTTTCTTTGGCAACACTGCTAAATAACTCCATCGATACCAGTGAAAGAAAAAAAAAAAAAAGAATTACAATAAACCAGCAGCCGGTCTGGCATGGGAAATCCTAATCAAGAATCAGATCTCCAAACCTGTAACGTTTAATAAGGCCAAAATATTACAGCAACTAAAACTACAGGCTGAGCTACACCGCAACTGGGATTTGCTTTTCTACGATCGATACAGCTACAAAAGTCAAAAGTTAGAAGCATGTGCTATACCATCGCTTTCTTTAGGGACTGTATCTAGATTTTATTTTTTACTCAATACCGTACTTTTCTTCTAATGTGTCTTTCTCTAGATGCTAAGCTTCTGTTAACACCATTCACAGATACTCTACACAGCCACATGGACCAAAGACAACAATAGACCGGTTCAGACTCATTGACGTCTATAGAATGCTCTGAGCGTGCTCTGTGATCTGCACAGAGGGCATAGGCATCGTGAGCGGTGTCTACTGCCAATAATGGTTCCGGTGATACCTACATATGGGTGTTACCATTCACTGCAATCTTGACTGTAATGATAATGTTGTGACTGCTGAAAAGTGATTTCTACAAAACAGCCTATTCTGAATCTCAAGCGTCAGAGTTAAATGGAATCTGTCAGTAGGATCAACCCTCCTAACTGTGCTGTAACTAGACTTCAATGGGCTCTGATGCTAAATTTAGGCCAGGGCCCCCACCTGTATGTTTGTCAGATGAATGGGATCTTCTAGCGTTTCAGATCCTGTAACACCCCATGTAACTTTATCCCCAAACCTGGGCCCTTCCTGTAATAATATCCCCACCCTACATCCCTTCTAAATCTAATTTCCCCCATCCTGCGCCCCTTCCTGGTTTAATGTCCTCCATCATGGGACTTTTCCTGTTATAATGTCCCCCAACCCAGGAATGTCCTCGATCCTGGGCCCGTTCCTCCTAAAAGGTCTAACTTTCCTGGTATAATGTCCATCATCCTGGCATGTCCTCCATTCTAGGCCTTTTCCAGGTATAATGTCGCTGATATAATGTGCGCTATTCTGGGCCCCTTCCTGGTATGTCGTCTCCCTTTCATCTTTGGTCCCTTCCAGTAATAAACGATTCTTCTTTCCTTCCTCCACTCCTACAACGTGTGGCAGACTCTTCAATAGCCAGCACAGAAGACAGCAAACAACATCAGCGTGCAAGCGACCGGAAGCATAACGTCACTGCCATGCACCGTAGTACGCCAACATCAGCTGCTGTTGTGTACCACTGCTCTCTGCACAACAATACATTTCAGCTGAATGTGCTTCATCAGAGACACATCCAGTTGAAATACCTGCTGGCGTCTGAAGATTATCTTTTAACACGGGCGATAATTACAGCATGTCTTCTATATCGGCATGCAAATCTTTGGAGGCTGAATAATACCTTGATATCTGCGATACGATGCCTTATTTCAGGGAAATCAAAAATTTTTCTTGTAAGTAACGGAGCTCTTCAGGACTATGGGCCAGTGCTTATCTATATATATAATTGTCTAAGGGTTTTTCTGTCTGTCTGTCTGTCTGTCCTGGAAATCCCTGCTCTCTGATTGGTCGAGGCCGCAAGGCCTCGACCAATCAGAGACCGGCACAGCATCGACGTAGAAATCCCGCGTCTGATTGGTCGAGGCCGCCAGGCCTCGACCAATCAGCAACGGGCACAGCGACGATGATGTCATAAAGGACGTAGACATCCTGCGTCTCTGATTGGTCGAGGCCGCCAGGCCTCGACCAATCAGCAACGGGCACAGCGACGATGTCATAATGGTTGCCATGGCGACGATGATGTCATAAAGGTTGCCTCGACCAATCAGCAACGGGCACAGTCTGCCGCGAATTATGGAATCATCATTGTCCATATATTACAGGGACATGCATATTCTAGAATACCCGATGCGTTAGAATCTGGCCACAATCTAGTATATATATAATTGTCTAAGGGGTTTTCCGTCTGTCTGTCTAGGAAATCCCACGTCTCTGATTGGTCGAGGCCGCCAGGCCTCGACCAATCAGCGACGGGCACAGTGACGATGATGTCATAAAGGACGTAGACATCCCGCGTCTCTGGTCGAGGCCTGGCGGCACAGCGACGATGATATCATAACGGTTGCCATGGCGACGATTATGTCATAAAGGTTGCATCAACCAATCAGCGACGGGCACAGTCTGCCGCGAATTCTGGAATCATCATTGTCCATATACTACGGGGACATGCATATTCTAGAATACCCGATGCGTTAGAATCGGGCCACAATCTAGTTTTTAATAAAAGGGGGATGTTATTTGTGTGATATGATGGCTGTTCTTTGCTATCCTGATCTCAGAGCGGTGTGTGATTATACCTGACATCTGCAGGTTCCTCTCAGCTTCAATCTCAGAGGCAGACAGGGCAGCAAGACAGCAGAACTGTGAGAGCTGCAGAAAGTGTGTTTGTTAAAAGACAAAGTTCAGTTCTACTGTTCTGTGTTAGTTACTGGTCTCCCACTGGTAATGTCGACTATTATTTAAAATAAGCTTCTTCTCTTCTTTAGTAGCCGCTATATTGCAATAAAATGCAATAACGGGCGATCAAAAGACCACATACCAAAATGGTATCAATACAAAGGTCAGCTCTATGCACAAAAAATAAGCCCTCACCCAGAACCAGATCACGAAAAATGAAGATGCTACAGGTCTCAGAAAATGGCGCAATTTTTTTTTTTTGCTTTAACAAATTTCGGAATTTTTTTTTCACCACTTAAAAAAGAACCTATACATGTTTGGTGCCTGTGAAAAAAAAAAAAAACTTGACTTTTTTTTTTTTTTTTCCCCCAATTTGACCACATTTGGAATTTTGTTCCCATTTCCCAGTACATGATATGTTAAAATCAATGGTATTCAAAAATACAACTTGTTCTGCAAAAAAAAAAATAAAAAATAAGCTCACACATGGCCATATTGACTAAAAACTAAAAAACTTTGAATGATGCCTAGTCAATTTAAAGGGAACCTGTCACCCCGTTTTTTGAGATTGAGATATAAATACTGTTAAATAGGGCCTGTGCTGTGCGTTACTATGGTGTATGTAGTGTACCCTGATTCCCCATGTATGCCGAGAAATACATTACCAAAGTCGGCGTTTTCGCCTGTCAATCAGGCTGGTCTGGTCAGGTGGGCGTGTTCACAGCGTTCTTTTCTTCCCCAGGTTTCCGTTGGTGGCGTAGTGGTGTGCGCATGTCCAAGGTCCGGATTCCCTGTGCCCACGTGAAGACACAGCGCGCGATCTGCGCTGTCATTCCTTTCATTGGTGCGGGCGGCCATCTTCCTGGGGCCGCGCGTGCGCAGATGTAGTGCTCTGCTGCACGGGGCTTCAGGAAAATGGCCGCGGGATGCCGCGCGTGCGCAGAAGAGATCGCGGCGGCCATTTTCCCAAAGCCGAGATGCAAACTCGGCTTTGGGAAAATGGCCGCCGCGATCTCTTCTGCGCACGCGCGGCATCCCGCGGCCATTTTCCTGAAGCCCCGTGCAGCAGAGCACTACATCTGCGCACGCGCGGCCCCAGGAAGATGGCCGCCCGCACCGATGAAAGGAATGACAGCGCAGATCGCGCGCTGTGTCTTCACGTGGGCACAGGGAATCCGGACCTTGACATGCGCACACCACTACGCCACCAACGGAAACCTGGGGAAGAAAAGAACGCTGTTAACACGCCCACCTGACCAGACCAGCCTGATTGACAGGCGAAAACGCCGACTTTGGTAATGTATTTCTCGGCATACATGGGGAATCAGGGTACACTACATACACCATATTAACGCACAGCACAGGCCCTATTTAACAGTATTTATATCTCAATCTCAAAAAACGGGGTGACAGGTTCCCTTTAACTATAACAATAATGTTCAATATAACAAGTAGAAAGCCAATGTCATGTTAAACTGTGCACAATAGCAAGCTTAATATCCAAATTAAAACCGCTACCAGCCGTATCTACCGTATATACTCGAGTATAAGCCGACCCGAGTATAAGCCGACCCCCCCTAATTTTGCCACAAAAAACTGGGAAAACTTATTGACTCGAGTATAAGCCTAGGGTAGGAAATGCAGCAGCTACCGGTGAATTTCAAAAATAAAAATAGATGCTCCATGCCGTTCATTATTGCCCCATAAGATGCTCCATATAAAGCTGTGCCATATATAATGCTCCATACTGTTCATTATTGCCCCATAGATGTGCCATATAAAGCTGTGCCATATATAATGCTCCATACTGTTCATTATTGCCCCATAGATGTGCCATATAAAGCTGTGCCATATATAGTGCTCTGCACCGTTCAATATTGCCCCATAGATGTGCCATATAGTGCTCTGCACCGTTCATTACTGCCCCATAGCTGTGCCATATAGTGCTCTGCACCGTTCATTACTGCCCCATAGCTGTGCCATATAGTGCTCTGCACCGTTCAGTATTGCCCCATAGCTGTGCCATATAGTGCTCTGCACCGTTCAGTATTGCCCCATAGCTGCCATATAGTGCTCTGCACCGTTCAGTATTGCCCCATAGCTGCCATATAGTGCTCTGCACCGTTCAGTATTGCCCCATAGCTGCCATATAGTGCTCTGCACCGTTCAGTATTGCCCCATAGCTGCCATATAGTGCTTTGCACCGTTCAGTATTGCCCCATAGCTGCCATATAGTGCTCTGCGCCGTTCAGTATTGCCCCATAGCTGCCATATAGTGCTCTGTGCCGTTCAGTATTGCCCCATAGCTGCCATATAGTGCTCTGCGCCGTTCAGTATTGCCCCATAGCTGTGCCATAGAAAGCTGTGCCATTGCTGCTGCTGCAATAAAAAAAAAAAAGCCATACTCACCTCTCTTGCTTGCAGCTCCCAGCGTCTCGTCCCGGCGTCTCTCCGCACTGACTGATCAGGCAGAGGGCGCCGCGCACACTATATGCGTCATCGCGCCCTCTGACCTGAACAGTCAGAGCGGAGTGACGCCGGGAAGATGGAGCGGCGCCCGGCGGCTGGAACAGGTGAATATTACATACTTACCTAGTCCTGGCGGTCCTGACGCTCCCTCTGCCTGTCACATGGTCTTCGGTGCCGCAGCCTCTTCCTCTATCAGCGGTCACCGGCACCGCCGATTAGAGAAATGAATATGCGGCTCCACCCCTATGGGAGGTGGAGCCGCGTATTCATTTCTCTAATGAGCGGTCCCACGTGACCGCTGAAGAGGGGAAGAGCTGCAGCACCGAAAACCGTGGGACGGCAGGGGGAGCGCCAGGACCGCCAGGACTAGGTGAGTATGCCTCAGCGCCCTCTCCCCCTCACCCGCCGACCCCACCGCTACCGTGACTCGAGTATAAGCCGAGAGGGGCACTTTCAGCCCAAAATTTTGGGCTGAAAATCTCGGCTTATACTCGAGTATATACGGTAGTTAATCCCACACACTGTACTGCAAACTGCTCATATAGTTGTCCCTAAATGATGAGCAACCAACTCCAATGAATACATTCACATCACAAGAAATCTATATAAACCGCGCAGACAAACTTGTGTATTGCCATAAATCTCAAGGCTAATGGCGGTGCACTGCGTTACAAATGGCTTGTGACAAGACCAGGCAACAAAAAAATACCTTGTACAACGAAATCAACAACAGCAGAAGACCGATCACCTGTTGGAGAAAAATAAAGAAAATGCAGCTACAGCGGCGACTGACCTGCTGAGTACCTGTTCCTTGTTCTTCTGCTGGGGCTGCAGATGGCGATGGGTAAACGGAGCTTCAAGAGATCAAGAGGTACGTGCAGAGCCTGGGGAGCCCCGGCCGGTGGCGTCCCTGGTTGCATGGCAATAGAAAAAATGGCCAACAGAGGCTGGCCAGCATGTGATGTCACAGCACTACGGAGTCCACGAATGGCAAAAAGAGTTACCAACGCGTTTCGGGGAATACACGGTTCCCCTTCAGGGTATAGTTTGGCACACCAACAGTCGCCGCCCAGCATGTACAAAAAAAAAAAAAAAAAAAAATTTCCTTCACCTGATCCATTAATGTTAGCTAAAAAATGTATCTTTATTTCTATGACAATCTTTATTAATTATGAGTATTAAAAAGACCTCATCAATAAAAACATTTTTACTACACTAACTTTTTTACTTTTTCTATTTTTTATTAATAAATAAATCAGTGAAGAGACACTAAAACCACATACTTAATATTCCCTAACCTACCTTAAGTGTACAGGTCAGGTACCTTCATCTGTTATGAAGAGTAAAAAATCCTTTCTCATAAAAATTATATATATATATATATATATATATATATATATATATATATATATATATATATATATATATATATATATATATATATATATATATATATATATATATATATATATATATATATATATATATATATATATATCCCGGCGTTGCCTGGGCATAGTAAATATCTGTGGTTAGTTATAGCACCTCACTTCTCTTATTTTCCCAATCACATCTCATTTTCTCCCTCACACCTCTCATTTTCTCCCTCGCTCCTCTCATTCCCCCCTAACACTTGTCATTTCAACCTCACATCTGTCATTTTCTGATCACTCCACTATTTTTCCTCACTCCTCATTTTGCACTCACACCTTTTCATTTTCACCTCACACCTCTCATTTTCACCTCATCACCTCAGTATATACATGTTTGTCATCTCCCTTATATATAGTATACATCTGTATGTCATCTCCCCTGTATATAGTATATACCTGCTGTGTGTCATCTCCCCTATATATAGTATATACCTAAATGTCATCTCCTTCTATATATAGTATATACCTGTATGTCATCTCCTCCTGTATATAGTATATATCTGTGTCATCTCCCCTGTATATAGTATATATCTGTGTGTCATCTCCTCCTGTATTTAGTATATACCTGCATGTCATCTTCTATATATAGCATATACCTGTATGTCATCTCCTCCTGTATATAGTATATACCTGTAGGTCATCTGCTCCTGTATATAGTATATACCTGTGTGTCATCTCCTCCTGTATATAGTATATACCTGTATGTCATCTCCTCCTCTATATAGTATATACCTGTGTGTCATCTCCCCTGTATATAGTATATACCTGTGTGTCATCTCCTCCTGTATTAGACCTTGTTCACATGTTATTTGCTCAGTATTTTTACCTCAGTATTTGTAAGCTAAATTGGCAGCCTGATAAATCCCCAGCCAACAGGAAGCCCTCCCCCTGGCAGTATATATTAGCTCACACATACACATAATAGACAGGTCATGTGACTGACAGCTGCCGTATTTCCTATATGGTACATTTATTGTAGTTTGTCTGCTTATTATTCAGATTTTTATTTTTGAAGGATAATACCAGACTTGTGTGTGTTTTAGGGCGAGTTTCGTTTGTCAAGTTGTGTGTGTTGAGTTGCGTGTGGCGATGCATGTAGCGACTTTTGTGAGATGAGTTTTGTGTGGCAACATGCGTGTAGCAACTTTTTGTGTGTCGAGTTGCATGTGACAGGTTGGTGTAGCAAGTTGTGTGCAGCAAGTTTTGCGCATGGCGAGTTTTGCGCGTGGCGAGTTTTATGTGTGGTGCCTTTTGAGTATGTGCAAGTTTTGTGTGAGGCAACTTTTGCATGTGTTGCAACTTTTGTGCATGTGGCAATTTTTCCGCGTGTGCAAGTTTTGCGTGTGGCGAGTTTTCCATGAGGTGAGTTTTGCACTTGTGGCGAGTTTTGCAAGAGCCTAGTTTTTGCATGTGGCGAGTTCTGCGCGTGGCGAGTTTTGAGCGGCGACTTTTGTGTTTCGACATTTATGTGGCGAGGTTGGTGTATTTGTGGTGAAATGTGTGCTGAGGGTAATATGTGTTCAAATACGTGGTAGTGTGTGGCGCATTTTGTGTGTGTGTTCATATCCCCGTGTGTGGTGAGTATCCCATGTCGGGGCCCCACCTTAGCAACTGTACGGTATATACTCTTTGGCGCCATGGCTCTCATTCTTTAAGTCCCCCTTGTTCACATCTGGCAGCTGTCAATTTGCCTCCTACACATTTCCTTTCATTTTTTCCCAATATGTAGATAGGGGCAAACTTGTTTGGTGAATTGGAAAGCGCGGGGTTAAAATTTCACCTCACAACATAGCCTATGACGCTCTCGGGGTCCAGACGTGTGACTGTGCAAAATTTGTGGCTGTAGCTGCGACGGTGCAGATGCCAATCCCGTATATATATATATATATATATATATATATATATATATATATATATATATATATATATATATATATATATATATATATATATATATATACATATATACACATACACACACACACACATACATACTAGATTGTGGCCCGATTCTAACGCATCGGGTATTCTAGAATATGCATGTCCCCGTAGTATATGGACAATGATGATTCCAGAATTCGCGGCACACTGTGACCGTTGCTGATTGGTCGAGGCAACCTTTATGACATCATCGTCGCCATGGCAACCATTATGACATCTACGTCGATACTGTGCCCGTCGCTGAATCAGACGCGAGATTTCTACATCCTTTATGACATCATCGTCGCTGTGCCCGTTGCTGATTGGTCGAGGCCTGGCGGCCTCGACCAGTCAGAGAGCCGGGAATTCCAGGACAGACAGACAGACAGACAGAAAAACCCTTAGGCAATTATATATATAGATATACTAGATTGTGGCCCGATTCTAACGCATCGGGTATCCTAGAATATGCATGTCCCCGTAGTATATGGACAATGATAATTCCAGAATTCGCGGCAGATTGTGCCCGTCGCTGATTGGTCGAGGCAACCTTTATGACATCATCGTCGCCATGGCAACCATTATGACATCTACGTCGATACTGTGCCCGTCGCTGAATCAGAAACGTGGGATTTCTACTTCCTTTAGGACATCATCGTCGCTGTGCCCGTCTCTGATTGGTCGAGGCCGCCAGGCATCGGGTATTCAAGAATATGCATGTCCCCGTAGTATATGGACAACGATGATTCCAGAATTCGCGGCAGACTGTGCCCGTCGCTGATTGGTCGAGGCAACCTTTATGACATCATCGTCGCCATGGCAACCATTATGACATCTACGTCGATACTGTGCCCGTCGCTGAATCAGAAACGTGACATGTCTACGTCCTTTATGACACCATCGTCACTGTGCCCGTCTCTGATTGGTCGAGGCCGCCAGGCATCGGGTATTCTAGAATATGCATGTCCCCGTAGTATATGGACAATGATGATTCCAGAATTCGCGGCAGACTGTGCCCGTCGCTGATTGGTCGAGGCAACCTTTATGACATCTACGTCGATACTGTGCCCGTCGCTGAATCAGAAACGTGACATGTCTACGTCCTTTATGACACCATCGTCACTGTGCCCGTTGCTGATTGGTCGAGGCCGCCAGGCGGGACTTCCAGGACAGTCAGACGGAAAATCCCTTAGACAAATTATTATATATATATATATATATATATATATATATATATATATATATATATATATATATATATATATATATATATACATATACATATACACACCGTATATACTCGAGTATAAGCCGACCCGAGTATAAGCCGACCCCCCTAATTTTGCCACAAAAAACTGGGAAAACTTGTTGACTCGAGTATAAGCCTAGGGTAGAAAATGCAGCATTTACCGGTGAATTTCAAAAATAAAAATAGATGCTCCATACCGTTCATTATTGCCCCATAGATGCTCCATATACAACTGTGCTATATAGAATGCTCTGCACCGTTGATTATGGCCCCATAGATGCTCCTTATAATGCTGTGCCATATATGCTCTGCACCTTTGATTATGGCCCCATAGGTGCTCCTTATAATGCTGTGCCCCATATATGCTCTGCACCTTTATGGCCCCATAGGTGCTCCTTATAATGCTGTGCCCCATATATGCTCTGCACCTTTATGGCCCCATAGGTGCTCCTTAGAATGCTGTGCCCCTTATATGCTCTGCACCTTTATGGCCCCATAGGTGCTCCTTAGAATGCTGTGCCCCATATATGCTCTGCACCTTTATGGCCCCATAGGTGCTCCTTACAATGCTGTGCCCCTTATATGCTCTGCACCTTTATGGCCCCATAGGTGCTCCTTATAATGCTGTGCCCCATATATGCTCTGCACCTTTATGGCCCCATAGGTGCTCCTTAGAATGCTGTGCCCCTTATATGCTCTGCACCTTTATGGCCCCATAGGTGCTCCTTAGAATGCTGTGCCCCATATATGCTCTGCACCTTTATGGCCCCATAGGTGCTCCTTATAATGCTGTGCCCCATATATGCTCTGCACCTTTATGGCCCCATAGGTGCTCCTTAGAATGCTGTGCCCCTTATATGCTCTGCACCTTTATGGCCCCATAGGTGCTCCTTAGAATGCTGTGCCCCATATATGCTCTGCACCTTTATGGCCCCATAGGTGCTCCTTACAATGCTGTGCCCCTTATATGCTCTGCACCTTTATGGCCCCATAGGTGCTCCTTATAATGCTGTGCCATATATGCTCTGCACCTTTATGGCCCCATAGGTGCTCCTTAGAATGCTGTGCCCCTTATATGCTCTGCACCTTTATGGCCCCATAGGTGCTCCTTAGAATGCTGTGCCCCTTATATGCTCTGCACCTTTATGGCCCCATAGGTGCTCCTTAGAATGCTGCTGGTGCTGCCATAAAAAAAAAAAAAATCACATACTCACCTCTCTTCTCAGGACGCCGGCGCTTTCAATAATTACCTGCTCCTCTGCGGCTCCGTCTCCAGCACTGACGCTCAGCAGAGGGCGCGCACTGACTACATCACAGCGCCCTCTAACCTGAGCGTCATTGCTAGAGGACGCTGCAGACGGAGCCGGAGCGAGGAGCAGGTAATTATAGCGCTGCGCTCCCCTTACCTGCTGCGGCGCGGTCCCTGCAGTCCCTGGCTTCTCCGGCGCTGCAGCTTCTTCCTGTAATTGAGCGGTCACATGGCACCGATCATTTACAGCAATGAATATGCGGCTCCTCCCCTATGGGGGTGGAGCTGCCTATTCATTTCTGTAATGAGCGGTGCCATGTGACCGCTCAGTGCAGGAAGAATCTGCAGCGCCGGAGAAGCCAGGGACTGCGCTGGGAGCAGGTAAGTATGACTACACAGCCCCCGCTCCCCCTCCCCTGCTGACACCCGGGTATATGACTCGCGTATAAGCCGAGAGGGGGACTTTCAGCCCAAAAAAATGGGCTGAAAATCTCGGCTTATACTCGAGTATATACGGTATATATATATATATATATATATATATATATATATATATATATATATATATATATACACACACACACACATACTCATAGCATCATAACATCATCTAGAAAGTTTTTTATTTTATTTATTTCTTTATTTCTAAAACGTCCTTATGAATAGATACTTCAAATCCAATCGCACTAAATGAAGTAATAAAAGGTGCATAAAACCATGAGGCTTGGTTGAACCATTAAAAGGCATATACCGTAGTTCCAAGTCAAGATTTAAACCATTTGGTGCTAAACTATTAAGTAAAAATATCCACGTGGATTCTGCCCGCGACATCTGATTGATATAATTCCCTCCACGCCATTGGTTGTGGGACTCTTTGAAATGCCTAGATAGCGGATGGGGTAAAAAAAACTTTTTTAATATTATTCAGATGTTCGCCTATTCTTTTCTAATTTTTTCTCCAACAGGTGATCGGTCTTCTGCTGTTGTTGATTTCGTTGTACAAGGTATTTTTTTGTTGCCTGGTCCTGTCACAAGCCATTTGTAACACACTGCACCGCCATTAGCCTTGAGATTTATGGCAGTACACAAGTTTGTCTGCACGTCTTATATAGATTTCTTGCGATGTGAATGTATTCATTGGAGTTGGTTGCTCATCATTTAGGGACAGCTATATGAGCAGATTGCAGTACAGTGTGTGGGATTAACAAGATACGGCTGGTAGCGGTTTTAATTTGGATATTAAGCTTGCTATTGTGCACAGATTAACATGACATTGGCTTTCTACTTGTTATATTGAACATTGTTATAGTTAAATTATTGATTAGGCATCATTCAACGTTATATATTCATTAGGTGACCATTATAAGGATTAGCGCAGCAAACCATTTGATTTTAGTATTTAGTATTTTGTATATGGGATTTTTCACACAGGATCCCGAGTGTTGCCAGCAGCTGTACATCCTATTTATTTATTTTTTTTATCAAAATCATTTTTTAGGTTTCCCTCATCATTGAGGGCACTGGTGTAATTCATATATACTAAAAACTTAAAAAGTTATGGCTCTGGGAAGAAGGGGAGCAAAAAAACAAAAAACAAAAACAGAAATTGAAAAACTGAAATACCCCTGGTCGTTAAGGGGTTAAACTTCAAGATTTATTTTTAAATACACAATGAAGTGGACAATAGCAACTACAGTACCTAAAATAGAAAACATATACATATTATATATGCAGTGCCTTCAAGAAGTATTCATACCCAGTGAACTTTTCCACTTTTTTTCATGTGACACCCACAGATTTAAATGTATTTTATTGGGATTTTATGTGATATACCAACAAGAAGTAGCAAGTATTTGTGAAGTGTAAAGGAAATGATACATGGTTTTCTTAATTTAAAAATATGATTTTGAAAATTGTGATGCTCATTTGTATTCAGCCTCCTGTAGTTCCATACCCCCAAGTAAAATCATGGGTGACTAATTGCCTCTAGAAGTCACATTAATAGTAAATGGAGTCCACCTGTGTGCCATTTATTCTCAGTTTAACTACAGCTGCTCTGTGAAAGTTTAAAGTGAACCTGTCACCTGAATTTGGTGGGACAGGTTTGCGGTCATATGAGTGGGGTTTTCGGGTGTTTGATTCACCCTTTCCTTACCCGCTGGCTGCATGCTGGCCGCAATATTGGGTTGAAGTTCATGCTGTGTCCTCCGAAGTACACGCCTGCGCAAGGCGCAAGATTGTCTTGCGCAGGCGTGTACTTCGGAGGACACAGCATGAACCTCAACCCAATATTGCGGCCAGCATGCAGCCAGCGGGTAAGGAAAGGGTGAATCAAACACCCGAAAACCCCGCACCTATGACCGCAAACCTGTCCTGCCAAACTCAGGTGACAGGTTCACTTTAAGAGGAGTGTTTTGTGATATTAGAGATCAAACACCATGATGACAACAAAGGAACACAACAGACAGGTCAAGGATAAAGTTTCGGAGAAGCATAAAGCCGGGTTGGGATATAAAGAAAAAAAAATGCCCAAGCCTTCAATAGCTCATATAGCACTGTCCAATAAATCATCCAAAAAAGGAAGGAGCACAACAACCGCAAATCCACCAAGACTGCTATTTTTTAAAGCAAGCCATAAGAAGTCTTGTTTGCAGTTTGCAAAAATCCATGTAGGGGGACACAGCAAGCATGTGAAAGAAGGTGCTCTAGTCAGAGGAGACCAAAGTAGAACTTGTTTGGGCTAAAAACAAAAAAATAATATATGTGGCGGAAAACTAATACTGGCAAATAAAGCTGCACTCTAACGCTATAGCATCTAAACATGTGCAGCTTTGTTAGTTGTATATGGAGGTGTCTACTCTTTGCTTGCACCTGTTCACATCTCCATTCTGTTTAGAAGCAACGGAAAACAAACAACACATCACCCTGAACGCCAGGCCTGTGGAGTCGGTGTCCAATTTGGTGGAGTCAGTATAAAATGGACAGACTCCGACTCCTAAAGTACAATGCAGGATGTGTTGTAAAAAATTTTCATAAGAATTTGGGAAAGTTATGAAATGTCCTATAAATGTCTGTTCTATTCCTGATCTAAGGATCTCGGCTTTTAGTTGAGATGAATCTGTGCTGCACTTTATGTACATGCTCAGCAGTGACCAGGGCTGTAGAGAAAGAGTCGTGGAGTCAGGTAAAATGAGTAGACTGTTTGGTTTACTGACTCCACAGCCCTGCTGAAAACAACACCCCCACTGTCAAACGTGGTGACAGCATCATTGTATGGGAAGGCTTTTTCATTGCGAAACACGCGTCGGGTGTGGTGGACTCCTGGACCCTCTCTATATTTCTTGGTAAATAGGTGTTCTTATGTATTGAATTAGACATGTATGCGAGATGGTTGTACTCGGATATTGTGCATGTTGCTGTATATGGCACATTTAGCCTTTTTTATTAATACCCTATACATGCATGTTTTTCCTATATTTATCTATTTATTTATTCTAATATACTTATCTCTATTCACTAGTATAGAGTTCATAGCACTGTCTAGTAATATATAAATTGGTGCCATTTTGTGTCTTTTTTCTAAAAACTTTACCACTTATCTGCCTTAGTGAGAGTTATGTTCACACATTGGTAGTTGTATTTTCATTTTCCAGGTTCGTCCATCTTTCTTCTGTGTCTAGTGTTTCTTATCTGTGCCTGTTTTGGCTTTTTATGACCATGTTTGGTCTTGTTTTATCTATTTTTTGTCATGAATAAATATTATTTTCACAATGGTCTTCGTGTGGTACCTCTCTTTGTAGGTGTATTTTTTTTCTCTCAAGTAACACAGAGGGGATATACAACCACTGTGCATGCCAACTCTGAGGTAAAGATGGCGTGCAGAGTGGTGATCGCAATTTTAGATTAACCCCTTTGGTGCTGATTGGCTGAACAATAGTTACTGACCAAACAGCGCCAAAGGGTTTAATCAGGAGAGGTGACGTCGCGATCACCACATCCATTTTGGCTGCTGAGATTGGTGCAGTCAGCACCAATCACCGTATCACCTTGTTTTTTTTTTTCTCTAAACCTTATTGTGACATGGCTGTGATTGGCTGATCAATTCTGACCAGCCAATCACAGCGATCGCCGACATGGGGTGGGGGGGGTGGGGAAGAAACAGACAACCAAGGCGACGTGCAGGGATGGCCATCTTAACACTGCCACCACACGATGCAGCACGGTGACCGGAAATAGCGGCGGCACTTGGCAGGAATGCAGCCCCCGCAGCTGTGTATATATAGGGCGCATGTCATGAAGGGGCAACATTTTTTTTTACTATTACATTCTGTGAATCAGTAATGATTTTATAAGGAGGTGGATATTTTACAGCCCACAAGAAATCACACAGACCTACCTTAAATATCCCAACCCAGTCTTTGGGATGGGGATGGATATACTGAGTCAGGGTGTATTGACACTCCAGAGGAGCGCTAGGAAGGTAACTCTTTGCCACATTCTGGAAGATAACGTGTGCGAAGTTGGACGTCTGCAGGGTGCTATTTGGAGACAGGAGGTCTTGTGGAGTGGACATTGTTAACCTGTAATTGGAGAACAGAGAAAATTATATATGGTATACGCAGAGGTAAACACTTGCACGGGTGTGCGCCTCTAAACAAATCTGGCACGTTACTGCAATGACGTGCAGTTAGTACTGACATATGAAGCGCTCGTCTTCTGCATATATTCAAGCAGAACAGAATTATTTCTCAGCATGTAAACGTCTACATTTACATAAGGTGGTATAGGGAGGTAGAGCGGTGTTTATGGCCAGAGCTTGCATCTTACTTACAGTTAGGGCCAGAAATATTTGGACAGTGACACAAGTTTTGTTATTTTAGCTGTTTACAAAAACATGTTCAGAAATACAATTACATATATAATATGGGCTGAAAGTGCACACTCCCAGCTGCAATATGATAGTTTCCACATCCAAATCGGAGAAAGGGTTTAGGAATCCTAGCTCTGTAATGCATAGCGTCCTCTTTTTCAAGGGACCAAAAGTAATTGGACAATGGACTCTAAGGGCTGCAATTAACTCTGAAGGCGTCTCCCTCGTTAACCTGTAATCAATGAAGTAGTTAAAAGGTCAGGGGTGGATTCCAGGTGTGTGGTTTTGCATTTGGAAGCTGTTGCTGTGAGCAGACAACATGCGGTCAAAGGAACTCTCAATTGAGGTGAAGCAGAACATCCTGAGGCTGAAAAAAAAGAAAAAATCCATCAGAGAGATAGCAGACATGCTTGGAGTAGCAAAATCAACAGTTGGGGACATTCTGAGAAAAAAGGAATTGACTGGTGAGCTTGGGAACTCAAAAAGGCCTGGGCGTCCACGGATGACAACAGTGGTGGATGATCGCCGCATACTTAATTTGGTGAAGAAGAACCCGTTCACAACATCAACTGAAGTCCAGAACACTCTCAGTGAAGTAGGTGTATCTGTCTCTAAGTCAACAGAGAAGAGAAGACTCCATGACAGTAAATACAAAGGGTTCACATCTAGATGCAAACCAATCATCAATACCAAAAATAGACAGGCCAGAGTTAAATTTGCAGAAAAACACCTCAAGAAGCCAGCTCAGTTCTGGAAAAGTATTCTATGGACAGATGAGACAAAGATCAACCTGTACCAGAATGATGGGAAGAAAAAAGTTTGGAGAAGAAAGGGAACGGCACATGATCCAAGGCACACCACATCCTCTGTAAAACATGGTGGAGGCAACGTGATGGCATGGGCATGCATGGCTTTCAATGGCACTGGGTCACTTGTGTTTATTGATGACATAAGAGCAGACAAGAGTAGCCGGATGAATTCTGAAGTGTACCGGGATATACTTTCAGCCCAGATTCAGCCAAATGCTGCAAAGTTGATTGGACGGCGCTTCATAGTACAGATGGACAATGACCCCAAGCATAAATCCAAAGCTACCCAGGAGTTCATGAGTGCCAAAAAGTGGAACATTCTGCAATGGCCAAGTCAATCTCCAGATCTAAACCCAATTGAGCATGCATTTCACTTGCTCAAATCCAGACTTAAGACGGAAAGACCCACAAACAAGCAAGACCTGAAGGCTGCGGCTGTAAAGGCCTGGCAAAGCATTAAGAAGGAGGAAACCCAGCGTTTGGTGATGTCCATGGGTTCCAGACTTAAGGCAGTGATTGCCTCCAAAGGATTTGCAACAAAATAATGAAAATAAAAATATTTTGTTTGGGTTATGTTTATTTGTCCAATTACTTTTGACCTCCTAAAATGTGGAGTGTTTGTAAAGAAATGTGTACAATTCCTACATTTTCTATCAGATATTTTTGTTCAACCCTTCAAATTAAACGTTACAATCTGCACTTGAATTCTGTTGTAGAGGTTTCATTTCAAATCCAATGTGGTGGCATGCAGAGCCCAACTCGCGAAAATTGTGTCACTGTCCAAATATTTCTGGCCCTAACTGTATGGTTGCCATGCCCATCGGACCACTGCCTTATGCAGTATTGATGACCTATCCTAAAAAGGTAGGTGTAGTATTACATGCCCGGAGAACTTATTTAACCTTATTTAAAGGGGTGGTCCAGGACTCAGTTCTTATTCCCTTAGTAACAAAAATTAACAGGCAAATGCCGATCTCTTCCGGCACATAACGGCCAGAGATTGCTTCTGTCGGCGAATCAGCGAGTTCCGACACGGCGACAGAGCAGCAGCATCACATCTGCTCTGTTGATGGGGTGTGACTGCCGGCGTCACGCTGATTGACAGTCAGCTCCCTACTGCCTAATTACAGGGAGCCGGCTGTCAATCAGCATGACACCGGAGGTAACACCCCATCAAAAGTGCACCAGGAAGAAAAAGAGGTGCTTTGTTGACATGGAGCAGTTGAATCGCCATCAAGAGCTGTAAGTGACTGTCTTGAGACGGCGCCGGGTACAACAGGCAGTTAGTCACCTCTTACCAACTACCTGCCTTTTAGGCTAATAGCAAAAAAAAAACTATATAATAGCCCTGGACAACTGCGTTGTGGAATATTCAGCTGGAGAAATTCACCTTTTCTGCTCTCTCTCAACTGTTGTACGTCATATGAGGTCTGCAAGAGAAGCTTCTTGAACCTAAAATGGAAAGAGTTTCCTAGTACTTGCCATCTTATCTCATACTAGATGGTGGCCCGATTCTAACGCATCGGGTATTCTAGAATATGTACAGTATGTATATAGCAGCCACATAGTATATAGCACAGGCCACGATATATTCTTGAATACCCGATGCGTTAATACAGGCCACACAGTATATAACAGTGGCCACGTAGTAATAATAAATAATAATTCTTTTAATTTGAAATTCACTTATTCTTGGGATAACTCCAGTATTAATTTTCTTGATATTACTTTATGTGTTGCAGAGGATGGATCCATTGAGACGGATCTTTATCGCAAGGAGACATTGGTCAATTCTTTACTCCATGCATCCTCGGCACACAACTATTCTGTTATTAAGGCCATCCCAGTTGGTCAATTCTTGAGGAACAGGCGTGTCTGCTCTACTGAGGCCCGCTTTGAGGAGCAGTCCGTGATCCTTGCTGACAGATTTAGGGTCAGGGGGTATAGCCGCCGATGCATTAGGGCAGGCTATGGTAGGGCTAAGCACACTCATAGTTACATAGTTACATAGTTACATAGTTATTAAGGTTGAAGGAAGACTATATGTCCATCTAGTTCAACCCATAGCCTAACCTAACATGTTGATCCAGAGGAAGGCAAAAAAAACCCATGTGCAAAGAGTAAGCTCCACATTGGGGAAAAAAATTCCTTCCCGACTCCACATACGGCAATCAGACTAGTTCCCTGGATCAACGCCCTATCAAGGAATCTAGTGTATATACCCTGTAACATTATACTTTTCCAGAAAGGTATCCAGTCCCCTCTTAAATTTAAGTAATGAATCCCTCATTACAACATCATACGGCAGAGAGTTCCATAGTCTCACTGCTCTTACAGTAAAGAATCCGCGTCTGTTATTATGCTTAAACCTTTTTTCCTCCAACCGCAGAGGATGCCCCCTTGTCCCTGTTTCAGGTCTATGATTAAAAAGATCATCAGAAAGGTCTTTGTACTGTCCCCTCATATATTTATACATTAAAATAAGATCACCCCTTAGTCTTCGTTTTTCCAAACTAAATAGCCCCAAGTGTAATAACCTATCTTGGTATTGCAGACCCCCCAGTCCTCTAATAACCTTGGTCGCTCTTCTCTGCACCCGCTCCAGTTCAGCTATGTCTTTCTTATACACCGGAGACCAGAACTGTGCACGAAAAATCAAATCGAAGAGAGGACTTCCTGAATTAATCTACAAAAATCAAATCGGGCGAATAGTTCGGAAATTAGGTTCATCTCTGCCTCCAACTGCCGCTGGGATCGGATCCGTGAGATTTTGAACAAACATTGGCCAATTTTGCGGACAGATAATGTCCTGGCAACTCATCTACCCCCGTCTCCGCATATGGTGCAACGTAGGGGTAGGAATTTGAAGGATAATTGTTACAAACCACTATGTGGCTAAACAAAACTTTTTTTGCCAGGCCTGTCCCCAAGGTTGGCTGCTTCCCTTGAGGCTCATGTGTCGCGTGCCCCAATATTTTAAGAAGCAAGAGTTTCAAGTCGTCTGATGGTAGCAGGGAATATAAAATTCGAGAATACATGTCATGTAACACCACACATGTGGTGTATTACGCTACTTATCCCTGCTCCCTCATTTATATCGGCTTAACTTCCAGAGAGCTGAAAGTGCGGACACGCGAGCATGTTCACGATATTATTGCCGCAAGGGAGGCAACTGATATTTCTATATTAAAAACTATACCACAACATTTTCGGGCACATCACGGATCTTATCCCAACGGTTTGAAGGTGAGGGGGATTGACAATTCATGGGGGCATCAGTGGTGGCATTCTAAACCAACTCCTAGCTCAATGTGAGTGCAGGTGGATTGTCACCCTTGATACTATTGCCCCTAAAGGATTAAACGAAAAATTGAGTTTCGCCCCCTTCTTATAAGTATCGGGAAATTTGGAAGTTTTAATCCTTATTCCACCACTCCATCGCCCTCTAGAATGTAATATAGTGACAGGTGGTTGCCGTTGGGCACTACCCGTACTGTTACTGATTTACGCTTCGGTCTTCTATTCCTCTACCCTTTATTGAGTTATCCTCAATTCTGATTTTATATTGTTTTTAACCATTGTCTGTTCTCTCTTTTTTATTCTAGTATGGCAGCACTATTTGCATGTCCATGGCCCATTTTTCTGAGATCGCATCTTCTGGTTGCCTTGATTCACGCGTCTATATCTGTATACTTAAATATGGAGGGACGAAAAGGACCCTCTTACCACAAGCATTGCATCTTCGTCTTAATTTTGCACTTTATTATAGTTTGTATGCATTATATTTCATATGCAGTTGTACTGCTTTATTATATACTAGATGGTGGCCCGATTCTAACGCATCGGGTATTCTAGAATATGCATGTCCACGTAGTATATTGCCCAGACACGTAGCATATTGCCCAGCGACGTAGTTCGTATATTGCCCAGCGACATAGTATACTTCCCAGCGACATAGTATACTTCCCAGCGACATAGTATACTTCCCAGCGACATAGTATACTTCCCAGCGACATAGTATACTTCCCAGCGACATAGTATACTTCCCAGCGACATAGTATACAGCACAGAGCCACATAGCATATTGGCCAGTCACGTAGTATATTGCCCAGCCAGATTTGTCACAGGTTAAAAAATAAAAAATAAACATATACTCACCTTTCCGAGGGAGCCCTTGTAGTCCACGGCAGCTTCCGGTCCCAGGGTTGGAATGAGCGCAGGACCTGTGATGTCGTCGCGGTCACATGACCGTGACGTCATGGCAGGTCTTTGTAGTGCAGGCGCGCAGGGCCTATGATGACGTCGCGGTCACATGACCGTGACGTCATGGCAGGTCCGTCTCGCGCAGGGCCTGTGATGACGTCGTGGTCACATGACCGTGACGTCATGGCAGGTCCTTCTGCCACCAGAACCTGCAACGGAAGATGGCGGCCGGAGCGAGCGGCTACGGAGGGTGAATATAGCAGGTTTTTTAATTTTTATTATTTTTAACATTACATTTTTTACTATTGATGCCGCATAGGCAGCGTCAATAGTAAAAAGTTGGGGACACACAGGGTTAATAGCGGCGGTAACGGAGAGCGTTACCTGCGGCATAACGCGGTCCGTTATCGCCGGCATTAACCGTGTTAGCGGTGACCGGAGGGGAGTATGCGGGCGAAAGGCACTGACTGCGGGGAGTAAGGAGCGGCCATTTTCTTCCGGACTGTGCCCGTCGCTGATTGGTCGCGGCAGCCATGACAGGCAGCTGGCGAGACCAATCAGCAAATGAATAACCGTGACAGAAGGACAGACAGACGGAAGTGACCCTTAGACAATTATATAGTAGATATTAGTCACTTCATATTGCACATTGCACTTTATTAATGTTCATATGTCTAATTGTTATACCTGTTTTTCTGTATTATATATGTGGATACATAATCACTGTGCTTATTAATTCTGTCACATTGAGCACTATCTATACTATACTGTAAATGGGGGTATTTTTAAGATCTCTAGTATTATGGCAGCCTATATGGTCTCCAACAAAATGGCCGGTGACTGTGCGCACACGCGCCTTGGACCGAATAGGTTTCCGGCTCCCCGACGATTAGCAATATTGGCTGCACCTGCATATCATTTGACGTCACTTGGCGATGTTCCGCCCTATGCAGGCGCGGCTATGACGGCCGGAAAGGGGGTCGGTGCCTGGTCTCAGATGCGCGTGCACCGACACGTCACCTACATTTCCGGTATGTGCATTACTTAAACAACAAAGAGTGGCCAATGTTTAACCCTCTTTGAGAAAGCTGACTGCGAAACATGCGTCAGGGGGTCGTTAGTGGAACAGGGAGAGTCTCTTGCCTCCTACATGGGTATTGTTATTTATTGGTAAATAAAAATGTATATGTTTTTATTGAGCATAAGTTTTGGGATTTCCTTACTCCGATTTTTTGTTGCATATGTATTTTGGAGTTACCCTGTCAGCCCTATTGGTGTGGATAGTAATAGTGGGGGAGCGATATCTTTCTGCTCTCAGCCATTAACCCGTGATACGCTTTGTGGGTTTTGTGTAGATCCTATGTATGTATATAGCAGCCACATAGTATATAGCACAGGCCACGACATATTCTTGAATACCCGATGTGTTAATACAGGCCACGCAGTATATAACACAGCCCAAACAGTATATAACATTGCCCACATAGTATATAACACTGTACAGTAAAAAGTAACAGTAAAAAGTTGGTCACACAGGGTTAATAGCTGCGTTAATGGAGTGCGTTACACCGTGGCATAACGTGGTCCATTAACGCTGCCATTAACACTGGCCAAGTAGTACATAGCCATGCAGTATATAACGCAGCCCACGCAGTATATAACATTGCCCACATAGTATATAGCAATGTGGGCACTATATGCGTGGTTTAAAAAGACTTAAGATAAAAAATAAACATATACTCACCCTCCGAAGGCCCCTTGCAGTGCGGTGCAGGCGGCAGCTTCCGGTCCCAGGGTTGGTATGAGCGCAGGACCTGTGATGACGTCGCGGTCACATGACCGTGACATCATGGAAGGTCCTTCTCGCATAGCATCCTTGGCACCGGAACCTGCCGCTTGCACTGCCGAGGACAGCACGCCACGTCGGAGGGTGAGAATAACTTTTTTTTTTTTTATTATTATTATTATTATTTTTAACATTAGATCGTTTTACTATTGATGCTGCATACGCAGCATCAGTAGTAAAAAGTTGGTCACACAGGGTTAATAGCTGCGTTAATGGAGTGCGTTACACCGTGGCATAATGCGGTCCATTAACGCTGCCATTAACCCTGTGTGAGGGCTGACTGGAGGGGAGTATGGAGCGGGCACTGACTGCGGAGAGGAAGGAGCAATTCATTCATCTAGCAATTCTGCTACAATAAAAAACTTGCATCAACAATCATCATATACAGATCTCACAGGCCCTAATCTACAAAACAATTCCTAGTGTGCAGCAGGGCAATAATTAGGGGCTTAGTATAAAAGGAGGTTACTAGAGGAGGCCATACTCTCCCATCCCCATCGACAAGGTCTTCCCAGTAATCAAATTTTTACACTTTTTCCCCCATTGGAGTCTTAGGAGCCCCATACCTAAAAAGCTAGCTGTCGGACAAACAACGGTTCAGCCAATCTTTTGGGCGACAGCCAACGCTCCAGACTCCCTCATGCACAGGAACTCTTGCTCTACCCTGCGAGAGAGCTGATACCAGACTCTAGAGGTGGCTTATCTTGACAAGGCATGACGGATCATTACCTTCTCCAACTTCCTCGGTGGACAGTGCTCTGCGTTCCCGTATGTTAGTTGCACCATTAATGTCGTAGTACTCGACTACAAAGTACTTGACTGTGCACCTCCTGCTCTTCAGAGCAATTCTTGAGATCAACAAGGTGTTCACGTGCCCAGGACCTCCTTTTTCTTCATCACCTCAATCTCTGTATACGTGACACCACTGCACCAGAATACCCCACAAGGTTTGCAGAGCTTTTAAACACTGTGCCCAGCTAGTCTAGCATCGATAACTAGATTTTCCCATTCTCAAATAAATTCACACCAAAACGGATTCACAGATAAGTGACTTGCTTCATTTTCTGCAGTCCTCCGGGGTTACAATTGTCATACAAAGAAGCTCCAATTGTGAAACGGCGGGCGCCTCTAATAAGGTGGACATTTTACATACGTCGGACTTTCAAAGTCGGGAACCTTTTGGTTTGTGAGCAGGATGCAATAAAAACTACACTACTTCCTCTGGTTGATCTGTGAAGTTTACATCTTGGCTGACAATTCATGATTTAAAAGGGGTTGTCTCAAAATTGTGAGTTATCCCCTATCCACAGTATAGAAAGCATCTCACTGCTGGTTCCCACACTGTCCCTGAGGGGGTAAATGGGTTGGAGATCAAATCTGCTCCCTTCTCATAAATTACCCTACACATTGGCAAATTTTAACATATACTTCTGCGGTTTTGCTGCGGATGTGCCCGACTCAATGCAAGTCAATGGGTGCAGAAACGCTGCAGATCCACACAAAGAATTGACATGCTGCGGAAAAAACAACGCTGTGTTTCCTTGTGGTTTTTTCCGCAGCATGTGCACAGCAGATTTGGTTTTTCATAGGTTTACATGGTGCTGTAAACCGCATGGAAAACTGCTGCAGATCCGCAGCATCAAAAACGCCACGGATCCACGGTAAAATGCGCAACGTGTGCACATGGCCTGAAGGTGCTGACCAGATGGCACCTGACCCCTGCCAGAGTGGCCAAAGTAGTTCCTCGCTACTCCCCCGATTGCTTCAGATGCTGCAATTCTATCAGAGATATGTACCATGTATGGTGGTTATGCCCCATAGTTCGTTAACTCCCGATCAGCAAATACTTTCTGATTCTCACGGTCATCAATATCAATCTTAAAAAGAATCCATTGGAAGCCATACTGAATATGCAAATCCCTAGTATCTCCAAGTATTATAGACTCATCTCGCTTTTATTTTTAGCAGCTAAAACAAACTATAGCTTCGGTCTGGGAGAAACTAAGCCTTGCCTTTTTGGAAGTCAAAAGACACCTTTCACAGTACATAATTAATGAAAAATTTACAACCTTAGGCTGCCGTCACACTAGAGGTATTTGGTCAGTATTTTACATCAGTATTTCTCAGCCAAAACCAGGAGTGGGTGATAAATGCAGAAGTGGTGCATATGTTTCTATTAGACTTTTCCTCTAATCGTTCCACTCCTGGTTTTGGCTTACAAATACTGCTAGTGTGACAGCAGCCTTAGGCTACTTTCACACATCAGGTTTTTGCCGTGAGGCCCAATCTGGCGAATTTAAAAAAAAAATGGATCCGGCAAAATTTGGCACCAGATACGTTTTTTTTCTCATAGACTTGTATTAGCGCTGGATGACCTCGCGTTTCATCTGTCAAAAATTGTCGGGCCGGCGGCCAGAGAGAATGCACAGAGGAACATTTTTTGTGTCCATCTAAAAAACGGCCAGCGACGGATCCAGCGCCATGCAGCTTTTGCTATAATGGAAGCCTATGGCGCAGGAGACGTCAAATGAGTGAATCTGGGGACTGATTCCGTTTTGTTTTGTTTTTTTTAACTTGAGCATGCCCTGAAGCTGCATCTCGCTCCTCTTCCCTCCCCAGACCACCTAGTGCCTGGACATCAGCTACTCGGATCCAGCAAAAAAAAAAAACAGATCCATCGCATCAGTTTTTCACAACATGCAACGGATCAGTTTTTTTCAAAAGTGGCCGGATTCAGCCTGACTGCAAAAACCTGATGTGCGAAAGTAGCCTGAGGCTATGTGCACACGTTGCGGATTTTGCTGCGGATCCGCAGCGGATTGGCCACTGTGGCTTCGCAGCAGTTTTCCATGCGTTGTACAGTACCATGTAAACGTATGGAAAACAAAATTCGCATTGCACATGCTGCAACAAAAAACTGCGCTGTATTTTCTGCAGCACGTCAATTCTTTGTGCGGATTCCACAGCGGTTTACATCTGCTCCTCAATAGGAATCCGCAGGTGTAAAACAGCAGGTGGAATCCGCACAAAAAACACGGTAAATCCGCAGGTAATCTGCAATGCGTTTTACTTGCAGATTTAGCAAAAATGATGCGGGAAAAATTTGCACACCAATCCGCAAAGTGTGCGCATAGCCTTACTCACAGACAAGTCCATAAGGCTAGGTTCACATTGCGTTAATGGGTTAACGCTAAAGTTCTGCGTTGCATGGCGAAATTGTCACAATTAACGCCATGCAACGGGTCCGTTAGCGCACCCATTGACGGCAATGTGAATCTGATCTCTAGCGCATGCCATTTTCGGCACGCGCTAGCGATGTGCCGTTATTTTCTGACGGACCTCGGACGCTGCTTGCAGCGTCCGAGGTCCGTTCCTCGCTAGCGCAGATCGGGGATCTGCACTAGCGGGATAGGCAAACACGATCCCTATAGATACATTGCGTTAGCGCTATGCGCTTAACGGATTGCCCTAACGCAATGTGATCCTAGCCTAAGTTTGGTAGCTTGGCTTCCCTTGGCAGAATACCATTACCACACCCATTCGCCATGCCTCCATTCTGTCTAAGGTCGGTTTCACACGTCAGTGGCTCCGGTACGTGAGGTGACAGTTTCCTCACGTATTGGAGCCACTGACACACGTAGACACATTAAAATCAATGCATCTGTGCAGATGTCATTGATTTTTTGCGGACCGTGTCTCCGTGTGCCAAACACAGTCAATGGGTCCGTGTAAAACACGTACCGCACACGGACGTTGTCCGTGTGCAGTCCATGTGACGTGCAGGAGACAGCGCTCCAGCAAGCGCTGTCCCCCCCACATGGTGCTGAAGCCGCGATTCATATCTTCTGTGCAGCAGCGTTTGCTGTAAAGAAGATATGAATTATCCATTTTTTTTGTGGTTTTTCGCGGCTCCACCCATAGGGGTGGAGCCGCATATTCATTACTGTAAATGAGCCGCCCCACGTGACCGCAAACAGTAAAAGGTGCGGCCAGGACAGGAAGCAGCGACAGCCAACGAGGGAGCCGGGTGAGTATTTTCAGAACAGCGGGGGGGCGCACAGGGGGTGGGGACATGGACCTTTACTTTAACCCTGCTGTTCTGTTGGTCAAAAATGACCGACTTTGAACTTCAATATTCTTTAAAATATTCAAGATGCGGCTCTGAAACCCGTGGCCGACCGACCCATCCTCATTTAAGTCAATCAACCACAAGTTTCAGAACCGCATCTTGAACACCCCAAAAAATACCAAAGTTCAAAATAGGTCTCCCCAGACCGAACAGAACAGCAGGGTTAAACACGAAAAACCACAAAAAAAATGGATTATTCATATCTTCTCTACAGCAAACGCTGCTGCACAGAAGATATGAATCGCGGCTTCAGCACGATGCAGGGGACAGCGCTAAACTTTAGCGCCGTCTCCTGCACGGTGCGTGTGGTACCCAGTGGGCACACGGGCGGCACATGTGTGCCACACTGATGTGCCACAGAAACGCACGGGCACACGGACACGGATAATTCCGGTACCGATTTTTTCCGGTACCGGAATTATCTGGACGTGTGGAACTGCCCTAAACCGCTCGGCCGTCCCCGACTCTCCATGTGAAACCTAGTAATTGTAAACCTAACACACATCCCCGCTTAGGCTCCCCTCCATTGTCCTCCTCCTTCCATGTACCTTCCTTAAATCAAAGGTTTTGTATGAAAATATTGACTCGTATTATAAATGTAATATGTTAAAATTCCTAATAAAAAAAATTATTTAAATCTGCTCTAACCATAATATACACGACTGCTGGAAAAGGTGGAATACAGAGCTCAGCTCCCTCCGGCAGACCACACAGACATGCCCCCCAGCGATCAGTAAAGGCAGAATAGATTGCGGAGCCTGGTCCGAGCTTCTAGTGACAGAATGCACATCCGATATTAGACCTAAAACACTTTAAAAAGAACCTGTCATGTCCTTTGTATCATGTGAAGTGTCCCCACCGCATTGTTAGTGATACAATGGACATCATTGACACGTTTTTCCAATTAAAAAATAAATCACTTTATCTAGGTAAATCTTACCTGCATAAGAACAGGTTCCACTGATGCATGTCATTCAAAAAATAGTAGGAACAGCCCCCTGAGGAAGCCCAACGTGAAACGCGTGTTGGGGCTGCTGGACACACACTGGCATATATCTAATGGGTAAGATTAGCATGTCTCTATTACTTTACCCCTTTCTGGCCTTGGATATATTATGGGCCATATAGCAATTTATCTATCTGGAGGCTTTAACACTATATACTCTTGCTCTTTTACTATGCACTTTTTTTGAGGATTGTAACAGTATATACATTTTTAAGTGACTTGCTCATTGAACCAGTTTGCAACCACAGTGTGCTATGTCCTCTGTACAGTAACTCTGTCTGGACCTTGTTATGCAAGTCTGTATGTGATCTTTTGCTAATATTTATGTGAATAAAACTTATTGTCACTCTTTTTAAGTAATTGTTTTGGGACTTTTTACTCCAAGATTTGTTGTAGGATTTATATCTTACCTGCGTGTTTAGTTATAGGGGTGGGCTTAACCCCTTAGTGACAGAGCCAATTTGGTACTTAATGACCAGGCCAATTTTTGCAATTCTGACCAATGTCACTTTATGAGGTTATAACTCTGGAACGCTTCAACGGATCCCGCTGATTCTGAGATTGTTTTTTCGTGACATATTGTACTTCATGTTAGTGGTAACATTTCTTCGATATTACTTGCGATTATTTATGAAAAAAACGGAAATATGGCGAAAATTTTTAAAATTTTGCAATTTTCAAACTTTGTATTTTTATGCCCTTAAATCAGAGAGATATGTCACGAAAAATAGTTAATAAATAACATTTCCCACATGTCTACTTTACATCAGCACAATTTTGGAAACAAAATTTTTTTTTGTTAGGGAGTTATAAGGGTTAAAAGTTGACCAGCAATTTCTCATTTTTACAACACCATTTTTTTTTAGGGACCACATCACATTTGAAGTCATTTTGAGGGGTCTATATGATAGAAAATAATGAAGTGTGACACCATTCTAAAAACTACACCCCTCAAGGTTCTCAAAACCACATTCAAGAAGTTTATTAACCCTTTACGTGCTTCACAGGAACTGAAACAATGTGGAAGGAAAAAATGAACATTTAACTTTTTTTTGCAAACATCTTAATTCAGAACCATTTTTTTTATTTTCACAAGTGTAAAAACAGAAATGTAACCATAAATTTTGTTATGCAATTTCTCCTGAATACGCCAATACCCCATATGTGGGGGTAAACCACTGTTAGGGCGCACCGCAGAACTTAGAAGTGAAGGAGCGCCGTTTGACTTTTTCAATGCAGAATTGGCTGGAATTGAGATCGGACACCATGTCACATTTAGAGAGCCCCTGATGTACCTAAACAGTGGAAACTCCCCACAAGTGACACCATTTTGGAAACTAGACCCCTTAAGGAACTTATCTAGATGTGTGGTGAGCACTTTGAACCCCCAAGTGCTTCACAGAAGTTTATAACGTAGAGCCGTGAAAATAAAAAATCGCTTTTGTTTACACAAAAATGATCTTTTCGCCCACAAATTCTTATTTTCACAAGGGCAACAGGAGAAATTAGACCACAAAACTTGTTGAGCAATTTCTCCTGAGTACGCTGATACCCAATATGTGGGGGTAAACAACTGTTAGGGCACACCGCAGAGCTTGGAAGAGAAGGAGTGCCGTTTTACTTTTTCAATGTAGAATTGGCTGGAATTGAGATCGGACGCCATGTCGCGTTTGGAGAGCCCCTGATGTGCCTAAACAGTGGAAACCCCCCACAAGTGACACCATTTTGGAAACTAGACCCCTTAAGGAACTTATCTAGATGTGTGGTGAGAACCTTGAATGCCCAAGTGCTTCACAGAAGTTTATAATGCAGAGCCGTGAAAATAAAAAAAAAAAATTTTTTCCACAAAAAAGATTTTTTAGCCACCAAATGTTTATTTTCACAAGGGTAACAAGAGAAATTGGACCCCAAAAGTTGTTGTCCAATTTGTCCTGAGTATGGTGGTACCCCATATGTGGGGGTAAACCACTGTTTGGGCGCACGGCAGAGCTCGGAAGGAAGGAGCGTCGTTTTGGAATGCAGACTTTGATAGAATGGTCTGCGGGTATTATGTTGCGTTTGCAGAGCCCCTGATGTACCTAACCAGTAGAAACCTTCCACAAGTGACCCCATTTTGGAAACTAGACCCCCCAAGGAACTTATCTAGATGTGTGGTGAGAACTTTGAATGCCCAAGTGCTTCACAGAAGTTTAGAATGCAGAGTCGTGAAAATAAAAAATATTATTTTTTTCCACAAAAAAGATATTGTAGCCCCCAAGTTTTTATTTTCACAAGGGTAACAGGAGAAATTGGACTGCAATAGTTGTTGTCCAATTTATCCCGAGTACGCTGATGCGCCATATGTGGGGGTAAACCACTGTTTGGGCGCACGGCAGAGCTCGGAAGGGAAGGAGCGCCTTTTTGGAATGCAGACTTTGATAGAACGGTCTGTGGGCATTATGTTGCGATTGCAGAGCCCCTGATGTACCTAAACTGTAGTAACCCCCCACAAGTGACCCCATTTTGGAAACTAGACCCCCCAAGGAACTTATCTAGATGTGTGGTGAGAACTTTGAATGCCCAAGTGCTTCACAGAAGTTTAGAATGCAGAGTCGTGAAAATAAAAAATATTTTTTTCACAAAAAAGATTTTGTAGCCCCCAAGTTTTTATTTTCACAAGGGTAACAAGAGAAATTGGACCCCAGAAGTTGTTGTCCAATTTATCCCGAGCACGCTGATGCCCCATATGTGGGGGTAACCCACTGTTTGGGCGCACGGCAGAGCTCAGAAGGGAGGGAGCACCATTTGACTTTTTGAGCGCAAAATTGGCTGTCGTATTTGGAGACCCCCTGATGTACCTAAACAGTGGAAACCCCCCAATTCTAGCTCCAACCCTAACCCCAACACACCCCTAACCCTAATCCCAACCTCATCCATAATCCTAATCACTAACCCTAACCATAATCACAACCCTTACCCCAAAACAACCCTAATGTCAACCCTAACCATAACCCTAATCAAAACCCTAAATCCAACACACCCCTAATCCTAATCTCAACCCTAACCTCAAACCTAACCCTAATCCCAATACACCCCTAATCACAACCCTAACCTTAACCCTAATCCCAAACCTAACCCTAATCCCAAGCGTAACCCTAATGCCAACCCTAACACGAACCCTAATCCAAACCCTAACCCTAATCCCACCTCTAACCCTAACTTTAGCCCCAACCCTAGCCCTAACTTTAGCCCCAACCCTAACCCTAGCCCTAGGGCTACTATCACACTTGCGTCGTTTGGTATTCCATCGCAATCCGTCGTTTTGGACAAGAAACGGATCCTGCAAATGTGCCCGCAGGATGTGTTTTTTGCCCATAGACTTGTATTGCCGACGGATCGTGACGGATGGCCACACGTCGCGTCCGTCGTGCACTGGATCAGTTGTGTTTTGGCGGAGCGTCGGCACAAAAAAAGTTCAATGAAACGTTTTTTTGTACGTCGCATCCGCCATTTCTGACCGCGCATGCGTGGCCGTAACTCCGCCCCCTCCTCCCCAAGACATAGATTGGGCAGCGGATGTGTTGAAAAACTACAGCTGCTGCCCACGTTGTGCACAATTTTCACAACGTGCGTCGGTATGTCGGGCCGACGCATTGCGACGGCCCCGTACCGACGTAAGTGTGAAAGAAGCCTAACCCTAAGTTTAGCCCCAACCCTAACCCTAAATTTAGCCCCAACCCTAACCCTAAATTTAGCCCCAACCCTAGCCCTAACCCTAGCCCTACCCCTAACCCTACCCCTAACCCTAACCTAACCCTACCCCTACCCCTACCCCTACCCCTAACCTAACCCTACCCCTAACCCTAACCCTACCCCTAACCCTACCCCTAACCCTAATTTTAGCCCCAACTGCTGTTCTCCTGCCGGCCGGCAGATGGAGACAGATGGCGGGCGCACTGGGCATGCGTCCGCCATGTTCTGCTGCCGGCGGCCAGGAGGAGCAGCAAGAGGATCCAGGGACCTAGGTGAGTATGCTAGGGTCCCCGAATCCCCCTATTTCTCTGTCCTCTGATGTGCGATTACATCAGAGGACAGAGAATTACACTTTACTTTTTTTTTTTTGCGGTCGCCGGTAAACAGTTAATTACCGGCGATCGCAAAACAGGGGTCGGTAATACCGACCCCGATCGTGCTCTTTGGGGTCTCGGCTACCCCCGGCAGCCGAGACCCCAAAGATTCTCCCGGTGCCGGCCGGCGGGCGCACTGCGCCCGCCATTTTGAAGATGGCGGCGCCCACCGGGAGACACGAGGAGCATCGGGGGAGCTAGGTGAGTATTGGGGGGCCACCTGGGACCCCTTTTCTCTGTCCTCCGATGTGCGATCACATCGGAGGACAGAGAAATTAAAAAGAGATCGCTTTTTTTTTTTTTTTGCGATCGCCGGTAAACGGTTAATTACCGGCGATCGCAAATGCGGGGTGGGTTAAAACCCCCCCGAATCATGTTCTCTGGGGTCTCGGCTACCCTCGGCAGCCGAGACCCCGGAGAAAATCGGCCTCTGGGGGGCGCTATGGACTTTTTCCACAGCGCCGTTAATTAACGGCGCTGTGGTTTAAATACCCTTAGCGGCCGCCGTTAAAAGGCGTATCGGCGGTCGCTAAGGGGTTAAAGGGAACCTGTCGCCTGAATTTGGCAGGACAGGTTTGCGGTCATATGGGCGGAGTTTTTGGGTGTTTGATTCACCCTTTCCTTACCCGCTGGCTGCATGCTGGCCGCAACATTGGGTTGAAGTTCATGCTGTGTCCTCCGTATTACACGCCTGCGCAAGGCAAGATTGCAATGCGCAGGCGTGTAATACGGAGGACACAGCATGAACTTCAACCCAATATTGCGGCCAGCATGCAGCCAGCGGGTAAGGAAAGGGTGAATCAAAAACCCGAAAACCCCGCCCATATGACCGCAAACCTGCCCCGACAAATTCAGGTGCCAGGTTCCCTTTAATTGCATTCAGTCACGCTCGTCCCCGCCCACACAATTTGAATTGTTCCCAAGGTTGCGCCAACATCACTGTATATCCTGCGATTGTGCAGTGTTTATTGTTTTGCAGCGCTTGCGCAGTGTTTTAGGGTGAGCCGCGCTTGCGCATTGTCCATCGGCGATCCGTGCATGCGCTGTGATGAGGACTACCCACGTGTGCGCACTGAAGCTGCAAAACAATACACACTGAGCGGGATATACAGTGACATTGGCACAACCCTGGGTACAAGCCTGACAGAATGCAATGAAGCACACCCCTCTGACTAAACGAGCATGTAAAATAAGTAACGTGCCTTTTTAGAAAGATTGCAGCGGAGATTTTAATGTGGAAAAACATATTAGTGATGCACATTACATCACTAACAATGCACTGGGGGCATTTTACATGCTACAAAGGACGTGACAGGTTCCCTTTAATGACAGCAACTAACAATGAGAAAGGGAAAAAAAAAAAAACAACTGATCCCAAAGAATCCAAACTCCAGTGAGTGAAAAATTTAACCCATTAGTGACCGGGCCAAATGTTTCAAAACTGACCAGTATCACTTTATGTGGTAATAACACTGGAAAGTTTCAACAGAGCCCAGTGAGTTTAAGATTGTTTTTGGTGACATTTAAAAAAGAAAAAAAACTTTCATTTTTAAACTTTGACTGTTTATTAGTGCTGAGCGAACGTGATCCGATAAGGTGTTATCTGAGCATGGATGAGTGACTTAGGTGTTATATAAATATGTTGGCATCCCCGTGTCTGCACGTCTCGTGGCTGTCGAACAGCAGCGACACATGCAGGCGCTGGAACGTATTCTTCGAGCATGCACAAGTCACTGGTTAGCACATGACCATAGTCGGATAACACCTTATCAGAGCACGTCTGCTAATCGCTAATGATTATCCCTTTATTCCAGACTGTCACACCACATAAAATAGTTAATAAATAACATTGCTCTACATCACCACTATTTATAAAATATCTTTCTATGTTGAGGGAATGTTAAAAAGTTTAAAATTGAAGCAATTTTTCAAGAAAATTTACAAAACTTTGTTGTAGAGACTCAATTCAGTTCAGAAGTGACTGTTAACCCTCCGTCAGGGGCAACTGATCTGACAGGTGCAGCTCACTTCGTTTCATTTCTCTATTTTCAGTGGTTTGTCTGGGAAACACCATCCTCCCAGTACCTTCCTAACTTTAAAGGCTGTGTGACACCTGAGAAGCCTCTTGTGCTGCAGGAGATCAGATATCAGTGTTTTGGCTTCTCAGGCTCATTGCCCCTGAATGCGTCACACCTTTGACGATTAGAATTTGCTGTTTTATTCATCCCAATTGTTTTTTAGCTTGTTTTATGAATAGCTAGTGCTAAATTTGTGGATTTGTCATAGAAGGTTTTGTTAGAAATAAGAGTGTGCTTCTCAGGCACATTGCGCCCTAACACATATTCTCTCTCTTGATTCTGCTTTTCTTATGAAACGGGAGGAGAATATTTGACTTGTCCAATGCCCTTCATGTTCAGCAAGTGCAAAATATACTGCTTGATGATGAGACAGACCCCTTACAGCTAGAAGATTTAGGGGAAGAAAGTGACATTGATTCAGAAGATGATGTGGAAGAATGTCCAGATGTGTCTGATACAGATCAAGATGGAGAGAGTGAGGAGGATGCTCAACACATAGAAACATATTACTTTTCTAGTTATTAAACTTTTTTTTTTTTTACAAATGATTATGTGCATTCTCATTTATTACATTCCTATTAAGGTAACTGATCACTTTTAGAGCATTGAAATTTTTAAAAAAGGAAAATATAGCCAATTTCTAGCCTGTGCCGGACAGGCGCAATGCCCCTAAACTCGTTATGAAACATATTGCCCCTGACGGAGGGTTAAATAAAACAGCACCCCTTTAACATACTCAAAACTGCTGTCAAGTAGTTTGTTAACCTTTCAGGAATGAATAAAAAGTGGCACGACAAGACAGAAAATGTGTGGGGTTTTTTACCACCTAAATGTTGTTAACTTCTGAACAGGACACCATCGCCGGCAGACTAAAGGTATCTTCACACTGAACAACTTTCCAACAAGAACGGCAGCGATCCGTGACGTTGCAGCGTCCTGGATAGCGATCTCGTTGTGTTTGACACGCAGCAGCGATCAGGATCCTGCTGTGATATCGCTGGTCGGAGCTAGAAGTCCGGAACTTTATTTGGTCGTCAGGTCGGCGTGATTCGTCATGTTTGACAGCAAAAGCAACGATGCCTGCAATGGTTTTCAATGGAGCGAACAACCAGCGAGAACCATAAGTACGTCTCTGGATCGCTCCTGCATCGTTCTGGAGCTGCTGTGTTGGACGTCTCCTAGCGACCTAAACGCTGCAGCGATCGGCTCGTTGTCTATATTGCTGCAGCGTTGCCAAATGTGACGGTACCTTAAGGCTGATATTTGGGAATGAATTGCCAAGATAAAACATTAGGACCCCAATCATTATCTCAAAGTGTCAATAGGGTTGAAGAGGGAGACCCCACACTCTGGTAACCCTCTACGTGCCGTAGTCACTATTGCTAAGGGGTTAAAAATCCATTGACGGTACCAATGCAAACCGCGGCGGATGCAGCAGGTGGTCAGCTATAGTGGACAGCCGACACCTACTGCATTTTCACCCAACAGGCGATGCTACTGTCCAGTGTAACATACCGCACCCATCGGGGCTGCGGGTGATGGCGGTGACTGTACGCCATCCATCAGACATGAACATGTCAGAGGCCACCGCCATCTGCACAGGGCCTGAGCCAAGAGGCGCACAGAAGAGCACAGATGTACCAAGGGAGCAGCCACACTAGGGGGCACTAGAAAGAGAAAGGGACAGCACTAGGGTTAATTATAGCGTGACAATTTAAAAACGTAACTGTCATTTCTGGCATTCTGGGAGCAGTATTCCTATCAACACAATCAGCAAATCCTCAGCTGCAGCCTCAGCCTGCCTAGTAAGATAAGAAGACAGAACGGTCCTCCCTCCTCCCCAGCAATCAGAGGACTGTGACACAAGGAGGCCGGAGACATGGCTCCCTACAACACCACACACCTGCAGCCGCATCACTATGGTAACAGTACAGATAGCAGGCGTGTGTTGTAAGTTCACTGCTCCTTTAACCCCTTAGCGACCGCCGATACGCCTTTTAACAGCGGCCGCTAAGGGTACTTAAACCACAGCGCCGTTAATTAACGGCGCTGTGGAAAAAGTCCATAGCGCCCCCCAGAGGCCGATTTTCTCCGGGGTCTCGGCTGCCGAGGGTAGCCGAGACCCCAGAGAACATGATTCGGGGGGGTTTTAACCCACCCCGCATTTGCGATCGCCGGTAATTAACCGTTTACCGGGCGATCGCAAAAAAAAAAAAGCGATCTCTTTTTAATTTCTCTGTCCTCCGATGTGATCGCACATCGGAGGGCAGAGAAAAGGGGTCCCAGGTGGCCCCCCAATACTCACCTAGCTCCCCCGATGCTCCTCGTGTCTCCCGGTGGGCGCCGCCATCTTCAAAATGGCGGGCGCATGCGCAGTGCGCCCGCCGGCCGGCACCGGGAGAATCTTTGGGGTCTCGGCTGCCGGGGGTAGCCGAGACCCCAAAGAGCATGATCGGGGTCGGTATTACCGACCCCTGTTTTGCGATCGCCGGTAATTAACTGTTTACCGGCGACCGCAAAAAAAAAAAAAAAAGTAAAGTGTAATTCTCTGTCCTCTGATGTGATCGCACATCAGAGGACAGAGAAATAGGGGGATTCGGGGACCCTAGCATACTCACCTAGGTCCCTGGATCCTCTTGCTGCTCCTCCTGGCCGCCGGCAGAAGAACATGGCGGACGCAAGCCCAGTGCGCCCGCCATCTGTCTCCATCTGCCGGCCGGCAGGAGAACAGCAGTTGGGGCTAAAATTAGGGTTAGGGGTAGGGTTAGGGGTAGGGGTAGGGTTAGGGCTAGGGCTAGGGGTAGGGCTAGGGGTAGGGCTAGGGTTGGGGCTAAATTTAGGGTTAGGGCTAAATTTAGGGTTAGGGTTGGGGCTAAACTTAGGGTTAGGCTTCTTTCACACTTCCGTCGGTACGGGGCTGTCGCAATGCGTCGGCCCGACATACCGACGCACGTTGTGAAAATTGTGCACAACGTGGGCAGCAGCTGTAGTTTTTCAACGCATCCGCTGCCCAATCTATGTCCTGGGGAGGAGGGGGCGGAGTTACGGCCACGCATGCGCGGTCAGAAATGGCGGATGCGACGTACAAAAAAACGTTTCATTGAACGTTTTTTTGTGCTGACGCTCCGCCAAAACACAACTGATCCAGTGCACGACGGACGCGACGTGTGGCCATCCGTCACGATCCGTCGGCAATACAAGTCTATGGGCAAAAAACGCATCCTGCGGGCACATTTGCAGGATCCGTTTCTTGTCCAAAACGACGGATTGCGACGGAATGCCAAACGACGCAAGTGTGAAAGTAGCCTTAGGGCTAGGGTTGGGGCTAAAGTTAGGGCTAGGGTTGGGGCTAAAGTTAGGGTTAGAGCTGGGATTAGGGTTAGGGTTTGGATTAGGGTTGGTATTAGGGTTAGGGTTGGCATTAGGGTTACGCTTGGGATTAGGGTTAGGTTTGGGATTAGGGTTAAGGTTAGGGTTGTGATTAGGGGTGTATTGGGATTAGGGTTAGGTTTGAGGTTAGGGTTGAGATTAGGATTAGGGGTGTGTTGGATTTAGGGTTTTGATTAGGGTTATGGTTAGGGTTGACATTAGGGTTGTTTTGGGGTAAGGGTTGTGATTATGGTTAGGGTTAGTGATTAGGATTATGGATCAGGTTGGGATTAGGGTTAGGGGTGTGTTGGGGTTAGGGTTGGAGCTAGAATTGGGGGGTTTCCACCGTTTAGGTACATCAGGGGGTCTCCAAACACGACAGCCAATTTTGCGCTCAAAAAGTCAAATGGTGCTCCCTCCCTTCTGAGCTCTGCCGTGCGCCCAAACAGTGGGTTACCCCCACATATGGGGTACCAGCATACTCAGGACAAATTGGACAACAACTTTTGGGGTCCAATTTCTCTTGTTACCCTTGTGAAAATAAAAACTTGGGGGCTACAAAATCTTTTTTGTGGAAAAAAAAAAATATTTTTTATTTTCACGGCTCTGCATTACAAACTTCTGTGAAGCACTTGGGCATTCAAGGTTCTCACCACACATCTAGATAAGTTCCATGGGGGTCTAGTTTCCAAAATGGGGTCACTTGTGGGGGATTTCTACTGTTTAGGCACATCAGGGGCTCTCCAAACGCGACATGGCGTCCAATCTCAATTCCAGCCAATTCAACATTGAAAAAGTAAAACGGCACTCCTTCTCTTCCAAGCTCTGCGGTGCGCCCAAACAGTGGTTTACCCCCACATATGGGGTATCGACGTATTCAGGAGAAATCGCACAACAACTTTTGTGGTCTAATTTCTCCTGTTGCCCTTGTGAAAATAAGAATTTGTGGGCGAAAAGATCATTTTTGTGTAAACAAAAGCGATTTTTTATTTTCACGGCTCTACATTATAAACTTCTGTGAAGCACTTGGGGGTTCAAAGTGCTCACCACACATCTAGATAAGTTCCTTAAGGGGTCTAGTTTCCAAAATGGTGTCACTTGTGGGGGGTTTCCACTGTTTAGGCACATCAGGGGCTCTCTAAATGTGACATGGTGTCCGATCTCAATTCCAGCCAATTCTACATTGAAAAAGTCAAACGGCGCTCCTTCACTTCTAAGTTCTGCGGTGCGCCCTAACAGTGGTTTACCCCCACATATGGGGTATTGGCGTATTCAGGAGAAATTGCATAACAAAATTTATGGTTACATTTCTGTTTTTACACTTGTGAAAATAAAAAAATGGTTCTGAATTAAGATGTTTGCAAAAAAAAGTTAAATGTTCATTTTTTCCTTCCACATTGTTTCAGTTCCTGTGAAGCACGTAAAGGGTTAATAAACTTCTTGAATGTGGTTTTGAGAACCTTGAGGGGTGTAGTTTTTAGAATGGTGTCACACTTCATTATTTTCTATCATATAGACCCCTCAAAATGACTTCAAATGTGACGTGGTCCCTAAAAAAAAATGGTGTTGTAAAAATGAGAAATTGCTGGTCAACTTTTAACCCTTATAACTCCCTAACAAAAAAAAATTGTTTCCAAAATTGTGATGATGTAAAGTAGACATGTGGGAAATGTTGTTTATTAACTATTTTTCGTGACATAACTCTCTGATTTAAGGGCATAAAAATACAAAGTTTGAAAATTGCAAAATTTTAAAAATTTTCGCCATATTTCCGTTTTTTTCATAAATAATCGCAAGTAATATCGAAGAAATGTTACCACTAACATGAAGTACAATATGTCACGAAAAAACAATCTCAGAATCAGCGGGATCCGTTGAAGCGTTCCAGAGTTATAACCTCATAAAGTGACAGTGGTCAGAATTGCAAAAATTGGCCCGGTCATTAAGTACCAAATTGGCTCTGTCACTAAGGGGTTAAGGAAAGCATGCAGTGGCCTTGTCAGCAGACCTCCTCACCACGAGGGGGCGGCGCATGACGTCACGGGGCACCTGACAGCAGGCCCTTCACCTTCACGCACGCCTGCAGTGTGCGCCCCGCCCCTTCACACATGTCGGTCGGAGCGACGCAGTGATAACCACGCCCCCCGAACTGTCCTAACTACGCCAGAGAAGCCTGTACGAGCGGTGACCTCTGTGTACCGGACAGGGACGGCGGAACATCTACCGCGCGACCATACAGGCCAGCACCCGCCCCTAATCCCAGATAACACTGCGTTACAGAGCTATTACACCGAGGAGCGGGTCGTACCTATACAGGGATGCCGGTGGATGACTTGCTGGCCTTCAGTGCGGACCCCGGAGAGGAGAACGGAGGACACGCCAGCGGGTGTGCGAGACACAGCAGAGCCCCAGCGCTTCCGCGTGTCAGCTGCTCTGCTTGTTTTCGTTCTCGCTCTCGTCAGGCTACGTCACTTCCGGTTTCCATGATGGGGAGGTGTCAGCTGACTGGAATTCCTGGGACAGAGGCGGCTGTGATCCGCTGACGTCACCTGGGGGAGGAGCCCGGCGCTCACTGCCATGGAAACTGGGAAACAAACCTGCACTCACCTATTGTTTCCACACTGCTGTGTCAGTGATGCCCGGGGCTGAGCGCTGCCCCTCTGTGAGCACCTCTGCCCACATGTGTCATAAGTGCGGCCCCTCTGTGAGCACCTCTGCCCATATGTGATAAGTGCTGCCCCCTCTGTGAGCACCTCTGCCCATATGTGATAAATTCTGCCCCTCTGTGAGCACCTCTGCCCATATGTGATAAGTGCTGCCCCTCTGTGAGCACCTCTGCCCATATGTGATAAATTCTGCCCCTCTGTGAGCGCCTCTGCCCATATGTGATAAATTCTGCCCCTCTGTGAGCACCTCTGCCAATGTGATAAGTGCTGCCCCTCTGTGAGCACCTCTGCCCATATGTGATAAATTATGCCCCTCTGTGAGCACCTCTGCCAATATGTGATAAGTGCTGCCCCTCTGTGAGCACCTCTGCCCATATGTGATGAATTTTGCCCCTCTGTGAGCACCTCTGCCAATATGTGATAAGTGCTGCCCCCTCTGTGAGCACCTCTGCCCATATGTGATAAATTCTGCCCCTCTGTGAGCACCTCTGCCCATATGTGATAAGTGCTGCCCCCTCTGTGAGCACCTCTGCCCATATGTGATAAGTGCTGCCCCCTCTGTGAGCACCTCTGCCCATATGTGATAAATTCTGCCCCTCTGTGAGCACCTCTGCCCATATGTGATAAGTGCTGCCCCTCTGTGAGCACCTCTGCCCATATGTGATAAATTCTGCCCCTCTATGAGCGCCTCTGCCCATATGTGATAAATTCTGCCCCTCTGTGAGCACCTCTGCCCATATGTGATAAATTCTGCCCCTCTGTGAGCACCTCTGCCAATATGTGATAAGTGCTGCCCCCTCTGTGAGCGCCTCTGCCCATATGTGATAAATACTGCCCCTCCGTGAGCACCTCTGCCCATATGTGATAAGTGCTGCCCCCTCTGTGAGCGCCTCTGCCAATATGTGATAAGTGCTGCCCCTCTGTGAGCACCTCTGCCCATATGTGATAAGTGCTGCCCCTCTGTGAGCACCTCTGCCCATATGTGATAAATTCTGCCCCTCTGTGAGCACCTCTGCCAATATGTGATAAGTGCTGTCCCTCTGTGAGCACCTCTGCCCATATGTGATAAATTCTGCCCCTCTGTGAGCGCCTCTGCCCATATGTGATAAATTCTGCCCCTCTCTGAGCACCTCTGCCCATATGTGATAAATTCTGCCCCTCTGTGAGCACCTCTGCCCATATGTGATAAATTCTGCCCCTCTGTGAGCGCCTCTGCCAATATGTGATAAGTGCTGCCCCCTCTGTGAGCACCCCTGCCCATATGTGATAAATTCTGCCCCTCTGTGAGCACCTCTGCCCATATGTGATAAATTCTGCCCCTCTGTGAGCGCCTCTGCCAATATGTGATAAGTGCTGCCCCTCTGTGAGCACCCCTATCCATATGTGATAAATGCTGCCCCTCTGTGAGCACCCCTATCCATATGTGATAAGTGCTGCCCCTCTGTGAGCACCCCTGCCAATATGTGATAAATGCTGCCCCTCCGTGAGCACCTCTGCCAATATGTGATAAATGCTGCCCCTCTGTGAGCACCTCTGCCAATATGTGATAAGTGCTGCCCCCTCTGTGAGCACCTCTGCCCATATGTGATAAGTGCTGCCCCCTCTGTGAGCGCCTCTGCCAATATGTGATAAGTGCTGCCCCTCTGTGAGCGCTTCTGCCAATATGTGATAAGTGCTGCCCCTCTGTGAGCACCTCTGCCCATATGTGATAAGTGCTGCCCCTCTGTGAGCACCTCTGCCCATATGTGATAAATTCTGCCCCTCTGTGAGCACCTCTGCCAATATGTGATAAGTGCTGTCCCTCTGTGAGCACCTCTGCCAATATGTGATAAGTGCTGCCCCTCTGTGAGCACCTCTGCCAATATGTGATAAGTGCTGCCCCTCTGTGAGCGCCTCTGCCAATATGTGATAAGTGCTGCCCCTCTGTGAGCGCCTCTGCCAATATGTGATAAGTGCTGCCCCTCTGTGAGCACCTCTGCCCATATGTGATAAGTGCTGCCCCTCTGTGAGCACCTCTGCCCATATGTGATAAGTGCTGCCCCTCTGTGAGCACCTCTGCCCATATGTGATCAGTGCTGCCCCTCTGTGAGCACCTCTGCCCATATGTGATAAATTCTGCCCCTCTGTGAGCACCTCTGCCAATATGTGATAAGTGCTGCCCCTCTGTGAGCGCCTCTGCCAATATGTGATAAGTGCTGCCCCTCTGTGAGCACCTCTGCCAATATGTGATAAGTGCTGCCCCCTCTGTGAGCACCTCTGCCAATATGTGATAAGTGCTGCCCCTCTGTGAGCACCTCTGCCAATATGTTATAAGTGCTGCCTCCTCTGTGAGCACCTCTGCCAATATGTGATAAGTGCTGCCCCTCTGTGAGCACCCCTATCCATATGTGATAAATGCTGCCCCTCTGTGAGCACCCCTATCCATATGTGATAAGTGCTGCCCCTCTGTGAGCACCTCTGCCAATATGTGATAAGTGCTGCCCCCTCTGTGAGCACCTCTGCCAATATGTGATAAGTGCTGCCCTCTGTGAGCACCCCTATCCATATGTGATAAATGCTGCCCCTCTGTGAGCACCCCTATCCATATGTGATAAGTGCTGTCCCTCTGTGAGCACCTCTGCCAATATGTGATAAGTGCTGCCCCTCTGTGAGCACCCCTATCCATATGTGATAAGCTCTGTCCCTCTGTGAGCCTCTCTGCCCATATGTGATAAATGCTGCCCCTCTGTGAGCACCTCTGTCCATATGTGATAAATGATGCCCCTCTGTGAGCGCATCTATCCATATGTGATAAATGATGCCCCTCTGTGAGCACCTCTGTCCATATGTGATAAATGCTGCCCCTCTGTGAGCGCATCTGTCTATATGTGATAAGCACTGCCCCTCTGTGAGCACCTCTGTCCATATGTGATAAATGTTGCCCCTCTGTGAGCGCATCTGTCCATATGTGATAAATGCTGCCCCTCTGTGAGCACCTCTGCCCATATGTGATAAGCGCTGCTCCTCTGTGAGCGCCTCTGCCCATGTGTGACAGGCACTGCCCCTCTGTGAGCACCTCTGCCCATATGTGATAAGCACTGCTCCTCTGTGAGCGCCTCTGCCCATATGTGATAAGCGCTGTTCCTCTGTAAGCACCTCTGCCCATATGTTGTAAGCGCTGCCCCTCTGAGCACCTCTGCCCATATATAAGCGCTGCTCCTCTGTGAGCACCTCTGTCTGTATGTGATAAGCGCTGCCCCTCTGTGAGTGCTTATGCCCATATGTGACAGGCACTGCCCCTCTGTGAGCGCCTCTGCCCATATATGATAATAACTGCTTCTCTGTGAGCACTTCTGCCCATATGTGATAAGCGCTGCTCCTATGTGAGCACCTGTCCATGTGTGATAAGTGCTGCCCCTCTGTGAGCGCCTCTGTCCATATGTGAGCACCTCTGCCCATATGTGATAAATGCTGCCCCTCTGTGAGCACCTCTGTCCATATGTGATAAATGCTGCCCCTCTGTGAGCACCTCTTCATATGTGATAAATTCTGCCCCTCTGTGAGCGCATCTGTCCATATGTGATAAGTGCTGCCCCTCTGTGAGCACCTCTGCCCATATGTGATAAGCACTGCTCTTCTATGAGCACCTCTGCCCATATGTGATAAGTGCTGCCCCTCTGTGAGCCCCTGTGCCTATATGTGACAGGCACTGCCCCTCTGTGAGCAGCACTGTCCATATATGATAAGCACTGATCCTCTGTGAGCACCTCTGCCCATATGTCATAAGTGCTGCCCCTCTGTGAGCACCTCTGCCCATATGTGATAAGAGCTGCTCCTATGTGAGCACCGCTGCCCATATGTAATAAGCGCTGCTCCTCTGTAAGCACCTCTGTCTGTATGTGATAAGCGCTGCCCCTCTGTGAGTGCCTCTGCCCGTATGTGATAAGCGCTACCCCTACTGTGAGTGCCTTTTCTCCTCTGTGAGCAACGCTGCCATTTGGCTGAGCTCCTCTGTGAGTGCCGCTGCACTTATCCTGAGATCCTCTGTGAGTGCCGCTGCACTTATGCCGAGCTCCTCTGCAAGCACCGCTGCCTTATATGTGACAAGTCTTGCCCCTTTGTGAACGCCTCTGCCCCTCTGTGAGCACCACTTCTCTTTGAGCTGCTCATCCTGTGAGTGCCTCTGCCTCTATGTGATAAGCGCTGCCCTTTTGTGAGCGCCGCTGCTCCTCTGTTAGTGTCTCTGCTCCTCTGAGCTCCTCTGTGAGCACCTCTGCTCCTCTGTGAGCGCCGCTGCTTCTCTTAGCGCCACTGTGAGCAGCACTCCCCCTTTGTGAGTGCCTCTACTCAGCTGTGAGCAGCACTCCTCTGTGAGTGCCACCGCCCTTCTGTGAGCACCTTTACTCATCTGTGAGCAGCACTGCCCCTCTGTGATCCCCGCTGCTCCTCTGTCATGTCCTGTACTGAGTGTGCCCTCACCCCTGATTTCCCTTAAAAAGAGATGACTGGCAATATAAATTCACCAGCTCAGCCTTACTTAAAGGGATTGTCTATCATTATTTATATATTTTTAGCCATGAGTAATAGTCACAAAATAACAAGTGGAGACTTTTCCACCTCATGTCACTCATGTTGATCCAGGAAAGGCCGCTACAGAGGCAATGATTGTAGTCTTTCAGTTGTCACAGGACCACTAAAGCTAGTGATTGGCTGCAGCCATCAGGTGACTATAACAGTACGGATGTTTCTCTGATCATGCGTTGTTGTAATCACCTGACTGCTGCAGCCAATCACAGGCTTGAATGGTCTTGTGACATGTGGCTGCACAATCAATACTACAGGAGCTGGTACCGGCCAACAGAGTGACCCACAAGGGTGTCAGGAGTGGTGATTTTATTAAAGGGGTTGTCCAGTCTTGCACTATGTGACTGCGGACTATATGTGATTGCAATCTTGTGAACCATCGCATCACGCGCAGAGGATCTTCCAGGAGTGGGTGGCCCTTGACCCCAAGTATGTGATTTGCATGCATGCTCTCACATGATGGCTAGACGTGTACGGCCTCGCTCAATGCAACTGTATCAATGAAGGCCGGACACATCTAGTCAGAACGTGGCCATAAGTATTCAGATTTCATACTTGCAGTCACATGACCACCGGCCCCGGAGATTTATCACAGTGTGCGCACTGCGAGGATTCACAATTCTGCAGTCGCACAGAGTGACTGCAGACTTGTAGCCTAAGGCCGGACAACCCCTTTAAACATAAGTTAGTGTCAAAACTGCTCATAAATGTTGTTAATGCTCCCCAAAAGGACTCTGCTTTCTACTAAAGTTAGGTCCAAATTCATAGATCCAACAATCTTCTGCTGCCGCCACAGTGAGGAGCGAGATCTCGCTCCAGTAATCCAGCTCTGCCATGCACTGTTACCGAATGATAACATTATTACAGCAGTTACTGTTCGGTAACAGTGTAAGAAAGGTTTTGGCAGCGCTGGATTAGTGCAAATAGTGAGATCGTGCTCTTTCACTACCAGGGGAGTCTGAGAAGATTGTGGGAACTTGATCACCAGGAAGTTTGGGTCCAACTTTGGCAGAAAGTTGAGCCTGTGCAGGCGAAATTATGGATACATTATGGATACTTATGAGCAGTAATGGCACTGATATATTTAATAAAATCGCCAGTCTGGGGCTGCCCACACTTATATTTAATAAGAACAACCCCAGATTGGTGACAGGTCCTCTTTTTTCCTACTTGCCTAGAACCTGATCCCAAGGGCCTTGTCACTTCTAAGCTGTGTCTCCAAGATGTCTATGAATTCTCTGTGAAGGTGAAAAAGACTGAATCCAGTGAAAGGCTATTAAGGTACAGTATGTGCAATGTACAATAAGCGATTTATACCAAGCTTGCCATGTGTCTGGTGTCATTTTGTCTAATCATCCAGAGAAAAATCTATTTCTCTTCGATCTGTTTCCTCTCCTGTTATTGTTATAAAAGCAAGTAGTAATCAATTCTGTTTCATTTGATTTTTTTTTTTGCAAGACTTTCAATTTTTAAACTCAAACATTACGTAACGGGGGTGGTGGAACCACTGTGCCACGGTCTGAGGAGAACCTTGATCAATGTGACTGTGAGCGCCTGACTTTTCATTAGAGCCCCTGTTGTTGGGGTTATGCTTGGCTCCCGATGAACACGGGTGCTACTCTTGGACAGACCTCGGATACACCACAGCTGACCACCAGGGGACAGGGAGCTGGAATAAACCATTTAGAGAGTACAGCTGCTGCAGGCAGGAACATAAGGATAACTCATAGCTATGGCCTGTATACAGAAAAGGCACTGTCAAGTGCGGAGTGGACCGGCTAGTATACAGTTGAGCACAGGCAGGAGCAGAGTGGACTGGCTGGTATACAGTTGAACACTGGCAGGTGCAGCGTGGACGGGCTGGTTTACAGATTAGCACTGGCAGGTGCAGTGTGGACCTGCTGGTATACAGATGAGCACTGGCTGGACAGGCTGGTGCACAGATAAGCGCTGGCAGGTACGGCTGAAATACAGATATGCAAACAAATACGGGCAGACAGGTACTGGGAGTAGACGAATTAGCGGATACTTTGGAACCTGACAAGTAGCAAGCGTGCTAAGGGCAGACTACGTTGCTCAGAAACATCCATGCTGGAGAAGGAGCCTTAAAGGGACTCTGTCACCTGAATTTGAAGGGAACAATCTTCAGCCATAGAGGCGGGGTTTTCGGGTGTTTGATTCACCCTTTCCTTACCTGCTGGCTGCATGCTGGCTGCAATATTGGATTGAAGTTCATTCTCTGTCCTCCGTAGTACACGCCTGCACAAGGCAAGCAGGCGTGTACTACGGAGGACAGAGAATGAACTTCAATCCAATATTGCAGCCAGCATGCAGCCAGCGGGTAAGGAAAGGGTGAATCAAACACCCGAAAACCCCGCCTCTATGGCTGAAAATTGTTCCCTCCAAATTCAGGTGACAGAGTCCCTTTAAATAGTAAGTGTCCCCAGCTATTGGCTAGGAACACTTTAGGACGGCGTGCATGGCCCCTTTAAGAGGGAGGAAGCACGCGCTCCCTAAGCACAGTGTCCTGGGATCTGCATGCCATGCGCATACCCTGTACTGTCGCCTCCAATGAAGATGGAGGAAGTGAGAGAGGGCTGCGGTAGTGAGTTAGGCTTGTTTCACACGTCAGTGTCTCCGGTACGAGAGGTGACAGTTTCCTCACGTATCGGAGACACTGACACACGTAGACACATAAAAATCACTGCATCTGTTCAGATGTCATTGATTTTTTGCGGACCGTGTCTCCGTGTGCCAAACACGGAGACATATCAGTGTTCGTGGGAGCGCACATATTACACAGACCCATTAAAGTCAATGGGTCCATGTAAAACACGTACCGCACACGGACGCTGTCCGTGTGCAGTCCGTGTGCCGTGCAGGAGACAGCGCTACATTAAGCGCTGTCCCCCCCACTGGTGCTGAATCCGCGATTCATATCTTCCCTGCAGCAGCGTTTGCTGCAGGGAAGATATGAATAATAGTGTTTAAAATAAAGATCTATCTGTCCCACCCCCTGTGCGCCCCCCCCCCGCTGTTCTGAAAATACTCACCCGCCTCCCTCATTGGCTGTCGCTGCTTCCTGGACTGGCCGCATCTTCTCCTGTATGCGGTCACGTGGGGCCGCTGATTACAGTCATGAATATGCGGCTCCACCTCCCATAGGGGTGGAGCCGCATATTCATGACTGTAATCGGCGGCCCCACGTGACCGCATACAGGAGAAGATGCGGCCAGACCATTAAGCAGCGCCAGCCAGCGAGGGAGGCGGGTGAGTATTTTCAGAACAGCGGGGGGGCGCACAGGGGGTGGGAGGGGGGGGACAGATAGATCTTTATTTTAAACACTATTATTCATATCGTCTGTGCAGCAAACGCTGCTGCAGGGAAGATATGAATCGCGGCTTCAGCACGATGCAGGGGACAGCGCTAAACTTTAGCGCTGTCTCCTGCACGGTGCGTGTGGTACCCAGTGGGCACACGGGCGGCACACCTGTGCCGCACGTGTGCCACACTGATGTGCCACGTGAGCACACTGACACGGATAACTCCAGTACCGATTTTATACGGTACTGGAATTATCTGGACGTTTGAAACCGGCCTTAGACGGTGTCCCTGCCGGGGATGCAGGGACGCCGGCTTTACACATTAGAAGCACAATACTGCAAAGCAATGATAAAACAAGGATAAAAAAAGGAATCTGTGGTAAGAAAATAACCTATTGTTTAAATACGGTATGTTTTTTATACTTTTTTTTTAATTTTGCAATTTTTTTCCTCATAATACAAACTTTATTAAATAACTAAGTAATCTTGAAATTTTCACACTGGTTATTAGCGCCGTTTTAGACTCAAAAATCCTGTACTTTCATGAACAATTTTAGGCCCACTTCATAAGGCCTGATATTTCCGCTCCTGGAAAAAACAGTACCAGTGCTATCCATGTCCGTGTGTTATATACCTGTGTCATCCGTGTGCGGTCCTTGTGCTGCATTAGTGTGACACGTACCGACGCCTGAGATAAGTGGTTCAGTTCATGTTGTGTACATCTTGTATTAAATAAATAATAAAAAAATGTTGTGAGCTCCCCCGTAATTTTCCTAACCAGCAGAGGGACAGCCGTCCACTAAAGGTTGATGTTAGTAATCTGGCAAAGGGGACAATATGCCAAAAGGTTCCTAGGCTATTAAAAGCCTGGAAAGGGGCCAGGGATATTGGCACCTCTCCCAGGCTAAGAACATCAGACCTCAACAATGGCACATCCATAAAATATTCCAAGACTAGCGATTATCCTCACTCTTCCTACTTGCCCTGCTGCGGTGGCAAGCGGTCAACTGTTTTATGGTTGCTGACGTTAAAATTTTTTTAAAAAGACACAGTAAAAAGTCATTTAATAGAAATAAACACTCCCCACCCTTTTTCCCATTTATTACTGTAAAATTAAAAATAATAAAACACCATATTCCTCACCTGTCTGACGACAATCCATTTGTCCCACGAAGAGCCCAACTCTGCTTCATCTGGATTACATGGCTGAGCGGTGGCATGATGCGACCGTTCAGCCGTGAACCTAAGAGACACTGAGCTGAGCTCGAGACACAGCTTCAGTGACAAGCGGTAAAATCATGGAGGTTACCACAGGTCACAACCAGCTGTTCCCATGGTCAGTTCAGTGTGAGTCGACCGATGAACTGCGGTCACCTTCATGATACTGGTGGATTGGAGATACTGTAGAGGGGCAGCCTAGAAAAAAAGATTTAAAAACTCTTTGGGAGGGATTTTTTTTACAAATGGATTTTGGTACTGGAAACCCCATTTAAATAGAAATGAGTTTTTGAGTTTTGTAAAAAAAGAAATCAGTTACATTTTCTGCTTTGAAAACTCCCATTTTTTTATTATTTCTTGCATTTTTCTGAAATTTTAGAATGTTCTATCCATTTATTCTTCATATCACCCCTTTTTTTTTGCATATTTTTGGAGGTAGTCTTATAAAATGGAACAGAAAACAGAAATAGTGATGCAGATGTGAGTGAAACTAGCCTAACAGTAGTAACCATGCAGAATGTATCAACTGCAGCTACAGTATCTCCTGTCTGTTATACATTATTCCCTAGTTTAGATTAACCTACTTAACATACCTCTCCACATCTGCGGCACTGCTCTGCAAATCTCTTCACTGGCTCTCAATATCCTCTCGAATAAAATATAACGGGCTAGCTCTAAGCTTTTAATGCTCTTTTAATGTATTTTCCCCTGATGTGTCTGCAGTATTCTATTAATACAACCTTTTAAATCTTTTTTTTCCCTGCTCTCATTTGGTGCCTACACTAAAGAAAACGTAAAATATCACATTAAACTACAGCAGATGATTTTTAAACTAATTCTTATATAATATTAAAAAAAAACTAAACTTTTGAAAAGTTTTGGGTATATAGTCAGAAAAGGATCTTTGTAAAATATCTAAAAAAATTATTGACTTCATCTCTACTCCTGTCATTTCCAAAGAGGTGTATTATATTGTACATCCTACCTTTAACCCCTTTACCCCCAAGAGTGGTTTGCACGTTATGGACCAGGCCAATTTTTACAATTCTGACCACTGTCCCTTTATGAGGTTATAACTCTAGAACGCTTCAACGGATCCCGGTGATTCTGACACTGTTTTCTCGAGACATATTGTACTTCATGATAGTGGTAAAATTTCTTTGATAGTACCTGCGTTTATTTGTGAAAAAAATGGAAATTTGGCAAAAATTTTGAAAATTTCACAATTTTCCAACTTTGAATTTTTATGCAATTAAATCACAGAGATATGTCACACAAAATACTTAATAAGTAACATTTTCCACATGTCTACTTTACATCAGCACAATTTGGGAACCAAAAATTTTTTTTGTTAGGGAGTTATAAGGGTTAAAAGTTGACCAGCAATTTCTCATTTTTACAACACCATTTTTTTTAAGGGACCACATCTCATTTGAAGTCATTTTGAGGGGTCTATATGATAGAAAATACCCAAGTGTGACACCATTCTAAAAACTGCACCCCTCAAGGTGCTCAAAACCACATTCAAGAAGTTTATTAACCCTTCAGGTGTTTCACAGGAATGTTTGGAATGTTTCAATAAAAATGAACATTTAACTTTTTTTCACAAAAAATTTACTTCAGCTCCAATTTGTTTTATTTTACCAAGGGTAACAGGAGAAAATGGACCCCAAACGTTGTTGTACAATTTGTCCTGAGTACGCTGATACCCAATATGTGGAGGTAAACCACTGTTTGGGCGCATGACAGAGCTCGGAAGCGAAGGAGCGCCATTTGACTTTTCAATGCAAAATTGACTGGAATTGAGATGGGACGCCATGTTGCGTTTGGAGAGCCACTGATGTGCCTAAACATTGAAACCCCCCACAAGTGACACCATTTTGGAAAGTAGACCCCCTAAGGAACTTATCTAGAGGTGTGGTGAGCACTTTGACCCATTAAGTGCTTCACAGAAGTTTATAATGCAGAACCGTAAAAATAAAAAATCGTTTTTTTCACAAAAATTATCTTTTCACCCCCAATTTTTTATTTTCCCAAGGGTAAGAGAAGAAATTGGACCCCAAAAGTTGTTGTACAATTTGTCCTGAGTACGCTGATACCCCATATGTGGGAGTAAACCACTGTTTGGGCGCATGGGAGAGCTCGGAAGGGAAGGAACGCCGTTTGACTTTTCAATGCAAAATTGACAGGAATTGAGATGGGACACCATGTTGCATTTGGAGAGCCACTGATGTGCCTAAACATTGAAACCCCCCACAAGTGACACCATTTTGGAAAGTAGACCCCCTAAGGAACTTCTCAAGATGTGTGGTGAGCACTTTGACCCACCAAGGGCTTCACAGAAGTTTATAATGCAGAGCCGTAAAAATAAAACAACATTTTTTTCCCACAAAAATTATTTTTTAGCCCCCAGTTTTGTATTTTCCCGAGGGTAACAGGAGAAATTGGACCCCAAAAGTTGTTGTCCAATTTCTCCTGAGTGCACTGATACCCCATATGTGGGGGGGAACCACCGTTTGAGCGCATGGCAGAGCTCGGAAGGGAAGGAGCATCATTTGGAATGCAGACTTAGATGGATTGGTCTGCAGGCGTCACATTGCGTTTGCAGAGCACCATATATACCTAAACAGTAGAAACCCCCCACAAGTGACCGCATATTGGAAACTAGACCCCCCAAGGAACTTATCTAGATGTGTTGTGAGAACTTTGAACCCCCAACTGTTTCACTACAGTTTATATCGCAGAGCCGTGAAAATAGAAAATCCTTTTTTTCCCACAAAAATTATTTTTTAGCCCCCACTTTTGTATTTTCCCAAGGGGAACAGGAGAAATTGGACCCCAAAAGTTGTTGTACAATTTGTCCTGAGTACGCTGATACCCCATATGTTGGGGTAAACCCCTGTTTGGGCACACGGGAGAGCTCGGAAGGGAAGTAGCACTGTTTTACTTTTTCAAAGCAGAATTGGCTGGAATTGAGATCGGACGCCATGTCACGTTTGGAGAGCCCCTGATGTGCCTAAACAGTGGAAACCCCCCAATTATAACTGAAACCCTAATCCAAACACACCCCTAACCCTAATCCCAACGGTAACCCTAACCACACCTCTAACCCAGACACACCCCTAACCCTAATCCCAACCCTATTCCCAACCGTAAATGTAATCCAAACCCTAACCCTAACTTTAGCCCCAACCCTAACTGTAGCCTTAACCCTAGCCCTAACCCTAGCCCCAACCCTAACCCTAGCCCCAACCCTAGCCCCAACCCTAGCCCCAATCCTAGCCCCAACCCTGACCCTAGCCCTAACCCTAATGGGAGAATGGAAATAAATACATTTTTTACATTTTTTAATTTTTCTCTAACTAAGGGGATGATGAAGGGGGGTTTGATTTACTTTTATAGTGAGTTTTTTAGCGGATTTTTATGATTGGCAGCCGTCACACACTGAAAGACACTTTTTATTGCAAAAAATATTTTTTGCGTTACCACATTTTGAGAGCTATAATTTTTCCATATTTTGGTCCACAGAGTCATGTGAGGTCTTGTTTTTTGCGGGACGAGTTGAAGTTTTTATTTGTATCATTTTCGGGCACGTGACATTTTTTGATCGCTTTTTATTCCGATTTTTGTGAGGCAGAATGACCAAAAACCAGCTATTCATGAATTTCTTTTGGGGGAGGCGTTTATACCGTTCTGCGTTTGGTAAAATGGATAAAGCAGTTTTATTCTTCGGGTCAGTACGATTACAGCAATACCTCATTTATATCATTTTTTTATGTTTTGGCGCTTTTATACGATAAAAACTATTTTATAGAAAAAATAATTATTTTTGCATCGCTTTATTCTGAGGACTATAACTTTTTTATTTTTTTGCTCATGATGCTGTATGGCAGCTTGTTTTTTGTGGGACAGGATGACGCTTTCAGCGGTGCCATGGTTATTTATATCTGTCTTTTTAATCGCGCGTTATTCCACTTTTTGTTCGGTGGTATGATAATAAAGCGTTGTTTTTTGCCTCGTTTTTTTTTTTTCTTACGGTGTTTACTGAAGGGGTTAACTAGTGATATAGTTTTATAGGTGGGGTCGTTACGGACGTGGCAATATAAATATGTGTACTTTTATTGTTTGTTTTTTTTTATTTAGATAAAGAAATTAATTTATGGGAATAATATTTTTTTTTTTTCATTATTTAGGAATTTTTTTTTTTTTTTTTTACATGTAACATGATCTGAATATACTGTATAATCAATACTCTATCTTATTTGCCACTCAAGTGTGACTTTGTGACTGTTCAAGGCCAAAATATGGCACCATGGTGGCAAATTAAATCAACTATAAATTAGATATTGGGATCTTGTGGTCTTCTCTTCCATTGTGATGTATGTAAAGTAATAGCTCCTAATGGTTTTGCGTTCTTATTGTTTTAGCCCCTTAATGACCGCCAATACGTCTTTTAACTGACCTGAGATATAAGAGAATAGCCTCCCCATACAGATGACAATCCAGCATCTGTTGGTTGTACACTATAGCTGACAACTTGCTGTATCAGCCACGATCAGTATTTGCGCCTTCTAAATCTGTTTAACCCCTTAGATGCTGCTGTCAATAGTGACTACATCATTATAAATGGTTAACAGAGCGTGGGGGCTTCTTCTTTATCCCAATTGGTGCCCTCAGATCATGATTTTGTTGTCCTGATGTTTGCGATGGCAATTCATGACCAAATAGCGGCCTTAGAGTCTGCCGGCTATAGTAATCTGTTTAGAAGTTAGCAACATTTAGGTGGTAAAAATACACATTTTCATTTCTGTCATGCCATTTTGCATTAATTCCTGTAAAGCACCTGAAGGGTTAATAAACTACCTGACAGCAGTTTTCAATATGTTTAGGGGTGCTGTTAATAAAATGGTATCACGTTTGGGGGTTTCCCAATATATGGGACCCCTAAAGTCACTTTAAACATGGATAAGTCCCTAAAAAAATAAATGTGGTAAATTTCTTTGAAAAAATGAAAAATTGCTGCTACATTTTTAAACCTCCTAAAATGCTAACAAAATAAAATAACATTTTACAAATGGTGCTGATGTAAAGCAGACATGAGGGAAATGTTATTTATTAATGGTTTGCTGTTGTATGACTATCTGGATTAAAGGGATAATCATTCAAATTTAGAAAATTGCTAATTTTTTAACATTTTTCTCAAATTTTTTATATTTTTTATAAATAAACACAAAAAATGTTGAACTAAATTTACCATTATCATAAAGTATAATGTGTCACGAAAAAACAATCTCAAAATCACTGGGATTTGTTGAAGCGTTGCAGAGTTATTACCACATAAAGTGACACTGGTCAGATTTCAAAAATTTGGCTCGGTCACTAAGGGGTTAGTTGAACGTTCACATAACAGTGGGGAGTACAAAAAAAATCTCAGCTTTGCTTCATCTGTGTTTTTGGAGTACATCCTACTATATAATTGTCTAAGGGTCACTTCCGTCTTTCTGTCTGACATTCATTGGTCGCGGCTTCTGTCTGTCATGGAATCCAAGTCGCTGATATACTCACCGTTATATACTCACCGTCCGTCGGCCCCTGGATCCAGAACAGGTCTTTCCCGCTCCTCGCAACGCTCCGGTAACCGCTCCATGCATTGCAATCTCGCGAGATGATGACGTAGCGGTCTCGCGAGACCGCTACGTCATCATCTCGCGAGACCGCAATGCAGTCTTGCAGACGACATACCGGCCCCGGGGGGCTCTGTACCATGTGGCCGTTGTGTTGCGTGCCCGAACATGGACAGATGTGACAAATTCTTAAACTCTAATGGGTCCAAAGAATATACCATCAGGAGACGCATTACATGCACCTCCCGATATGTAATTTACTACGCTACCTGCCCGTGCGGATTGATTTATGTCGGGATGACCACCAGGCAGCTGAAGGTCAGAATCAGGGAGCATGTCCTAGGGATCGAGGCAGCTGCTACTCAGAACGATACATCTTTATTGAAGACCATCCCTAGGCATTTCTTAGCCCTACATCAAAGTAATATCTCGCTTCTTAGGGTCCGCGGTATTGACATACTGAATGTCAATATCCGCGGGGGGAATTTATTTAAGCGCCTTGGCCAATTAGAGACACGCTGGATTTGGCTGTTAAATACAGTTTGCCCATCAGGCTTGAACGAGAATATTAGTTATGCCCCTTATCTGTAGTCGTCGCACTGCTGCGCCTTGTCTTGCCTCTCCGCATCTTGTTTTTATTTTTGGTTTTAACACTTTTTTGTTCTCTGTTATTTAGGATCCGTAGTTTCATATATCATTACCCTGAATATTGGTGGCTCGTTTTATACCGGCAGTGTGAAGAAAGAAGTATGGCACTACAAGTGGACATGATAAATTCTACAGAAACTTGTACCCTTGGGCACAATTAAATTGGATGCCCATACTTTGTTGTACTTATATTCTGTATTGTTCCTACATGCCTTTTCTTGTTGTGACTATGTTGCCAGTATTATACCTTACCATTAGGTGTGTTATGACTAATGTTGTGTTTATTTGATATTATATGGCTTGGGTTGTATCGGGGGCATTGTAATTGGCATGTTATATGTATTCCACCAATTAGGACTTTTTTTATTTTTTTTACTTTTTTTTCCTTTTTTTTTTTTTTTTTCCGCTTTTGCATAGGTTCTTTAGCATGAGGAGGTTTTTTTCGTGTCTATTAGGCCACTTCTCAGCAATATGCATTCGTTTAGATATCGGCGATGTACTTTTTTTTTTTTTTTATGTACCTTAGATAGTCCTTGATCTGTGGTGTGCCATTCACTCTGGCGGCCGTATTTGCGCCCTTGCACCTTTTTCTGACGTCCGTCTGTTTTCTCCATGTCCTTGCCCTTCTCTCTGCCCACTTCACTAATGGCCGCTGCTTACTCTTTGGTTACGTGCGCATGCGCCGCTCCCTTCTTGCCGCCCCGGCCAATAGTCATGCACTTCCGGATGACGTGGGGCCCCACGTGCTTCCGGTTTTGCTGGCTGGACGCTGGGGGCGGACGGAGGTGCGCTGCATGGCGCGATGTTTACTACGGTCCGCTATAAATGACCGGTCCTTGCCCATTTGACACCATGCGCCCCCTGAGGAAGGTACATCTACCAAAACGCGCGTCGGGGTGTCTCGGTGTTCCCCACGCTGGTCCGGACCCATTGCAGCAGGTAATATGCACAGTGGACCACTGTGTCCACATGCCTCTGTTTACATTCCCATATACTACCTATGACAATATCTAGCCTTTTATGGCAGCACTATTTAGCCTCTTATGGCAGCACTGCTGATAACTGTATGAGCAGTAGGTGGTTGGTATGAGGCGATGTGTACTTTACTACGCTAGCTGGGTGGTTCTGGGCCGTTGCTGGGGTCACCGTACCTTGGGTGACTGCTTCTTTATGTTGCCTGTGGCATGTATTTTGTCATCTGCTGGTCCCATTTGCACTATTTGTTTGGTTTTCTGTATGTAATTTTAAATTGTTTTGTAATAAAGATACTTTTAGTGGATTCAGTGACTGCAATCTTCTTTGGTTGTTCTAATGCAGACCGGAGCGCACGAGGAGCGTCGGTAACCGCTTTGATCTGGGGGGGCCAAAGGAAGGTGAGTATATAACTATTTTTTATTTTATTTTTTTTAACAGGGATATGATGCCCACATTGCTATATACATGGGTTGTGCAATATACTACATGGGCTGTGCAATATATTACGTGGCGTGGGCTGCGCAATATACAACGTGGGCTGCGCAACATACTACGTGGACTATGCAATATACAACGTGTGCTGCGCAACATACTACGTGGGCTGCGCAACATACTACGTGGGCTGCGCAACATACTACGTGGGCTGCGCAACATACTACGTGGGCTGCGCAATATACTACGTGGGCTGCGCAATATATTATGTGGGCTGCGCAATGTACTATGTGGTCTGCGCAATATACTACGTAGGCTGCGCAATGTACTACGTGGGGTGCGCAATGTACTACGTGGGCTGCGCAATGTACTACATGGGCTGCGCAATGTACTACGTCGGCTGCGCAATGTACTGCGTGGGCTGCGCAATGTACTACGTCGGCTGTGCAATGTACTGCGTGGGCTGCGCAATGTACTGCGTGGGCTGCGCAATGTACTACGTGGGCTGCGCAATGTACTACGTGGGCTGCGCAATATACTACGTGGGCTGCGCAATGTACTGCGTGGGCTGCGCAATATACTACGTGGGCTGCGCAATATACTACATGGGCTGCGCAATGTACTACGTGGGCTGCACAATATACTACGTGGGCTGCGCAATGTACTGCGTGGGCTGCGCAATATACTACGTGGGCTGCGCAATGTACTGCGTGGGCTGCGCAATGTACTGCGTGGGCTGCGCAATGTACTGCGTGAGCTGTGCAATGTACTGCGAGGGCTGTGCAATGTACTACGTGGGCTGCGCAATATACTACGTGGGCTGCGCAATGCACTGCGTGGGCTGCGAAATGTACTGCGTGGGCTGCGCAATGTACTGCATGAGCTGCGTAATGTACTGTGTGGGCTGTGCAATGTACTGCGTGGGCTGCGCAATGTACTACGTGGGCTGTGCAATATACTACGTGGGCTGCGCAATGTACTGCGTGGGCTGCGCAATATACTACGTGGGCTGCGCAATGTACTGCGTGGGCTGCGCAATGTACTGCGTGGGCTGCGCAATGTACTGCGTGAGCTGTGCAATGTACTGCGAGGGCTGTGCAATGTACTACGTGGGCTGCGCAATATACTACGTGGGCTGCGCAATGCACTGCGTGGGCTGCGAAATGTACTGCGTGGGCTGCGCAATGTACTGCATGAGCTGCGTAATGTACTGTGTGGGCTGTGCAATGTACTGCGTGGGCTGCGCAATGTACTACGTGGGCTGTGCAATATACTACGTGGGCTGCTCAATGTACTACGTGGGCTGCGCAATGTACTACGTGGGCTGCGCAATGTACTGCGTGGCAGCACAATGTATTGCGTCGGCTGCGCAATGTACTGCGTGGGCTGCGCAATGTACTGCGTGGGCTGCGCAATGTACTGCGTGGGCTGCGCAGGCTGCGCAATGTACTGCGCGGGCTGCGCAATGTACTGCGTGGGCTGCGCAATGTTCTGCGTGGGCTGCGCAATGTACTGCGTGAGCTGCACAATGTACTGCGTGGGCTGTGCAATATACTACGTGGCTGTGCTATATACTACGCATACATATTCTAGAATACCCGATGCATTAGAATCGGGCTACCATCTAGTCTTATATAAATATTAAAAAAGTGACAAAAATGTTCAAGGTGTATTAAACAATAGCAACTTTATTAAGATTTGATTAGAATTGCTGCTAAGTCTTAAAACACTTTATAAAGTGTCTTAAGGGGATATAAAAGATGTTAGGAAACATATCTGCACAATTGCCTACTAGAGAATATGTCCTTGTATGTGATCATTGGATTTCAATTGCAACACCTCATTATAAATGATGAGGAAATCTGCTCAGTGGCTGCCAAGTCTTCTAAGCATCTACCAAGGAGATTGGTGGAATTCAAGGCTTTTCAGTGGAATGTCTCAGACCGTAAGTGAGATGAGACATTGTGTGTGCATGTGTGTGAGACACCGGCATACAAGGTGTTAGACTTGGCAATCATGTCATACAATGGCACAAAGAAAACATCAAACTCTCAAGAAGCCATTTCAGTTTGCTGCTTTTTCACGGAACTGATAGAGAGTAATATCTGGTTTCTGAAAGTAATTATGTTTATGTAAAATTGTCCCAGGCCCTTGTTTTCACAGAGCCTCCTATTATAGTCTACATATTAGGAGTCTTAGGACATGTCAAACTGTATATTGATGTTTCCTCACAAGTCTTGGGGTCATAGTTTAAGTCAGAAAGTCAAATGTATAACATATCTAATATTTTCATAACGTTTGCAAAGCTGTATATCATAGTCACCCCTTGTGAAAGGTTTTAATGCTTTTTAGGCCTGTTATTACTACTGTTAACAGCTACCAAGGTGATCACTGTACAAATATTGTTTACTTGTACGTATACCATAAGTTACTATATACGCTTCATAGACTTACTTTTCCAGCATCCAGCAATGTATATTTTTCTGCCATCTATTGCTTAAAGAATATCAACATTTTTATTCTCTTAATATATTGCAGTCATCATATTATATTGCACTGTGTATTTACAACTGTTCATTTTGCCTTTCTACCCAGCTAATTCTTCTGTTTTCCATTACATCTCTGATATCACGTGATGAATTCTTCTAAGCTCTATGTAGAAATAGGAAGTCTCATTTTCTCATTTACCTGCATGAGTCATCAATGTAAAAGTCTCTGGCAAGGGGAGGAGTGGAACAGCTGGGTCAGGAGTTGAAGAGGGGGATGCCTCAATCAGGGACAAGAGACATCCTGTTTCTGCATAGAGTTGAAAAAAGAATTACCTAACTAGGTAGAAAAGGCAAAATGAGCAATTGTAAGTACACATTGCTATATAATAATAATAATATTTTTTTTATTTATATAGCGCCAACATATTCCGCAGCACTTTACAATTAACCCCTTTCTGCCATTGGACGTACTATTCCATCCATGTGGGGTGGGCCTTACTTCCCAAGGACGGAATAGTACGTCCAGCGCGATCGGCCGCGCTCACGGGGGGAGCGCGGCCGATCGCGGCCGGGTGTCAGCTGCCTATCGCAGCTGACATCGGCACTGTGTGCCAGGAGCGGTCACGGACCACCCCCGGCACATTAACCCCCGGCACACCGCGATCAAACATGATCGCGGTGTGCCGGCTGTATAGGGAAGCATCGCGCAGGGAGGGGGCTCCCTGCGGGCTTCCCTGAGACCCCCACAGCAACGCGATGTGATCGCGTTGCTGCGAGGGTCTCTTACCTTTCTCCCGGCAGCAGCCCCGGATCCAAAATGGCCGCAGCATCCGGGTCCTGCAGGGAGAGAGGTGGCTTACCAAGTGCCTGCTCAAAGCAGGCGCTTGGTAAGCCTGCAGTGCTGTAAGTCAGATTGCTGATCTGACAGAGTGCTGTGCAAACTGTCAGATCAGCGATCTGTGATGTCCCCCCCGGGACAAAGTAAAAAAGTAAAAAAATTTCCACATGTGTAAAAAAAAAAAAAAAAAAATTCCTAAATAAATAAAGAAAACAAATATATTATTCCCATGAATACATTTCTTTATCTAAATAAAAAAAACAATAAAAAACAATAAAAGTACACATATTTAGTATCGCCGCATCCGTAACGACCCAACCTATAAAACTCCCACCAGTTAACCCCTTCAGTAAACACCGTAGGAAAAAAAAACGAGGCAAAAAACAACGCTTTATTATCATACCGCCGAACAAAAAGTGGAATAACACTATACAGTTATCATCAGCAAAAAAATGAAAAAGTTATAGTCCTCAGAATAAAGCGATGCAAAAATAATAATTTTTTCTATAAAATAGTTTTTATCGTATAAAAGCGCCAAAACATAAAAAAATTATATAAATGAGGTATCGCTGTAATCGTACTGACCCGAAGAATAAAACTGCTTTATCAATTTTACCAAACGCGGAATGGTATAAACGCCTCCCCCAAAAGAAATTCATGAATAGCTGGTTTTTGGTCATTCTGCCTCACAAAAATTGGAATAAAAAGCGATAAAAAAATGTCATGTGCCCGAAAATGTTACAAATAAAAATGTCAACTCGTCCCGCAAAAAGACCTCACATGACTCTGTGGACTCAAATATGGAAAAATTATAGCTCTCAAAATGTGGTAACGCAAAAAATATTTTTTGCAATAAAAAGCGTCTTTCAGTGTGTAACGGCTCCCAATCATAAAAATCCGCTAAAAAACCCGCTATAAAAGTAAATCAAACCCCCCTTCATCACCCCCTTAGTTAGGGAAAAATTAAAAAAATGTATTTATTTCCATTTTCCGGTTAGGGCTAGGGTTAGGGCTAGGGTTAGGGTTGAGGCTAGGGTTAAGGCTACAGTTAGGGTTGGGGCTAAAGTTAGGGTTAGGCAGGGCCGGACTGGCCATCTGGCAATTCTGGCAAATGCCAGAAGGGCCTGTCTGGTCATGGGCTGCCTTGTGTGCTATGTTGTTAACAGAATCGGCGTTCTCAAGACATCCATATTGTTAAGAGATGAGATGGAGCACTAAGTCGCTGACTCCATCACATGCCACAGCAGGCCACGGGTATCATTAGAAATATTGGTCTTGTAGAAAATCTTCCTTTCCTCCATCCAGGGTAATATTAGTAATATATCCCATCTGGTTCATCGGGACGGGGACAACATGGGCCTGTGTGATTTCAAATGCCAGGGCTGAATTTCAGCCCCAGTCCGTACCTGGGGTTAGGGTTGGGGCTAAAGTTACGGTTAGGGTTTGGATTACATTTACGGTTGGGAATAGGGTTGGGATTAGGGTTAGGGGTGTGTCTGGGTTAGAGGTGTGGTTAGGGTTACCATTGGGATTAGGGTTAGGGGCGTGTTTGGATTAGGGTTTCAGTTATAATTGGGGGGTTTCCACTGTTTAGGCACATCAGGGGCTCTCCAAACGCGACATGGCGTCCGATCTCAATTCCAGCCAATTCTGCGTTGAAAAAGTAAAACAGTGCTCCTTCCCTTCCGAGCTCTCCCGTGTGCCCAAACAGGGGTTTACCCCAACATATGGGGTATCAGCGTACTCAGGACAAATTGTACAACAACTTTTGGGGTCCAATTTCTCCTGTTACCCTTGGTAAAATAAAACAAATTGGAGCTGAAATAATTTTTTTGTGAAAAAAAGTTAAATGTTCATTTTTATTTAAACCTTCCAAAAATTCCTGTGAAACACCTGAAGGGTTAATAAGCTTCTTGAATGTGGTTTTGAGCACCTTGAGGGGTGCAGTTTTTAGAATGGTATCACACTTGGGTATTTTCTATCATATAGACCCCTCAAAATGACTTCAAATGTGATGTGGTCCCTAAAAAAAAATGGTGTTGCAAAAATGAGAAATTGCTGGTCAACTTTTAACCCTTATAACTCCCTAACAAAAAAAAATGTGGGTTCCAAAATTGTTCTGATGTAAAGTAGACATGTGGGAAATGTTACTTATTAAGTATTTTGTGTGACATCTCTCTGTGATTTAACCCCTTTACCCCCAAGGGTGGTTTGCACGTTATGGACCGGGCCAATTTTTACAATTCTGACCACTGTCCCTTTATGAGGTTATAACTCTGGAACGCTTCAACGGATCCCGGTGATTCTGACATTGTTTTCTCGTAACATATTGTACTTCATGATAGTGGTAAAATTTCTTTGATATTACTTGCGTTTATTTGTGAAAAAAATGGAAATATGGCGAAAATTTTTAAAATGTCGCAATTTTCCAACTTTGAATTTTTATGCAATGAAATCACAGAGATATGTCACACAAAATACTTAATAAGTAACATTTCCCACATGTCTACTTTACATCAGCACAATTTTGGAACCAAAATTTTTTTTTGTTAGGGAGTTATAAGGGATAAAAGTTGACCAGCAATTTCTCATTTTTACAACAAAATTTAGAAAACCATTTTTTTAGGGACCACCTCACATTTGAAGTCATTTTGAGGGGTCTATATGGCAGAAAATACCCAAAAGTGACACCATTCTAAAAACTGCACCCCTCAAGGTGCGCAAAACCATATTCAAGAAGTTGATTAACCCTTCAGGTGTTTCACAGCAGCAGAAGCAACATGGAAGGAAAAAATTAACATTTTACTTTTTAGTCACAAAAATGATCTTTCAGCAATAATTCTTTTAATTTCCCAAGGGTAAAAAGATGAAATGGACCTCAAAAGTTGTTGTCCAATTTGTTCTGAGTACGCTGATACCCCACATGTGAGGGGGAACCATTTTTTGGGCGCACGGCAGGGCTCAGAAGAAAAGGAGCGCCGTTTGACATTTTCAATCTAAAATCGGCTGGAATTGAGATCGGACGCCATGTCGCGTTTGGCGAGCCCCTGATGTGCCTAAACAGTGGAAAACCACCACAAGTAACCCCATTTTGGAAACTAGACCCCCTAAGGAACTTATATAGATGTGTCGTGAGCACTTTTATCCCCCAAGTGCTTCACGAAAGTTTATAATGCCCGGGCGTGAAAATAAAAAATCCTATTTTTTCCACAAACATGATCGTTTAGTCCCCAATTTTTTATTTTCTCAAGGGTAAAAGGAGAAATTGGACCACAAAAGTTGTTGTCCAATTTGTCCTGACTCTGAGTACGCTGATACCCCATATGTAGGGGGGAACCACTGTTTGGGCGCATGGCAGGGCTCAGAAGGAAAGGAGCGCCGTTTGACATTTTCAAGCTAAAATTGGCTGGAATTGAGATCGGTCGCCATGTCGCGTTTGGCAAGCCCCTGATGTGCCTAAACAGTGGAAAACCCCCACAAGTGACCCCATTTTGGAAACTAGACCCCCTAAGGAACTTATCTAGATGTGTCGTGAGCACTTTTATCCCCCAAATGCTTCACGAAAGTTTATAACGCCTGGGCGTTAAAATAAAAAATCCTATTTTTTCCACAAACATGATTGTTTAGTCCCCAAGTTTTATTTTCTCAAGGGTAAAAGGAGAAATTGGACCCCAAAAGTTGTTGTCCAATTTGTCCTGAGTACGCTGATACCCCATATGTAGGGGGGAACCACTGTTTGGGCGCATGGCAGGGCTCAGAAGGAAAGGAGCGCCGTTTGACATTTTCAAGCTAAAATTGGCTGGAATTGAGATCGGTCGTCATGTCGCGTTTGGCAAGCCCCTGATGTGCCTAAACAGTGGAAAACCCCCACAAGTGACCCCGTTTTGGAAACTAGACCCCCTAAGGAACTTATCTAGATGTGTCGTGAGCACTTTTATCCCCCAAGTGCTTCACGAAAGTTTATAACGCCCGGGCGTGAAAATAAAAAATCCTATTTTTTCCACAAACATGATCGTTCAGTCCCCAAGTTTTTTATTTTCTCAAGGGTAAAAGGAGAAATTGGACCCCAAAAGTTGTTGTCCACTTTGTCCTGAGTACGCTGTTACCCCATATGTAGGGGGGAACCACTGTTTGGACGCATGGCAGGGCTCAGAAGGAAAGGAGCGCCGTTTGACATTTTCAAGCTAAAATTGGCTGGAATTGAGATCAGACGCCGTGTCGCGTTTGGCAAGCCCCTGATGTGCCTAAACAGTGGAAAACCCCCACAATTGACCCCATTTTGGAAACTAGACCCCCTAAGGAACTTATCTAGATGTGTCGTGAGCACTTTTATCCCCCAAGTGCTTCACGAAAGTTTATAATGCCCGGGCGTGAAAATAAAAAATCCTATTTTTTCCACAAACATGATCGTTTAGTCCCCAATTTCTTATTTTCTCAAGGGTAAAAGGAGAAATTGGACCTCACACGTTCTTGTCCAATGTGTCCTGAGTACGCTGATACCCGATATGTGGGGGGGAACCACTGTTTGGGCGCATGGCAGGGCTCAGAAGGAAAGGAGCACCGTTTGACATTTTCAATTTAAAATTGGCTGGAATTGAGATCGGACGCCATGTCGTGTTTGGCGAGCCCCTGATGTGCCTAAACAGTGGAAAACCCCCACAAGTGACCCCATTATGGAAACTAAACCCCCTAAGGAACTTATTTAGATGTGTCGTGAGCACTTTTATCCCCCTAGTGCTTCACGAAAGTTTATAACGCCTGGGCGTGAAAATAAAAAATCCTATTTTTTCCACAAACATGATCGTTTAGTCCCCAATTTTTTATTTTCTCAAGGGTAAAAGGAGAAATTGGACCCCAAAAGTTGTTGTCCAATTTGTCCTGAGTACGCTGATACCCCATATGTAGGGGGGAACCACTGTTTGGGCGCATGGCAGGGCTCAGAAGGAAAGGAGCGCTGTTTGACATTTTCAAGCTAAAATTGGCTGGAATTGAGATCGGACGCCATGTCGCGTTTGGCAAGCCCCTGATGTGCCTAAACAGTGGAAAACCCCCACAAGTGACCCCCTTTTGGAAACTAGACCCCCTAAGGAACTTATCTAGATGTGTCATGAGCACTTTTATCCTCCAAGTGCTTCACGAAAGTTTATAATGCCCGGGCGTGAAAATAAAAAAATCCTATTTTTTCCACAAACATCATCGTTTAGTCCCCAATTTTTTATTTTCTCAAGAGTAAAAGGAGAAATTGGACCCCAAAAGTTGTTGTCCAATTTGTCCTGAGTACGCTGATACCCCATATGTAGGGGGGAACCACTGTTTGGGCGCATGGCAGGGCTCAGAAGGAAAGGAGCGCCGTTTGACATTTTCAAGCTAAAATTGGCTGGAATTGAGATCGGACGCCATGTCGCGTTTGGCAAGCCCCTGATGTACCTAAACAGTGGAAAACCCCCACAAGTGACCCCATTTTGGAAACTAGACCCCCTAAGGAACTTATCTAGATGTGTCGTGAGCAGTTTTGTCCCCCAAGTGCTTCACGAAAGTTTATAATGCCCGGGCGTGAAAAAAAAACCCTATTTTTTCCCACAAAAATGATCATTTAGTCCCCAATTTTTAATTTTTCCAAGTGTAACAGGAGAAATTGGACCCCAAAAGTTGTTGTCCAATTTGTCCTGAGTACGCTGATACCCCACATGTGGGAGAAAACTACTGTTTGGGTACACTTCGGGGCTCGGAAGGGAAGTAGTGACGTTTTGAAAAGCAGACTTTGATGGAATGGTACGCGGACATCATGTTCTGTTTGCAGAGCCCCTGATGTGCCTGAACAGTAGAAATCCCCCACAAGTGACCCCATTTTGGAAACTAGACCTAATTTGGAACTTATCTAGGTGTGTGGTGACAATTTTGAACCCCCAAGTGTTTCACTTAAATTTATAACGCCCGGGCGTGAAAATAAAATATCCTATTTTTTCCTACAAAAATGATCATTTAGTCCCCAATTTTTAATTTTCCCAAGTGTAACAGGAGAAATTGGACCCCAAAAGTTGTTGTCCAATTTGTCCTGAATACGGTGATACCCCACATGTGGGAAAAAATACTGTTTGGGCACACGTCGGGGCTCGGAAGGGATGTGACGTTTTGGAAAGCAGACTTTGATGGAATGGTCTGCAGGCGTCATGTTCCGTTTGCAGAGCCCCTGATGTGCCCAAACATTAAAAAAAAAAACACAAGTGACATTTTGTAAACTAGACCCCCAATGAACTTACATAGATGTGCCCCCTTTTTGGAACTAATCTACTGTTTCCTGTAAAGTAAATTAGTAGTGCATGGAGGTGTGGTACAATCTGAAGCAATCCTTCATACACAGGCCAGGTTTTTCGGGGCAGGTGTCGCATTGATAAATGGTGTCCTTGCGTATTCCTCTTTTGTAACACACTCGGCACCTTTTTTGCGACTTACCTCTTTTTGCAGTTTGCGGGACCTCCCCCGGGAAATGCTGACCTGGTACGATACAAGCACCTTCAGTTCCGGAAGTACTGGGGCCAGCTCCTTCCCTCGTGCCAAATAACAGGGCCTTAACCACTACCTCCTGGAACTGAAGGTACGACGTATCGCTGTGGCGTGCATATCGTGACAGCAGGAAAGCGTTGAGCATTGCCATTTGTACGATGTGCACGGACAGCTTTTTGTACCACACCTTGGCCTTCCTCAAAGCACTGTATGGTTGGAGGAGTTGATCGGAGAGATCAACGCCCCCATGTTTTTGTTGTACCCCAGTACACAGTCCGGTTTGCAGACCTGTGTAGAGGTACCCCGTACAGTGCTGAGGGCACTGCCATCACCGTGTATGGTGGTCAAGAGAAGGACATCCCTCTTGTCCTTGTACTTGACCACCAGTAGGTGGTCGCTACATTGGGCTCTGCTCTCACCTTTTCTGAGCATCTGCCCAAGTAGCGTCTTTGGGAGGCCTCTCTGATTTTTGCGGACAGTACCGCAGGCTGCGGTACCTCGCGCAGAGAGGGATTTGTAGAGTGGGATGCTGGAATAAAAGTTATCAGTGTAGAGGTGATAACCTCTATCCAGCAGTGGGTGCACCAAATCCCACACTATTTTCCCACTCACTCCCAGGACAGGGGGACACTCAGGCGGTTCAATCCTGCTTTCCTTCCCCTCGTAGACTCTAAAGCTGTAGGTGTACCCTGAGGTACTCTCACACAGCTTGTAGAGATTGATTCCGTACCTGGCCCTCTTGCTGGGCAGGTATTGACGGAATCCGAGCCGCCCCTTAAATGAACCAAGGACTCATCCACGCAGATGTCCCTTTTGGGCACGTACACTTCACCGAACTTTTTGTTGAAGTGTTCGATGACAGGCCGAACTTTGAACAGACGGTCAAAGTTGGGGTCATCTCGTGCGGGACACTGTGCATTATCGGAATAATGCAGGAACTTATGGATGGCCTCAAAACGCGTTCGGACCATGACCATTCGGAACACTGGAGTGTTGAATAAAATATCAACACTCCAATATTGCCGAACTTCTGGCTTCTTCAGGAGCCCCATATGAAGCATCAGGCCCCAAAACTGCATCATCTCAACTGCGTCTACAGGAGACCAGTTAGAATATGATGAACCGGTGTTTTGCTCCAAAAATTGACGAGCGTACAAATTAGTTTGCTCCACCATGAGGTTAACAAAATCCTCAGAGAAAAAGACTTTGAAAAAGTCTATTTCTGTGAGGCCGGTGGTGTCAAACCTGATTCCTGATTCTGCCACAAAATCAGAAATCAGTGGCTCGTAATTTTCGGGGGGCGAGGTCCATACGGGGTCCGAAGAGGGGCGCGCTGGTTCATCTTCAGGAGTGGGCATTGCCTCATCTTCATCTTCATGAATGATGGGCACTTCTTCTGTCCTGCGGCGTCTGCGTGGCGGTTCCGCAGGGCCGGAGGAGGAAGATGAGGAGGGGGAAAAGGATGAGGAAGAGGATGAGGAAGAATCAGAAAAATAAAGAAAAGTGGGATCCTCTCCCTCGCTATCAGTGTCGGAGGCAAGGAAAGCATATGCCTCCTCCGCTGAATAGCGCTGTTGGGACGAACGGGACATTTTTTTGTCAGTATGGTGCTTTTGTGTACTTTATTGGTAACTACAGTTAGGGCCAGAAATATTTGGACAATGACACAAGTTTTGTTATTTTAGCTGTTTACAAAAACATGTTCAGAAATACAATTATATATATAATATGGGCTGAAAGTGCACACTCCCAGCTGCAATATGATAGTTTCCACATCCAAATCGGAGAAAGGGTTTAGGAATCATAGCTCTGTAATGCATAGCGTCCTCTTTTTCAAGGGACCAAAAGTAATTGGACAATGGACTCTAAGGGCTGCAATTAACTCTGAAGGCGTCTCCCTCGTTAACCTGTAATCAATGAAGTAGTTAAAAGGTCAGGGGTGGATTCCAGGTGTGTGGTTTTGCATTTGGAAGCTGTTGCTGTGAGCAGACAACATGCGGTCAAAGGAACTCTCAATTGAGGTGAAGCAGAACATCCTGAGGCTGAAAAAAAAGAAAAAAATCCATCAGAGAGATAGCAGACATGCTTGGAGTAGCAAAATCAACAGTTGGGTACATTCTGAGAAAAAAGGAATTGACTGGTGAGCTTGGGAACTCAAAAAGGCCTGGGCGTCCACGGATGACAACAGTGGTGGATGATCGCCGCATACTTAATTTGGTGAAGAAGAACCCGTTCACAACATCAACTGAAGTCCAGAACACTCTCAGTGAAGTAGGTGTATCTGTCTCTAAGTCAACAGTAAAGAGAAGACTCCATGACAGTAACTACAAAGGGTTCACATCTAGATGCAAACCATTCATCAATACCAAAAATAGACAGGCCAGAGTTAAATTTGCAGAAAAACACCTCAAGAAGCCAGCTCAGTTCTGGAAAAGTATTCTATGGACAGATGAGACAAAGATCAACCTGTACCAGAATGATGGGAAGAAAAAAGTTTGGAGAAGAAAGGGAACGGCACATGATCCAAGGCACACCACATCCTCTGTAAAACATGGTGGAGGCAACGTGATGGCATGGGCATGCATGGCTTTCAATGGCACTGGGTCACTTGTGTTTATTGATGACATAAGAGCAGAAAAGAGTAGCCGGATGAATTCTGAAGTGTACCGGGATATACTTTCAGCCCAGATTCAGCCAAATGCTGCAAAGTTGATTGGACGGCGCTTCATAGTACAGATGGACAATGACCCCAAGCATACAGCCAAAGCTACCCAGGAGTTCATGAGTGCCAAAAAGTGGAACATTCTGCAATGGCCAAGTCAATCTCCAGATCTAAACCCAATTGAGCATGCATTTCACTTGCTCAAATCCAGACTTAAGACGGAAAGACCCACAAACAAGCAAGACCTGAAGGCTGTAGCTGTAAAGGCCTGGCAAAGCATTAAGAAGGAGGAAACCCAGCGTTTGGTGATGTCCATGGGTTCCAGACTTAAGGCAGTGATTGCCTCCAAAGGATTTGCAACAAAATATTGAAAATAAAAATATTTTGTTTGGGTTATGTTTATTTGTCCAATTACTTTTGACCTCCTAAAATGTGGAGTGTTTGTAAAGAAATGTGTACAATTCCTACATTTTCTATCAGATATTTTTGTTCAACCCTTCAAATTAAACGTTACAATCTGCACTTGAATTCTGTTGTAGAGGTTTCATTTCAAATCCAATGTGGTGGCATGCAGAGCCCAACTCGCGAAAATTGTGTCACTGTCCAAATATTTCTGGCCCTAACTGTATGTGTACGTGTGGGGGGATAGTGTTTGGTGCAAACTATTCTAAATAGAAAAAGCTAAAGGAAAAAAAAAGCAAAGGGGAGAAAAAAATACCTGTGAAAGGAAAAGTCTAAAACAGCAGGCCCTAGCTCTGATAAGTGAACCGCGCCACTTATCAAATTTCGGCGCCTGCTGGGTGTACAAACGGGGATGTGGAAAAAACGTCAGGCACGAGAGCTCTGATAAGTGACACGGTTCACTTATCAGAGTTCGGCGGCTGCTGGGTGTGCGAACGGGGATGTGAAAAGGGAAGGCACAGATTAGACGCGGCGGCAGGGGGAGCGCAAGGGGATGGGGGAAAAAAAAAAAGAAAAGGCACGGATTAGACGCAGCGGCTGGAGGAGCGCACGGAGATGGGGAAAAAAAAAAAAGAAAAGGGAAGGCACAGATTAGACGCGGCGGCAGGGGGAGCGCAAGGGGATGGGGGGAAAAAAAAAAGAAAAGGCACGGATTAGACGCAGCGGCTGGAGGAGCGCACAGAGATGGGGGGAAAAGAAAAGGGAAGGCACAGATTAGACGCGGTGGCTGGAGGAGCGCACGGAGATGGGGAAAAAAAAAAGAAAAGGGAAGGCACAGATTAGATGCGGTGGTTGGGGGAGCGCAAGGGGATGGGGGGGAAAAAAAGAGAAAAGGCACGGATTAGACGCAGCGGCTGGAGGAGCGCACGGAGATGGGGAAAAAAAAAGAAAAGGGAAGGCACAGATTACACGCGGCTTGGTGGAGCGCAAGGGGATGGGGAAAAAAAAAAGAAAAGGCACGGATTAGACGCAGCGGCTGGGGGAGCGCACGGGGATGGGAAAAAAAAGAAAAAGAAAAGGGAAGGCACAGATTAAACGCGGCGGCTGGGAGAGCGCAAGGGGATGGGGAAAAAAAAAGGCACGGATTAGACGCAGCGGCTGGAGGAGCGCACGGAGATGGGGAAAAAAAAAAAGAAAAGGGAAGGCACAGATTACACGCGGCGGCTGGGGGAGCGCAAGGGGATGGGGGGGAAAAATAAGAAAAGGCACGGATTAGACGCAGCGGCTGGAGGAGCGCACGGAGATGGGGAAAAAAAAGAAAAGGGAAGGCACAGATTAAACGAGGCGGCTGGGGGAGCGCAAGGGGATGGGGGAAAAAAAAAAAGAAAAGGCACGGATTAGACGCAGCGGCTGGGGGAGCGCACGGAGATGGGAAAAAAAAAAGAAAAGGGAAGGCACAGATTAGACGCGGCGGTTGGGAGAGCGCAAGGGGATTGGGGAAAAAAAGGCACGGATTAGATGCAGCGGCTGGGGGAGCGCACGGAGATGGGAAAAAAAAAAAAAAGAAAAGGGAAGGCACAAATTAAACGCGGCGGCTGGGGGAGCGCAAGGGGATGGGGGGGGGAAAAAAAAAAAGGAAAGACACGGATTAGACGCAGCGGCTGGGGGAGCGCACGGGGATGGGGAAAAAAAGAAAAAAAAAGAAAAGGGAAGGCACAGATTACACGCGGCGGCTGGGGGAGCACAAGGGGATGGGGGAAAAAAAAAAGAAAAGGCACGGATTAGACGCAGCGGCTGGGGGAGCGCACGGGGATGGAGAAAAAAAAAAGAAAAGGGAAGGCACAGATTACACGCGGCGGCTGGGGGAGCGCACGGGGATGGGGAAAAAAAAGTGAGCACGAGTGTTGATAGGTGAACTGCGTCACCAATCAACGCTCGGCGGCGCTAAGGGGGTGAAAAAAAAGCGAGCACGAGTGTTGATAGGTGAACTGCGTCACCAATCAACGCTCGGCGGCTGCTAAATTTGGGCACGGATACGGCGCAAGGAGGGGGGATGGGAGAAGGGGGGATGGGAGAAGGGGGGATGAATAGAGATCGGGCCGGGATCGGGGTATCAACACTTACGGTTTGTAGTCTCTCTTCTTTCTTCTCTCTTCTTTCTTTAGCAAGAATTGTGGTGTCACAGGCTACTGTGGCACCACAAGTCTCAGCACAGGAGGGGATCTCGCAGCGTGACCGCTCTGAAGGAATCCTCACCAAGTGTGAGGATTCCTTCAGAGCAGTTACACAGGTCAGGGGCAGGTGAGACAAGTCACAGAGCAGTCACACCGCTGCTGTGACCTGTGATTGGTGGGATCGATGATCACATCGATCCCACCAATCAAAGAAGGCCCTGGTGACGCTGGTGTTGCTATGCACCAGCCTATGATCGGAGCTCACAGCTCCGATCATAGGCAGGTCACCAGCAGGTCACCAGTAGGTGACTGGCAGGTGACCGGCAGGTCACCATCAGGGCACAGCGCGGTCACACCGCTGCTGTGCCCTGTGATTGGCGCGATCGACGATCACATCGATCGCGCCAATCAGACTGGAAGGATCCCGATCCGGAGGCAGGGAACACGGGGCTGCAGAGCTCGCAGGTAGGCAGGACACAGCGGCGGTAACAGCGGCGGTAACACCGCCGCTGTGTCCTGCGATTGGCGCGATCGATGTGATCGTCGATCGCGCCAATCAGAGTTGAATGCTCCGGAGCCATGGCAGGGGATCCGGAGCCATGGCCCCGGGCTGCAGAGCGTGCAGGTACAGGCAGGGCACAGAGCGGTAACACCGCCGCTGTGCCCTGCGATTGGCGCGATCGATCGATCTCGATCGCGCCAATCCTGGGGGGGTTTGGGCCCATGCCTGGCATTGTACATCGGTACTCGATCCTAGGCTGGGACCTCACTGTTTCAGCCAAATTGATTGGCTGAAACAATGAGAAAGGCTGCGATTGGCTGCTCAGAATTGAGCAGCCAATCACAGCGATCGGGAGGCCGGGGGGGCGGCGACAGGCCCTAGGATGCCGACACCATCTTCCTGCAGGTAAGATGGCGTCGGAATTTTAATGCGATCACTGCGACTTAAGTCGCAGTGTCGCATTAAAGGGCATGACGTACTATTCCGTCCTTGGGAAGTAAAGCCCACCCCACATGGACGGAATAGTACGTCTAATGGCAGAAAGGGGTTAAGGGCATAAAAATTCAAATTTGGAAAATTGCTAAATTTTCAAAATTTTCGCCAAATTTCCGTTTTTTTTTTTTCACAAATAAACACAGGTGATATCAAAGAAATTTTACCACTATCATGAAGTACAATATGTCACAAGAAAACAGTGTCAGAATCACTGGGATCCGTTGAAGCATTCCAGAGTTATAACCTCATAAAGGGACAGTGGTCAGAATTGTAAAAATTGGCCCGATCATTAACGTGCAAACCACCCTTGGGGGTAAAGGGGTTAAGCGGAGACATGTACAAACAATAAATTCGGTACGAGTTAAGACAATTTAAACAGTGACATTAGGAGTGAGGTCCCTTCTCGCAAGCTTACAATCTACAAGGAAATGGGGGGACACAATAGGTGAAAAGTGCTTGTTATTTCAGGTCTGGCAATTATAATAAATAGGGATTTTCATACAAAGCTGCATGATCCGGTCATCAGCCCGATGCCCGCTGCTTACCTGTGAATACAGACATGTGGCACATCTTTCCAGACCGCAGCATATGTATTTATCTTGCTGAGATTTGAGTGCAGAATCACCTGCGTTCAAAAGCCGGCAGCTCTTTGGATGCAGTGGACATGTGCTGCGTCCAAAGCGCTGCCGATTACTGACCGTGGGAACGTACCCTTATACTTTTCTTTTGATTATTCCTCTCCTGGTTTTGGCTTACAAATACTGATGTGAAATACTGACCAAAATACTGCCATGTGAACGTAGCCTTAGGCCTGTTTCACACGTCAGTGTCTCCGGTACGTGAGGTGACAGTTTCTTCACGTACCGGAGACACTAACACACGTAGACACATAAAAATCAATGCATCTGTGCAGATGTCATTGATTTTTTGCGGACCGTGTCTCCGTGTGCCAAACAGGGAGACATGTCAGTGTTCGTGGGAGCGCACATATTACACGGACCCATTAAAGTCAATGGGTCTGTGTAAAACACGTACGGCACACGGACGTTGTCCGTGTGCAGTCCGTGTGCCGTGCAGGAGACAGCGCTACATTAAGCGCTGTCCCCCCCACTGGTGCTGAAGCCGCGATTCATATGTTCCCTGCAGCAGCGTTTGCTGCAGAGAAGATATGAATAATAGTGTTTAAAATAAAGATCTATGTGCTCATTTACAGTAATCAATATGCGGCTCCACCTCCCATAGGGGTGGAGACGCATATTCATTACTGTAATCGGTGGCCCCACGTGACCGCATACAGGAGAAGATGCGGCCAGAACAGGAAGCAGCGACAGCCAACGAGGGAGCTTAGTGAGTATTTTCAGAACAGCGGGGGGGGGGGGGGGAGGGCGCACAGATGCTGGTACGTGTGGTACCCAGCACGGTGCGTGTGGTACCCAGTGGGCACACGTGTGCCGCACGTGTGCCGCACGTGTGCCACAGAAACGTAGGGGCACACGGACACAAATAATTCCGGTACCGATTTATTCCGATACCGGAATTATCTGGACGTGTGAAACCGGCCTTAGGCAGAGTCTGATACCAAACCTGTACTAAAGAAAAGAAATGACTGGCCATGCTCAGGTTTATTCAATTTAATTTTTTCTGGCAAGTGCTTTAACCCCTTTACCCCCAAGGGTGGTTTGCACGTTAGTGACCGGGCCAATTTTCACATTTCTGACCACTGTCCCTTTATGAGGTTATAACTCTGGAACGCTTTAACGGATCCCGGTAATTCTGACACTGTTTTCTCGTGACATATTGTAATTCATGATAGTGGTAAAATTTCTTTGATATTACCTGTGTTTATTTGTGAAAAAAAACGAAATTTGGCGAAAATTTTGAAAATTTCGCAATTTTCCAAATTTGAATTTTTATGCCCTTAAATCACAGAGATATATCACACAAAATACTTAATATGTAACATTTTCCACATGTCTACTTTACATCAGCACAATTTTGGAACCAAAATTGTTTTTTGTTAGGAAGTTATAAGGGTTTAAAGTTGACCAGCAATTTCTCATTTTTACAGCACAATGTTTTTTGGGGACCACATCACATTTGAAGTCATTTTGAGGAGTCTATATGATAGAAAATAATCAAGTGTGACACCATTCTAAAAACTACACCCCTCAAGGGGCTCAAAACCATATTCAAGAAGTTTATTAACCCTTCAGGTGTTTCAGGAATTTTTGGAATGTTTAAAAGAAATTAACATTTAACTTTTTTTCACACAAAATTTACTTCAGCTCCAATTTGTTTTATTTTGCAAAGGGTAACAGGAGAAAATGGACCCCAAAAGTTGTTGTACAATTTGTCCTGAGTGCACCAATACCCCATATGTGGGGGTAAACCACTGTTTGCGCGCATGGCAGAGCTCGGAAGGGAAGGAGCGCCATTTGACTTTTTCGATGCAAAATTGACTGGAATTGATATGGGACGCCATAATGTGTTTGGAGAGCCCTTGATGTGCCTAAACATTGAAACCCCCCACAAGTGACACCATTTTGGAAACTAGACCCCCTAAGGAACTTATCTAGATGTGTGGTGAGCACTTTAACCCACCAAGTGCTTCACAGAAGTTTATAATGCAGAGCCGTAAAAATGAAAAATCATATTTTTTCACAAAAATTATCTTTTCGCCCCCAATTTTTTATTTTCCCAAGGGTAAGAGAAGAAATTGGACACCAAAAGTTGTTGGGCAATTTGTCCTGAGTACGCTGATACCCCATATGTGGAGGTAAACCACTGTTTGGGCCATGGCAGAGCTCGGAAGGGAAGGAGCGCCGTTTGAGTTTTCAATGCAAAAGTGACTGGAATTAAGATGGGACACCATGTTGCATTTGGAGAGCCCCTGATGTGCTTAAACAGTGGAAACCCCCAATTCTAACTGAAACCCTAACCCCAAAACATCCCTAACCCTAATCTCAACCACACCCCTAACCCTAATCCCAACCCAAACCACACCCCTAACCCTAATCCCAACCATAACCCTAACCACACCCTTAACCCTGACACACCCAAAACCCTAATCCCAACTGTAAATGTAATCCAAACCCTAACCCTAGCCCCAGCCATAACCCTAACCCTAGCCCTAACCCTAGCCCTAACCCTAAACCTAACCCTAGCCCTAACACTAATGGGAAAATGGAAATAAATACATTTTTTAAATTTTTCCCTTACTAAGGGGGTGATGAAGGGGGATTAATTTACTATTTATAGCGGATTTTCTACCAGATATTTAGGATTGGCAGCTGTCACACACTAAAAGACGCTTTTTATTGCAAAAAATATTTTTTGCGTTACCACATTTTGAGAGCTATAATTTTTCCATATTTTGGTCCACAGAGTCATGTGAGGTCTTGTTTTTTGCGGGATGAGTTGACGTTTTTATTGGTAACATTTTCAGGCACGTGACATTTTTTGATCGCTTTTTATTCTGATTTTTGTGAGGCAGAATGACCAAAAACCAGCTATTCATTAATTTCTTTTTTGGGGGGGGGGCGTTTATACCATTCCGTGTTTTGTAAAATGGATAAAGCAGTTTTATTCTTCTGGTCAGTACGATTACAGCGATACCTCATTTATATAATTTTTTAAGTTTTGGCGCTTTTATATGATAAAAACTATTTTATAGAAAAAATACCGGTAATTATTTTGCATCGCTTTATTCTGAGGACTATAACTTTTTTATTTTTTCGCTGAAGATGCTGTATGGCAGGTCATTTTTTGTGGGACAAGATGACGTTTTCAGCGGTACCATGTTTATTTATATCCGTCTTTTTGTTCGCGTGTTATTCCACTTTTTGTTTGGCAGCATGATAATAAAGCATTGTTTTTTGCCTTGTTTTTTTTTTTTTTACGGTGTTCACTGAAGGGGTTAACTAGTGGGACAGTTTTATTGGTTGGGTCATTACGGACGCAGCGATACTAAATATGTGTACTTTTTTTGTTTTTGTTTTTTATTTAGATAAAGAAATGTATTTATGGGAACAATATATATATATATATATATATATATATATTTTTTAATTTAGGAATTTTGTTTTTATTTTTTTTACACATCTGAATATTTTTTTTTTTTTACACTATAACATTGCCCCGGGGAAGGGGGGCATCATGTTATAGTGTAAGATCACTGATCTGACACTTTGCAGTGCACTGTGTCAGATCAGCGATCTGACATGCAGGGCTGCAAGCTTACCAGCGCCTGTTCTGAGCAGGCGCTGGTAAGCCACCTCCCTGCAGGACCCGGATGTAGCCCCGTGGCCATTTTGGATCCAGGGCTTGCAGGGAGGAGACGCTCGGTACAATGCGAGCACATCGCGTTGTACCGAGGGTCTCAGGGAAGCCCGCAGGGAGCCCCCTCTCTGCGCGATGCTTCCCTATGCCCCCGGAAAACTGCGATCATGTTTGATCGCAGTGTGCCGGGGGTTAATGTGCCAGGGCGGTCCATGACCGCTCCTGGCACATAGTGTCGGATGTCAGCTGCAATAGTCAGCTGACACCTGGCCGTGATCGGCCGCACTCCCCCTGTGAACGCGGCCGATCACTATGACGTATTATCCCGTCAGTGGGCATACGGGCCCACCCCACCTCAATGGGATAGTATGTCTAATGTCAGAAAAGGGTTAAATGGATTGCTGTTTGAGTACTGCATAGACAAAAACTATTTACAATGCACACATGGAAATCAGATGGCTAAGGTCTCTTCTTTCAATTCCTGCAAACAAACAAAAAGGTTAATTAACACCCCCACCCCCCCAATCCAACATTTGGTGGGCTGAAAGGAGACAATTGTTCCTTTAAAAAAAAACTACTGTAATCACTGTGCAAACAAAGTTGAAAGAATGAGCTCATGAAAAATAAAACATAAAAATTATCAATGAAAAATACAAAAATACCACGTGGATTTTTTCTTTGGCTATGAACCAATTTAAACAAAGGATATCCATGACAAATACAGGGGTTTGTACAAACAACATACAAACATGTAACAAATAAGTCAAGTCATCTATTACTTCAGTCAACCCCCAAAATATTAATCAGTCACCTTACTAAATTAAATTCATTGTTCACTCCCTCTTTTTCCTTGTATGTTTCTCTCACATGGCTTCCACATACTGTCATTTTGCATCTGTTGTGATCTTTTGCCATTTAAAAACACCAAGGGCTACCACCAAATGACAGCGGACTGTCAATTGGAAGGCGTTACAAACCGTCAAATGAGAAATGCATATTTATGTATTCCCAAAACCAAACTCAATTTATCATGTCAGCCAGCGCATATGTCATAGTATGCTCACAGGATATTTCTCTTCGCATCAACTATTAAAACAAAAACAAACATCATTAGACATCACAAAAAATATGGCAAAACTGTTCAATCACAATTCTCATGGAATGTTCTACAACTTTTATCTAATTAGTCCATGAGCTAATACAGGCATGGTATTGGAGGAGTCAAAGGGGCGGGTGCAGTAGGGACTTTGCTTTCAGGTGTCCCACCTCTATCCTTCCAACCTCCTATCTCATTTGTCGCTACCCTCCTGGGCCCGGCGATTTTCAATCTGCCATTTCCGCTCAAATCTTGCCATCTTCTGAACAGGTTACATGTAAAAATGCCATCTATGTCCTGAAATGGAACTCCACTAGCTATCAGGTCACAAAACAGCTCCTGTCTGCTTTTTCTAACTTGTGAATTATCGCCTTTCTTTCTCTTTTGATCTACTCTGTCTACTGACACTTTTGTTTTTTCTAGAGCAGATAACTGAGAGATCAAACTGCATGCGGTATATACATTAGTGGAGTTTCCCATTAGCACACTGAACATGGTGATTAATGGGGATTTGTAAGCAGCTGGGGCACCTTCTATGACTTTATTTTTTATCAGTACTGTCATCACTGCAGCATCTGGCCCCTTCCAATCCTCAACAACAGCAAAATGATCACTCATATCTGGCAAAGGATTTTGAGTTATACCACCTATACATACAATTTCTTTCAGTCTCTGAACTCCATTTGCAAGAGACTCCCATCATGTTTGTGGTATTAGTTCAATAGGAGAATCATACACTTATGCCACAGAATCCCTCACCAAATGCAATAGGGAAAAATTCTCTGCAGAGTCCCTTGCACGTCTCATTTTTAGACGCACCATGGGATCAATACAAATACTAACAATTCCTATGCCCTCATGACAATTCAAGATTATCGTATCGGCTCCAAAATCCCATAACCTGAGAATCCATGTTAATAAATTCTCTCCTGCTTGCTGTCTGTATCTGGTGGCTAATTCTGTTAGTTTCCCTGCTATATAATTTCTAGTTTCCTCTGTCATGGCGGATTCTGCGCCAACAGCTGCATCTACTGCATCCATCCTATCTCCCCTACGCTGAGTGACTTCCCTCTTGGTCTTTGTTACTACGTACAATAGGTCTGGCATGCAATTCTACATCATTTTCTAAGTCATCTCATTCTAACAAATCTGACCATTTCCCATGTGCAATCATGGTTTTAACATGTGCAGTATGACTATCTGACACTGGCTGCTGTGTCCTCCTGCGCTTATTCTTATTCATATTTTGTATCACATATTCTTCAAAACTCTTTTGCATTTTATCATGCTGTTTCACTTGATCTCTCAAAGCTGATCCTTTGCTCTATGGCTGTATGCAGCTCTAAACACAAGTTATCAATCTCCTCCTGCAAACTTTGCAGTGCCTGGACACAGACCCATCCAACGGCCGCTGCTGTTTTTTGCTCCTTTGCATCATTCCTTGAGAGATCACATTTGGCAGCCACATCCTAGGTATTTGCTAAACGCTGTCCCTCCATATACTTATTACATTCCTGTGCCATGGGGTCCACGGTCCTGACAACACCCATTCCAGCAAGGATCTGACACTACTCTCAATTGCTTTCCTATTCTCAACAAACTTATTCAATTTTGCAAACATTTTTATTCAAGACACAATTCCCACTTTCTGACACCACTTGTTTTGTTACAGTTCAAAGAATTGTGATGAAATAAATAAATGCTCACACGAAAATTGAGTAAACTAAAATGAATTTACTTAATAAAAGATAATAAATATAAACACTCAAAATAACACATAATCAATAATCATATATTACATAGCATGGCAGGAGTTCATCACTGACCATCCAGGAAGCAAGAGAGAGGGCCCCAGCACATGTGCTCTGTTAGGCTACGTTCAGACTAGCGTTGCGCGCCGCTGCGTCGGCGACGCAACGCACGACACACACAAAAACGCGGCAAAACGCACGCAAAAACGCTGCGTTTTGCGACGCGTGCGTCGTTTTTTGCCGAAAATCGGACGCAAGAAAAATGCAACTTGCTGCGTTTTCTTGGTCCGACGCTAGCGGCAAAAAAGACGCAAGTGTTGCAAAACGCAACACACAAAAACGCATGCGTCCCCCATGTTAAACATAGGGGCGCATGACGCGTGCGTCGCCGCTGCGTCGCCCGACGCTAAGGCGACGCACACTAGCAGAACGCTAGTGTGAACGTAGCCTTATAGCTCTCCAGCTACCAGAGGTGTGTCCAGCCCCCACGTGTGGGGAATGATCTCACCAGTCTCTTGTCCACTCGCAAAGGTACATCCCCTCAATCCCCAATGAAACTTGATTTACCAGCTTTTTTGCAACTGGAGGAGGGTTCTTCATGTAGGACACATGGCAGAAATTCAGCAACTGGGTGTTGGGCCCCTGAACACATGTGGGGGAATTATATATATCTGATTGAAACCATATCAATAGCTCTATAATTTATATTAATTGAGTGTTGAAATCATTATAAAAATATATCATACTACACATTCCAAATATAAATTGTAATCCACCACTGCGCCCCTACTAACTAATGAATATCCAAATTAATTAGCACCTCTACTCTTTCCCCCTATTCATTACCAGACACACTCAGTCATCCTCAGCGCCCCCCACTCTGTACCTCCTGCGATTTACATGCACCCCTCTGCCCTAATTCATTATGTCATGTCCTCTCTCTCACCCCCACCTTCTATTCATTATCATTTACTTCCCCCACCCCCAATTCATCATCATTTCTTGCCCTTTAGCCCCAATTAATCATTTGCTTCCCCACCACCCTCAATTAATCATTTGCTCTTCCCCTCCACCCTCATGTTATCATTTTCTCTCCACCGTCCCCACCATCAATTCAACATTTGCTCTCCCCACCTCCCACTCCCAATTCATAATTTGCTCTCCCCAACCCCTCTCCCAATTTGTAATTTTGCGCTCGCCCCACTCACAATTCGTAATTTGCTCTCCCCCTACTCCCAGTTCATAATTTGCTCTCTCCAACCACACTTACTCATTTCCTCTTCTCCCACTTTCAATTAATCATTTGCTCTCCCCACCTCACATTCCTAATTCATAATTTGCTCCCTCCCACTCCAAATTCATCATGTGCTCTCCCCACTCCCAATTCATTATTTGCTTTCCCCACATCCCACTCCCAATTCATCATTTGCTCTCCCACCACTCCCAATTTGTCATTTGATCCTTCTACCCCCATTCCGAATGCATCATTTGCTCTACCCCCAACTCCCAATTCATTTGCTCTCCCTTCCACTACCAATTCATTAGTTTCTCTCCCCACACCACTCTCAATTCAGCATTTGCTCTCAACATCCCCTCTCTCAATTCAGCATTTGCTCTTCCCACCTTGTTATGGTTTGGTGATTAAGGAGCGACATGCGACTAGCTCTGAGCAGGTGGTAACTATACTGACCGCAGTCCCTAAGCTCGACACAACACTAGAAGTAGCCGTGGAATGCTCCTAACTCTGCCTAGGCATCTCGTCACAGCCTAAGAGCTAACTACCCCTAAAGATAGAAGCAGGAAAACTATCTTGCCTCAGAGAAAATCCCCAAAGGATAGATTAGCCCCCCACAAGTAATGACTGTGAGAGGAGAAGGAAAAGACATACGTAGTATGAAACAAGATTAAGCACAGGAGGCCACTTCTAGCTAGATAGAAAAAGTACAGGACAGAACGCTGTGCAGTCAGTAATAAAAACTAGAAAAAGTCCACCGCAGAGGAAAGCAAAAATCTCCACACCTAACTAAAGGTGTGGAGGGCAAACTCTGCTGCCCAGAGCTTCCAGCCTAGCTGAATAGATCCATACTGATAAGCTGGACAAATGAACAAAACATAGAAAGTGCTGAACAACAAGTCCACAACAAGTGAACTGCAAAAGGAAAAGCAAGGACTTAGCTTTTGCTGAACTGGTCAGAGTGTCAGGAAAATCCTAAGAGCAATGACTCCAGGCAGGAACAATTGACAACTGGCATTGAATAGGGATAAGGCCAGACTAATATAGCCGAGCCAAAAAGACGATCAGTGAAAACAGCTGCTGAAGCTAAATCCAAGAAGCAGCCATACCACTCAAAACCACAGGAGGGTGCCGAAGAGCAGAACTTACAAAAATGCTACTTACAACCACCGGAGGGAGCCCAAGAGCGGAATTCACAACACACCCCCAATCCCAGTTCGTCATTTGCTTAAACCCCTCCCCCACACATTTAATTCAGCATTTACTCTCCCCATCCCCAATTAAGCATTTGCTCTTCCCACTCCCAATTCAGCATTTGCTCTCCCCACCTCCACTTCCAATTAGTCATTTGCCCCCCAAACCCACACTCCCAATTCAGCATTTGCTCTCCCCACCCCTCTCTCTCAATTCTTCATTTGCTCTCCCCCCTCTCCCAATTCATCATTTGCTCTCCCCACCCCACCCCAATTCAGCATTTGCTCTCCCCACCTCCACTTCCAATTAGTCGTCTGCTCTCCCCATCTCCAATTACGTCATTTTCTCTCCCCAGACACCACTCCCAAATTATTATTTGCTCTCCTCCCACTCACATTTCATCACTTTAATTTTAATTCATTTGATTTAATTCTATTAAAAAAATATACTTACCTCTTATACGATCCCCAGCAGCTCCACTTCTGAACTAGCATCCTGACTCTCTTACATGATGACATCATCGCATGTGCGCCATCAGCAGCGTGTCACCGAGGAGGCAGAGGGACACCCTGGGAGCTGCATGGTCATGTAGATGGCCGTGAGAGCTCCAAGTCTCTCTGCACCAAGATGCAGTCAGTGGCTTGGGGCCCAGTGAACAGAAGCACAAAAGGGGGAGTCCAGACCGGGTCCCCACTCTTTACTTCTATTCACCGGGCCCCATACAGCAATAAGGGCAGTAATGCCCTGATGGCAGCGATGCTTGGAGTAACATGGACAGCTTCCTAAATCTAGCAATGTTGGGTTTGGAATTGTTCGAACGAATTTTGTTAGTATTTGGATGGCAAGTTTGCCACGTCTGCCCTTTGCACATAAAGTGTTGTCAATGAAGAGAGACATAGACCTTATAGAGAATACGGAAGACACTCAGCATTGAACTAAGAAAGCTTATTTTGGACATTGCATTTTAATATTCTTCAATAGTACCATTTAGTAGTAGCATATGATGTATTTAATTTTTTTTTAAATTAACATTTATTTTTTTATGAAGAGGAGTGAAAGAAAAACTCAACAATTTAGCAATTTTCTACTACGTGTGAGTGTTGGCATCCAGTAGGCATGTACACGTTGACTTTGTCGGCTCCGTTATAGTAAATGACCCACTCTGCATATACGTCCAAATCCTGTTTTGCAGGGGTAATCAGACTTACAGTAAGCCCCCAACTGGACCACTGAGCGCATTGAAGAACCCAATGTGAAAGTGCCATAACAAATAGGGATTGTTCCTCTTTATGTTGAGAACTCTTTATGCACATGATACTCCAATTTCCAATGATAATTCTCTACTTTCATCTGGTTACAATTTTGATTACATTTTTTTTTGCAAAAACTGGTAGATTAAAATCTGATTTTATTGCATTACACGTTTTATTTGTAATGATAATTTAGTAAAGAAAAACTTCAGGAGTTAATGTTGGGAGGAGAAAAGAATTACATTTTTAATTTAACAATAAAATTAAACAATACATTATACTGTATGTACATGAAAATAAGGCCATTTTAAGAGGAGCTGTCACCAGGTCAAAAGTGGAACGTTTTTGCTCTTAATTTTAATCCTGCTGCTCCCCTGTTATGATCTGGTGGCCGAGGAGCAGCATGAGACGTACTCTGGGGAAGGTGGTACCTGTACTGACCGCAAACCTGAACTTAGCACCGCAACTAAAAGAAGCCGTGGGATGTACCAAACGCTCCCTAGACACCTCGACACAGCCTGAGAACTAACTTCCCCTAAAGATAGAAACGGGAAAACTATCTTGCCACAGAGAAAATCCCCAAAGGATAGACAGCCCCCCACAAATATTGACTGTGAGAGGAGAGGGAAATGACATACGCAGACTGAAATCAGGACTTAGCAAAGGAGGCCATTCTAGCTAAAAAGAAAGAATAGGACAGAGTACTATTCAGTATTAAAACGCTAGAAATTATCCACCACAGAAAATACAAATCTCCACATCTGACTAAAGACATGGAGGGTATATTTGCATCTCCAGAGACACAGCTTGGCTGCAAAAAATCCTTCACAGACAAAGCTGGACAAGAAAAAACATGAAAATGCACTGAACTATAAGGTCCAAAGCATGTGGACAGCAAAAACAAAGCCAGAACTTATCTTTGTTGAAATGAACAGCAAAACAGGAGAGACCAGGTATGGATGTGAATCCTCCAAAAACAATGGATAACTGGCACTGACTAAAGGATCAAGCAAGACTATATAGCCCAGCCCAAACTGCAATAAGTGGACACACCTGACAAATGATGCGATCCGAAGACAGCAGCACTACCACTCATAACCACCGGAGGGAGCCCAAGAGCAGAATTCACAACAGTACCCCCCCTTGAGGAGGGGTCACCGAACCCTCACCAGAGCCCCCAGGCCGATCAGGATGAGCCAAATGAAAGGCACGAACCAAATCGTCAGCATGAACATCGGAGGCAACAACCCAAGAATTATCCTCCTTGCCATAACCCTTCCATTTGACCAGATACTGAAGCTTCCGCCTCGAAAAACAGGAATCCAAAATCTTCTCAACCACATACTCCAACTCTCCATCAATCAACACCGGGGCCGGAGGATCAACAGAGGGAACAACGGGCACCACATACTTCCGCAATAAAGATCTATGGAAAACATTATGGATGGAAAAAGAGGCAGGAAGGGCCAAACGAAAAGACACTGGATTGATAATCTCAGAAATCCTATAATGACCAATAAACCGAGGCTTGAACTTAGGGGAAGAAACCCTCATAGGAACATGATGGAAAGACAACCAGACCAAATCCCCAACCCAAAGCCGGGAACCAACACACCGACGACGGTTAGCAAAACGCTGAGCCTCCTCCTGAGACAACACCAAATTGTCCACCACATGAGCCCAAATTTGCTGCAGCCTGTCAACCACAGAATCCACACCAGGACAATCAGAAGGCTCAACCTGCCCTGAAGAAAAACGAGGGTGAAAACCAAAATTACAAAAAAAAGCGAAACCAAGGTAGCAGAACTAGCCCGATTATTAAGGGCAAACGCGGCCAATGGCAAGAAAGCCACCCAATCATCCTGATCAGCAGACACAAAGCAAATACGTTTCCAAAGTCTGATTAGTTCACTCGGATTGGCCATTTGTCTGAGGATGAAATGCGGAAGAAAAAGATAAATCAATGCCCAGCCTAGCACAAAAGGCCCGCCAAAACCTAGAAACAAACTGGGAACCTCTATCGGACACAATATTCTCCGGAATGCCATGCAAACGATCCACATGCTGAAAAAACAACAGAACCAAATCAGAAGAGGAAGGCAATTTAGGCAAAGGTACCAAATGAACCATCTTAGAAAACCGGTCACAAACCACCCAGATAACCAACATCCTCTGGGAAACCGGAAGATCTGAAATAAAATCCATAGAAATATGCGTCCAAGGTCTCTCAGGGACCGGCAAAGGCAGAAGCAACCCACTAGTGCGGGAACAGCAAGGCTTAGCCTGCGCACAAATCCCACAGGACTGCACAAAAGAACGCACATCCCGCAACAAAGAAGGCCACCAAAAGGACCTACCAACCAAATCTCTGGTACCAAAAATCCCAGGATGGCCAGCCAACACAGAACAATGAACCTCAGAAATCACTTTACTAGTCCATCTATCAGGAACAAACAGTTTCCCCACTGGACAGCGGTCAGGTTTATTAGCCTGAAATTCCTGAAGAACCCGTCGTAAATCAGGGGAGATGGCAGAAAGAATCACCCCTTCCTTCAGAATGCCGACTGGCTCAAGAACCCCAGGGGAATCAGGAAAAAAACTCCTAGAGAGGGCATCAGCCTTAACATTCTTAGAACCCAGAAGATACGAGACCACAAAATCAAAACGGGAGAAAAACAGGGACCATAGAGCCTGTCTAGGATTCAGTCGTTTGGCAGACTCGAGATTTTTATGATCGGTCAGGACCACAATACGGTGCTTGGCCCCCTCAAGCCAATGACGCCACTCCTCAAATGCACACTTCATAGCCAACAACTCCCGATTGCCGACATCATAATTGCGTTCCGCAGGCGAAAACTTCCGAGAAAAGAAGGCACACGGTTTCATCAAGGAACCATCAGAATTCCTCTGAGACAAAACGGCCCGAATTGAGCTTACTGAGAAGGAAGGGGGGGGGGGGGTGGCGGTGGTGAATCGGAATCACAGGAGGCAGGAGGAGGGTTGCTGTCATGATCCCAATGGCAGGGGATCACAAAAGGACAAGCACAAAAAACAAAACAAGCTCTAGGGTGATGGAAACTGAGATGACCGCAATCCTGAACCTAACACACAACTAGCTGTAGCCGGGGAACGTGCCTACGATGATTCTAGACGTCTCGCGCCAGCCGAAGAACTAACTTTCCCTATTAGAAGAAACACAGACCTCTCTTGCTTCCAGAGAAACACCCCACAGAAATAGCAGCCCCCCACATGTAATGACGGTGAAATGAGAGGAAAGCACATACGTAGTTATGAAAACAGATTCAGCAAAATGAGGCCCGCTAAAGCTAGATAGCAGAGGATACAAAAGTGAACTGCGCGGTCAGCGAAAAACCCTACAAAAAACCATCCTGAAATTACTTGAACTCATGTTCCAACTCATGGAACATGAGGAGTAATATCAGCCCACTAGAGCAACCAGCAAAAAGGAATCACATATCTGCAAGCTGGACTAAGACAAAAATTAAGCAAAACGTGGAACAGGAAAATCAAAAACTTAGCTTGTCCTGAAGAATACAGAAGCGGGAAGCAGAGGTAACAAGACACACTGATTACATTGATAGCCGGCGAGGAAATGACAAGAAAGCCAGGTTAAATAGGAAACTCCCATATCCTGATAGAATAGACCGCAGAGAACACAAGTCACCCAGTACCATCTGTAACCACCAGAGGGAGCCCAAAAACAGAATCCACAACAGTACACCCCCCTTGAGGAGGGGTCACCGAACCCTCACGAGAACCACCAGGGCGACCAGGATGAGCCCTATGAAATGCACGGACCAAATTAGCAGCATGAACATCAGAGGCAACCACCCAAGAATTATCCTCCTGACCATAACCCTTCCACTTGACCAAATATTGGAGTTTCCGTCTGGAAACACGAGAATCCAAGATCTTCTCCACAACATACTCCAATTCTCCCTCCACCAGCACCGGAGCAGGAGGCTCAAGCGAAGGAACAACAGGTACCTCATACTTCCGCAACAACGACCGATGGAACACATTATGAATAGCAAACGATGCCGGGAGATCCAAACGAAACGACACAGGGTTAAGAATTTCCAAGATCCTATAGGGACCGATGAACCGAGGCTTGAACTTAGGAGAAGAGACCTTCATAGGAACAAAACGAGAAGACAACCACACCAAGTCCCCAACACGAAGTCGAGGACCCACGCGGCGACGGCGATTAGCAAACTGCTGAGCCCTCTCCTGGGACAACTTCAAATTGTCCACCACATGACTCCAAATCTGATGCAACCTATCCACCACCATGTCCACTCCAGGACAATCAGAAGGCTCCACCTGACCAGAGGAAAGACGAGGATGAAACCCCGAATTACAAAAGAAAGGAGAAACCAAGGTAGCAGAACTAGCCCGATTATTAAGGGCAAATTCGGCAAGCGGCAAAAAGGTAACTCAGTCATCTTGATCAGCAGAAACAAAACACCTTAAATAAGTTTCCAAGGTCTGATTAGTTCGTTCCGTCTGGCCATTCGTCTGAGGATGGAATGCAGACGAAAAGGACAAATCAATGCCCATCTTAGCACAGAACGTCCGCCAAAATCTAGACACAAACTGGGATCCCCTGTCAGAAACGATGTTCTCCGGAATCCCATGCAAACGAACCACGTTCTGAAAAAACAGAGGGACCAACTCAGAGGAGGAAGGCAACTTAGGCAAGGGTACCAGATGAACCATCTTAGAAAAGCGGTCACACACAACCCAGATGACGGACATTTTTTGAGAGACAGGGAGATCCGAAATAATGTCCATGGAAATGTGCGTCCAAGGCCTCTTCGGAATAGGCAAAGGTGACAACAATCCACTGGCCCGAGAACAGCAAGGCTTAGCCCGAGCGCAAACCTCACAAGACTGCACAAAAGAACGCACATCCCTCGACAAGGAAGGCCACCAAAAAGACCTGGCCACCAAGTCTCTAGTACCAAATATTCCAGGATGACCTGCCAACGCAGAAGAATGGACCTCGGAGATGACTCTACTGGTCCAATTATCCGGAACAAACAGTCTTTCAGGCGGACAACGATCAGGTTTATCCACCTGAAACTCCTGCAAAGCACGTCGCAAGTCTGGGGAGACAGCCGACAAAATCACCCCATCCCTAAGGATACCAGTGGGCTCAGAATTTCCAGGGGAGTCAGGCACAAAACTCCTAGAAAGAGCATCCGCCTTCACATTCTTTGAACCTGGCAGGTATTAAACCACAAAATCGAAACGGGAGAAAAACAGTGACCAACGAGCCTGTCTAGGATTCAGACGCTTGGCAGACTCAAGGTAAATCAGATTTTTGTGATCAGTCAAGACCTCCACACGATGTCTAGCACCCTCAAGCCAATGACGCCACTCCTCAAATGCCCACTTCATGGCCAAAAGCTCCCGATTACCAACATCATAATTCCGCTCAGTGGGCGAAAACTTTCTAGAAAAGAACGCACATGGCTTCATCACTGAGCAATCGGAGCTTCTCTGTGACAAAACCGCCCCCGCTCCAATCTCGGAAGCATCAACCTCAACCTGAAAAGGAAGCGAAACATCTGGCTGACGCAACACAGGAGCAGAAGAAAACCGGCGCTTAAGTTCCTGAAAGGCCTCCACAGCCGCAGGAGACCAATCAGCAACATCAGCACCCTTCTTAGTCAAATCCGTCAAAGGCTTAACAACACTAGAAAAATTAGTTATGAAACGACGATAAAAATTAGCAAAGCCCAAGAACTTCTGTAGACTCTTAAGAGATGTAGGCTGCGTCCAGTCACAAATAGCCTGAACCTTGACGGGATCCATCTCAATAGTAGAAGGGGAAAAAATATACCCCAAAAAAGAAATCTTCTGGACTCCAAAGAGACACTTTGAACCTTTTACAAACAAAAAATTGGCCCGCAGGACCTGAAACACCTTCCTGACCTGCTGAACATGGGACTCCCAGTGATCCGAAAAAACCAAAACATCATCCAAATACACAATCATAAATTTATCCAGATATTCACGGAAAATATTGTGCATAAAGGTCTGGAAGACAGAAGGAGCATTAGAAAGTCCAAAAGGCATCACCAAATACTCAAAATGGCCCTCAGGCGTATTAAATGCGGTTTTCCACTCATCACCCTGCTTTATCCGCACAAGATTATACGCACCCCGAAGATCAATCTTAGTGAACCATTTATCCCCCTTAATGCGAGCGAACAAATCAGTCAACAATGGCAAAGGATACTGATATTTAACTGTAATCTTATTCAAAAGACGGTAATCAATACAAGGCCTCAAGGAACCATCTTTTTTAGCCACAAAAAAAAAACCTGCTCCCAAAGGGGACGAAGATGGACGGATATGTCCCTTTTCCAAGGACTCCTTAACATAATCCCGCATAGCAGTATGCTCTGGCACTGACAGATTGAACAAACGACCTTTAGGAAATTTACTGCCAGGAATCAAATCTATAGCACAATCGCAATCCCTGTGAGGAGGAAGCGAATTGAGCTTAGGCTCCTCAAAAACATCCCGATAATCAGACAAAAATACCGGAACCTCAGAAGGAGTAGATAAAGCGATAGAAATCGGAGGTGCATCATCATGAACCCCCTGACATCCCCAGCTTAACACAGACATCGTTTTCCAGTCCAAGACTGGGTTATGAGTTTGTAACCATGGCAGACCAAGCACTAAGACATCATGTAAATTATACAGTACCAGGAAGCGAATCACCTCCTGATGAACGGGAGTCATACGCATGGTCACTTGTGTCCAGTACTGAGGTTTATTCATAGCCAAAGGTGTAGAGTCAATTCCTTTCAAAGGAATAGGGACTTCCAGAGGCTCCAGACTAAACCCACAGCGGTTGGCAAATGACCAATGCATAAGACTCAGGGCAGCGCCTGAATCCACATAGGCATCGACGGAAATGGCTGATAATGAACAAATCAGAGTCACAGACAGAATGAACTTAGACTGTAAAGTACTAATGGCAACAGATTTATCAACCTTTTTTGTGCGTTTAGAGCATGCTGATATAACATGAGCTGAATCACCACAATAAAAACACAACCCATTTTTCCGCCTATAGTTTTGCCGTTCACTTCTGGACTGAATTCTATCACATTGCATTGTCTCAGGTGCCTGTTCAGAAGACACCGCCAAATGGTGCACAGGTTTGCGCTCCCGTAAACGCCGATCAATCTGAATAGCCATAGTCATAGAGTCATTCAGACCTGTAGGCGCAGGGAACCCCACCATGACATCTTTAATGGCCTCAGAAAGGCCATCTCTGAATCTTGCAGCCAGGGCGCACTCATTCCACTGAGTAAGCACCGACCATTTCCGAAATTTCTGACAATATATTTCTGCTTCATCTTGCCCCTGAGAGAGAGCCAATAAAGCTTTTTCAGCCTGAATCTCTAGGTTAGGTTCCTCATAGAGCAAACCCAATGCCAGAAAAAACGCATCCACATTGAGCAACGCAGGATCCCCTGGTGCCAATGCAAATGCCCAATTCTGAGGGTCACCCCGCAGGAAAGATATAACAATCTTGACTTGCTGAGCAGGGTCTCCAGAAGAGCGAGATTTCAAAGAAAGAAACAACTTGCAATTGTTCCTAAAATTCAGAAAACTAGATCTATCTCCAGAAAAAAACTCTGGGATAGGAATTCTAGGTTCAGATATAGGAGCATGTACAACAAAATCTTGTATATTTTGAACCTTAGCAGCAAGATTATTCAGGCTGGAAGCCAAACTCTGGACGTCCATGATAAACAGCTGAGGTCAGAGCCATTCAAGGATTAAGAGGAGGTAAGACGCAGCCAGGCTGCAATTAAGGCTATGCAGCAAACTCTGAGGGGGGGAAAAAAAAAAAACTTCGTCAGACTACTTTTCCTCCTACTTCAGCCAATACGATTACCACTTTTTGGCCGGCTATACTGTCATGATCCCAATGGCAGGGGATCACAAAAGGACAAGCACAAAAAACAAAACAAGCTCTAGGGTGATGGAAACTGAGCTGACCGCGATCCTGAACCTAACACACAACTAGCTGTAGCCGGGGAACGTGCCTACGATGATTCTAGACGTCTCGCGCCAGCCGAAGAACTAACTTTCCCTATTAGAAGAAACACAGACCTCTCTTGCCTCCAGAGAAACACCCCACAGAAATAGCAGCCCCCCACATGTAATGACGGTGAAATGAGAGGAAAGCACATACGTAGTTATGAAAACAGATTCAGCAAAATGAGGCCCGCTAAAGCTAGATAGCAGAGGATACAAAAGTGAACTGCGCGGTCAGCGAAAAACCCTACAAAAAACCATCCTGAAATTACTTGAACTCATGTTCCAACTCATGGAACATGAGGAGTAATATCAGCCCACTAGAGCAACCAGCAAAAAGGAATCACATATCTGCAAGCTGGACTAAGACAAAAATTAAGCAAAACGTGGAACAGGAAAATCAAAAACTTAGCTTGTCCTGAAGAATACAGAAGCGGGAAGCAGAGGTAACAAGACACACTGATTACATTGATAGCCAGCGAGGAAATGACAAGAAAGCCAGGTTAAATAGGAAACTCCCATATCCTGATAGAACAGGTGGACACCAGAGACCGCAGAGAACACAAGTCACCCAGTACCATCTGTAACCACCAGAGGGAGCCCAAAAACAGAATCCACAACAGGTTGCCACTGCATGAAAGTGGAGGCAGGAATGGGAGTCCTGGCAGTGAAAAACAGGAGCTGAGTTCCCGCTGTGCACATTGATCTCCCGGTGATGGGTGGTGCATGCACTGTGCACGCGCAGATTGAGACCACTTCTCATCATTGAGCTGAGATCTAAAACTGCGCATGCACCAACACTGGCGCCCACCGCCGGGAGATCAATGGAACATGTCTCGCACCGCCGAGACATCCCCTCCTCCCAGTCCAGGGGCCTCAGCATCAGCACACTTCTGCCATGGCAACCCTGCCTCCTGTGACCCTGCTCCATCGCCGCCTTTTTGCCTTGGTAAGCTAGATTCATACTATTAGACGTACCCCCTTTTTTCACTCAAATTTGTGGGAGAAAAAGACCATTTTATACTATGAAAAATATGGCAATACTCAGCAGAGCAGCAAGAATACAATGAGCAAAAACTGGCAACTTTTGAACTCATAACAGGTCCTACTTAAAAAAGTTTTGGCTTTTGGAATATCATGGTGAAAAAATCCTAAATAAATAAAATGAAATTTCTTTGTCATAGAACACAAAATAGGCTGATTTATAAATAGTTTCTGATAATTTTCTGAGATATCTACACATGTAGCTTTAAAAAGTCATTGTATTTATAGAATACCTGATGAGTAGTGATGAGCGAATATACTCTTTACTCGAGATTTCTCGAGCACGCTCCGGGGTCCCCGAGTATTTTTTAGTGCTCGGAGATTTAGTTTTTCTTGCCGCAGCTGAATGATTTACATCTGATAGCCAGCATAAGTACATGTGGGGGTTGCCTGGTTGCTAGGGAATCCCCACATGTACTTATGCTGGCTAACAGATGTAAATCATTCAGCTGCGGCAAGAAAAACTAAATCTCCGAGCACTAAAAAATACTCGGAGCATGCTCGAGAAATCTCGAGTAACGAGTATATTCGCTCATCACTACTGATGAGTTTTTGATTAACTGCTTGCTGTAACACTACTACGCTACCTAGAATAATTGACTTTTACAAGCTCTAGAAAACATGGTTGTATCTCATAAATCTATAGTTTTGAATCTGCTTTTACAGTCTGGAATCATAATTAAATATGAATAGTAAAATTGGTAACAAATAGGTAGCTGTAACCTAGAAATTAAGAGGGAACAGAATGCTGCTCACTTGATCATGTGTCATAACACACACATTATTTTTGCACTTTAATTTACGATTGTCACACTTTTACTGCCACTTAATTTAGAAACCCATGAACTCTGTTTTCCTGATGAAAAGTAGGTGAAATGTCTGGAAACTTAAACTGAGGTCTGAACAGTCTAGCAGGAACACATATCTGTCCTATCAAATTCCATTTATATTTTAAGTAGTTTTACAAACATTTTTTCTTTATTCTGAAAAAAGGAAATCCATTGAGAGGTATAATGGTAGATGTATATATGAACAAAAACATGCGAATGAAAATTAAATGAAATAGAGATATAAATATAAAAATGTATAAAAGATACAAAATATTAGATTAACAACAAACATTCAAATATTTTCAAGGTTCAATAATCTTAATTTATGCCATAATAAGAAAAGAATATTTGTGCTTATTGTATATTAATGAGATTTACATATACACATATATTTACATGCAATATATACACCTTTCAACTAAAGGGCTGTGGAATCAGTAAGCAAAACTCTTATCTCCAACTCGATTTTTCCACAGTTGCACTCCAGATTATCTATTATAATTAAAGATAATCTAGTCTTCTGAAATTTAAATTTGTCAAGTTAGATTAATTTTTCCAAAAGATCAGATTCAAGGCAAATAAATTTGTCGCAAATCGCAGGTACTCTAATTGCCCTGAAAAGATGTGTGTAACACTCTGAGGTCACTAGGACTGTATCCAACCCCTTCCAACCTCTTCAATGCAAGAACAACTTAGTAATGTCAAAAGGGTTCTCACCAAAGAAATGGATGGTAACCAGTAGTAACTAACAGCCCATTTAATAACACAATGCACTTTGCATGTTATATTTTTTAATGTAAATAAATGGTCCAAAAATTATCCCTCTATATAAATTGTGATCAGGCAGACAATCCTATGCAAAACACTGACAAACTGAAAGTGTTGCTGACCGAGATAAACATCATCTTTCTGTGACAGAGACAAGTGATGTGCTATATATTCCATAATTGCCTCCTCCTCACTAACCACTTGCTGGAAGCAAAAGAGACAAATTGTGACGTGCGTATGATAGCACTACTGCCCAGACGGCTGTTGCATGTGGTGGTGGTGGTGCTTGTGCTGCTGCCGGTGACTCCCACATTATTAGCTGGGGTATGTTTTTTTCCCTTTTACACTAACCCATTCATTGCTACTGCCACTTTTACCAAAATTTTGTACAATATATTTAATGTTTGACAATCTTTTCAACCTCAATTATTCAACTCTTGCTAAAAAGTATGTAACAAGTAATGCTGGGTAGGTATACTTACAGAAACAAAATGTGGGCCGTAGCATAGGTGTGTGGCATGTATGGCTGTCAAATTGGACTAGCAATGCAGGTGTGCAAAAACAGACATGCACAGTAAAACATCAACATTTTTAAGACAACTTCTATTTTTTTCAGCAAAAATCAACTCCTTTCCCCAAAAAGACTAAATCAGAAATACTTGGTAGCTACAAAATCAAACAACCAGCACCTGTAATGGGATGCTGTATTTGTACTGCATGTACAAATGTAAAATTTGCCTAGTAAAACAAATGTGAGGAACAACAATTTTTTTTTTGTCACATGCACACTTTGTGAGGTAGACAATCACAATTAGTATCTGGATTTTAAGAAATTGTCTTTTATATTTTTTTTAAACCTATTATTTCCATCTTCAAAAAAAGGGTTGCACAAGAAATGCAAAAAATCAGCAAAGTTGATTGTGATAAGGAAGCACTCTGACACTGATTTCACATTTTTTATGCAAAAACTATTGTGCGGTCTTGCTTCTGCTTTCTAGTGCTTTATGAAAGAATAAAAACAGTGTAATTGTAATTCAAATGCTGCAAGACAGAAGCAAGCTACACCATGTCACTGATCAACCAACCAGAGTCTGTCACTGTTGCGTTTACCTCCCGTATTAACTGAATCTCTGTATCATTCACAGATCACTACTTTCATCTTCTTCACTGCTCTAGATATACAACACATTACCATCTGGAGTATTTGTCCAACTTTTTAGGACTTTCTCTTCCTATCGCTATTACTAAGCTGTGAGCTCTAATGTACTCATTATCCTAAATCAGCCTAAATGACGGCTGCATTCCCTGCCTATACTTTCATACAGACTATGATACTTTTTCCTGATTGGCTTTGCTATACCATGTAATGTAATAGCTGAAAGGCATAATGGGAAAAAACATGCAATCGTGCCTAAGGTCAAGTCAGTTGATTCGTGCGGCACTAACATTTAGATACCAGTGTGCCAACCATAAAATATATATTTGTAGTAAAATAGTAGTGTCAGCCTTTTCAGTACAACCATATAAATCAGATCATAGTTATAGATTATCTGCTACTAGTACAACCTCTTCTCAATTTGAATGCTTGCCCCCCCCCCCCCCCATCAAAGTAAAAACACCTACTGTATACTCACCTCTCGTGCAGGCGTTGTTCCAGCAATGTTGGCACTCACGTTCCTGGGGCTCACATAAGGTTGTTATGTCATGTGAGGCCTGCACCCAATCAGCGCTGGCATCACTGTCCCCACCTTCAGACGTATAAGTAATCAAGAAGTTAGGACTGCGGCTGGTTGCTCCCTACCTGTTCATTACTTATACGTTCAAAGGCGGGGAGAGCGACGCAAGTCCTGATTTTGCCCAGAGCTCCCTTGACATAACTAGAGTTGAGTGAATTTGTTTGGGTTCCCTCTTATTTGGCAAGCTATAGCACTTACCAAATAAGCTGCAGAGGGAACCCGGCTTCCTGGATCGCGCAGTCTGAACAGCTGATCGGCGCCGCAGCTTCATGTGTCGCGGCTGTGTGACAGTCACAGCACATGCATGGAGAGCCTGTTTGTTGGGCTCTCCATGATTGTGCTGTGACACAGCAGCGACACACGCAGCTGCGGCACCGATCAGCTGTTCAGTCAGTGCGATCCAGGAAGCCGGGTTCCCTCTGCAGCTTATTCGGTAAGCGCTATAGCTTGCCAAATAAGAGGGAACCCGAACAAATTTGCTCATCTCTAGACATAACAACCTCACGTGAGCCCTGGGGACGCAAGTGCTGACACCGCTGGAACGGCATCGGCACGGGAGGTGAGTATAAGTGTTTTTATTTTAAAGAGGGCAAACATTCAGATTGAGAAGGAGTTGTCATAGTAGCGAACAACCCCTTTAAAGGAAACCTGACAATAGATTTTGGTAGCATGAATCAGTCACTGGATGCCTTATTACAGCTGTGCATGCTTTATTCTGAAATGGTGTATAGTTTGTTGAGCTTTGTGTTGTAGCTTTGCAGTTATTTAGGCTATGTGCACACGTTGCAGAATTTCCGTGGAAATTTCCGCGCCAATTCTGCAACTCCCTGCCGCGGGTATGACGCCTCTGGAATTGGCATGCATATTCACGCTAAACACTAGCATTGCAGAATGCTAGCGTTTTCCAAGCGTTCTGTAGCATCGCTTGGAAAAATGTTTGACAGGTTGGTCACACTTGTCTAACATAGTGTTTGACAAGTGTGACCAACTTTTTACTATTGAAAAAAAGATAAAAAGATATAATGTTAAAAATAATGAAAAAAGAAAAAATCGTGATATTCTCATCCTCCTGCGGCCCCCGCAGCTTTCCTGGTCCTCGCGATGCTCCCAGCAGCTCCCGTTCCCAGTGATGCCTCGCGACAATGACCTGTCACACCGTAAATGGCAATCACGGGGCAGGACGGCGTACTGGGACCTGCTCCTGTCCCTGACTCTATAAAGGGGCCCTGACTTGCCCTAATCTGAGGGGTACCTATAGTGGTTAGGAGGCCTGAGCCGCCAGCGTATCCCTGTCTCCTGATCAGACCCTGTCAGTGGCTCCATCTCCCCCAGGAAGGTGGATTGCACAAAAATAGCAAAACGACAAATAGACAGGGAATACAGACAAGGTAACTTATATAGCAAACACCCCAAAAGCTCACACAACCACAGAGGGAACACTGAGTAGGAAAAAGGAGAACAACCACTAAGGAGAGGAAACAGGTTTAACATGCAAACAAATAAGCAGACAACAATCTCAATAGAAAAACCTCCAAGCTCCTAATACCACGCTCCTTCACACTCAAAGCCAGGCAGCTGAACTGATCACTGACAATAGTTGTAGTCAAGGCTAGGTCTATATAGAGGATGAGATTACAAAATCCATTTCAGCTGAGAGACCCAGCTCTCAGCAACAAGGTTAACTCCTGCACTGCTGGCACAAAGCAGCCAGGTCAGAATACAGGAGAAGAGCTTCTGTTCACTGTGTGTGAACGAGTCCCAGAGCGCTGCGGTTCTCTGGAACCTCTCTGTCGCGGTAGCCCCGTGACATGACCCCAGAAGACGTAGCATCACGCGAGACTGCTAAGTCATCACAGGTTACTGTCGCAAGGCATTACTGGGAACGGGAGTTGCCGGCAGCATCGCTAAGGTCTGGGCTGGATTTGGGGGCTGCCGGAAGGTGAGTATATAACTATTTTTTATTTTAATTCTTTTTTTTAACAGGGATATGGTAGCCAGGGCCAGGAGGAGAGTCTCCTCTCCTCCACACCCGGGTACCATCCGCACATGATCCGCTTACTTCCCGCATGGTGGGCATAGCCCCATGCGGGAAGTAAGCGGATCAATGCATTCCTATGTTTTTGGATTCGCAGTGATTCCGCACAAAGAATGAGCATGCTGCGTATTTTTCCACGATGCGATTCCTCCGCGGAAAAATACACAGCATTAGCACAGCATTGCGGAATCCTATTGATTTCAATGGGCTGCGTTGTGCATGCGTTTTCACCACAATTTCGCGGCGAAAAAACGTGGCAAAAATGCATAAAATCTGCAACATGTGCACATAAACTACCCACTCTGCTTAGCAAGTCCAAGAAGAAACCTGACTTTCACCCTTAAATTCTTATTCAGGAATCTGGACTTATGAACTTACACAGAGTTCACTGATCTGAAAAAACAGGGTCGTCTAACCGGGAAGAAACCAAAATGGGCAAATACTGGACTAAATGAGAAAACCGGGACAGTCCGGGTAAAGCTGAGGACAAAATTAGGATGACTGAGTCAGAATTATTAGAAAAAGGGAGAGTTAAGTTGGTTCAAAGTCAGCAAGGGGTAGAAAAAGCTAAGCCAGGCAGTAGAGACTCACCAGCCCCGAGACAGAATACACCGATAACTGAAAACTCCAAGCAAACTTCTGGGGGTTAAAACAGACTGTGGCCGCTCCAGAGAACTTATTACAACTGCTGTTAGTTAGCTACTCTGCAAGAAAACACACTGAAACCACTGCTGAGTGGCACCACAAGTCCCAGCGACGTTAATGCTCTTGTCTGAATCGCGTGTAGCTCGGTTCTAATTGTAAGAACAACACTTCTTAGTGACCGAAGCAGAAGTTGTAGGAGCAGGTTCTGGCATGTATGTAAAACGAACTTTCAAAATATGGCCGGGGGCTATGAGTCTGACTAGTCAGAGGCAGGAGCCTGGCGGACTCTCACCGCCCCACTTCCCTAGACTGACAGGTCTCCCCACACACATATGGAGGGATTTGAAAAATCTAAGGAGTCAGAGAAGGGAGAAAATGCTAGGGACCATCCTTTGACTAGTCTTGCAAGACACATAACCTCTACCGGCATTTCATTGTATGAATCTCTGAAAAGCTGCATTGTTTCAGAATAAAACATACATCACTGCTGCTACGCCACCAGGACCGTTGTTCGGGCAGCATGAATCAGACGACAGATTCATTTTATATTCATTTGAATAAATATGCAACAAATAGAGCACTTAATAAATTAAATATACAAACATAATTCATATGAGCTTACCCAAAATGAGTCTGATTTGAACTCTACGATTCTGTCTGTAAAGTACACGACATGGTCTCCCTTCAATAGTACACAAAACATAATTTACAGACTAAATGTATAACAGCAGAACCTTATGTTTTGGTCAGAAGTGGCAGATTTGCTGTTGTTCATTTCCTAATGAATTCCACAGAAAACATGTATCAATCTACGCTGCAATACAAGTTATATGCTCTGGTTGGATTGACAGGTTAGAACGACGGTAACAGTACAAGCCCAAAGTGAGCACTTTCCGATGCAGCTATGTGATGCAGCCTTGCCTTGGCAGCATGGGAGAAGTGTCTTGTCACTGAAGCTAGTGAAGAACAAGACGTGCACTCTTGCTAAGATTGGTGCAGACTGAACATGGAGGGATTCTCCAGAATGTAGTCAAGAACATCAACAGTCGCACTCAAGAAAAGATGTCTTCAAAATATTGTGAGCCAAACATGTGGTTTTTTTTATTATTATTTTGAAACACCAAAAATAGAGGTATCACCGCAGTGTTGTAAGGTGACGTTTCGACCCTCTGGGTCTTTTTCAAACCTTACTTAGGATAGTAGACACGGAAAGGAGGGCACAGATCCCTGGAGAGGTGCAGGAGTCCTGTTAGGGGCTATTACTTGGCGGTTGCTGGTGTCTGCGGTGGTGGTGTGTGTTTTTGGTGTTTCAAAATAATTAAAAAAAACACATGTTTGGCTCACAATATTCTGAAGACATCTTTTCTTGAGTGCGACTGTTGATGTTCTTGTCACTGAAGCTGGCCAGCTTCAGTGCAGTGCTTACAAAATCAATAGAAAAGAGCTTGTAAGCACTGTGCATATTCAGACACCCCTGCGGTCCCGTAGGCAATGAACTATGAACAATAAAATGCTATAGGAAAGATATCTTGAGAACTGTCTCACATTTTTATTAAATGAAAATTGGAAAGTTGTTTGTTTTTACAAAGACTTTCAAATTATATCCATCTTTTATGACGGGAAACACCCTTTAATACGGTTTTCAAAACAGTATTCACACGTTAAAAAGATGTGTTTGGATATTGAGGATCACTAAGATGAAATCCATGCAGGTGGGGCCCACCGGCGCCAGCGCAAATTTCAACTGGACGTGTGTCCTCGGACGCACATTTAGATGAATTGTATTGCGGCACAGAGAACTGTCAGGTCCGTGCATGGCAATACACGCTACTGACCAATCAAAGGCCAGCAGGATGGAGGATATATCTACCAGGATGGGGAATATATATACCAGGATGATGGATATATATACCAGGATGGGGCCAAGTATAAAGAACATATACAGTGAGGCAAAAAAGTATTTAGTCAGTCAGCAATAGTGCAAGTTCCACCACTTAAAAAGATGAGAGGCGTCTGTAATTTACATCATAGGTAGACCTCAACTATGGGAGACAAACTGAGAAAAAAAAATCCAAAAAAATCACATTGTCTGTTTTTTTATCATTTTTTTTGCATATTATGGTGGAAAATAAGTATTTGGTCAGAAACAAACAATCAAGATTTCTGGCTCTCACAGACCTGTAACTTCTTCTTTAAGAGTCTCCTCTTTCCTCCACTCATTACCTGTAGTAATGGCACCTGTTTAAACTTGTTATCAGTATAACAAGACACCTGTGCACACCCTCAAACAGTCTGACTCCAAACTCCACTATGGTGAAGACCAAAGAGCTGTCAAAGGACACCAGAAACAAAATTGTAGCCCTGCACCAGGCTGGGAAGACTGAATCTGCAATAGCCAACCAGCTTGGAGTGAAGAAATCAACAGTGGGAGCAATAATTAGAAAATGGAAGACATACAAGACCACTGATAATCTCCCTCGATCTGGGGCTCCACGCAAAATCCCACCCCGTGGGGTCAGAATGATCACAAGAACGGTGAGCAAAAATCCCAGAACCACGCGGGGGACCTAGTGAATGAACTGCAGAGAGCTGGGACCAATGTAACAAGGCCTACCATAAGTAACACACTACGCCACCATGGACTCAGATCCTGCAGTGCCAGACATGTCCCACTGCTTAAGCCAGTACATGTCCGGGCCCGTCTGAAGTTTGCTAGAGAGCATTTGGATGATCCAGAGGAGTTTTGGGAGAATGTCCTATGGTCTGATGAAACCAAACTGGAACTGTTTGGTAGAAACACAACTTGTCGTATTTGGAGGAAAAAGAATACTGAGTTGCATCCATCAAACACCATACCTACTGTAAAGCATGGTGGTGGAAACATCATGCTTTGGGGCTGTTTCTCTGCAAAGGGGCCAGGACGACTGATCCGGGTACATGAAAGAATGAATGGGGCCATGTATCGTGAGATTTTGAGTGCAAACCTCCTTCCATCAGCAAGGGCATTGAAGATGAAACGTGGCTTGGTCTTTCAACATGACAATGATCCAAAGCACACCGCCAGGGCAACGAAGGAGTGGCTTTGTAAGAAGCATTTCAAGGTCCTGGAGTGGCCTAGCCAGTCTCCAGATCTCAACCCTATAGAAAACCTTTGGAGGGAGTTGAAAGTCCGTGTTGCCAAGCGAAAAGCCAAAAACATCACTGCTCTAGAGGAGATCTGCATGGAGGAATGGGCCAACATACCAACAACAGTGTGTGGCAACCTTGTGAAGACTTACAGAAAACGTTTGACCTCTGTCATTGCCAACAAAGGATATATTACAAAGTATTGAGATGAAATTTTGTTTCTGACCAAATACTTATTTTCCACCATAATATGCAAATAAAATGTTAAAAAAACAGACAATGTGATTTTCTGGATTTTTTTTTCTCAGTTTGTCTCCCATAGTTGAGGTCTACCTATGATGTAAATTACAGATGCCTCTCATCTTTTTAAGTGGTGGAACTTGCACTATTGCTGACTGACTAAATACTTTTTTGCCCCACTGTATACCAAGATGGGGCATATAGACTGTATACCAGGATGGGGCCAGGAAGGGTAACATACAGTATATACAAGGATAGAGGACATATATATACCAGGATGAGGGACATATATACCAGGATGGAGAAAAATAAATATATAGCAGGATGGGGGCATGCCAAATCTTGCACTGGGGACCATCTGACTCTAGTTATGCCAATGTTATTCAGTACAATTATACATTAAATATATTTTATATGTTTATTAATAGTGATGAGCGAATATACTCGTTACTCGAGATTTCTTGAGCACGCTCGGGGGTCCTCCGAGTATTTGTTAGTGCTCGGAGATTTAGTTTTTCTTGCTGCAGCTGAATGATTTACATCTGTTAGCCAGCATAAGTACATGTGGGGATTCCCTAGAAACCAGGCAACCCCCACATGTACTTATGCTGGCTATCAGATGTAAATCATTCAGCTGCAGCAAGAAAAACTAAATCTCCGAGCACTAAAAAATACTCGGAGGACCCCCGAGCGTGCTCAAGAAATCTCGAGTACGAGTGTTTTTGCTCATCACTATATTAACTATCTATATTATTATGTATTATGATAGCACCATTTATTCCATGGCGCTTTAAATGTGAAAGGGGTATACATAATTAAAAATACAATAATAATAGGTACAATAATCTTGAACAATACAAGTTACTGACTGGTACAGGAGTAGACAGGACCCTGCCTGCAAGGGCTCACAGTCTACAAGGGATGGCTGAGGATATTACATGCAGATTATAGCAGCAGACAACACTGTCTGTTTTAGCAGAAATAAAAAACTCAAGAACTTTGAGGTGGTCTTGTATATGGATCAGTCATGGTGCTTGGCTGTATAATGTCTGCAAAAGTAACCTGTTAGAAATAGCTCCCAGCATAAGAATGACACCTGCTTCACTCTAAGAAAGTAAATGATGTATTCTATACTGCTTTCTGTCCGGTTAAAGTAGAGCAATAAACTGCTCATAAGTCTGTCACATGTTATTGCCTCCTTCAGACTGATGAGAATGTTTGGCTTTAACTGTTCCAGCAGCGGAAGTCAGGAAAAGCATATTGTGCACAAAGACCATAAAGCCTAATGCTAATCAGCACTCCGGAGACAGAGCAGAGACTGTGCTTTGTGCAAGTAGCCAACTGAGTAGATCCCAGTAGTCCTAGGACTGATATGATCCCGTTAAGGCTAAAACTACCTCTAGACATTTTATACCAATACAAGGGTAAGTTAACAGTTGTTTTTTTTTACTTGGCATTTGCATTAGATTCTGCTACAAGAACCATTTAAAAAAACCTGCACTCATTGAATAACCTTCCCAATGATTTGAAGGGAAAATTCGCCTTTGAGGTGTTTGTGCCTTTTAAAAAAAAAACCTCCAGACCTGGTCACTTAACCCTGCTGTTGTCTTCCGCACTAGGGATTCTCAAATAAAGCGTCAACAATGAGGAAGTATTAGAAAAAATCCTGCAGAGGATTTAGCTGCCTCTTATGATGCGACGTGGCAGGACTTCCAAGGTCATTGTAATCGACAGCCGGCTCCCCCCAGTTAGGCAGCAGGAATCCAGCTGTCAAATGGAATCCCTTCAGAAGTCCCACCCTGTCGACAGAGCGGATCAATCTACTTTGTAAAAAACACACATATAGTCAGCTCACCTGAATGTAGGCTACTCCTCATCTGTTCCTGCACGGAAAGGTTTGAGCAAAAGATCCACAGAAAAAAGTAAGTTGAATCCAGCAGGATTGAAGTTAAAACCAGTCTCTATTGATTTCTTCATTAAAAATATTGTACACCACTCCAAAATATGAAACATGAATATTTCACAGCATGTCACGCAAAATTTCAAAAGTATAGCAGCGTTATTCCCAACGAATTCAACTTACTTTTTTCAATCTACTTTGTAGACGTGACGTCATCAGAGGCTTCTGATGTTATGATCTGGTGGCCTAGGAGCAGCATGAGACGGACTCTGGAGAAGGTGGTTCCTGTACTGATCGCAAACCCTGAACCTAGCAGCGCAACTAGAAGTAGCCGTGGGGGGTACCTAACACTCCCTAGACCCCTCGACACAGCCTAAGAACTAACTTCCCCTAAAGACAGAAACAGGAAACCAGGAAACACCAGGTGAGCGTCGAGCTCCACTGCGCCACCTTATCTGAGTACCTTAGGGTTAAACGCATTCCCAGGGGTCTGAGGGTAGCCTTGCGGCCTACACTGTTTCACGATAATTCTGATTACTGTGCTAAGTATACACAAATTCTAAACAAATGTTCTTTTGACCTGATGACCCTCACGGTGGAGTTTCTCCACAAGAAAATTGAAGCAAACGCAGCTGAAATCCGCAACATTGAAACTCAACTGTCTTCAGCGGGAACATCGGAGGAACTCAACGCGCTTAAGGTACAGATTCAGACACGGGTGGACCAGCACAAGAAAGATACTGAAAACCGCAAGCGGAGCAAATTCACCAGAGACACCATCGATTACGAACAGAACCAGGTGTATCGATGGCACAACAACTCATCTACAAGACGTCCATCACCACGCAACCCACGATCTTCAACAGATTTCTCTACGTCCGGATCCGATGCGGAACGAGACACTCCCTTGACCAGTCAGGTTCCTTTTTTAGGACAAAGGCGCCGGTTCCCTCAAAGAAAACGAGGCGGGGGCAACACCAGAAACGACGACACGGACAGAATACGAGTCACCCGCTCCATGGTAGGGAATCACTGGTAATTAATATTTCTTCCAGGTCCTTGGGTATCGCAGAACTTAGTGTCCTCCAAAAGGGGCTCTCTTTCTGTCCCTCATATAGATGCCAGACTTTTCAGCTAGATATGGATCTACAGCGTTTTTTTCGCCTTCTTAGGCTCAAAGCTTACTTCTCCACCACACCGATTTCCCCTCCTGATGTGGGCATTCCTGATAACCCATTGTCTGTTACACAACTAGGACTCAGGAACAAAAGTCACTTCCGCCCACCGCACGTCTCTCATGCCGTGGAAACTTTTATTGGTTTCATACAGAAATCCTTTGTAGATATGCGGGATGATATAGAGAAAGGGAGACTGTTCTTCCCCCCCCAATCTATCCCCCATCGAAAGGCATGCCCTTAGGTCTCTTAGGATGATAATTTAATCATCAAACCGGCAGATAAAGGGGGCACCCTTGTTGTTATGGACAAATCCCAGTATCTTTCGGAAGTCAAACGACAATTACAGGACGAGTCGGTGTATACCAAACTTGATAGAGATCCAACTAGTAACATCCAAACCAAGATAGGCATCATCTTGCAAAAATACTCCATTCAAGGAATCCTTGATTCCAAAACAATAGAATTCTTGACAAAAAGCAATCCAGTAATACCAGTCTTCTACATCCTACCAAAGGTTCACAAAAGTATGCAAAACCCTCCGGGTAGGCCGATTGTGGCATCGACAGAATCAGTACTGTCTCCTTTATCCATTTTCCTGGAAAAGATCCTCACGCCCTTGATCAGCAATACCCCATCATTTCTTTTGGATACCGGTGCTTTCCTCAACAAGATACGTAGTATAGATACCATACCCCCACAAACGATTTTGGTCACCTTGGATGTGAAGGACTTATATACCTCTATTCCTCACATAGAGGGCATCAACTCAGTTCATCACCTATTAACATCGGCAGGACTAGACTCAGAACAAATAAATTTGTGTGTTGATCTTCTCACCCTGATATTATACAATAACCACTTTCTCTTCCAGGATCAGTTCTATCTCCAGGTACGTGGTACTGCCATGGGTTCCAACGTAGCGCCCCCATACGCTAATGCCTACATGGCTCACTTCGAAGAGTCTATCATTTATCGACATCAGCTATTTATTTCCAACGTCCTTTATTGGACACGTTATATCGATGACATTTTTTGCCTATGGGGGGGCACGTTGGAATCCCTGGAAACTTTCTTTACATTCTTAAACGAAGCCTGGCCCGGTATAAGATTCACCATTACCCATGATTCCAACTCTGTAAGTTTCTTGGACACCACTGTCCTTAAAGATCAGGAGGGCCACCTAACCACTGAGCTACACACCAAACCCACCGATCGCAATAGTGTTCTTCACTTTGATAGTTTCCATCCTCCATCAGTCAAACGCAGCATTCCCAGATCCCAATTTCAACGCGTACGTCGCATAGTGTCAGACCATGACAAATGCGAACAACGTCTACAAGACATGTCCACCAGATTTCATCAGCGTGGATATCCGAAACACATACTTGAGGAACAGAAAAATCCACCCCCTCGAACACGGACAAACGATCAAGGTAAAAGGGTCCCATTCGTGCACACTTATCATCCTGTGACCTCCATCCTCCACAAACAAATTAGGAAGCATTGGCCTTTATTATCAACAGCATATCCTACCGTACCCGAATTCAAGTTACCCTTTCTGCCATGTTATAAGAGACCCAATAACATCAGGGACACACTAGTGAGAGCTGACTTTGGGCCCTCACACAAGATGAGGTCCAGATTCCTTTCCCATCCAAAGATGGGTACCTTCCCTTGCCTACACTGCGCCCAGTGTGGGAATGTCCAAAAAGGTGACACCTTTCAACATCCACATACGGGAAAGAGTTTTAAGATTAAAGATTACTACACGTGTCAATCCTCGTTTGTAGTGTATCTCATAAAGTGCCCTTGCGGCTTGCTATACATCGGGGAAACGACCCAACCGGTACGTGATAGGATATCAAAACACAAATCGACTATACGTTGCAATAATCTGTTACTACCGGTTCCCCATCACTACTCATCACAGGGCCATACTATCTCCCAATTAAAATATCAAGTCATCGATTCTATTCCACCACAACGTCGAGGGGGGGACCGTGTAGCACTCTTGAAAAAACGTGAGGCATTCTGGATTCACACGTTGAATACCCTCACACCAAAAGGGCTGAATAGAGATTACGATTTACTGGCTTTTATGTAAACTGATACATTAGTCTCAAGTGTAGGTTTTATTTACTTGTCACATCATTATGCTAATTGTACCTTTTGTTTATTCATTCTAGAACCGCCTGTACTGACTCGGGGATCGAGAACCCTGCTACGTGGCACTCACCATAGCCTGACGACTCACTCATTATTTCACTGGCACTGCTATCTTACGCCACGGCGCCTCCTGGCATGATCTCCCATATACTATGCTGCACTCACTGTCTCTATGTATGTGTAACTAACCTTGCCCTGGCTCTCATGTCTGCATAATCCATAGTTCTAACACCTCTTATTTCATATTGGTCCTTCTTTAATATTTAGGATGTCCCGATACCATTTATTCAGATAGGTGCTTATCATAACCATAGGCTCGCATGGCTTGCATAGTTTTTCCTGTAGTATTTACCATCCTGGTATCTATCTAGTTCATTACCTATTGGATTCCCCCTTTTTTCACGCTGCAATTATGCCCTTTCACTACGACAGGATAGACACTCCCCCTTAGCCTGGATCCTCCCATGGCTTGACACGCATTAGGCGCCTCACGCACCGCCATAGAGGTGACGTGAATGGCCGCATGTCAGTATGTGACCGACACTCCCCCATAGCCTGGACCCTCCCATGGCTGGACGCGCATGGCTTGCAGCGCACCGCCATAGCTATGACGTAGTTGGCCGCGGGTTAGGATGCGATTGACACGCCCACTTCCGGTCGGCGGTGTATTTTACCGCTGAGACCGGAGTCTATCTTTGGCGTCTTCCCAGCACGAGCGTTAGGACCAGCGGTGGACACCGCGTCTACTCCGACTACAGCATCTGGTAAGAGATCTCTTCACGCTCACTCACATGGGGCCTTATTAGCGCTGACCTGCAACCCTGTTCACAGATGTATTCTATCCCCACAGGATTGAGCCTTTGCACTTATATTGTCAGCGTTCTGACAGCCATCCCTGTAGGTATCAGTTCTCCTTATATTGACCTTATTCTCTATCCACTACCCTCATGGTTAATCTCCTATTACAGATTAATGCACACTCATAGAAGTACACTGCCCACAACTACATGCTCAATAGCACGGTATGTTATCACCTTCTCATCCTATCATTTTTTCCTCAGTAGCATTGTGCCACTAGCGGATGGTTCCAAATTGTTGTTTGGCTATTAGATTCATAGGTATTTGCCATCTATTGATATGGCTTCTCATGTACATACTTTGGTTTTCATTATTATATTATTTGGTCTTTTTTTTCTGTTTTTGATTTTGTGTTCCCTGTTTTTGTATATTGTTTAAATTTGCAGTAACTGATGAAGGTCCAACTTGTAAAGGACCGAAACGTTTTTGTTGCTGAACAATAAAATCTCCTCAGACATATAAAGTTGAGTGCCAGGTTTTTGTTTACATTTGGTATGGTGTTGGAACCTACCTGAGCACCTCTTATTCTTTGGCTGTGCACCAGGTTTTATTTCTATAGAAACAGGAAACCTATCTTGCCTCAGAGAAAATCCCCAAAGGAAAGATAGCCCCCCACAAATATTGACTGTGAGAGGAGAGGGAAATAACATACGCAGACATGAAATCAGAATTTAGCATAGGAGGCCATACTAGCTAAAAAGAAAGAATAGGACAGAGTACTATGCGGTCAGTATTAAAACACTAGAAAATATCCACCACAGAAAATACAAATCACCACATCTGACTAAAGACATGGAGGGTATATCTGCATCTCCAGAGACACAGCTTGGCTGCAAAAAAAAAAATCCTTCACAGACAAAGCTGGACAAGACAAAACATGAAAATGCACAGAACTATAAGGTCCACAGCAGGTGGACAGCAAAAACAAAGCCAGGACTTATCTTTGTAGAAAAGCACAGCAAACAGGAGAGACCAGAAGGGAAGTGAATCCTCCAAAAACAATGGACAACTGGCACTGACTAAAGGATCAAGCAGGACTAAATAGCTGAGTCCAAATTGAACACACCTGATGAATGCTGCGATCCACAGACAGCAGCACTACCACTCATAACCACCGGAGGGAGCCCAAGAGCAGAATTCACAACATTCTGAATCCCCGGCAGGAGTGTCAAACTACTGTGTTTTCTCTTTTTTTTTGTCTTCTCTGTTGTTTTTACAGAGCCCCTGATTTTCCATTTGTTAATCACAGTTTGAACGCTACTGACTGGCATGATCAATTCCTTGGATATCTTTTTGTGTCCCTTTCCTGTTTTATGCACTTCAACTACCTTTTTCCGTAGATCCGTTGACAATTCTTTTGCTTTCCCCATGACTCACAATCCAGAAACGTCAGTGGCTAGATGAAAGATGCAAGAGTCTGTCTAGATCCCAGAAACTCTCTAAGCTTTTATGCACACACACTGATTACAAGCAAAGTAATCAATGTGTGTGCATAAAAGGCAAAGCGGATGTTACCTTTGGTAGCCATTCAAACTCATTTGTGTCAACTTCTGTGCATGTTATCAGGCCAAAATCACCAGGGTATGTGAACTTTTGATCAGGGTCATTTGGATGTTTTGGGTTGTCATTATGATTTAAAAAGAGAAAACACAGTAGTTTGGCGATAAATGGCTTAACCCAACTACTAACCATGAGTGGAGAAAAAGTTTTGGTGTTATCATTCATATTCTCTGAAAAAACGCCAAGAAAGCAAAAATTCTGCCAGGGTATAGAAACTTTTGAGCACAACTGTAGCTTCATTAGAACCGCAATCCAAATAAACAAAATGTTTCGCTCTAACAATAAGACCTTGCTCAGACGTATTGCTGAACAAGAAGTAAATCAGACAGTGAAATCAATAGTGCAAAATAGAAAACTGGAAACAGCTCTGATGAGGCGCGCATATCATACAGTGACAGTGACAGGCTTAATATTTAAGCAGGCCGGACGCTGCTCTCATTGTACAGGGCACTGGGGGAGACTACGCACGGGGAAAGACACTGAACTAGGGAGACACTCGGACACAGCAACAGTGACTGCAGTCTCTGCCCCTGATGATGCTTCGGTTGAGTATCCCAGCATGCACTAGTGACACGCAAACAAATTGTCATCACGCAGGAAATAGGGGAAAAAATACAATAGCTGTTAACCCCTTACCAACATCGGGCGTACATTTACGCAGATGTCGGACTCCCTCCCTTTGATGTGGGTTCCGGCGGTGAGCTCACATCTTTCCTGATGCATGTCAGCTGTTTTGAACAGCTGACATGTGCCCGGAACAGGCGCGGGTGGAATAACGATCCACCCGTGGCTATTAACCCGTTAAATGCCACTGTGAAATGATGACAGCTGCAATTAGCTAACGTTTCCGGCCATCGGGTAGGAAACCTGCCCACTAGTGACCCCCGTCACGTGATCGTGGGTTACTGATTCGTTGGCATGACAACCAGAGGACTCCTGGAGACCTCTATGGTTGTCACTGCTGGCTTGCTGTGAGCGCCGCATGGTTGTTGGTGCTCACAGCAAGTAAGTAATTCTATAACATAGAGGTGATCTGATCATTGCCTTATGTAGCAGAGCCGATCAGGTTGTGGAGGCTTCTAGTCTCCCATGGAGAATATTGAAGCATGCCAAAAGTAAATTCAAAAAGTTTTTTTAAAATATAAGAAAAATAAAAAAATCTATAAAAGTTTAAATCACCCCCCTTTCGCCCCACTCAAAATAAAAAAAAAAAATCAAACATACACATATTTGGTATCGCCGCGTTGAGAATCTCCCGATCTATCAATAAAAGAAAGGATTAACCTGATTGCTAAATGGTGTAGCGAGAAAAAAAGTCAGAACGCCAGAATTATGTTTTTTTTAAAAAGATTATATCTGCACCCAAATTGTATAATTACAAAATGTCAGCTCGGTGCGCAAAAAATAAGCCCTCACCTGACCCGAGATCATGAAAAATTGAGACGCTACAGGTATCAGAAAATGGCACAATTTATTTATTTTTTTAACAAACTTTGGATTTTTTTTTCACCAGTTACATAAAAAAGAACCTAGACATGTTTGGTGTCTTTGAACTCATAATGGCCTGGAGAATCATAATGGCAGGTTAGTTTTAGGATTTAGTGAACATGGTAAAAAAGCCAAGCAAAAAAACAAGTGTGGGATTGCACTTTTTTGCAATTTCACCGTACTTTGAATTTTTTCCCCATTTTCTAGTACACAACATGGTAAAACCAATGATGTTGTTCAAAAGTACAAACTGTTGTGAATTCTGTGGCAGAGCTCCCTCCTGTGGTCACAAGTGGTACTTCGGCTGATTCTCTCTGTGAGCTTCCGTTGGTGGAGGAAAGTGGTACTGCGGCTTCTGAGTTTCCTTCCTCAGGTGATGTGGTGAAGTCGTTAGGTGCTGCTCTATTTAACTCCACCTAGTGCTTTGATCCTGGCCTCCAGTCAATGTTCTAGTATTGGACCTGTTTCCTCCTGGATCGTTCCTGTGGCCTGCTGCTCTGCATAGCTAAGTTCCGCTTTGCTATTTTGTTTGCTGTTTTTTCTGTCCAGCTTGTCTATTTGTTTTTTCCTGCTTGCTGGAAGCTCTGGGACGCAGAGGGTGTACCTCCGTGCCGTTAGTTCGGTACGGAGGGTCTTTTTGCCCCCTTTGCGTGGTTTTTGTAGGGTTTTGTGTTGACCGCAAAGTTACCTTTCTTATCCTCGCTCTGTTCAGAAAGTCGGGCCTCACTTTGCTAAATCTATCTCATCTCTACGTTTGTCTTTTCATCTTATCTCACAGTCATTATATGTGGGGGCTGCCTTTTCCTTTGGGGTATTTCTCTGAGGTAAGGTAGGCTTATTTTCTATCTTCAGGCTAGCTAGTTTCTCAGGCTGTGCCGAGTTGCATAGGGAGCGTTAGGCGCAATCCACGGCTGCCTCTAGTGTGGTTGGAGAGGATTAGGGATTGCGGTCAGCAGAGTTCCCACGTCTCAGAGCTCGTTCAATGTTTTTGGGTTATTGTCAGGTCACTGTATGTGCTCTGACCTCTATGTCCATTGTGGTACTGAATTACCTTATCATAACAACAAACGTCATGCAAAAAACAAGCCCTCACATGGCCAAATTGACAGAAAAATAAAAAAGTTATGGCTCTGGGAAGAAGGGGAATGAAAAATGAAAACGCAAAAACTAAAATACCTCCGGGATTTAAGGGGTTAACAGTGTAGTTAGGGAACAGTGGGGAATTATTAAAACAATGATATTAAAAAATAGCTTAGAATTATGGGACCGAATAGATAGGAAGAGAAAAATGCTTTGCCTTCAGACCACCCCACTAATAGTTTGCACTGTGTTCCAAATTATTATGCAAGTTGGATTTGTTTCATAAAGATTTAATTGTTTTGTTTTTCAAATAAACTCATGGATGGTATTGTGTCTCGGCCTCAATGGATCTCTGAAATCAATCTTAAACACATGTAATAATTAGTTTTCCAGGTGATTCTAATTAAAGGAAAACTACTTAAGGCTATGTGCACACGTTGCGGATTCTCTGCGGATCCGCAGCGTTTGTTGCGGCGCAGAAACGCTGCAGATCCGCAATTGATTTACAGTAAAATGTAAATCAATGAGAAAAAAAAATGCTGTGCACACTTTGTGGAAAATACGCTGCGGAAACGCTGCGGTTTAGAAGAAGTAGCATGTCGCTTCTTTTTTGTGAATCTGCAGCGTTTTTGTACCCATTCCATTATAGAAAACCGCAGGGGTAAAAAACGCAGCAAATCCGCAAGAACACCGGAGCAAAAACGCACAAAAAACGCTGCGGAACCGCACAAAAAAACGCAACAAATCCGCAGGTGCGTTTTCTGCCAGGAGAGGCAGAATCCGAACCAGAAATTCCTAAGCCTAATCCGCAACAAATGCACATAGCATAAATATGATGTTCCACATTATTAAGCAGGCCACTGGTGTCCTATTTCGTTTATACACTATTCATTTTCTGGTGAATTAGGGAGTAATGTGGAATATGTACCCAATCTCCTCTTTGCAACATAAATTAGAGATTGATCAACGCACCTTTGAACTATTTCTTCTATCAGCCCCACTCCCCATACACATGTACGCTCATCTAAGTATGCATATGTTTTGAATGAGATAGGGGGAGCAAGCAGTTGTCAGATACCTCTTTTGAAAATGAAATGTCTTAGATCTGTCGTTAGTGGAAAGTTAGGACACCCCGTTACAGATTAGATGGACTGTTGGTCCTGCCAAAATTGGCAGCATAAAAGGTTGGTCCCCATTGTCTGTTCATGAGTACACTGTTCTGCAGCATTCTGACTTTCTTATAACTAGGGCAGTGCACTCCTGTTTGATTGACAGTTCGGACCAGCAGTATTGTTACACCCGGATCTTTGTGCTTCCATGCTGCTATACGAGTCAGCTTTGGCTCAACAGCATCAGAAGCTTAGTGGTAGTGAAGCTGGCCAGGATCAGAGCAGCACTTACAACCTCTATTGGAAAGAGATTGTAAGCCATATGCCTGTTTGGCAACTGCTGTTTGATCATAATGGCAGCCAGTAACCTAGATATCAAGCAATATACAATAACAAATAAATTAGTAATTCTCACCTGAACGAGTCAGGCTGCTTACAAGTAATGAATTACAAAAGTGTTTTTATTTTACAAGCAATTTCCAATAATATTACTCACTGAAGATGGGAATAACTATGAGAAGGTGCAGTAGAAAACAATGGCAGAAGTAGAAGATGAATATTCTTGTCTGGCATTGCTAGGGGTAATCAGTTCAGTTGATCTGGAGCTCTCCCTCAGGGATTGCCTCAGCTGTTCTGTGTTGGACACTCCCCTCTGGTATATATGCTTGCCGCTGGCATTTGGGAATTGCCAGTGATAGTTCTGCCTGGTTTGGAGATGGAAAAGTTGTTCAGTGTTTGGAATTGGCGTTTGGAGAGTTGTTCTGGCCATTTGTGTGAGGAGTTTGTTTGCATATTCAGCCTCATCTTTTCCCATTTGGTTTCACCTACCTTACCCTTCCCTGTTCCACTTTGCTGTTTGGTGAGTGCATTTTCCATGATTGCAGTCTTTATTTATCCCTGTTTGTCTTCCCTTGTCTGGTTAGTGTAATCCTATACACTTCGGACTCACACCATCCTGGGTGGGGGAAGGAACAGATAAGGGTAAGTTAGGAGCATAGCAAGGCACATAACCCCAGCGTAAACCGGGAGACAGGGATAGACTAGGGTGCCCCCTAGCGTGCGGTATTGGAAAGGAGACCCTTTCCCTGACAAATCCTGGAACAGTACCGTGACATTATCACTGGCCTTACCTTTTTTAATCCATTATGGATCCAGTTGTTGCTCTAGCAGAGCAACTGCAACAACTTAGCCTGGATGTGGCAGACTTGCACGCAGTTGCTTTGCAGCGCCCATACACTTCAAACTTAGGGCCTGGTGGTCCTGGACAACCCCTGGACAGCCCATTATCTCTCTACTGGTTGGGTTCTCTGGGATCAGGATAAGTTTGTTGTTTTCAGGGAGGACTGCAAACTCTATGTTAAGTTACGTCCTCACTCCTCAGATACTGTGGAGCAACAGGTGGGAATCGTAATTTCTCTCCTCCAGGGTGACCCTCAAGCCTGGGCATTTTCTCTCCCGTCTGACTTTCAGTCACTTTAGACGGTTGAGGAATTTTTTCAGGCTCTGGATTATATTATTATTATTTATTTATATAGCACCATTGAATCCATGGTGCTATATCTATGATGACCCCAACCACGTCTCTCTGGCCAAGTCTAAATCACATCGGCTTCAGCAGGGAGACAGGCCAGGGAAGGAGTATTGCTTACAGTTCTGTAGGTGGCCTACGAATACTAAGTGGAATGACCCCGAGCTCAGTAGTCATTTCTAACAGGGTCTTTTGTGAGTAAAGGATGCCTTTTCTCTGTTTGAGACCCTGGTTTCCCTGGAGGCGGCCATGTCTCTGGCTTTCCGTAGGGGTCTGGTGTCAAGGGAATCTAAAGGTACTGTCACACTAGACGATATCGCTAGCGATCCGTGACGTTGCAGCGTCCTCGCTAGCGATATCGTCCAGTGTGACAGGCAGCAGCGATCAGGCCCCTGCTGGGAGATCGCTGGTCGGGGAAGAAAGTCCAGAACTTTATTTCGTCGCTGGACTCCCCGCAGACATCGCTGAATCGGCGTGTGTGACACCGATTCAGCGATGTCTTCGCTGGTAACCAGGGTAAACATCGGGTAACTAAGCGCAGGGCCGCGCTTAGTAACCCGATGTTTACCCTGGTTACCATCCTAAAAGTAAAAAAACAAACACTACATACTTACCTACAGCCGTCTGTCCTCCAGCGCTGTGCTCTGCACTCCTCCTGCTCTGGCTGTGAGCGTCGGTCAGCCGGAATGCAGAGCGGTGACGTCACCACTCTGCTTTCTGGCTGACCGGCGCTCACAGCCAGACCAGAGAAGCAGAGCGCCGAGGACAGACGGCTGTAGGTAAGTATGTAGCGTTTGTTTTTTAACTTTTTAGGATGGTAACCAGGGTAAACATCGGGTTACTAAGCGCGGCCCTGCGCTTAGTTACCCGATGTTTACCCTGGTTACCGGGGACCTCGGGATCGTTGGTCGCTGGAGAGCTGTCTGTGTGACAGCTCTCCAGCGACCAAACAGCGACGCTGCAGCGATCCGGATCGTTGTCGGTATCGCTGCAGCGTCGCTATGTGTGACGGTACCTTAAGGCTGAGTCATCTGAGGCACCCATGCAGTTGGGAGAGATGACTCATTTTATTGGTTCTCCTGCAGTTTTGTGCAAAGAGGCAGTGTGCTGTTTCTGTTGTGTGAAGAGTCATTTTGTGGGTCCATCAATACATAACTGCAAACAGCCACCGGAAAACTAAGGAGCCTGTGTTGTGGGGAGGTTAGCAACCTGGGTGTACATATTTCCTCTGTGGGTAGGTCACAATATTTTTTACCAGCCGAGATCCATTTTGGTAAAAGTAAAATTTTTTCAGCCTTTTCTTACAGTGGCGCGTGGTTTAATCTCATTGACAGCCAGTTCGTCCAGGACCAAGGTCTCAATCCACATAAACTGTCTATACCAATACCCATAATCACCATAGTCACCTTCACAATCCTCTCCTGCATCTGTGCAACATACTCGATGAAACTCCAGTGGGTCACGGAGAGGAGTCAGAAGACCACGCAGTCTGATTTCTCCTACTCCTGCACTGACTAGAAGCACTTCATCTTCATATTAAACGGTAGAGGTTTCTTCTAGCAGTGCAGGGGTTAATCTACTCAGCTAAGATTAACCTGGAAGCTTGCCTACCTTATGCGCTCAGCTGTTTATTATTCACCACTCCCCTTTCATATATAAACTGGACTCTGGCAATTAGGCACTGCCAGAGTTAGCTTCATTGCTACATGGTTCAGGAGTTGATGGTGTGTTGTTTGAGAAGGCATTTTGTGGATTTACATAAGACTGCTGCTAGGTTTTGGTTGTGTTCAAATCCTCTCCTTTTCCTACTTTGGTTTTTCCCATCGTTCACTCCCTGATGTCTACCTCCCTGTTGGTTGTGAGTGCATTTTGTATGATTGGTATTTCCCTTTATCCCTTTTCATATTACCTTGTTAATCTGGTTGGTATATAGCCATACACTACTACTCCCCCTCTTCCCTCTGTGGGGGAAGGGAACAGACTGAGGGTGTATTCAGGAGCTCAGTAGGTATGAGGCACTGGCGTCTTCACCATTAGAAGTAATCCGGGGAACAGGGATAGCTAGTGCACTCCTAGCGTTAGAGACAGGGAAGGAGCCCCTGGCCCTGGGATACCCGATAACTGAGTCGTGACACCGTGGCTGTCGATCATACAGAAACTCAAAAGGGGAGAATCTGGTAGAGTCTTGTGTAACCTCCCAGATAGAAAACAAGAGTTGTGGTAAGACACAGTACCAGTCTCGACCATCGTTTTCTATGACCTACTTAAGCATACTCTTCACAAGGTCATCCGTCTGGTGATGGTACACTGATGCAACACTGTCACTATTCCTCTGCTCAGAATGTCTGGGACTCTGTGATGGACAGCTCTGTCATCCTATCCTGTGCTGGGGCGTGCTGGGCTGTCGATGTTTTGAATGACAGCTTGGTTGACCTATCTGACTGGAAGGGGCAGAGATTTGCACAGATGCTCCATGTTCTTGGTAATTGCCCTGCTATGTTGGTGAGCTGTCTAGCCCAGATCATTGCCAGTCAAAAGCTTGTTCTAAGTTTGTGCTCTCTGGAGTTTTTGCCTGTACCCTGTGCTGTAAGTTCTGATATTCTGCTGCTGACCTTTGGACCATGTTCAGACTACCCGTTTATTTTAAGATTTCCCAGTGACATCTGGGCCAATAGATCCTCCGTATGACCCGTTCTTGAGTTTTGTCCACCCCCAGATTGCCACCCAGGACATGTGAACGGGCTATGTTCAACACTCTCATTCGTTAGGGTCCTGGTAACAACAATTGTTCTACTATCTACTCCCTCACCTTAGTAACTTGGTACAATAAGTCCCCATCCAACATAAAATAGGGAAACCTGGTGTCAGACCCCTACTTCTGCGCTATCCCGTTTATGAAGATTACATTGTTGAATGCCTCCTTTAAAATTAGGTGGACCCCACATTTTTGCCAGTAATCCCTAACTCAGGAATGTCAGCCTCATGTGACACTACCTCCTTATCCCCCACAAGGACACAAAAGGGATGCCCGCCAAACTCTGGGTATCATGACACTTCTTTTCGGGTGACCCATCTCTCATCTGAGCAACTGAACCCTGTCACCTTCTCCCACAAGTCCCAAAACAAACAAAAATCTTGGCCTATGATAATGTGGTGCAATAAATCCTGGACCACGTCGACTTTGTGGGACTCAATACCAAGGGCTGTTTCAATGTCCACTCTGACCACTAGATAGTCTTTAGCATCCCTGTGAATGCAGTGGATGCCAAAATTCTTCCCAGGGATCAGCTGGAGAGGAAGTCTGGCCCTCACGAGATTCACCAAATTCCCTGAGTCCAGTCACTTGCTGACAATTCACCTTTATGGGAAAAACCTGTGACCCCTCGCTTGGTGGACAGTTTACACTGCAGGCCAGATATGCATAGTATGAACAGAGGCATCTCAGGCTACAGTCCATCTTCTTTGAGGTCAGGGGCCAATGGGCGGCTATATGGCCTGTGCTGTGACATTTCCAGCATATAATATCACCAACTGGGATTTTCAGCATTACCTCCCCCTCCCCTTTGGACCCCCCACCCTCTTTTGGTCCTCCACCCCATGTTAGGACCCCCAGTATGGAGTGGGTTGCCTCCTCAAGCGGCAAAAAAATTCAGTTTTACATATTTCCTTGGCATCTTGTAAGGCTAAGTCACAGTAGGTCTTCTGGGGCTTCCCCGTTAAGTATGGCACCAGCACTTCGCCCCATTGCTAAGGCGGGAGCTTCTCCCTTTGGCGACCCTTTCAAAAACAGTCAGAAAGGCCTCCATGAGGCAAGTGAGTACTGCAGTTCTTTGGATGTTTTTATGGGGTCATTTGTGATCTCTTGGATGAGTAGTCGCTGCCCTATTGGGGTAATTTCAATCAGACAGCCACTTCTGGGAAGGTTAACCAAAAGTGATGAGAGAATATACTCGTTGCTTGGGTTTTCCCTAGCATGCACGGGTGACCTCTGAGTATTCGTTAGTGTTCGGAGATTTAGTTTTCATTGCAGCACCTGAATGATTTACAGCTGTTAGCCAGCCTAAGTACATGTGGGGGTTGCCTGGTTGCTAGGGAATCCCCACATGTAATCAAGCTGGCTAATAGCTGTAAATCATTCAGCTGCGGCTATGAAAACTAAATCTCTGAGCAGTCATAAATACTCGGAGACCACCCGAGCGTGCTCGGGAAAACCCAAGCAACGAGTACACTCGCTCATCACTATTAACCCCTTCACCCCGAAGCCTGTTTTCACCTAAGTGACAGGGCCAATTTTTACAATTCTGACCACTGTCACTTTATGAGGTAATAACTCTGAAACGCTTCAACGGATCCTGGCGATTCTGACATTGTTTTCTCGCGACATATTGTACTTCGTGATAGTGGTAAAATTTATTTGATATTACCTTCGTTTCTTTGTGAAAAAAACGGAAATTTGGCGAAAATTTTGAAAATTTTGCAATTTTCAAACTTTGAATTTTTATACCCTTGCATTAGAGACTCATCGCACAAATTAGTTAATAAATAACATTTCCCACATGTCTACTTTACATCAGCAACATTTTGGAACCAATTTTTTTTTCCTTAGGGAGTTATAAGGGTTAAAAGTTAAACAGCGATTTCTCATTTTTTCAACAACTTTTATAAAACCATTTTTTGTAGGGACCACATCATATTTGAAGTCACTTTGAGAGGCTTATAGGATTTAAAATACCCAAAAGTGACACCATTCTAAAAACTATACCCCCCGAGGTACTCAAAACCACATTCAAGAAGTTTATTAACCCTTCAGGTGCTTCACAGGAATTAACGGACTGTGGAAGGAAAAAAATAACATTTAACTTTTTTTTCCACATAATGATCTTTTAGCAACATTTTTTTTATTTTCACAAGGGTAAAAGAAGAAAATGGACCACGAAAGTTGTTGTGCAATTCCTTCTGAATACACTGATACCCCATATGTGGGAGAAAACCACTGTCTGGGCGCACGGCAGGGCTCGGAAGGGAAGGAGCGCCGTTTGACTATTTCAAACCAAAATTGGCTGGAATTGAGATCGGACACCATGTCCCGTTTGGAGAGCCCCTGATGTGCCTAAACAGTGGAAAACCGCCACAAGTGACCCCATTTTGGAAACTAGACCCTTCAAGGAACTTATCTAGCTATGTGGTGAGCACATTGAACCCCCAGGTGCTTCACAGAAGTTTAGAACGTAGAGGCGTGAAAATAAAAATTCACATTTTTTCCCCAAAAATGATATTTTAACAACAATTTTTTTATCTTCACAAGTGTAAAAGGAGAAAATGGACCACTAAAGTTGTTGACCAATTCATCCTGAATACACTGATACCCCATATGTGGGGGAAAACCACTGTTTGGGCACACGGCAGGGCTCGGAAGGGAAGGAGCGCCTTTTGACTTTTACAAACCAAAATTGGCTGGAATTGAGATCGGACACCATGTCCCGTTTGGAGAGCCCCTGATGTGCCTAAACAGTGGAAAACCGCCACAAGTGACCCCATTTTGGAAACTAGACCCTTCAAGGAACTTATCTAGCTATGTGGTGAGCACTTTGAACCCCCAGGTGCTTCACAGAAGTTTAGAACGTAGAGGCGTGAAAATAAAAATTCACATTTTTTCCCCAAAAATGATCTTTTAACAACAATTTTTTTATCTTCACAAGTGTAAAAGGAGAAAATGGACCACTAAAGTTGTTGACCAATTTATCCTGAATATACTGATACCCCATATGTGGGGGAAAACCACTGTTTGGGCACACGGCAGGGCTCGGAAGGGAAGGAGCACCTTTTGACTTTTACAAACCAAAATTGGCTGGAATTGAGATCGGACACCATGTCCCGTTTGGAGAGCCCCTGATGTGCCTAAACAGTGGAAAACCGCCACAAGTGACCCCATTTTGGAAACTAGACCCTTCAAGGAACTTATCTAGCTATGTGATGAGCACCGTGAACCTCCAAGTGCCTCACCAAAAATTATAATGATGAGTCGTAAAAAAAAAATAGAACACATTTTTTCCACAAAAATTATCTTTAGCAAGGTTTTTTTCGTTTTCCCAAGGGTTATAGGACAAAATAGAAAGAAAAAAATGTTGTGCAATTTTTCACGAGTACGCCGATACCCCATATGTGGGGAAAAACCACTGTTTGTGCGCATGGCAGAGCTCGGAAGGGAAGGAGCACCATTTGGAATGCAGACTTAGATGGATTGGTCTGCAGGCGTCACGTTGCATTTGCAGAGCCCCTGATGTACCTAAACAGTGGAAATCCTCCACAAGTGACCCCATTTTGAAAACTGGACCTCCCAAGGAATTTATTTAGATATGTGGTGAGCACCGTAAACCTCCAAGTGCCTCACTCCACAAGTGACCCCATTTTGAAAACTGGACCTCCCAAGGAATTTATTTAGATATGTGGTGAGCACCGTAAACCTCCAAGTGCCTCACTCCACAAGTGACCCCATTTTGAAAACTGGACCTACCAAGGAATTTATTTAGATATGTGGTGAGCACCGTAAACCTCCAAGTGCCTCACTCCACAAGTGACACCATTTTGAAAACTGGACCTCCCAAGGAATTTATTTAGATATGTGGTGAGCACCGTAAACCTCCAAGTGCCTCACTCCACAAGTGACACCATTTTGAAAACTGGACCTCCCAAGGAATTTATTTAGATATGTGGTGAGCACCGTAAACATCCAAGTGCCTCACTCCACAAGTGACACCATTTTGAAAACTGGACCTCCCAAGGAATTTATTTAGATATGTGGTGAGCACCGTAAACCTCCAAGTGCCTCACTCCACAAGTGACACCATTTTGAAAACTGGACCTACCAAGGAATTTATTTAGATATGTGGTGAGCACCGTAAACCTCCAAGTGCCTCACTCCACAAGTGACCCCATTTTGAAAACTGGACCTACCAAGGAATTTATTTAGATATGTGGTGAGCACCGTAAACCTCCAAGTGCCTCACTCCACAAGTGACCCCATGTTGGAAACTACACAGTGTGTTGTGTCAACAGGGTATAAACTAATTTTTATTAATTTGTGGACGTGTGGTATGCTTTGAAGTAATCCTTAATGCAAAGGCCAGGTTTCTCAGGGCAGGTTTCACAATGGTAAATTGTGTCCTTTCGGATTCCCCTCTTGGAACATACTCTACACCGTTTTTGTGATCGTCCTGTCCTCGCTGTTTGGGGAACCTGTCCTGGGAAATGTTGACCTTGGACAATACGGGCACTATCAGATTCAGAAGTACTGGGACCCTCACCTCCCTGAGTGCCAAACATTAGGGCCTTGATGACTACCTCCTGAAACTGAAGGAAGGTCCCCGTATTGCCTGCAGATCGGGACAGCACAAAAGCATTGTACAGTGCCATCTGTACAATGTGCACGGCCAATTTTTTGTACCATACGTAAGCTTTTCGCATGGCACTGTATGGTTGGAGGACCTGATCTGAGAGATCCACACCCCCCATGTACCGATTGTAATCCAGGATACAATCTGGCTTTGGGACTTGTGTTGTGGTCCCACGAACAGTGACAAGGGTGCTGTTGTCACGGTGTATGGTGGTCAGGATAAGGACATCCCTTTTGTCCTTATACTTGACCACCAGCATGTTGTCGCTGCATTTGGCTCTGCTTTCCCCTTTTCTCAGCGTTTGCCCAATTAGCGGCTTAGGGAGGCCTCGCTGATTTTTTCGCACGGTGCCACATGCAGCTGTACCTCTGGCAGAGAGGGCCTTGAAGAGTGGGATGCTGGTGTAAAAGTTGTCAATATAAAGGTGATAACCCTTATCCAGCAGTGGGTGCAGCAATTCCCACACAATTTTCCCACTCACCCCCAGGATGGGGGGGCATTCAGGGGGGTTAATCTGGGTGTCCTTACCCTCGTAGACCCTAAATCTGTGGGTGTACCCTGAGGTACTCTCGCACAGTTTGTACAGCTTTATTCCGTACCTGGACCTCTTACTGGGCAGGTACTGTCGGAATTTTAGCCTCCCTTTGAAATGAACGAGAGATTCATCAATAGCGATGTCCCTCTGGGGTGTGTACGCCTCAGCAAATTTTCTGCTGAAGAGTTCAACCACTGGACGAATTTTATATAGACGATCAAAGTTTGGATCGTCTCGGGGAGGACACTGCGCATTATCACTGAAATGCAAAAATTTTTGGATCGCTTCAAATCGTGTCCTTTTCATGGCCATGCGGAATACCGGTGTACTGTAGAGAATGTCAGTACTCCAGTATTGCCGAAGCTTTGGCTTTTTGATTAGGCCCATATGCAGCACAATTCCCCAAAATGTCATCATCTCTGCTGCATTTACGGGGGTCCATCTGGCATAAGATGACGTGGGATTTTGGGTAAAAAATTGTTGGGCATACAGGTTCGTCTGGGCCACCATAATATTTATTATTTCATCACTGAAAAAGAATTTGAAGAAGTCAATTTCAGTGAGGCCAGTCGTGTCAAACTGGATTCCTGAGCTGCTGCTGAAATCCGGAATGACGGGCTGAAAATTTTCCGGGGGTGCAATCCATACGGGATCGATTGCTGCAGGAGTTGCCTGGGTCCTACGGCGCCGTGTTAGGGGTCTTTCCTCACCAGATGAGGAGGAGGAGGAGGAGGAGGAGGAATAGAGGAATGTGGGATCTTCCTCACTGGCTGAATCCGTGTCGGACGCAAGGATGGCGTAAGCCTCCTCTGGTGAATAGCGCCTTGTTGACGAATGGGCCATTTTTTTTTTCCCAAACCCTGGGTGTGTGTGTAAGTGGTGCTTTTACACGTGTAATGTGTGGGGCTTGTGTATAGGGTACTCTTTATTAAAACCAATCAGAGAGAAAAAACAAGTAGTGAGAAAAAATGTAGAAGAAACAAGAAAAAAAGATGAAAAGAAAAATCAATGTAAAAAAATAAGTTTGTATAAAAAAAAAAGTATAAATTTACCCTACGCAACTAAATATTTTTTTTACAAAAGAAAAGCGAACGCCACTAACAGTGTGACGTACGCTCCCCTAATGCACTAGAGATAATCCGGCGATAGCAGATTTTTGTTATGCACAAGACGCTACCTCCCTACCTATAAAACTCAGTACGATTTTTTTTTCTTCTAAAAGATGATCGGTCGTCACTAACGCTGTGACGCTGGCTACACTAACACGCTACCACTAAACTACTCTGTACAATTTTTTTTTTCTCCAAAAAAAAAAAAAAAAAGACCGATCGTCACGAACGCTGTGACACCAGCTAATCTACGTCTAAGACTACACTGTACTAACTACTATTATATTTTTGTAAAAGAAAAAAAAAAAAAAATCGGACGTTGCTTAGACTGCAGTGTCCGCTACACTAACTAAAAAAAAAAAGTCCTGTAGCGCAGTCTCTGATCAGCAGCGATACTGATCAAAGAGCTGCGGACACAGGAAGAGCACGAATGCTCTGCGCGGGACGCCGCGCACAGGAAAAAAAGCGCAAAAAAGTGCGCAAAAAATTGAATTGGAGGGGGGTACTTGAACAGGGATGGAGGGACGTCACCAAACACTGACGCCGGCTACGCTACCTTGTTACGTCTAAAACTACACTGTACTAACTACAATTTTTTTTCTAAAAAAAAAAAAAAATCGGACGTTGCTTAGACTGCAATGTCCGCTACACTAACTAAAAAAAAAAAGTCCTGTGGCGCAGTCTCTGATCAGCAGCGATACTGATCAGAGCGCTGCGGACACAGGAAGAGCACGAATGCTCTGCGCGGGACGCCGCGCACAGGAAAAAAAGCGCAAAAAAATGCGCAAAAAATTTCAATTGGAGGGTGGGGGAGGGAGGGGGTACTGGAACAGGGATGGGGGGATGGGAAAGGGGTGGGGGAGGTGCTGCTGCTGCTGTGATCACAGGAGTCACACAGCAGGCAGATGGCAGCAGAGAGCACACAGCACGGAGCACAAGCTGAAGCAGGAGCACAAGCTGGAGGCAGGAGATCCCAGGGAGGATCGCACTGGCCACCAATGGATTCCTTCACTAAGGTGACACAGAGGGGCTTAGACCACCGCTCTGCACGCCAAATCTGAGAGAAAGATGGCGTGCAGGGCGGTGATCGGTATTTTAAATTAACCCCTTTGGCGCTGATTGGCTAGAAGCTATTGTTCAGCCAATCAGCGCCATAGGGGTTAATCAGGTGAGGTGACGTGGCGATCACCCCACCTACAGTGACGGCTGTGATTGGTGCGACGTCACACAGCATCAATCACAGCCTGTCACATGCTTTTTTTTTTTTTTTTTGAAACTTTATTGTCACATCGCTGTGATTGGCTGGTCATAATTGACCAGCCAATCACAGCGATCGCTGATGGGGGGGGGCGGTGCAGGCACCTGGGGCTGCGTGCAGGGATTGTCTGCTGTCAGGAACAGCAGACACCGGAACCCGATCACCGCGCGATGCCCGGAAAATGGCGGCGCCGTACTAGTACTGTGGCTGGCACTTATGCAGTGTCGGCAGCGCAGTACTAGTACGGCGCATGGCGCGAAGGGGTTAACCACTGTTCCATATTTTCGCCATTTGTGGATAATGGCTCTCACTGTGGGTCACTGGAGTACCAAAGGTTCAGAAAGGGCTTTATAACCTTTTCCAGACTGATAGATCTAAATTACTTTGCTTCTCACTAGTTCCAAAATTTCTTTGGAATGCGACATGATGTCTAACTTTTGAGTATCTTTTGGTCTACTTCACTTTGTCAGGCAGGTCCTATTTAAGAGAATTCTTGATTAGGAGCAGGTGTGGCAGTAATCAGGCCTGCGTGTGGCTGGGGAATTTGAACTCTGTTTCCCACAGATGTGATAAACCACAGTAAATTTATGTTTTAGGGGGGCAATCAGTTTTTCACACAGGGCCCTATAGGTTTGGATTTTTTTTTCTCTTAATATTAAAGACCGTAATTTAAAAACTGCATTTTGCATTAACCTAACGATCCCTGTGTGGCCTATTTATAATAAAAAAAAAAAAAAAAAAAAAGGTTCCTCGCATCATGTTCTCATTCACTTTATGCAGTTATTAGCCCTCTGTGTCTGTACTGCTACATACTTAGGCAGATAACTGGTTCATGCAGCTTTACATGAACACCTGAGCCTTACACTATAGCTGGTCCAAATAACTAAAGCAATTGTTACCATCCACCTCTCGTGTCTCCCCTTTTCCTCATAGTCTGTAAGCTTGCGAGCAGGGCCCTCACTCCTCCTGGTATCTGTTTTGAACTGTATTTCTGTTATGCTGTAATGTCTATTGTCTGTACAAGTCCCCTCTATAATTTGTAAAGCGCTGCGGAATATGTTGGCGCTATATAAATAAAAATTATTATTATTATATTATTATTTTGTGTTTACTTCTGTTTATTGATGAGCGAGCACGCTTGTGTCCTAATCGAGTATTTTAGCCGTACTTGAAAAAAATGCTCTAGTCGCCCCGGCTGCACGTCTGGGCTGTTTGTTAGGCAATCCCAGCATGGGTTTCAGCTGTCAAACAGCTGCAGCGACATCAGCATGTTTTTTTAGCAAGCTGACAATATTCAATAAGTACACGAGCATACTCAGGTATCACCTTAGCCGAGCAGGCTCGCTCATCACCACTTGTGTTATCTTTGCCCAATAATTATATTTGTTTGATGATCTAAAACATTTCAGTGTCACAAACATGCAAAATTGGAAATCAAGAAGGGGTCAAACACTTTTTCACACCAGTGTATATTATAGTGAGTGTATACGAGTTGTGTAGTTTTGTGTATTCTGTAGAGTTCGTGCTATAGTGTAGGAATCACAAGCCATTTTTAGCCCGCACCTGTCTGCTAAGATGCAAACACTTAGGAAAGTGTCAGGAAAAACGAAAAGTAAATACAGTGGTTCTCTCTGATGGAAATGGAGGATAAAGTCATCCCATTTCTTCAGTGTTTAGCATCTTACATGAGACACTGCACATAGATTTGCCTCTTTTATTTTGGCCCAGTCTCCCAGACACAGATCTGTAGCTAAAGGCGTGTACTGCAGTATAATGAGCGATGGCGCTGAGTGCTCAGCCTCACTCTCTGCCCTGCTGCTGTCACACGCTGCTCTGGTCCTGGCTCAGGCGCGTCACTGTATATACAGCGCTGTAATCCCCGCCCCTTATTCTTCACTCTCAGCCAATCCCGCACTGCGCTTCGCGGGGCAGAGCCCGGCAGCTCTGTAGCTGTGCGAGCGAGGTGGGCGTGGCATCCTCCCGTCCCTTAATTGGACGTGGATACTGTACTTTGCCAGGGATTGGCTGCAGGAGGTGTCAGTCATAGGGTTCTCTGACGTCACCACAAGCGTCTTATCCAGGATCCTAGCAGTGGAGGTCAGCTGGGAGGAAGAAGCATGGCAGCTCTGTTGTGGAGGTCTGGCAGTGCCCTGCACAGCTCTATCAGCAGGCATGCCCGCCTGGCAGTGGGTAAGGCTCAGCCCGTGCTGTACATCCCCTTGTGCATTGCATTACACAGCACCATCTACGCTGCTCATGTTTCAGATGCTGTGCTTTATGTTTGCCCTCACCCCACCAGGGCACCAGGACATTGGCTCCTGTGACTTCAGCCTGTGATCACACAAGGTCACTTCATCCATTGATTCCTGGTGTTGTCAGGTGTCAGCATATCAGATCTGTGGTGCTGCTGTCACCACCGGCACAGCCCATGTATCACCGCCGGCACAGCCCATGTATCACCGCCGACGCATCCCATGTATCACCGCCGACGCATCCCATGTATCACCGCCAGCACATCCCATGTGTCACCGCCAGCACATCCCATGGATCACCGCCGACGCATCCCATGTATCCCCGCCGGCACATCCCATGTACCACCGCCAGCACATCCCATGTATCACCGCCGACGCATCCCATGTATCCCCGCCAGCACATCCCATGTATCACCGCCGGCACATCCCATGTATCACCGCCGGCACATCCCATGTATCACCGCCGGCACATCCCATGTGTCACCGCCGGCACATCCCATGTGTCACCGCCGGCACATCCCATGTGTCACCGCCGGCACATCCCATGTGTCACCGCCGGCACATCCCATGTGTCACCGCCGGCACATCCCATGTGTCACCGCCGGCACATCCCATGTGTCACCGCCGGCACATCCCATGTGTCACCGCCGGCACATCCCATGTATCACCGCCGACGCATCCCATGTATCCCCGCCAGCACATCCCATGTGTCACCGCCAGCACATCCCATGTATCACCGCCGGCACATCCCATGTATCACCGCCGGCACATCCCATGTATCACCGCCGGCACATCCCATGTATCACCGCCGGCACATCCCATGTGTCACCGCCGGCACATCCCATGTGTCACCGCCGGCACATCCCATGTATCCCCGCCGGCACATCCCATGTATCACCGCCGGCACATCCCATGTGTCACCGCCGGCACATCCCATGTGTCACCGCCGGCACATCCCATGTATCACCGCCGGCACATCCCATGTATCACCGCCGGCACATCCCATGTGTCACCGCCGGCACATCCCATGTATCACCGCCAGCACATCCCATGTATCACCGCCAGCACAGCCCATGTGTCACCGCCGCCGCATCCCATGTATCACCGCCGGCACATCCCATGTACCACCGCCAGCACATCCCATGTATCACCGCCGACGCATCCCATGTATCCCCGCCAGCACATCCCATGTATCACCGCCGGCACATCCCATGTATCACCGCCGGCACATCCCATGTGTCACCGCCGGCACATCCCATGTGTCACCGCCGGCACATCCCATGTGTCACCGCCGGCACATCCCATGTATCACCGCCAGCACATCCCATGTATCACCGCCAGCACATCCCATGTATCACCGCCAGCACAGCCCATGTGTCACCGCCGACGCATCCCATGTATCACCGCCGGCACATCCCATGTACCACCGCCGGCGCATCCCATGCGTGACCGCCGGCGCATCCCATGCGTGACCGCCGGCGCATCCCATGCGTGACCGCCGGCGCAGCCCATGCGTGACCGCCGGCATGAAGGATAGCCGTCAGGCCCTCCTCACCTGGACTTGCCATAGTTAGCCATCCTGGCTTCTTGCCCACATCATACACACTATTAAATGAAAGGCGTTGCTGGTGTCCCTCCCTCCCCGCCTCACTTCCCCTAAATTTTTAGCACAGAATTAGAGAAGCCAGGTGACTTCCATCCATAACCAGTGCTACACCGGCCTACAGGGTCTATACGGTGTCATCACTGAGGCTGCTCCATACCAGGCAGGTGCCAGCTGAGTTACACAGCCGCCATCAGCCTCTCGCATCACTAGTTGCTGCTGTCTAACTGTTCTGATGTCGCTGTCAATCACTGATAACGGTATTTACATGGTTGAATCCATTTTCTGAGTAACTGCAGGGTGCTAATGGGGTTGCAGTGGTTGCCGAGGGGCTGTGGACGGTCCCCATCTTGGTCCTCCTTCATAGTATTGCACCTTTGCAGTATGTAGGACAAGCGATCAAATGAGGTCTCCTAAGGCCAGTTTCACACGTCAGTGGCTCCGGTACGTGAGGTGACCGTTTCCTCACGTACCGGAGACACTGACTCACGTAGACACATTAAAATCATTGTGTCTCTGCACATGTCAGCGTGTTTTCAGACTGTGTGTCCGTTTGAAAAACACAGAGACATGTCAGTGCTTTTGGGAGCGCACGTATCACACGGACCCATTAAAGTCAATGGGTCCGTGTAAAACACGTACCGCACATGGATGCTGTCCGTGTGCAGTCCGTGTGCCGTGCAGGAGACAGCGCTACAGTAAGCGCTGTCCCCCCAGCTTGTGGTGCTGAAGCCCCATTCATTCCTTCTTCCCAGCAGCGTTCGCTGGAGGGAAGGAATGAAAAATACTTACCCGGCTCCCTTGGCGCTTCCTCTCAGCGTCGCAGCTCTTCCTGTATGAGTGGTCACGTGGTGCCGCTTATTACAGTGATGAATATGCGGCTCCACCTCCGCCCATATGACTGAAAACCGGTCCCGTCAAATTCAGGTGACAGGTTCCCTTTAATGGAAAGTTGGGTAGAAGTAAAATGTGTGGTAGAAAAAGGTGCACAAGCAACCAGGATAGCCGCATCCTTGAAAGGATTGTTAAGAAAAGGTCATTCAAAAGTTTGGGGGAGATTCACAAGGAGTGGACTGCTGCTGGAGTCATTGCTTCAAGAGCCACCACACACAGACGTATCCAGGACATGGGCCACAAGTGTCTCATTCCTTGTGTCAAACCATTCATGAGCAATAGACAGCGGCAGAAGTGTCTTACCTAGACCAAGGAGAAAAAGAACTGGACTGTTACTCAGCGGTCAGAGACGCTGTTTTCAGATGAAAGTAAATTTTGTATTTCATTTGGAAATCAAGGTCACAGACTCTGGAGGGAGAGTGGAAGGCCCACAATCCAATCTGCTTGAGGTCTATTGTGCAGTTTCTACAATCAGTAATGGTTTCGGGAACCATGTCATCTGCTGGTGTAGGTCCACTGTGTTTTATCAAGACCAAAGTCAGCACAGCCATCTACCAGGAAATTTTAGCGCACTTCATGCTTCCTTCTGCCGACAAGCTTTTTGGAGATGGAAATTTCATTCTCCAGCAGGACTTGGCACCTGTCCACACTGCCAAAAGTACCAATACCTGGTTTAAAAACAACAGTATCTCGGTGCCTGATTGGCCGGCAAACTCGTCTGACCTTAACCTCATAGAGATGTATGGGGTATTGTCAAGAGGAAGATGAGACACCGGACCCAACAATGCAGACGAGCTGAAGGCTGTTATCAAAGCAACCTGGGCTTCCATAACACCTCAGCAGTGCCACAGGCTGATCGCCTCCATGCCACGCTGCATTGATGCAGTGCTTGATGCAAAAGGAGCCCCGACCAAGTATTGAGTGCATTTGCTGAACATATATTTCAGTAGGCCAACATTTCGGATTTTAAAATCATTTTTTGAAGCTGGTGTTATAAAGTATTCTAATTTACTGAGATAATGGCTTTTGGGTTTTCATTGGCTGTAAGCCATAATCGTAAACACTAACAGAAATAAACACTTGAAATAGATCACTCTGTCTGTAATGACTCTATATAATATAGGATTTTCACTTTTTGTATCGAAGAATTGAAATAAATTAACTTTTTGATGATATTCTGATTTAGTGAAAAGCACCTGTATATACAGTGTCTTGCAAAAGTGTTCGGCCCCCTGGAACTTTTCAACCTTTTCCCACATATCATGCTTCAAACATAAAGATACCAAATGTAAATTTTTGGTGAAGAATCAACAACAAGTGGAACACAATTGTGAAGTTGAACAAAATTTATTGGTTATTTTAAATTTTTGTGGAAATTCAAAAACTGAAAAGTGGGGAATGCAATATTATTCGGCCCCTTTAACTTAATACTTTGTTGCGCCACCTTTTGCTGCGATTACAGCTGCAAGTCGCTTGGGGTATGTCTCTGTCAGTTTTGTACATCGAGAGACTGAAATTCTTGCCCATTCTTCCTTGGCAAACAGCTCGAGCTCAGTGAGGTTTGATGGAGATCGTTTGTGAACAGCAGTTTTCAGCTTTTTCCACAGATTCTCGATTGGATTGAGGTCTGGACTTTGACTTGGCCATTCTAACACCTGGATACGTTTATTTGTGAACCATTCCATTGTAGATTTTGCTTTGTTTGTGATCATTGTCTTGTTGGAAGACAAATGTACTTCCCAGTCTCAGGTCTTTTGCACATTCCAACAGGTTTTCTTCAAGAATGGTCCTATATTTGGCTCCATCCATCAATTTTAACCATCTTCCCTGTCCCTGCTGAAGAAAAGCCAGCCCAAACCATGATGCTGCCACCTCCATGTTTGACAGTGGGGATGGTGTGTTCAGGGTGATGAGCTGTGTTGCCTTTACGCCAAACATATCGGTTGGCATTGTTCGATTTTGGTCTCATCTGACCAGAGCCCCTTCTTCCACATGTTTGTTGTGTCTCCCAGGTGGCTTGTTGCAAACTTTAAACACCACTTTTTATGGATATCTTTGAGAAATGGCTTTCTTCTTGCCACTCTTCCATAATGGCCAGATTTGTGCAGTGTACGACTGATTGTTGACCTATGGACAGACTGTCCCACCTCAGCTGTAGATCTCTGCAGTTCATCCAGAGTGATCATGGGCCTCTTGGCTGCATCTCTGATCAGCCTTCTCCTTGTTTGAGATGAAAGTTTAGAGGGACGGCTGGGTCTTGGTAGATTAGCAGTGGTATGATACTACTTCAATTTCAATATGATGGCTTGCACAGTGCTCCTTGGGATGTTTAAAGTTTTGGAAATCATTTTGTATCCAAATCCGGCTTTAAACTTCTCCACAACAGTATCACGGACCTGCCTGATGTGTTCCTTGGTCTTCATGATGCTCTCTGTGCTTCAGACAGAACCCTGAGACTATCACAGAGCAGGTGCATTTATACGGAGACTTGATTACACACAGGTGGATTATATTTATCATCATTAGGCATTTAGCACAACATTGGATCATTCAGAGATCCACAATGAACTTCTGGAGTGAGTTTGCTGCACTGAAAGTAAAGAGGCCGAATAATATTGCACGCCCCACTTTTCAGTTTTTGAATTTCCACAAAAATTAAAATACCGTAACCAATAAATTTCGTTCAACTTCACAATTGTGTTCCACTTGTTGATTTTTTTTTTTTTTTCACCAAAAATTTACATTTGGTATTTTTGTTTGAAGCATGATATGTGGGAAAAGGTTGAAAAGTTCCAGGGAGCCGAATGCTTTCGCAAGGCACTGTATATTTTCCCACTTGCTTGTTTCCATCTATCTGCACCCCTCTTCTTTGATTGACAGCTCCTCTGGCCTCATAGAGCTAGTGAAGGGAGATGGAAACCAAGCAGGTGGGAAGGTATGTATAAATGATTGGCTCCGCCATGAAGCACCCAACTGTGCTTAATTTGAACAGTCCTTCTGTGCTGACAGTCCCTGTAGCGCACACCTACACTTGTATGAGGGCTCTGCTCCTGTATAAGCCTGCACCAAGCGGTGTACGAGCTTATAGACTTTCTATTGAGCTTTATGACATTTTATTTGTGTGCTCACACTTCCTGACCAGCGTACAGGTGTTTTCACCTATTGATGCAAGTTTTATGACCCAGTTGCCCAATGATCTCAAGGGAATTTGGGGCCCATTCAAATACTTGAAAACAGTAGCGGGGAATTCCTTCACGAACTGGTGACTGCAGCATTATGAAGAAGCATTCGCTGACTAGTTGGGCTGTGGAACCCGCCATTATCATGACTTGTGCACATTGGTCATTCCCCTAAAATACAGAGCTGCAGTGCTGTTTTCTGTATTATGCAGCCAACTGCATGGTAGATGGTGGGACGGCACACTGTGCACCCGCAGGGCTGCTGTCTGCTAGGCCGGTGCTGTATGTATATAGCGTAGTACACAGTGGACACAAATCGCACAAGTGCAGGGCACAGAATGAATGACAAGCGCCGCAGATATAGAGGACATGCACAATAACACCTTCACACCCTTGCTGTACTATTACGTCATGTGGCGGGTGTATGAAGTGGGCTGTTAATATGCAAACCTCTACTACTAACAGCAGCAGCTGCTAACCCATGAAATGCCACTGTCAATTACTGATTCTGTCCAGCATCTGTTCCATCAGACTGTTAATCCCCCGCAACGTTATCATGGGGTGCTAATAGGTTGCCTTGGCAGTGAGGATGCATACGATGGCGATACTCCTGTAAAGATTACAGCAGGCGGTGGCACCTGCTCTGTTTCATGTTCGCATGTATAATGTCCATGTAACTATTTTATTTGGTGATATACATGTATTCATTTAAAAAAAAAAAAAATCTCAAAATGGTGATCCAATAGATGCTACTGCACAGGCACCACAGGCTCAAAGACCCTGTGGCTGGTTCACCAGTAATTTTCTTGAGCCACTTTTGGTAGGTACATACTGGGAACGACCCACATTTGCTGTTTTGGAGATGCTCCGACCTAGTTGCCTGGCCATCACAATTTACACTTGGCCTTTTTTATTTTTTTGTATTTTATTTTTGGCTTTTTTTTTCGGTTTTCTGGATGAATATTGTTTTGTTTTATTAATACTTATGAACTTATTAATTATTTAATTTTTTTTTCTCTGATATCTCGTTGCAGTCGGTTATGGTTTGTCAGGGCATGGACCTTCTATAACCTATTGTTGGGCTGGAAAAAGGAATGTCCGGGGTAAAATTACTCTTCCCTTTCTAGGAGAAGACCTTTCCAGCTTGTAGTCCTCTCCTTTCTCTATTATTAGAAAACGCTCAGTCATGAAGGACTTGTAGTACATTTTCCAAAGGTGACCTGTAAGACATAAACGATAGTATCGAACGCCGGAGACAGAAACAGGATGATTACTAGAAGTTCTACTTATTTCTTATTGCTTTTCCTTGGTGCCTGCTATCTTTTTTCAGTTAACATGTTATGTATGTCTGGTCTTGAGAAGAGCATGTGACTTGGATTTTGCATGTTCATCATTCACCTTTGTACATAAGCTATATATATTGTGTGAAACCCTAAAGTCATTTTACAATTCCACATTTTTTTTTCTCAGTACTTCTGCAAGGGCCTCTGATGTGTGAAACATTGATCACGACAGTTGCTCTATATTTGTGTTTGTCGGCTTGCAGAATTCCAAAAAGCTGGCCTTTTGTCATTTATTCAACAGCGAATATGCGACAAGTTGGCTGGAACTGAAAACCTTGACTTGCCTAAAGGTCCCACTTAGCTCCGTGCCTTTCATCTATTACATTTCAATAGAAGTGAGTTGGAACCAACTTTTGTAGCTTTTTCCATTCACTTATATTGGATATTTATTCTAGGTAGTCATGCGAGTTGAATTGTTTGAAACATCACGTGGTTGAAGGTGACCATACATATTAGCTTTAAAGTCGATCAGTCCATTAGCAGTGGCCTACTAGGCAAGGAGCACAGCACTTGGAAGCTCTTTGGCCAGCTTTAGACCCTCTGTACGTCTCCAGTGCTGCAGAGGCAATGTTGTCTCATATCGAGGCAATGTTGTCTCATATCGGGGCAATGAATAGCTTGTAGACCAGTAGTTGCATAGTCATAGTGCTAGTCGGGGAAGGTTCCCAAATACGGTATATTACCTGTTCATTGCCTAGTGTCAGTAAATGTGTGACCAGTTTGGACTACTGTAACAAACAATATAGACTAATGTGTGTGTATGAAGCTATCAGCATAAACCATCAATCTACTTAACCAACCTATCTAATATGTCAGACAATCTTAAAGGGAACCTGACAGCTTTCCCAGGCCCTCCAAACCACCACCATGTATTTATTGCTATCTTTGTATCCTTCCAAAAAAAGCCTGTTTTATTGTCTTATTCATTTCTTCATATGCCCCCAAATTTTAAAACTGCATCCCCACCAGCTCTGCAAATCTTTGCCTCTCAGACAAGACGCATTAAGCGGTGTGTATGCAGCCCGGCTTCCTTCATTGGAACACTGTATGCTCAGGGAGGCAACGGTGATATATAATGCTGGTAGCCGTGAGATTAGCAGAGCCGGTGGTAACGGCAAGCTATGGCCTATGTCACAACTTCCTTGCTGGGCATGTGCAGTACGCTGATGTATACGGGACACAGGGAGGCAGAGGTGTGCACGGAGCCAGCAGGGATGACATTTTTTAGAAATCGCATTACTCGCGCCAATAGTGTGTGATAACATAATTAATGGGATGACTTAGTGCAACACGAGGGGATGAGGGAAAGGAAACACAAACGCTAAGGAAAGGGGGAGTGGAGACCCCCTAGGTGTTGTGAATTCAGCTTTTGGGCTCCTTCTGGTGGTTGTAGAGGGTAATGCAGTTGTGCCTGGACTGCAGGAGTGGACAGGTGTATCTACTAATTGCAAAACTGACTGGGGTATATAGCTTTGCTGGATCCTTTAGTCAGTGCCAGTTGTCCATTGTTCTTGAAGGATTCACTTCCCTGCTGGTCTCTCCAGTTTGCTGTGTTTTTCTACAAAGATAAGTCCTGGCTTTGTTTTTGCTGTCCACCTGCAGTGGACCTTTATAGTTCTGTGCATTTTCATGTTTTTGTCTTGTCCAGCTTGGTCTGTGAAGGATTTTTTTTGCAGCCTAGCTATTTCTCTGGAGATGCAGATATACCCCCATGTCTTTAGTCAGATGTGGTGATCCGTATTTTCTGCGGTGGATATTTTCTAGTGTTTTTATACTGACCGCATAGTACTCTGTTCTATTCTTTCTTTTTAGCTAGTATGACCTCCTATGCTAAAATCTGATTTCATTTCTGCGTATGTTTTTCCCCTCTCCTCTCACAGTCAATATTTGTGGGGGGCTATCTATCCTTTGGGGATTTTCTCTGAGGCAAGATAGGTTTCCTGTTTCTGTCTTTAGGGGTAGTTAGATCTTAGGCTGTGTCGAGGGGTCTAGGGAGTGCTAGGTACCCCCCACGGCTACTTTTAGTTGCGCTGCTAGGTTCAGGGTTTGCGGTCAGTACAGGGACCACCTTCTCCAGACTACGTCTCATGCTGCTCCAAGGCCACCAGATCATAACACCTAGGCACCTAAATAACAAGCTATCTCCCCTACCGTCCCTATATTGGTTCCACACCAATTGCTGAGCAGGAACATAAGCCCTGTATATCCCTAATAGGGAAGGCGGGGGATGAGTGCTGGTCAATCCCCACTGTAAATTAAAGAGACAAACGAGGGAAACAACTTATCTTGAGCAGACTCAGAGAGGTAACAACAACGTCCTCCAACAGCACCAGAAAGAAAGTAAGCTGTTGTGAATTCTGTGGCCAAGCTCCCTCCTGTGGTCGAGAGTGGTACTTCGGCTGGTTCTGTCTATGAGCTTCCTTTGGTGGATGAGAGTGGTACTGCGGCTTCTGAGTTTCCTTCCTCAGGTGATGAGGTTAAGTCGTTAGGTGCTGCTCTATTTAACTCCACCTGGTGGTTTGATCCTGGCCTCCAGTCAATGTTCTAGTATTGGTCTTGCTTCCTCCTGGATCGTTCCTGTGGCCTGTCTATCCTGCATAAGCTAAGTTTTGCTTGTGTTATTTTTGTTTGCTATTTTTTCTGTCCAGCTTGCTATATTGGTTTTTCTTGCTTGCTGGAAGCTCTGAGACGCAGAGGGAGCACCTCCGTACCGTTAGTCGGTGCGGAGGGTCTTTTTGCCCCTCTGCGTGGTTGTTTGTAGGTTTTTGTGTTGACCGCAAAGCTATCTTTCCTTTCCTCGGTCTGTTCAGTAAGTCGGGCCTCACTTTGCTAAATCTATTTCATCTCTGTGTTTGTATTTTCATCTTACTCACAGTCATTATATGTGGGGGGCTGCCTTTTCCTTTGGGGAATTTCTCTGAGGCAAGGTAGGCTTATTTTTCTATCTTCAGGGCTAGTTAGTTTCTCAGGCTGTGCCGAGTTGCATAGGGAGCGTTAGGCGCAATCCACGGCTACCTCTAGTGTGGTGTGATAGGATTAGGGATTGCGGTCAGCAGAGTTCCCACTTCTCAGAGCTCGTCCTTTGTTTTTGGTAATTGTCAGGTCACTTTGTGTGCTCTGAACTTCAATGTCCATTGTGGTTCTGAATTACCTGTTCATAACAGTAAGCCTACTGCTATAGCTCCAAGCCTTCACAAGGGAAAATGTGACTATCACCGGTGGCTCCCTGAAGCAGACTGAGAGTCTATAAATACCCAGGTCCAGGTGTGTCAATTATAGTTGGAGGGTGGTTGTCACTGGGTCCAAAAATCAGAAGGATTAAGAAGATGTCTGCAAATCCAAATGCAGAGACCTTCTGCAGCCAGATGCAGAGCAACTGTCTGTAGCATCTGATACACCCGTGACACTATTCTTGGGAAAACACCCCCACAACTAGTCAGCCACTAGTTAGCATATCGCTACCAGAATTATAGAATTGTTTTTGGCATATGCAGCCATCAATAAGACAATAAAAAGTGATTGTTTGATAAGGTATAAAGATATGAAATACACAGTGGCAGTTTGGGGAACTTGGGGAAGATGTCAGCTATCCTTTAACAATACAATGTCCTCTTTCTGAGGTCACAGATCAGTGGGGGTCTGTGAGCTAGGAAAGAAGATGCGAGCTAAAAGTCTATATTCTTACCACTGTGGATCCCTACTCAAATCCAGACAATGGGTTTAAGTCCAGCACCAAGACGGTTAGAATCTTAATTGCACAATATTACAAATTATTTTAATGAGCAGAAATAAAGATTGAGCTTTAAAGTTCTTGGTGTATAGTCCTGGGTGTTAACAGTGTCGGACTGGGGTGTCTGGGGCCAACAGGAGGAATTGACCCTAGGGGCCCACCCTACAGCTATATGCAAATACCTGTTAGCCATTCTCCCCGATTATAGTGGAGCATCGACTGTAAAACACGGGTGGCTCCTGCACATCTACTGTGCACACGCTATAACTGGGATGTACAATAATAGTACTTTGCATTAAAGTGGTTCTTTGGTTCAAAATACACCAATCCATGGCCTCTACAGGATACGTGATAACTTATTGATTGTTTGGGTCCATGCATTGGAAACCGATCGGAAGAATGGGGAACTTTTATCCCTGACAGGACACTTTATCCCCATTTTAAAATGCAGCGGCAGGTGAGATGTCTGACCCCAACTCCATTCATTCTCTTTGGGGCTTCCAGAAAAAAACAAACGTAGCGCTCCCAGTCACTAAGGGAATGAATAGATCAGTGGTGAAGTCATACATGCTTCTTCAGTGTAATGGGGATGAAAGCTCCACATTCTGACGATCGGTGCGGGTCCCAGCAGTTGGACCCCCTCCAATCAATAAGTTGTCACTTGTCCTGTGGAAAGGTGATTACTTGTTTTCATCAGAGAACATCTCTGCCGCTGTGTGCCAAGTATCTAATCTCTAATGGAAATAAAGAATCTTCTAATTAATATCAGAGAGAACAAATGACCGCCATACACAACACAATCCACTATAGTAAGACCAATAATACCACACACGGGAGAAAAACATGTTACCAGCATATCGCAACCAAATAATTCCACATACAAGGGAGAAATACCACCACACCATGTCCAGACCATATATTACCACCACATAGTGAATGGATAATGTCACATACAAGGGGCAAACACCGTGACCAGACCATGTAGGGAACTAATAATACCACATACAGGGATAAATACCACCACACCATGACCACTTATTACAACACATAGATGGAATACTAAAATACTGATCGTTAATAAAAACACAATACGACACTGTTATTGCCACCGGTTACATTATACACAGAGATCTGTATATAAAATACAGGTAATAGTGATCCCTGGTCACATTATACACAGGAGTAGACCGATTCTAACGCATCGGGCATTCTAGAATATGTATGTAGTTTATTTATGAAGATTTTAGAATACATTGAATACACAGGATTCGGCCGGCCGCGACCAATTAGCGAAGCGTGGTTCAAATCCCGCGCCAATTCTGATTCCCGCGCCTGTCACTGATTGTTCGCGGCAGCCCACGTAGTATATAGCACAGCCCACGTAGTATATAGCACAGCCCACGGAGTATATAGCACAGCCCACATAGCATATAACACAGCCACGTAGTATATAACAGCCCACGCACGCAGTGTATAGCACAGGCCACGTAGCACAGCCCACGTAGGTATATTGCCCAGCCCACGTATATTTCACAGCCCACGTAGTATATAGCAATGTGGGCATCATATCCCTGTTAAAAAAAAGAATTAAAATTAGTTATATACTCCTCTTCCCTTGGCCCCCGGATCCAAGCGGTTACCGACACTCCTCGCGCGCTCCGGTCTGAAGAGTGCATTGCGGTCTCGTGAGACCGCTACGTCATCATCTCGCAAGATCGCAATGCATGGAGCGGTCACCGGAGAGTCGCGAGGCGTGGGAAAGGCGTGTTCTGGATCCGTGGGGCCAACCGACGGTGAGTATATAACGATTTTTTTATTTTTTTAACATTCGATCTTTTTACTATTGATTCTGCATAGGCAGCATGAATTGTAAAAAGTTGGTCACACGTGGTTAATAGCAGCGTTATTGGAGTGCATTACACCGCGGCATAACGCAGTCCATTAGCGCTGCCATTAACCCTGTGTGAGCGCTGCCTGGAGGGAAGTACGGAGCGGGCAATGACTGCGGGGAGTAAGGAGCGGCCATTTTGCCGCCGGACTGTGCCCATCGTTGGATTTCCATGACAGACAGAGGCCGCGACCAATGAATATCCGTGACAGACAGACAGAAGGACAGACAGAAAGACGGAAGTAACCCTTAGACAATTGTATAAAAATAAAAAAAATTATATATATATATATATATATATATATATATATATATATATATATATATATATATATAATTTTGGACACACCTTCTCATTTAAAGATTTCTCTGTATTTTCATGATGATGAAAATTGTACATTCACACTGAAGGCATCAAAACTATGAATTAACACCTGTGGAATTATATACTTAAGAAAAAAGTGTGAAACAGCTAGAATTATGTCTGATATTCTAGGTTCTTCAAAGTAGCCACCTTTTGCTTCACCTTTCTTCTTCATTTAGCACAGACCGCCATCACTTCTTCCAGTCGGAACTCATCTCTACAAAAAATAGCGCAGTTATTAATAGCTGGTTGCTTTTAGAGCACATTCCCTGACTTATACACTGTGCCAGATGAAGAAAAAGATGTGACATAGTGCTTCTCTGCACAATAACAGGACCTCCCGTTTGTTCCCCCATGGAAAACCATTTTCTATCAAGTAAATTAGATTGCAGCAGTAATTATGTACCCCACTTGCCACCATTAATTTATGTTCCTCATTTTGGCCTCCATACAGTAATAAAGTCCCTCAACCTGGCCCCTTTAATAAGTGCCCCCCTCATCCTGGGACCCTATGTTGCCCCATATAGATTACCCTTGTTCTGGGCCCGCATCAACAGAAAAAGTTTCTGATTAACCGACCTGCGCTCCCAGCGCCGTGCGGCGTTCTCTTCCTTCAGGTCGGCAACCAACACGAGCAAACGTATCATAGGTTGTTGGCTGACTTCAGTGCGCCTATCGCAGGCGGAGTATAACAGTGACGTTATATGCTGGCGATGCCACTGTCATGTGCCATTTGCGACAGGCGCACTGAACATCAGCCGGCAGCGGCCATGTTAACTATTGTAGTGCAGACTTTCTGCACCGAAATACATTTCAACTGAATGTGCGTCCTTGGACTCACATGCAGTTGAAACTTGTGAGCCCCCCTCTACATCTTGCTCAAGAGCCTGCCGAGGACCCGGGGCCCATCAGAGAATTGTCTGGTGCTACAGTCTGACCCTGGGTGTTAATAAATCAGTCATGTGCTCTATGGGTTAATGTTTCTTCTTGTGGAGAGTGACATCCCTGATAGAGATGAGCAAACCCGAACAGTAAAGTTCGGCGTCCGTACCAACCACCTACTGTTCGGGCATGGACACTGAACACAGACTTCACCAGGAAGTCCGTGTTACTGTTTGGGTTCGGCTGCCTGAACACCGGGTTTTTGTCGCGCTGTCATGTGCATGGCAGTGTGGCAAACACTGCTTCTGATCGGCGGTGAAATCATCCCCGCCAGTCAGAGAGCGCGGTTCCCACGCTGTCCAAAGACAACGTGAGTGCTCCGCTGTGATCGGAGGTATTAAGTTTATCTCCGGTCACTGGTGTCAACGCCTGGGACTACTACTCGTACTAATCATCTGACACCTGCTGCCGCTAATAACAGCGAGAGCAGGAGTGGCTGATGGGAGCATCACGCGCTGTAAATACATTTTTTTAAAAATGGCGTAAGTTCCCCCCTATTGTTTGATAACCAGCTAGGCAAAACTCACAGCTGGGGGCTGCAACCCTCAGCTGTCAGCTTCAACAAGGCTGGTTATTAAGAATAGAGGGGTCCCCACTCTGTTTTTTTCAATTTTGACAACCAGCCTTGCTAAAGCAGACAGCTGGGGGCTGGTATTCTTAGGCTGGTAAGGGGCCATGGATATTGCCCCCCCAGCCTAAAAATAGCAGCCCACAGCTGCCCAAAAAGGCACATCTATTAGATGCGCCAATTCTGGCGCTTTGCCTGGCTCTTCCCAGTTGTAGCGGTGGTAAGTGGAGTTCTTATTTGTGTGGTTGATGTCAACCTTTGTATTGTCAGGTGACATCAAGCCCACAGATTAATAATGGAGAGATGGCTATAAGACACCTCTCCATTACTAATCCTATAGTTATATGGTAAATAAAGGACTATATTCTGGCTGTGTCTTTATTAGAAATAAAACAAAACACAGTTTTCCATAACAAACACAGTTATACTCGCCTAATTCCACCGAAGCCCTCGATCTCCTGTAATGAACCAAAAATGAAAAAACAACAATTTCCTTCGCCTCTGCCGTTCTGTTCCATGCCATAATCCATGTCTGGGGAAAAAAAAAACAGTTTTCAACCTAGACGGTGCTAAGATGCGACAGTCCAGGCTGAGAACCACTGGGAAATGAACGGCTGCGTTCCCTGTTGGGCTGAACTGCCATGACCTTGGTGAGATTACCGCTAGCTAGATTGTATGAGGCTCTTGGAGCCACTGAGCTTATTAATTGGAAAACCTCTTGAAAGACCACCTGGAACACAAATCAATGCTGTATGACAAAAACTCCACACTTTGGTCATATTTTCAGACTTGAATTGTGCTCTAGTTCTAGCATCTTAGGCCCTTCACATAGAGGCACGTCTAGAAGTGTTTTGGTAGCATTATCCATATTATGCAGATGGAACATTTCTCTTGAGTGACAGCAATATAATGGTGAAAGCCATCAACATTTGCCAGACTTGTCACCTGAATACAGACCGCTGTTTTCCATGAACCGTATTCTGTGTAATCACAGATTATCCGGAATATCCGGAAAAAAAAACGTGCCCTGAACTGGAGTTCCCTAGGCTTCATCTGAGCAATTACACAATATGAATCTCTGATCGATTTCTTCTCTTCTATCAGTATCCAGGTCCATGGCATCTAAAACCTCTGTCGGATTTATCGGACTAGGGAACATGGGCAATCCAATGGCAAAAAACCTCTTGAAACATGGTTACCCTGTTATTGCATATGATGTTTTCCCAGAAGCCTGCAAAGAATTCCAAGATTCTGGTGCACAGGTATAGTCTTGTATATTATTTTATGTCGTTAGTTTGTAATGTACTTGGTCAGTATGTGATCAGCTCCATACAAATAGTTAAATTCAATGTGGAATAGAAAAAAAATGGACCATTCATGGATTTCTTCAATAAAAGTTCTTTTTTTTTTTTAATTGGGTTTTCGAATTCTGTGTTCTGGAACTGGACAGAACTTCTTCAGACTTCATATAGTTTTATCTGAGTCTTAAACGTGTCATTTTAAAGCACAACCCAAATAATTAAAAGTTTTTTTTTTTTTTTTTAAAGAAATGTTAGGATATTATTCTTAATGACTGTCATGTATGGTTCGTTTTTGCTTCCATGTAGAATTAATCTGCTGGAACCGGTTGAAGCTCATATGTATCTCAGGAATCATAGCTGTAGTCTCCATTACAAAATGGCTACTGTCAGTTCAACAAGCTTAGCATAAATCAATATTATATGTGAATATAAAAAATGTGATATCTTTGATCAGATAATTCTGCTGCTTTCCCCACTTATGAGCCACTTCTTCCACAACACATCACCAAAACTTGCCTCTTGAACTCATTATCTCCTTAGGGGGAAAAACGTTCAAATTCATGTTGGTCAAAACCAGATGGTCTGCCAGCACAGTGAGGTGTCGGGTTACAGCTGCTATTATACTTTATTTTGGAAAATGGTAGAAGGGTAGAAGGTAGCTTAAGCTGCATCTTCAAACAATTGCTTTAGGGCCCTTTCACAGGGCATTATTCAATGGGGGGTTGGATTTTGTGTCCGAACCCCTGTAAAACTGGATTCGGGCATATGTGGTAACAGGGCCATTGACTATAATGATGCTGAAGAAGTAAATATGTGCTCAGTCGTCATTTTCGAGCATGGTACACCTAATTACAAGTTGATTCCATCTTCTTCATCATTATAGTCAATGGTCCCAGCAGCACATACATACGAATCCCATTTTGGCCCAACGAGATCTACGAACTTTGGACAAAGCGCAGCATGAAAGCACCCCTACCTCAATTCAATGCTGGATTCACAGCCGTATAGCTCAGTACAGTTTTATTTTGCCGTAGAATTGTTTGTCCAGCATATTGTTGTTTCATAAACAAAATCTTTCTAAATATTTGTTACTTTTGTAGATCACTTGGTCTTTGCTACTCGGAAAGTTGGAGCTGCAATTACATTAATGCCCTGTTGTAACTTATGGAAAAGCTGTTAATGTTGGTTATAGCAGTAATGTTGTTTGTAGTTATGCAATTACTTAAATATACTTCTTGCATAATTTCTATGGTTTTCAAAATCCTTGCTTGCAATCAATCTATAGGAACTTTCCTTATTAATTTCCAGTGGGTAATCGGTCCAGGATTTGTGAGGTCTGCGTTTCAGAACTATGTCTTGTACAGTTTGTTCCATCACATGACCAGAACAGATTTTTGTCCACTAGTGGACATTTAAAGGTAATTTGTCACCAGGTTTTTGCTATGTAATCTGATTACTTGGCTGTGTTTTGCTGTTTTAGTGCAAAAAGTGTTTTATCATTAGGAGATTATCACTAGAGCACAACTGTCCTGCCTCTTAGTCCAACTACCCCCTCAGCACTGATTAGCAGCTCTCTGAGCTCTGCTAGATCTGTAGCATAGAAAACTCTGATTCTATCACAACTGCTGCACATAGTAAACTGTGATACATCGCTTGGATCTGGTTCTCTGTCCCTGCCTTATGCTGCTGTTAAATTTCATAGCATAAACCTGCTGACTGATTCCCTTTAAGGGTATGTTCACACAATCTCATGCTGCGAGATTTATTGGCTAAAAAATGCAGCCCAATTGCCTGTGTGAATATACCCTTAAGGTATCTATTCTAATTATTATTATTTATTTATATAGCACCATTAATTCCATGGTGCTGTACATGAGAAAGGGGTTACATCAAAATACAAATATCACTTACAGTAAACAAACGAACAATGACGGACTGATACAGATACATTAAAATATGACAAATTGGTGTAAGTACGGTAGCTTTTATTTATCTACAATACCCCTTTAAGTCTGGGTTGCTGCAGCCAGTTTTAGCCCTCATATCACCACGGCTATCTTCTCTTTTCCACAGCTTTTTGAGTGTTATTTTTACTTTTTGGTAAAAATTGTGTATTCTGTGGGTCAGTATGGAGCCATCATCAAATGTATGTGCTCTGCTATATTGCACAAAAGTAATAAAACACTTAATCGCTTTCTTAAAAAGATAATTTTTTTTTTCTTCCCATTAACCAAAGTGTTTGTTTGAGGCATTTTTATATTTTGGTTAGATTTTATACTATTCTGGGGTACTTGTATATTTTTTTTCAATTATTTTTTTAATTCCTTTTTTGGAGTATCAGAAAAACTAAAGACTAAATCTGTCATTGTATTTTTTTTCTATCTTTTTCTTTTACTGTGCTCATGGTTTAAGATCAATAACATGATAGTTTAACAATAGTTGGGGAATGCTAATTATGTACTGTTCTTTTTCCCCTTTTTCCTGTGTTTTTTTTTTTTTTTTTTCTTAAAGCATTTTTAATAGATATTGTGGGGGAGGTGGATGCGTTAATCTCTTGTGTGGGCTTTTTTTTGTTTGTTTGTTTTTCTTTTAAACCAATAAAACATTTTTATTCTTTTTTTTTTTTATTGGCCAATAGGAGTTTACCACTTTTTTTGTTGTTGAAATAATTACATGAGATCTTCGTGCCGATTTTACATATATCTGTCATTGTAGGATCACAAGTGCGTCGCTTTTGTTTTTCTTTTAGAAACTTGTAACACAATATTCCCATATCTGATATTTACACATATTGACAAGTTGTGTTGCTCGACAATTTTTGGAACTCTGGTATTTGCTGTGAATTTGAGACTTTTGTTTTTGGCAGTGACGATTATCCTGATTGAGATCTCGATCAGATCCTTGACAATGAGCTTTCAAATCACAAATACATTTAGACAGTGGGAATTTAAGATTGTTTGTGGCCGAGTTTAGGATACTTTTATATCTTTGGCTCACTTTGTCTATGAAAACAAGAAGAGTCTCCTGTTTGTTGGCGTAGGAGCAGAATGACTATGTAGTATTTCTGATAGATGAAGGGAGTGACTGGTCAGTATATGTCAGATATTAGTTTGAGCTTCACCTGATAATCTTACATTTGCTCAGAATAGACACCTGTTTGTGTTTTAATGAGGTTTTTAGACTAATGGTGTAACTCATCACAAAAATGGGTCCTAGAAATTTTATTGCTGGTCTCCACCTGCTTATTGGGGCCATCTGCCCGTAAGTTTGGAACGTCGTGGATGTATTCCAACAGGCCTAATTAGCGAGCAAAGATCCCTCTTTTTCATTGAGCGTTTTGGTGGTAGACAGCAATGTTCCTTTTCAGTCTAAGCAGAAAGGAACTCCCCGCTGAGCTTTTGAAGGGTACTAGGCATTCTTGTTACTTTGGACCGTGACTTCCACACAGTTTCTTACTTGGCATAAAAGTGTGAAGGCACTGCCATCCTTTCCCAACAATAAAATGTTTTCCAGGACTCTATTTTTACTAGTGCATACCTATTTTATGATGGAGTGCCCAGGCTTTTAACAAAAAAATGAAAATACTCTTTGCATTCTTTAAGAATTTAAAATCCTGTAATTATCTGGAAAGCCTAATTTGTCCATGTACGTTAGGCCTGTCTAATTATGTAAATATGAATTGATGCGCTAGGATGTTTCATAAGATGGGTTACAAAGAGGGAAGTTTGGCTTCAATTACTTTTATTTTTCAAACCCCTGCCGCAACCGGTCCTTGCCGCAACCGGTCCCTGCCGCAAACCGGTCCCTGCCGCAAACCAGTCCCTGCCGCAACCGCTCCCTGCCGCAAACCGGTCCCTGCCGCAAACCGGTCCCTGCCGCAAACCGGTCCCTGCCGCAACCGGTCCCTGCTCACTTCTCTCATTTTTAAACAGTTCAAACGTAAACAAGACAGGATTGAAGTGATTTTTCTCACTACATTTTAGCTAAAGCTCATATAGCCCAAACCAGTACTTATCTGAGGTGTCATGCTCCTCATCTCTCTCAGCTATGTAACTTACAGAACTGCCAGCATTCTGTCCAAGTCAGGAATCTTGACTTGGATGGAATGAGAAGGCTACAGTCACTCAGAAGTGCCTGATTGGCTGCAGCCGGCAGGTGAAGCCCCTCCGTCTGAGCGAGTGAAGAATCTCCTCTCCGAAACAATAAGGCTGCAGCAAGGGATGATTGTCTGTAGGTGTCACATGACTCTCCCACCCACTGTTGACTACAGCATTCCTGTGGGATAAACAGCAAGGAGCCTCAGGGGGGTGAATACAAGTGTTTTTTGGGGTTTCCCCCCCCCCCTTTCTTACTCCTACCTGTGCTAAATGAGATTTAGTTAAAATGTAGTGAAAAAAACCCTTTTAGAATGCACAAGATTCATCAATGTACCAATTTATCTATTGGTTGGCTCACTTTGGGCCAAGTATTTGCACCAACTTTGCGTAATTTTTTGGAGGGCGTTTCACATTTCCATTCTGTTACACTACATCTCGTTTTCCGTGAGGTCATTCCCCCAATCATTCCAGATTGTGATCATTTCCCTTGATGCAAGTCTGAGGGCTTATGTAGAAGGCAAATCTGTGTGGATGGACCCTTCATGGTCGCACGCACTATCCCCACGTGTCCCTATTATCTGCTGCACTGTGTGGCAATGTTTTCCAAGGAGAAATAATAAGTAACGTTTCTCACTGATATATATTGAATCCATCAAATGTCGATTAATGTGTACAACAGTGACAGGGGTGCAGTGTGAGCAGATAGCAAGGCACCATATTATACAAATCCCTAACCTCATAACTAGAATGTGCTGCAGGCCATGCGCTGTGCGTATCACGGCTAGTATCCACGCTCCATCCTGCCGCAGGGAGACACTGATGACGGATTGGCATTATCCGTATATCGTTTGCAGGGGGCAGTCGGGAAGAGATTCAGAAAAGGAGCAGACTAGACAGGACCAATCAGATTTGTGGTGGTCTCCCAGTGCAATCTAGGTCTGAGGCTGTGGATCTGCACAGACACCTTTAGGGTATGTGCACACGATGCAGATTTGGTGCAGAATTTTCTGCATAAAATCTGCACTAAATCTGCATCTCCTGGCAGAATCCGCAGGTGTGTTTTTTATGCGTTTTTTTAATGCGTTTTTTACCAATGGATTTCTATTATGGAGGGTGCAGAAACGCTGCAGAACTGCACAAAAGAAGTGACATGCACTTCTTTGAAATCTGCAGCGTTTCTGCGCAGATTTTTCTGCACCATGTGCACAGCTTTTTTTTTTTTTTTTCACATTGATTTACATTGTACTGTAAATCACAGTGCAGTTCTGCAGCGTTTCTGCTGCAGAATAATCTGCTGCAGTTCTGCAATAAATCTGCATCGTGTGCACATACCCTTATTGTTCAGTATACTAGAACACACAGCAGTGGCATCAGACGTCATTATTACTTTATTACACAAGTCCATCAACCTATATGTGAAAATGATCTGGATCTTGAAAAATCGCTATGCACACAAATTTTATTTTTTTTCCATCAAGTTTGGTATTTCAGTAATCATACTAACCTGTGTAATCAAGATACACTGAAGAATAAACGCAAAAACACATTTGTGGAAATTTTTTTTTTTTTTGGCCCTTGGAAGTAAGAGGAAAAGACAAAAGCACAGAAAGTAGGTCCCGTAGGTGTTGAGCAATCTTGCATTGCCATTCATTGTCTGTTTAAGCTCATTTACACCTCCAGAAGGCAGCCATTATACAACCACCTATCGGCTACATGCTTACGTGTTGGCAGTTGTTTACTAGCCTGTTTAGATAGGTCGACTAAAGGCCCCGTCACACATAGCGACGCTTGAGCGATTCCGACAACGATACGACCTGTCAGGGATCGCTCAAGCGTCGCTATGTGGTCGCTGGTGAGATGTCACACAGTGAGATCTCACCAACGACGCAGCAGCGATGCAGCGACCTGTAGAACGATGCTATTTCATGATGATTCAATGGGACGTCCTGTCAGCGAGGTCGTTGGTAAGGTGTCAAACACAGCGATGTGTGCTACCCAGCGGGACCTCAACGATCAAAAAACGGTCCAGGCCATTCCGACACGACCAGCGATCTCACAGCAGGGGCCTGGTCGCTGCTACGTGTCACACATAGCGAGATCGTTACTGAGATCGCTGTTGCGTCACAAAACTTGTGACTCAGCAGCGATCTCGCTAGCGATCTCGCTGTGTGTGACGGGGCCTTAAGCTTTGAATGCACACACCACGATCAGTAGTAGTCTCTTCTGTGTGCATATACTGTCATTCTCGGCAGCACATGTCATGTTTAAAGAGGATAATGTGCTGCCAAGAGTGGTTATTTTTTTTAAGTAGGCTTAAAAATCATTTCACCCACCAGATTAGCAGTTTGCTTGTTGATCGGGTTATTGGAGGCCTGTTTACACTGCACAATTATCCGTAAACAAGCCTTTCTAGGAACTTTAGTTCAAAATAATGGACCATTGTAACCCTTACAGTATAGAAGCATGCTTATCCTTAGTGCTCATTGCTCATTATTTCTCCTAATCTCCTAGAGCGCCTATAACTGGACAACTGCCGGCCATATGCTGTCTATAGCTGACCTACACATCAGATCTGTTGCCTGAACAATTCTTGATTGGAAACTCTCCCAACTCTTCGTCTCCCCTTCACCACCACCACCACAGCCACCACATACTCATGGATACTTCGCTCAGCTGAGCTCTCATTCCTATGACCTCTGTGGGGATGGCAGTCACTTGCTCCAAGAATCAGCCGGCAGCAGCCTTTCTACCCACAGAACGAAGGGAACGGGTGATTGAATTCCAATAACCTGAACCTTTTGTCCCCCAACATAATCTATTGAGACAGTCAGGAGGCCCTTATGCAAATTTAGATGTTTAGCTGACTTTTAGCTAATGTGTATGAGAGCCTTAGAGCGGTTGTCCACTACCTACACCATCCCTTCTCAATCGCTATACTCCCCTACTATAAAATAAAATTTGCCTTTTATCGCCTTCGTTGCTGGCGTCGTTCCAACGACAACTTCACGTGAGCCCAGCAGCCAGTCGGCTTCTGCTTCATTCCCTCTTCCTTTGGATAAATCTGACATCTGGAAGAAGTGAGAGCTGTTTGTTTCGTCTTTCTCTGTATGTCCGTTACATACTTTTCAGAATGAAGCGGCCCATTCGTGGCTGGTGGTTTGCTGCAGGGCACACGTGACATAACCATGCTACAGGAGGCCAGGTGTAGACCACGCTGGAATGGTACAGGTGGCTTTTATTTTACTTGAGGAATATAGTGTTTGAAGAAGGGTTGTCTGAGTAGTGGACAAACGCTTTAAATATAGTGTTTTGGTTATTTTAAGGGAAAATAAGTCTATTATTCTAATTTGGAGTTATTCTGATCTTCTGTAATATTGCTTTTATCCATGCAAAAGACTTTTCCTGGTAATACAGGCATAAAAACTGTGATATAACAAAGACTGTTTTCTCTGTACTAGATCGTGGATTCACCGTCCGATGTGGCAGACAAGGCTGACCGCATTATTACCATGCTGCCATCAAGCTTGAATGCAATTGAAGCCTACACAGGAGCAAATGGGATTTTGAAGTATGTTTTCCTAGCTGGTTTGACTAAGGTCCTTTTTTTTTTTTCTATGTAATGTGTATGAAGTTTTTGTGTCGGAACATATATGATCTCTACATTCAAATCGTGTATGTGCCAATGATGCAAATTAGAGCTTTTCATTATCAGGAGTCTGTGTTGGCTTACTTGGTTTATCTAAATTTACATTCAAAGTATGGTAATCTAGCATTATGCAATGTTTGAGGAGACATGCCTTCCTTAATTCATTAACCTTCATGTTTGTAAAATGTTTCTTAGACTGTCAGGATTATTTGTATTTTTCTAGGTTGTCTGTGTTAAAGAGAAGACATCATCAGAAAACGGTTTACTGTTTAAATTTAGATTTTTCTGTTTTAAATGTATTTTTTTTATATATTCGGCATTTTTTTTCCCCCGTATCTGTATTAAACATTAAAAAGATATACATTTTGTAATGATTACTCTTCTTGTTTCAGGAAACACATGTACATAGTCAGGCCCTAACTTTTGTCTTTTGTACTAAAGTTTCTAATGAGCCTGTGCAAAGGTGTCCTTGTCAAGGAAGGGCAGCAGCATCTTTAATTTAGTGCTTTTCTGTGAATTTAAAGCGATCATCCACCTTGGAACTGAAAAGTGGCTTTACATATGTATTGTCCTCCTACCTTCTTCTGCCACTGCTTAATATGGTTTTTCAGTTTCCTGCATCCAAGACTGTATTGATAAAGCAAGGGATTCTGATCTCTTTTCTTCTACCCCACCCTGTGGAGACTTTATACTACAGTCTATACCACTGTAGCAGCCATATTTAATACATCCGGACTGGAGCAGTGGTTGGCAAACGGAGGGCATCAGTCCCTTTCGGTGCTGGGCTGAAGGGCCACTTTAAGGTTCAAAAACTGCCTCTTTGCTGCTCAATTTGCTTTGTGGAATTCTCACTGAAGTTCTGCAAACAGCACAGAGTGCAATGTTGAAAGCAAAATAAAATACTACAAAAAGTAGGATTACATTTTAGACATTCTGCGTATTTTTGAATCTACAACATGCTTTACTAGTTGACTGCTGAATTCACTTCCGAGTTGAAGTTTTCCATCTTAAATTATAGGACAAACTCTTTAATTGTGCCAATCTTTCTTTTTCCTTTTTTTTTAACCTAGAAAAGTGAAAAAGGGCTCTTTACTGATTGATTCAAGCACAATTGACCCATCAGTGTCTAAAGAATTAGCAAAAGCAGTTGAAAAAATGGGAGCTGTGTTCATGGATGCACCTGTCTCGGGTGGTAAGTGTTTGCATAGTAAATAATTATATTAGCATATTTTTTTGTGTAAATCAAGTTTATTGAGTTGCACGTAAATAACACAGTTGTAATCAGATGTTTAAATGCAGTTATAAGCACTTACAGGATTGTGAGATTGATACAAAAATGGACAGCTGTATATTGAAGGTTTCAACACTCAAACATTGATCAACAAATCATTAAAGTTGTAACTTCGTGAACAAATTACCTCTATCAGAGGTCTAATAGTTTGAAAAGATTGCTTATGATGTATATATCACAGGCTCTCACTATTCAGCTAACGACCAGCTCCAGGTGGGGCCAAGCCGCCGGATGAAAGCAAGAGTGCCTAGGCTCGTCCGAGCACTCAGTGTCAGTTATGGAATCTACATGAGGCCAGGCCAAGCGAAGAGAAAGTAGAAAAGATAGGTGGAAGAGGAAGGAAGAGAACAAGAGAAGGTAGAGAAGAAAAAGAGGAGAGAGAGAGAGAAGAAAGAGAAAAAAAGAGGGGGGGGGGGAGGGGATGAGGAGGGGTGAGGAGGAGGGGTGGGTGAGGTAAGGGTAGGAAGAATCTGGTCTTCAGTCCCAGCTAAGTTGAGACTATTATTCTTTTATGCTAAGGTATGGCTGTTAATGTATTATTTACTGTCCAAGGGAGTATTGATTATGGGTCGCAAGGGGACCAATAGGCTCAATCAGTGTAGCCAAATGTTCAGTTCCTCAGATTCTCTAAAAGCAATCCAGGGAGACCAAGTGTTAAACACTTTGTCTGCAGTTCTAGTATCCTGGCCAACCAATTGCTCCATCCTGTAAATACAGTTTAGTTCGACCACAAAGTCAGCACGTGAGGGGGATATTGACTGTTTCCAGAAACGAGGGATCACGTTACGTGCGGCTGTTAGGAAATGTCGTAGTAGACCTTTCTTGAATTTGGCGATGGAGAGGTCACATGCAGACAATAAGGCCAGTTCCATGGTGGGTTGGACTCTATGGACAGATAATTTGTTATAAAGTGCAAAGATGCCCACCCAGAAGTCGTGAAAAGGCGGGCAGGACCACCAGATGTGGGGGTAGGTACCTCTGTCGCTCCAGCAAGTATCGGGGGTGGTGGGGAACATAAGGTGAATATTAGACGTACATCTGTACCATCTGGCCAGGAGTTTATAACTTCTTTCTTGGTAATCTGAACAAAGTGAAGATCTGAAGGTAAATAGCAGACTCTTGAGGCGTTCCTCTGGAGTCAGTTGCGTGGTTAATTCGTTGTCCCATTTCAAGAAGAATGTAGGAGGATCAAGTGAAGATGGTTGACAGCCCTGGAACATTCTATACAGTAGTGATATTGTGTGGGACAAAGGGCCCCCACCCAGGCACACGGATTCAAAGGAAGTTAACTGTCTAAAGATGTCAGCCCGCCTAGATAACACAGTGAGATAGCTTTTGATTTGCTCATAGAAGAACCACGAACCCTGCGGCGGCTCTCCGTCAGCAAAGATGGCCCCCAAGGTCTTAATTGAGGCTTGGTCTACGTAGTCATGGACCACCGGACAACTGTTTCTATGTTTGTGGAGGAACATGATCCTGTCCTGACCTGCTGGAAAGTCTGCATTTTCAAAAATTGGTGTCAGGGGGCCTGGTATAGAGGAAAAGTTTAATTTTTGGATGCCATGCTTAACGAACTGAGTTAGATGTCTAGTAATGAAAGGCTGGTCATCTCCTCGGATTCCCCCAGTTCCCTCTCTCCAGAAGTGCGTTGCCGAGCCATGTCCCAAGAGCGTCATCTCAAGGCCTACCCATCTCTTACTTGACTTGTGATGGAACAGATCGAGAACGCAAGTTCCAAGAGAGGCATAGCTATAGAGCAAGAAATCCGGGAGGCCCAGTCCTCTGGACTGTTTATTCCTGCACAGGAGAGTATATATATTTTTTTAATACCTCGGTTATTTCATGCATAAAATAAAATGTAGAAACTCTTTTCAATTATACAGCTCTCCACGCTGCTTTTTTTTTTTTTTTTTCTTCAGATCGTCTGCCCAATTTTCCAATAATGTTAGTGATGAGTTATAAGCACTGAACAAAAAGTTCAATACATATATATCTTTTTTCCCCTCATTGCTGAAAGTGTTGGCACCCTTGAAATTGATCTAGAAAATGAAGTATTTCGCCCCAAAAATTGGCAAGTAACAGGTGTGGGCAATATAAAAATCACACCTAAAGCCAGATAAAAAGGAGAGCCGTTGACTCAGTCTTTGTATTGTGTGTCTGTTTGTGCCACAATAAGCATGGAGAACAGAAAGAGAAGAGAACTGTCTAATGTCAACAATTTTGGTTCTCAAGTCCATCTCCAGAGATCATGATGTTTCTTTGTCCATGGTGCTCAACATATAATCAAGACGCTTACAACCCATGGCACTGTAACTAATATATCTGGACAAGGGTGGCAGAGAAAAATTGATGAAAGGATACAATGCAGGACAGTCTGGATGGTGGATAAGCGGCCCCAATCAAATTCCAAAGATATTCAGGCTGTCCTGCAGGCTCGGAGTGCGTCAGTGCCACTTCGAACAATCCATCCACATATGAATGAAATGCTTTGGCAGGTGACCCAGGAGGACCCCACTGCTGACGCAGAGACATAAAAAAGCTAGACTGCAGTTTGTAAAAAGTGTACCTGAGCCAAAATCCTTCTGGGTAAGAGTCTTGTGGACAGATGAGATCAAGATGGAGCTTTTTGCTAAAGCACATTATTCTACTTTCTACTGAAAACTGGATGAGGCCTACAAAGAAAAGAACACAGTATCTATAGTTATATATGATGGAGGTTCAAAGATGTTTTGATGTTGGTTTGCTGCCTCTGGCATTGGGAGCCTTCACTGTGGGCAAGGCATCAAGAAAACTGAAGATTTTGGGTTGCAATGAAATGCCCAGTGTCAGAAAGCTGGGTTTGTATCCTAGATAATGAGTCTCCAGCAGGAAAATGACCCCAAAAATACTTAAAGAGGCACCCAGAAATAGATGGAAAAGTACTGAAGAATTCTGAAGTGGCCAGCAATGAATCCGGATCTAAATCCAATTGTGGCGAGATCTTAAAATTTGCTGTTGGGCGAAGGCGCCCTTCAAGTATGAGAGACCTGGAGAAATAAGCAACGGAAGAGTGGTCCAAAATTCCTGTTGAGAGGTGTAAGAAGCTTGTTGATGGTTATTGGAAGCGATTAATTGTAGTTATTTATTCCAAAGGGTGTGCAACCAAATATTAAGTTTAGGGTGCCAACAACTTTGTCTGGACCATTTTTGGGGCTTTGTGTGAAATGATGTAAAATGTTGCCTTTTTTTCACCCCTCTCTTGTTTCATGTTATTCTAATACACACAAAGCAAATAGACCTATGTATGAAAAAACATGTGGAATTGCAACAATTTTCTTCGAGAAATAATGCATTTTATGGAACAATTTCAAGGGTGCCAACACTTTTGAGTCATGAATGAGTATATGTATGTAGAGTGGCATGTAAAAGTTTGGGCACCCCTGGCCAAAATTAGTTATTGTGAACAGTTAAGCAAGTTGAAGTTTAAATGATCTCTAAAAGGCCTAAAGTTAAAGATGGCACCTTTCATTTGTATTTTAGGCAAAAAAATATGTCATATTTTTTTTTTTACAAATTATAAAAAGGAAAATGGGATGATGCAAAAGTTTGGGCACCCTTAGAGATTTATGTGCTCAGATAACTTTGACCAAGGTTTCAGATCTTAATTATTAGCCTGTTAGGGTTATGGCTTGTTCAATGTCATCGTTGGGAAATCCAGTGTCCTCTAACCTTCTCTAGTACTGTTCAGAAACACCGCAACAAATATGGTCTTCATGGAAGCTTTGTCAGAAGAAAACCTCTCCTGCATCTTCATCATAAAATTCAGCATCAGAAGTATGCAAAAGAACATCTAATCAAGCTGGATGCATTTTGGAAACAAGTCCTGTGGACCAATGAGGTTGAATTAGAACTATCTGGCCACAATCATCAAAGGTTTGTGGGGAGGAAAAAGGGCACAGAATTTCAGGAAAAGAACATCTCGCCAACCATTAAGCATGGAGGTAAATGAATCATGCTTAGGGGTTGGGTTACAGCTAATGGCACTGGGAACATTTCATGGGTAGAGGGAATAATGGATTCAATTAAATTTCAACAAATTCTTGATGCAAACATAACACCATATGTAAAAAAAAAAAAAACTGAAGTTGAAAAGAGGGTGGCTTCTTCAAATGAATAATGATCCTAAACACGTCAAAATCCACAATAGACTACCGCAAAAGGAATAAGCTGAAGGTTTTACAATGGCCCTCACAGTCCCATTTTCTGAACATCATTGAAAATCTGTGGCTAGACCTCAATAACAATGCATGCAAGACGTCACAGGAATCTCACAGAACTGGAAGAATTTTCCAAGGAAGATTGGCTGAAAATTCCTTAAATAAGAATTGGAAGACTCTTGTTGGGCTACAAAAACTTTTCCATCAGTGATGTTTTAAAAAAGGGGTTGCTGCTAGATACAAAAGTTCTGGCACTCCACACAGTTAGTATCAGCCCATTTTACTTTTTGTAATTTATATATACAGTTAGGTCCATATATATTTGGACAGAGACAACATTTTTCTAATTTTGGTTATAGACATTACCACAATGAATTTTAAACAAAACAATTGAGGTGCAGTTGAAGTTCAGACTTTCAGCTTTCATTTGAGGGTATCCACATTAAAATTGGATGAAGGGTTTAGGAGTTTCAGCTCCTTAACATGTGCCACCCTGTTTTTAAAGGGACCAAAAGTAATTGGACAATTGACGCCAAGGCTATTTCATGGACAGGTGTGGGCAATCCATTCGTTTTGTCATTCTCAATAAAGCAGATAAAAGGCCTAGAGTTGATTTGAGGTGTGGTGCTTGCATTTGGAAGGTTTTGCTGTGAAGTAAACATGCGGTCAAAGAAGCTCTCTATGCAGGTGAAACAAGCCATCCTTAAGCTGCGAAAACAGAAAAGACCCATCCGAGAAACTGCTAAAATATTAGGAGTGGCAAAATCTACAGTTTGGTACATCCTGAGAAAGAAAGAAAGCACTGGTGAACTCATCAATGCAAAAAGCCCTGGGCGCCCACGGAAGACAACAGTGGTGGATGATCGCAGAATAATCTCCATGGTGAAGAGAAACCCCTTCACAACAGCCAACCAAGTGAACAACACTCTCCAGGAGGTAGGCGTATCAATATCCAAATCTACCATAAAGAGAAGACTGCATGAAAGTAAATACAGAGGGTTCACTGCACGGTGCAAGCCACTCATAAGCATCAAGAAGAAAAAGGCTAGACTGGACTTTGCTAAAAACATCTAAAAAAGCCAGCACAGTTCTGGAAGAACATTCTTTGGACAGATGTAACCAAGATCAACCTCTACCAGAATGATGGAAAGAGAAAAGTATAGCGAAGGCGAGGTACAGCTCATGATCCAAAGCATACCACATCATCTGTAAACCACGATGAAGGCAGTGTGATGGCTTGGGCATGCATGGCTGCCAGTGGCACTGGGTCACTTGTGTTTATTGATGATGTGACACAGGACAGAAGCAGCCGAATGAATTCTGAGGTATTCAGAGCTAAACTGTGTGCTCAGATCCAGCCAAATGCAGCCAAACTGATTGGTCGTCATTTCATACTACAGATGGACAATGACCCAAAACATAAAGTCAAAGCAACCCAGGAGTTTATTAAAGCAAAGAAGTGGAATATTCTTGAATGGCCAAGTCAGTCACCTGATCTCAACCCAATTGAGCATGCATTTCACTTGTTAAAGACTAAACTTCAGACAGAAAGGCCCACAAACAAACAGCAACTGAAAACCACCGCAGTGAAGACCTGGCAGAGCATCAAAAAGGAGGAAACACAGCGTCTGGTGATGTCCATGAGTTCAAGACTTCAGGCAGTCATTGCCAAGAAAGGGTTTTCAACCAAGTACTAAAAATGAACATTTTATTTAAAATTATTGAATCTGTCCAATTACTTTTGGGCCCTTTAAAAACAGGGTGGCGCATGTTAAGGAGCTGAAACTCCTAAACCCTTCACCCAATATTAATGTGGATACCCTCAAATGAAAGCTGAAAGTCTGAACTTCAACTGCACCTGAATTGTTTTGTTTAAAATTCATTGTGGTAATGTCTATAACCAAAATTAGAAAATTGTTGTCTCTGTCCAAATATATATGGACCTAACTGTACATCTATGCGTATGTATGTATGTATGTATGTATGTATGTATGTATAAAAATTATTTGTATCACCTGTCTGTGCATGAGTTGATATCTAGTGCCAAAGAAGGAATCCAATCCCGTCTGGTGAGATCAGTATAGCATTCTCCAGAGAAGGCCATTGGCTGTGATTATACAGTTTATACATACAGCCATAGTACACTATCACTGGCATTCTGCAGTAGTGTTCTTTGGATTATTGTATCTGAGCTGTTTTGTGTGCATGGAAGACCAGTAATTTCTAAGCAGTTGTGTGCATGGTTGCAAGTTGAACGTTAGACAGAATTTTATATACTCCTTCTCGCGTGGATAGCAACATATTTTTTTATTTTTTTTTAATTGCAATGTTGGAGTGGTGTAACTAGTGCAGGTTCACTGCTGTAGTAATACATGTACCAGCCTCAGGTTTTCATCTGTTCTCAGCACAACACTGGTCATCTAATGCATTCTGTAATGCTGTAGATAAGCCCCCGATGTAACCTGAAAGATAAGAAAAACAAGTTAGATTATACTCACTCAGGGGCGGTCCCAGTTCGGGGCGGTCCCAGTTCGGTCCGGTCTAATGGGCGTCGTGGTCCTGATCCGGCTCCTCCCGTCTTCATACAATGTTGGCCTCTTCTTGTCTTCCTGCCATGGCTCCTGCTCATGATTTAAGGGAGTTTAGTCTCCAGAAACGCGTTGATATTCTTACCCATATGGTTTGGCTGAGGTCTGTATCCTCTGTGTTTAAAGTTTGTGAATAAAGAAAACGTTTTTACGGATTCGGTGAAGCTGGACATTCTCTTCTTTTTCAGAGCAAAGTAGTGCAGTGTGCAGGCGCTGGGCCTCTGACCTTTCCCGGCGCCTGCGCACTGCAGTACTTTGCTCTGCTCAGGGCAGATAAAGTACGACTGCGCAGGAGCAGCGACAGGAAGCAAAGAAGAAGACGACATTGTATGAAGATGGGAGGCGCTGGACCTGGACCGCCCCTGGGTGAGTATAATCTAACTTGTTTTTCTTATCTTGCAGGTTACATCGGGTGGCTTATCTACAGCATTATAGAATGCTGTAAATAAGCCCCTGATGGCGGTGGCCTTAGCTTATAGGCCTAAAATGGGGTGACAGATTCCCTTTAAGATACTAAATGTCTTCTATTATACATATATGCTAGCCACCTTAGGGAGAGACCCAAGTTGGGCTAAATGTAGCGGGACGAAAGAGACCGAAAAGCCCTCTACTTAAAGGAAATACATAGTGGATGCTTTCCTGAAACGGAAAGTACTTGCAAGCAGCATAATACAAAGAATAGCAGGTTTACCCAGAATCCTTTGCAGTAGGCGGAGCTATGCAAATCATCTCTTTCCACCCCTGTCTAATCCACAGCGCTTGGAACCGCCAAGCGTGCAATGCTGCGGATTAAGAGATGATTTGCATAGCTCCGCCTACTGCAAAGGATTCTGGGTAAACCTGCTATTCTTTGTATTATGCTGCTTGCAAGTACTTTCCGTTTCAGCAAAGCATCCACTATGCACTTTCTATTATACAGAAATGTACATACTTTGAAAATGTTTACAGAACTTCATGTATCACTCCCAGCAATTTATATTAAAATTTTTATACAGTAATTGCAGCTACCCGGTATTCGTGAATCCACATGTGCAATACAAATGCATTGTCCTCGATTCAACATTGCCTTTGTCGCTTTATAAAGGGTTGTTCAGTGCCACCAACTTCAGCATCAGAAGATGAGCTGTGCCAGTGACGTTGTGATACGTTTATGACTGACAGGTGTGTTGTGCATATTTAATAGATTTCGAGAATTTTAGTCTAGTAAGAGGTTTTCACATGTACCCATTCAGATGGAGACGTTTATTCTCAGCGAGGTAAGGCAAGTTTAGGACCTGGTATAAGAGAGATGCCGTAACGGGGCTACCAGGTACACATAAAATTGGCCATTTTTATGCGCTAAAAGCTCTCATTTTTCATATTTCTAGTGCAGTAATGCAGTTCAAATTTTGTTTTTCAAGTTTGTATGTTCTAGCGCTGCAGTGTGCTGCCTTATTTACTTAATTGTGCATATTTAATAGGTCCCTGACGATTTTGCACACACCCTGGAAAGGGTGAGAGACGACATTATCAGCTTCACTTGCCTCATGAAGCTGGAGTGAGTGGAACTGAGCACCACTTCAGGGGGTTCCCTGATCCTGACTAGAAGCTTTGCTTACCTACAATCTCTCTGCACGTCCCAACTTACAGGGAATCCGTAACACCATTTTAGACCTATAAGCTAAGGCCACGGCCATCAGGGGCTTATCTACAGCATTCTGTAATGCTGTAGATCAGGGGTGTCAAACTGCATTCCTCAAGGGCCTCAAACCATGCGTGTTTTCAAGATCTCCTTAGCATTGCACAAGGTGCTGGAATCATTCTCTGCAGGTGATTAAATTATCACCTGTGCAATGCAAAGAAATCCTGAAAACATGACCTGTTTGCAGCCCTCGAGGAATGCAGTTTGACACTACTGCTGTAGATAAGCCCCCGATGTAACCTGAAAGCTAAGAAAACAAGTTAGATTATACTCATCCAGGGACGTCATCGTATGGGGATGAGAGGCGCTAGACCCGGACAGCGATGCCAATCGGATCGGACCGGAACGCAGTGGGGCCGCCCCTGGGTGAGTATAATCTAACTTGTTTTTCTTATCTTTCAGGTTATATCAGGGGCTTATCTACATCATTATAGAATTCTGAAGATAAGCCCCTGATGGTGGTGGCCTTAGCTTATAGGCTTAAAATGGGGTAACAGATTTCCTTTAACTTCAAATTCTCACCCCAGAATGAAAGAACTAAACTACCGTATAAGCTGACCCGAGTATAAGCCGACCCCCCCCCCCCCTAATTTTGCCACAAAAAACTGTGAAAACTTAATGACTCCGGTAAATTTCACGGAACACGGACAGGTGAATATCGCGCAGAGCAGCGCTCCCTTCCACGTTATACTCACCTGCTCCTAGCGTGGTGCAGTCCCTGCTTCTCCCGGCGCTGCGTCTTCTTTCTGTATTGAGCGGTCACAGTTACCGCTCATTAAAGTAATGAATATGTGGCTCCACCTCTATGGGAAGTGGAGCCACATATTCATTACTGTAATGAGCGGTACCATGTGACCGCTGAGTACAGGAAGAAGATGCAGCGCTGGAAGAAGCAGGGACCGCGCCAGGAGCAGGTGAGTATAATTAGATAGCCCCCGCACCACCTCCCTTGCCGACCCCGGGTATGACTCGAGTATAAGCCGAGAGGGGGACTTTCAGCTCAAAAAAATGGGCTGAAAATCTCGGCTTATACTTGAGTATATACGGTAAGTCCTTGAGCAGCTTCATTCATATGCAAGTAAGAAAAAGTTTTGTTTTGCTAAAACATAGGAGATAGTAGCGATATAACCTGGGTCTCCCAATAAAAAAAAGTCTGCATAAGGATTGACATAATGCAAGTCAAGAAGGTAACCTAGTACAGAGTGAGTTTTTCTATATACAGTCCCTAAGGGGACTAACAATCACAGTAACAAAAAAAGGTTTGACAAAACCAAATATTTGAAATGCTGCCCTTTTGCCCCATTAAAACTAAATATATTTGAAAATATGAAATCACATGGTGTAGCTATGCCCATAGAAATCATCTGATCTATATAAAAGTAATCTAAAATTAATTAGCCTGTTTTTTTTTTGGGGGGGGGCGGGGGGGGGAATGGTTTACCATCGTCAGAATTCTCTGCAATATCATTACGCTTGGAATTTATTTATTTTCATGTTTCTCAGTACACTATGTGGTAAAATGAATGGTGCCATTTATAAGTACCAATCATCTTGCAAAAAATCAAGCCCTCCTTCGTTTATTTGGATAGAAAAAACAAAGGTTATAGCTCTTGGAAAAAGGGGAGGACAAAATGAAAATGCAAAAATGGACATTGGCCATGTCAGGAAAGAATTAGAAAACTGACCTGAGACTGCGAGCATATCCTGTTGTTAGCCATTTTGCGGATCAGATTTGACTAATAAAGTATAAGGAGATCAATATAAAACATACATACTGTACTTTGCGCTTTAGAGTTTCATCCATTTTCCACTGATCCATTGTTAAGTCAATGGATAAACAAAAAAAAAATTGTCTGCCAACTTCTGTGGGGAATTAAAAAAAGGGATGAGAAAAAGGGCTGCAATACGGATGACACCGAAGGAAAAAAAGCTCTCTATTTCTCATGGGTGTAAAAATTAAGGGTGTGCGAGTCTAGCCTTCGACTCAGATTACCTCTGAATGGATGTCCTTCTTCAGAAAAATCTTGTCTCACCCTCTGATCAAAGAAATTATAAAAAATTGAAAATTAGTTGCACAAACATTGTCCAAAATATCCTACACTACGCATGATAAATAGGGTACATCAAAGTAAGATGCTGGCTGCATGGAGGCATGTTTGACTTTGAGATTGCTGTATTACCTTGCAGCATCGCATCTAATGATTTCCTATAGTGTCACATTGCGACTTGTGATTGTGACAGTCGGAAATATTTACAAACATGTCCATCACTGGCCAGAAAGTCTCACGTGAGTCACATGACATAGACTTCAGTGTAAGTTGCACGTGAGTGAGACTCCTATGCAACTTGTCAGTGATTTAAATATTGTTTCACAGCAAAATTGTCTAAGGTTATGTTCACACATTGCGTTCTTGCTGCTTTTTTTTTTCTGCAGGCAAAAACTGCTCTCTTGGCCGTAAATAAGCTGCTTCCAAAAACCAGATTTTGCTGTGTATTTGCATCGTTCTTATTGTCTCTTGTGCATGCTGATAAGCTATTGTGCCCCCCCAAAAACATGATGCAACTTCCTTGGGTTTTTGCACCTGATACCTTCGATTTTTGCACTTAATCATTGCTTTCTATGGGTGAAACATGCTGAAAAAAGTGACTTGCTGCCGTTTTCAAAAACGCAGTATTTTTCCAATTCAGTCAGGAAGAAAAAACAGCGCGTGCGCGATATTTCTGAAAACTCATAGCTTTTGCTGGTACTGTAAAATGCAGCATAAAATTTGCATAGAAAAAGCAGCAAAAACGCAAAGTGTGAACATTGCCGTCAACCAAATTTTCTCATCCATGTACAGACTGTGATGTATGGCCTGACTGTGGGTCTCCTGACCAGAACTTAATCACATCACTTATGCTTCTGAGGCGCTGCAGTTTGGATCTGGAGACCCGCAATCAGTCCAGGCATGGTCGTGTTTCATGGATATCTGAACCCTACCTAAAGCATGCAAGACAAAATACTTGTATTATGCAGCAAAATGGGAAAAACTGTGTCCATATGATCCAAAAATTCCACTTTGTTCTTAAAACACATTATGATAGGAGATAAAAATAATAAAAAATAATCCATTGCCTTTTAGGAACTGAAGAACATTTGGTCATCGTTATATTTTTGTAATTATTTTGTCCATGTAATTATATATGCTTATTTCTGAGTTCTTATTCTGTTCAGAAGCAGCTGTTTTTATATATGAGGACATGTTAATTAGTAAGTGACTGCAGACCTTTAATAACTGGATTATGTGCATCTTTAATCTCTTCTAATGAAGCTAATTAGTCTGCTAAATTGGTGTCTGTGTCTCTTTGTCAGTTTTGGACTGCCCCCTTTAATCTGTTGGAGGTACCGTAATCGTTACCCATTTGTGACCCAAAGAGATAAGGATGAGTTTATATTTCTATTTTTGCCACTAAGTGAGGGGGAAAACACAAAAGGCAATAAATACTCCTGACCAGAACCATTAAAATGAAAAGCTGGGATTTCTCCCGGTCTTGACTTGAAGCTGTTTGTTTATCAGCTGGCGCCTAGTCTGGAGCTGAGAGCTCAAGATTTCTATCTGCTTCAGAACTTTGGAGAATTTCGCGAGGCACTTTCATTTTAACTTTAAGGTAACTTGAGTTTATAGCTTTGGCTTTAAAGATTACTAATGATTTACTCATTTCCTTGCTATTTAACCGAAGTGGACTTTTTTCCCAGGAAGGGATCTGTGTTTATTTAGGGCTTTTGTCTGCGGAGGGATTAAAAGGCGGCCCACCTACATCGTGAACTTGATGGCAATAAAAACTCACCAAAACACACCATAAAAACATTCTTACCATGGCATTAATTATACAGTGTTGAACTGCTAAGAACCATGTTTCAATCATACCTTGACCATTATAGAAGGATTTTTTTTTTTTTGTGCTTCAGATGTCATTATTTTTGATGGAAAGTTATTTTGTTCTATTCCCATACGAACACCCATTCTTGTTTGAGTTTATACTGCTTTTATTGACCGCAACCTTTCAAAATCCAATGGTCGTACTACGCACTGTAGATGTATGCATGATTGCTTATATAACGTCATTAATTTAGTATGTTATTTGCGGTATTTGTACAAGAAATGAAAATGAGGTGCGCTGTCACGCTCAGCGGCAAAAGAAAGTGAATCTTTATTAACCGTCTTCAGCATGGATCTGTTTTTTTTTTCTTTTTTCCCCTCATGTGTAAAGATAAATGTATATTAATATATAGTGTGTGTGTATATATATATATATATATATATATATATATATATATATATATATATATATATATATATATATATATATATATATATATATATATATATATATATATATATATGTGTGTGTGTGTGTATATAATATATATATATATATATATATATATATATGTATGTATATATATATGTGTGTATATATATATATATATATATATATGAATTTTTATATACCTACCCTTTTGCATGGGGGGGGGGGGGGGGGATGAGAGGCTGCACCTAACAGTCAAAATGTAGCTGCTGTTTGCGAAAAAACGAACTACGGTATTATCCTTTTTGTGATTGAATCTATTCAGGTTATTTTATTACTAGTAATAGATATGAAATAATTTAGACTTGAATATAAAAATAATAATAATGTAAGCTTGAAGCTTGATTTTTGAGAGCCGATTAGCAGTCAATTTGTAAAACATAGAACATTCATTCACTGTTTTTTCTGTTACACCACAAGATGGCAATACGTTCTAACATCCTTGGGATACTACATAGATAGGAGTAGAATAGATAAGTGTTATACGTTGGTTATTCATTATTGAATAATTTTAATTTATCCCAACAGTTCAGATCTTCTCGGCATATTTATATCAATCTATTTTACATTGTAGGGTATAGTTTTAAATGTGCGAGGTATTGTTTTTTTTTAAAGAAAATTCTTACATACATTTTCTTAAAAAAGATGATTTGAACTTTCACTATAAAATCAGTTTAACTTAGAATTACAATTATTTTAATTACAGAAAAAATGTCTGTAGAAGTTTAGCATTTGATTCTTTTTCTCTTGTTTCACTGCGCAATCTAGATCTTAGATTTTACAACTGCTGTATGGTTACAGCATAAATGCAATTGAGGTTTACAGTAATATTACTTGTATATATCTATTTTTATTATACAGTGGCTTGCGAAAGTATTAACCCCCCCCCTCGATTTTACCTATTTTGTTACATTACAACCTGTGTGGACATATTATTGTAATCCGATTTTGTGTGTGATGCATCAGCACTAAATAGTCTAAGTTGCTGAAAAGTAGTGAGAAAATATAGGCATACATTAAATTTATGGGATCAAATGACTATAAATTGGCATGTCCATATGTATTCACCCCTTTTGGTATGAAGCCCTTAAAGATTTCTTGTGCAAGCAATTACCTTCAAAATTCACATGCTTAGACTGTACACAAGTGGACTTCCTGTCACTAAGTGTCACATAGTCTGTCAGTATAGGCTACTTTCTCACATCCGTTTTCTGGGGTCCGTCGTGGTGGAGCAAAATGACGTATCGACGGGCGACCTGAAAATATGTAAAAATGTGTGCGACGGATCCAATGTAATGACCGATCCGTCGTACAGAAATTCCGGGAAAAAGAGAGGGAGAGAGACACACTAGAAAATCGTTCTGGGCATGCTCAGCAGGGAAAAACTGAATCCGTCTCTGGATTCCAGTGTGTGACGGTCAGCGACGGATCCTGCGTCCATAGGCTTCCATTGTAGCCGATGACGGGCAGCGCAGGATGTGTCGCTTAACGATTCTCCGACGTGCACAAAAAAGTTACAATGAACGTTTTCTCTGCACGACGGGCTGCTATTTTACGAAGGATCCAGTGCACGACGGATGAAAAGGATGGCCATCCGTCACATCCGTTGCTAATACAAGTCTATGGGAAAAAGCAGATCCTGCAAATTTTTTTGCAGGATCCTGCATTCTCAAAAGTCGACGGATTGTGACGGATCTGAAAAGACGGAAGTGTGAAAGTAGCCATATGCACACCTTTTTTGAAAGGCCACAAAGGCTGCAACACCATTAAGGAAGAGGCACAACTAACCAAACACAAACATGAAGATCAAGGAGATCTCCAAACATGTCAGGGACAAAGTTGTCGAGAAGTATGAGGAGTGCAAGTCAGGGTTTGGTTGTTTAAAAAAAATAAAATTAATATCCCAATCTCTGATTCCTGGAGGACCATTAATTCCCATTATCAAATGGAAATAGCATGGTGCCACAACAAACTTGTCAAGAGAGGGCCGCACACCAATACTCACATCCCGGGCAATGAGCAGATGAATCAGAGAGGCAGCATGGAGACCAAAAGGTGACCATGAAGGAGTTGCAGCGTTCCCAAGCAGAGACTGGAGTATCTGTCCATACGTCCACAAAAAGCTTTACACTCCATAGAGATGGCCTTTATGGAAGAGTGGACAGATAAAAGCCTTTACCTACACACACAATTGTAAGGCTTGTTTTGAGTTTGCCAAAGACACATGGGGGAGTCGCCAAATGTATGGAGAGAAAATGCTGTGGTCAGATGAGACGAAAGTTTAACTTTTTGGCCACCAAAGTAAATGCTGTGTTTGGCACCCAACCAACACAGCTCATTACCACTAGAACAGAGAAAAACCACTGTTCGGGTGCATTGCAGGGCACTAGTGATGAGCGAGTGTACTCGTTGCTCGGGTGACCTCTGCGTATTTGACTGCTCGTATATTTAGTTTTCATCCAGTTTTCATCCAGTTGTAGTGATTTACAGCTACTAGCCTGCTTGATTACATGTGGAGATTCCCTAGCAACCAGGCAACCCCCACATAGCCTGGCTACTAGCTGTGAATCATTCAGCTGCCGCGATAAAAACTAAAGCTCCGAGCAGTCATAAATACTCAGAGGTCACCTGAGCGTGCTCGGTAAAACCCGAGTAACGAGTACACTCGCTCATCACTACAGGGCACGAAAGGAAGAAGTGCCATTTGACTTTTTGAATGTAAAATTGGCTGAAATCGAGAACAGACGCCATGCCGTGTTTGGAGAGCCCCATTTTGGAAACTAGACCCCTCAAGAAACTTATCTAGATGTTTGGTGAGCTCCTTGAACCACCAGGTGTTCACATTAAAATGTAGACCTGTGAAAAAAAAACAAAACACTTTTTTTTTCCACGAAAATTATCTTTTAGCACCAATTTTTTTTATTTTCATAAGGCTAACAGGAGAAAATCGACCCCAAAATGTGTTGAGCAATGTCTCCTGAGTATGCTGATATTGCATGTGTGGAAGAAAACCACTGTTTGGGCGCATGGCAGGGCCTAGAAGGGAAGCCGCGAGGTTTGACTTTTTGAACACAAAATTGGCTGGAATTGAGAGCAGATGCCATGTCACTTTTGGAGGGCCCCTGATAAACCTAAACAGTAGAAAACCCCTACAAGTGACACCATTTTGGAAACTAGACCCCTCAAGGAACTTATCTATATATGATTGTGAGCATCTTGAACCCCCAGTTGCTTTACAAAAGTTTATAACAACATGGTTCTGAAAAATAAAAAAATATAATTTTTCCCGGAAATTTTTTAGCCCCAATTTTTTTTATTTTCTCAAAGGTAACAGGAAAAAAAATGAACATCAAAATTTGTTGTGCAGTTTCTCCTGAGCGTGCCAATACCCCTTGTGTGAGTGAAAACTACTTTTGAGGCACAGTTCAAAGCTTAGAAAGGAAGAAGCGCCATATTAGAGTTCAGATTTTGCTAGAATGTTTAGAGGGTGCTATGTCACATTAGCAGAACCCCTGAGATCCCAGAACAGTAGAGACCCTCCATAAGTGATGTCATTTTGCAAACACACCGCTCTATGAATTCATCTAAGGGTGCTGTCATGACACAACTGTCGGGTGACCGGGACGACTTCCCTCTTCCTAATGCTAGGGGGTGCCCTAGCTCGCCCTGCTCGCCAGGATACTTCAGATGGCGAAGATGCTGGGGCCTTCGCCCTTGCCTTATCTCCAGAGTTAGCCCTCCATCTGTTTTCTTGCCCCACCCAGGGAAGAGGGGGTGATACTGTGCATCGTAGTACACCAATCTGACAAGCAAGGCAACACAAACAAGGGTTAGCAGAAAACTCAAGGCATACAAAATATTCACTCACGTATACAGAGGAGTGCAAAGGAGTGTGAAGGGGAATTTACCAAAACACAGAAGGATAAGGAATTGTCACGCATACAAACCAAGCATCAGTCACAAATAACTCCTTCAACTTTCCTTCTCATACGAACTCCTCTCCCTCCGTTAGCCATGCAGCAATAAAGCTAGCTCTGACAAGGATTAGTATCAGAGCCCAGATTATAAATGGAAAAGGAGTGGCTAATCGAGCACAATTGTGAAAAACAGGGATTCCAACATGGGCGATTAACCCCTGTTCTGTCAGAAGGAATAAACACATTTGAAATGAAGTGCTTCTTCTCAGCTTTTGCAGTCTTCTGGGTCCGCTCCGTTGTGTTTACCCCGTGACTGATGCAGAGATTATATTGACACCACATGTCAAAGAAATTTGTACTATTGGGCGGTGAAGAAGGAATAATGAATTCCTTCCACTAAAATGTTGTTTTAGCCACAAATTTTTAAAAGGGCTAATAGGAAAAAATGAACCTCAGTTTGTTGTGCAATTTCTCCTGAGTGCTCCAATACCCTGCATGTAATCGGGAACTACTTTTGTGGCACAATGCAAAACTCAAAAGTCAAGAAGCCCCGTATTATTGTGCAGATTTTACTATTAGTTTTGAGGGTTCCATGACCCACTTGAAGAGCCAGAACAGCAGGTGCCAGAACAGCAGAATCCCCCATAAGTGACCCCATTTTACAAACTACACCTCTCAACGAATTCATCTAGGAGCGTAGTGATCATATTGACACCACGGGTGTGTCACAGAATTTTATACCTTTTGGGCAGTGAAGAAAAAATACTGTACATACCACAAAAAAAACTTTTGCTCCAGATTTTTTACATTTTCACATAAGAAAATGGGTAAAAATGGCACCAAAATTTGTCCCACGATTTCTGCGGAATGTAAAAAATACTCCATATGTGGCTGTTCAGTACTGCTTAGCCACATTGCAAGACTCGGGAGGCACGGAGAGCTATTTGCCTCCTGGAGCGCAGATTTTCCTAGAATAGTTTGCTGACTCCTTATACACAGCACCCAAGAGCCGGAGAGCAGAACTCTTCCAACCCCCCCCCCCCCCCCTCAAGTGACCACATTGTGAAAATTATACCCCTGCCATACATGAACTCTAAAAGTGGTTTATGCACATTGGGGCTCAGAAGGGTGTGCAGAATTCCCTGGATGTCTTTTGGGGAAGGGGTGCACTACCAGTAATGTGAAAGCCCCCTATATTTCCGATGACTGACCTGAGTTGGGGCTTTTTTTGTGGATTGAATTTTAGATTTTATTGGGGACATTTTACATAACGTTTGGGATCACATCTATCCTGTGCTCTATGCTGAGCGGTTACTTTGGGATTTTCATCTAAATGTCTGAGTGATGACAGATGAAACTCCTGAGTAAACGAATTCCTATTATAAGGCAGCTGAGTTACTCTGGACTCTGTCTGGCCTCTGTTCAGTCGTTTTCAAAAGTACACAACTACGGTGGACCAGATTTTTATGCACGCCTAAAAAGATACACTGTTAGCCGCAGCCGTCAGCTTCCTGCAGTGGCTGGGCGATCATGAGTGCCCGCTATTAAAAAATATGAATGTTCACTGCTTCCCACGCCCTTAGTCCCTCTCAGTGCCGGCTTCAATGCATAGAGGTGGGAGGGACTATGGGCGTGGGGAGCAGAGAATATTCATTTTCTTTATCAGAGGGCACTATACTGCAGCTACCAGCTCCTGCCTCCTGTGACCCGCCGCTGCCGTTACCCCGCCCATCCACAGCCAGACTATAAGATAAGGTACATTCGGCCTATAGGACGCACACCCCTACTTTCCTCCAAAACTTTGGAGGAGAAAAGTGTGTTTTTATAGTCCGAAAAATACGGTAAATATATTTCTAAAGGTGCTTTTGACATGAAATTCTCAAATGTCGGTAACAACCACCGTCAAATAAATCAAACCACAGATGTCATTAAATTAAGTTGTGTGTAATAATGAGAAATGGCACAGAGAAAAAGTATTGAACACCTGAAGAAAGAGAGGTGCAAAAAGCCATAGATTTCACCTGGGGTCATGATTTTCTGTCCGTAATTAGAAAGCTATCCTGCCCATTAGTGAAAAATATCAGTTGGATCAACTGCCTATGAAAAGGTATCTCATTACCAAGGTGTTGCGATGGGTAAAACCAGTGAGCCATGTCAATTTTTACAACCTTATTGTTGCAAAACATACTGATGGCATTGGGAACAGGTTCATTTTTAAAGTACTGAAGGTTCCAGAGAGCACTGTTGGGGCCATATTTTGGAAGTGGAAAGAACTTCATTTCACCATAAATCGCCCATGAACAGTTGCTACCGACAAGATTTCAGACAGGAGAGTGAAAATAATTTACAAGAAGTTGTCCAAGACTCAAGGACCATCTGTGGACAGCTACAGAAAGACCTGTAATTGGCAGATACAATTGCTTCAAATAAAACTGTAAGTAATGCACTCCACCTCCATGGCATGAAACGCAAGAAAAAAGCAAGTGCTTTTACAGTTTGCCCAACCACAGGCATGTGAAATACTGTGAGAATATAGTCTGGTCAAGTGAGACCAAATTTGACCTCTTTTGATGCCATAATACACACCATGTTTGAAGGCCAAAAACACCATGCCAACAGTGAAGTTTGGAGGTGGGAATATCATGGTGTGGGGCTGTTTTTCAGCAGAAGGCACTGGCTAACTTCATGTAATTGAAGGAAGGATGAATTGGCAGATATACCAAGTCATTCTTGATAAAAAAAAATCTGCTGCCATCTACCATGATGAGGATTATGAAACGAGGCTGGACATTTCAGCAAAACGATGGTCCCAAACACAGCCAAGGAAACTCCAATTATATAAGCTGAACACCCAGCGGCAATCGCGCTGGCATAGCTCCTGTTATCGATCAGGAACCAATTTCTGACCATGACGTACAGGTATGCCAAATATCGTGAAGGGGCTAATAAAATTAGTTTTATTCAGCACAGATGTTTAAAAAATGTTGCGAAAAAATTGTGTTTTTTCTAGCGTTTTTCAGTATCATTGTTTTTTATGGGTAAAAAAAGGTTTCACAAATGCAAAAAAAATTGACATGCTGCAGATTTAAAAAAAAAAAAAAAAAAAAAAAAGCAAAAAATGCTCCAGTTTTCAAATTTGGGGTGTGGGGTGGGATACGTGTGTATAAGATTTCTGAAATCTCCAAACTTTTGCTAGTACTGGAAAAAGTGGCTTTTAATTTGCATTAAAAACTGCCAAAAAATACTGAAAAAACATTCATTGTTCTGTCCTGGTAAAATGAAGAAAAATGCAAACACATTGACAGGACCCTAGAGACTCAAAGACCCCGTTTTTTTTTTTTTTTTAAGTCTCTTTCCGTTTTTGTCGTCTGGTAATTTGTTTTTGGCTTCAAATTCAACAAAATGTTATACTCGATTGATGAATTTTGCACAGTCATTTTTCTATATTCAACTGTTTGACTTTTTGTGTGCCTAAAAAGTATGTTGTGAATATGGCATAGAAATTACACCAAAATACTAGTATGCTCAAGAACAAACCAGGGGGAAGACTGGAGGGGAGTTGCGCTAAATGTTGTGACTTTTTAAAATGTTGCAATTGATGAATTGCGCAAAAACCTCTAGGATTGCTAAAACAACAAAAAATAGGCAAGTACATGTAAAATATGCGTAAAGGCACGTATAAAATAATGACTTTAGCTACAAACAAGAACAAAAAAAAGCAGAAGAAACACAAAACTGGATTAAAAAAACCAGATGAAAGCCAATGCTAAATCAGGACCAAAATATTTAGCAGATTAGGCATCTCTTGTTGTTAAAGCTGCACCAAACACTGTGCATGTAAGCCTGAATGATGCTATTGTGCAAGCACCATGAAGGCTGCAAAATATGTAGCTACTAATTTGTGCTATCAGTTATAACCTACTCTATATACTCGAGTATAAGCCAACCCCCCCCCTAATTTTGCCACAAAAAACTGGGAAAACTTAATGACTCGAGTATAAGCCTAGGGTGGAAAATGCAGCAGCTACCGGTAAATGTCAAAAGTAAAAATAGATGCCAATAAAAGTAAAATTTATTGAGACATCAGTAGGTTAAGTGTTTTTGAATATCTATATTCAATCAGGAGCCCCATATAATGCTCCATGAAGTTTATGATGGCCCCATAAGATGCTCCATATTAAAATATGCCCCATATAATCCTGCATAAAGTTAATAATGGCCCCATAAGATGCTCCATAGACACATTTGCCCAATATAATGCTGCACAAATGTTGATTATGGCCCCATAAGATGCTCCATGAAGATGTTTGCCCCATATAATGCTCCACAAACGTTGATTATGGCCCCATAAGATGCTCCATACAGACACTTGCCCCATTTGCTGTTGCTGCAATTAAAAAAAAAAATCACATACTCACCTCTCCGTCGCTCAGGCCCCCAGCACTTTCAATATTCACCTGACTTTGTTCCGGCGCCGTTACATCTTCAGCGTCTTCTGCACTGACGTTCAGGCAGAGGGCGCGCACTAACCACGTCATCGCGCCCTCTGACCTGAGCGTCACTGCAGAAGACGCTGAAGACGGAGCGGCGCCGGAACGAGGAGCAGGTGAATATCGCGCAGCGCTCCCCCTCCCCATTATACTCACCTGCTCCTGGCACGGTCCCAGCAGGTCCCTGCTTCCCCGGCACCGCAGCTTCTTCCAGTACTGAGCGGTCACTGTTACCGCTCATTACAGTAATGAATATGCGGCTCCACCCCTATGTGTGGTGGAACCGCATATTCATTACCGTAATGAGTGGTACCATGTGACCGCTCAGTGCAAGAAGAAGCTGCGGCGCCGCGGAAGCAGGGACCTGCAGGGACCGCGCCAGGAGTAGGTAAGTCTAAATACACAGCCCCCGCTCCCCGTCCCCTGCCGACCCCTGGGTATGACTCGAGTATAAACCGAGAGGGGGACTTTCAACCCAAAAAATGGGCTGAAAATCTCTGCTTATACTCGAGTATATACGGTACATCGGTCAGCCACAACATTAAAAGGAGCCTCATATTGAATTGATTGTTTTTCATAATATTGTTAGCTTTTTTTTATTTTTCCGTAAGCAAAAATATCTAAAGGAAAAGAAAACCATAGCATATTCAGCAAATAACATTGATAATCTCATTACAGTGGCACCTGTCAAGGTATTGACATGGAGTACTATGTGGTGGTTAGATGACCAAGTTAGAGTATCTCCAAAACGTGGGCAGCACGGTGGCTCAGTGGTTAGCACAGCAGCCTTGCAGCGCTGGAGTCCACCAAGGACAACATCTGCAAAGAGTTTGTATGTTCTCTCCGTGTTTGCGTGGGTTTCCTCCGGTTACTCCGGTTTCCTCCCACATTCCAAAGACATACTGATAGGGAATTTAGATTGTGAGCCCCAACGGGGACAGTGATGATGATGTCTGTAAAGTGCTGCGGAATATGCTAGCGCTATATAAAAATAAAGATTATTATTATTATTATTGGTCAATACTTTACCTTCAGTATTTGTAAGCCAAAACCAGGAGTGGAACAATCGGAGGGAAAGTATTATAGAAACACGTCACCGCTTCTGCATTTGTCACCCACTTCTGATTTTGGCTTTACTGAGGTAAAAAAAAAATCTCACCAACTACTCAATGTGTGAACATGGCCTAAGGCTTCATTCAAACATCCGTGTTTCTTAATGTGTGCAAAAAATAAAATAAAAATAGTCTGATCGTCAGTGATTGGCACCGATTTTCGTCAGTGTCCGTTTTTTATCATCAGTGTTTAATCAGTCATTTTCATGCATGTATAAATAAATGAATGACAAATCAACTCCTTTTCATTCCACTATTACTTACGTACAGCACACTGGTTTTGTACCTTTCTGCTTTGTGACATCAGCTCTGTTGCTCACAACCATTACTTCCTCTGCTCCCTGCTGACTAAATTTCCCATCAGCCTTTGTTCTGGGCTGTAAGCCAGCAGTGAGCACACCCCCTGTAACTCTGCACCATTCCCTCCCACTGCTCCCCCAGCTTTACATACAGTTTCAGTATAACATCCTGTACAGGACACTGCTGTAGCCAAGTCACTGATACAGTACACAAAGCACCAGAACACCAGCCCTGACAATAAAGAATATCCCCTGCTCCTCTTCACTGACTAATCAAGTTCTACTATAATAGGATGGAGAGCGTTGTATGAACGTATGTTTATAACAGGGTGTACATATATGCTCTGCTGTATACATACATGGGAGAGTTCTGGTGGGAGATCTGTGTCTGCAGCTGTATGTACAGGAGTAGTGAGTGAGCTCTGCTGAATAGAGCCCCGCCCACCTACACAGCATGAACAGTCACATGACCATTGTGTCACATCAGATTTCAGAGCCAGGAAGTCAGGGAGAATCTGACGTGACATCACAGGAAGTGGGCGGATTCTCAGCCAGAGGTCATGTGACCAAAAGAGCTGTTCAGGTTACAGAACGATGCATCTAATGTCTTCATATCAGAATTATGTGCTGTAGACATACGTACTGTGCAAATAAAATGCAAAGTGAATAAACAAAAGCGAAATCTAAATCCGAACAATATTTGGTGTGAACATCCTTTCCCTTCAAAACCGCATCAATTGGACACAGTTTTTGTAGAAACTTGTCAGGGAAGTTGTTCTAAAGTCCCAGCTATGCTCCATGATGTAATAGTATATCTGGTAGCGTGAAGGGGTTACCAATTATCTTCCGTGTAAAGAAGAACAAGGAGTCCTGGAGGGGGTGATAGTGATGTGATTTAGATTTCTTTTTTGTTAATTAACTTTTTATTTTGTTAATTGATTAATAATAATAATAATAATTTTTATTTATATAGCGCCAACATATTCCGCAGCGCTTTACAAATTATAGACGGGAATTGTACAGACAATAGACATTACAGCATAACAGAAATATAGTTCAATACAGATACCAGGAGGAATGAGGGCCCTGCTCGCAAGCTTACAAACTATGAAATAATCTATTAACACTTCTAATTTTTGAGCGTTTTCTAAATGCTGCAGCATTTTTTTCGCATGTGCCTGAAACTTTTGCACTGTACTGTATAAAACCTAACATTTTAATGATTTATGATTTTCTAATGTGTCCATAAAAATGTTGACTGGCCATAAAAAAAAATTATAAGCTGTCCAGTGAAATATAAAAAATGTTTGCTACTCTGATCCCCTTCATTGCAGGTAGTATTCCCAAAGGACCGAGGTCTCTTTCAGCAACATAATGCTCCCTGCCTGATAGTTGTTCAGTAATAGGATAAGGAGAGAAAGAAAATGAGAGTTGTTGGTTTGGTCTTCATATTCCCCAGATCTTAATCTGACTTTGCTCATGTGGGATGTGCTGGATAAACACGTCCGTTTCAGAAGGGCCAAACCTCACGACTTACATCAGAAACTGCCACTAACGTCTTAGTGCCGGAGACCACAGAACGCCTTCGGAGATCTTGCGAAATTCTTTCCTCAACATGCCAGATCTGTCTTGGGGGCAAGAAGGAAGAACCACATGACATTAGGCAGGTGTATTTGATGTCATGGCTGACACTTGGTGGCTTTAAGTATTGAAAAAGACTACAGTAGCTAATTCTTTGGATCTCTCTGAAGTGCAAGCTTTTTTATTCCATATGACTACCGTATTTCTCATCAGGTAAAAGACCGCTGATAAAGCACAGCTCCAGTGTTGTCTGTTTTTTTTTTTTTTTTATTGCAGTGTTGGAGTGGTGCTACTAATGTACGTTCCCTGCACCTACTCTCATACTTGCAACCTCCAACTTCATCTCTTATTGGCCCTGCTCCGGTTAGTCTTGAGCAGTTTGTGGCTTGGTGGAACGCTGTAGTGTTAGTAGCACCACTCTAGTGCTGAAATGTAAAAGTCCATTGGAGTGGTGCTTTAAATATTGGAGGCGCACACTGAATTGTCATGTTCCATACCTTATACATAATGCAGTGACACACATAAGATATATGTTTAAATTTAGATACGATTTGTGTTCTTCTGGATCATCATTCAGATAAATTCAATTAACATTGGGTTGAGCTAGATAGACTTAGAGTGGTTGAACTTGGGTACTTTTTATAACATTTTTAGTGACCTAAAATTCCCTGCCATTCGGATGTGGTTTTTGTCCCTGAGATCTCCACTGATCTCTCAAAATAAAGTTCATAAGTATGCAGCTGAGAGGAGTACAGACTCCAAAAATTCTCTTCTCCCTAACGAATTATTCTGATAAACAACTACTCTGTTCAAATCTAACACTGTGTAGCTTTGTGCAAAATTATCCCTTTTGATTTTTCTTCTTCGCTTACATTTTTGCCTCTCAGTAATTTGGAACTGTTAAAATTTCCCTCCACTTTGACTAAAGCTCCTGTTCCAGCTGTCAAAAAACATCCCCGAAAGCATAATTTTGCCTTCATCATGCTTCACTGTTTGGTGTTCTTATGGTGTTTTTGCTTTGCACCACACATAACTTTTGGAATTATGGCCAGAAAGTTAAATCTTGGTATCATCAAGAGACAGCCTTGGTGTAGATTTTGGTAAAGGTAGCCTGGCTTAGATGTTTGCAAGTGTCCAAATGCTAGGCATATGAAGAATATGGCAGATTGTTGCCACATACAGTACACAACCAGCGCTTGCCAGAAATTCCTACAGCTCCTTTAATGTTGCTGTAGGCCTCTTAGCAACCTCCTGTACCAATTTTCTTCTTATATTTTCTTACATTTTTGAATGATGTCCAGTTCTAAGTAATGTCACTTTGTGCCTAATTTAAGCAACTTCTTGAAGACTGTCTTCAGTGTTCCATTGTAAAGTATCAAAGTTAGTGTTTTTCTGATTGAGAGAAAAAAAGGATTTGGTCAAAGGAAAAATTTACAAAATCTGTCCTTAAGTTTTCATCTGCTCCAAGAGGAATCCAATTTATCGTTTAACGCTTTTTACCAATACCTACAAATCCAACATGCTCACTCGGCTCAGTCGGGTCTGATGGATCTTGGCATACAACATCATCCCCTAATGGATACTATTGCTTCTGCAGGTCATACAGAGGGTTTATTTCCTACCATATATAAGTGCCTATTGTCATCCCAACTACATGATTACCCTGTGACAGTTAAATGGGACACCAGTACACCAGAAGACGTGGAGGGGGCTGTAGGAGGGCAACAACCCAGCAGCAGGACCGCTACCTCAGCCTTTGTTCAAGGAGGAACAGGAGGAGGACTGCCAGAGCCCTGCAAAATTACCTCCAGTAGGCCACAAATGTGCATGTGTCTGCACAAACGGTTAGAAACCGACTCTATGAGGAAGGTCTGAGTGCCTGACGTCCACAGATGGGGGTTGTGCTCACAGCCTAACACCGTGCAGGACGCTTTGCATTTGCCACAGAAAACCATGATTGGCAAATTCGCCACTGGCGCCCTGTGCTCTTCACAGATGAAAGCCGGTTCACACTGAGCACCTGTGACAGAGTCTGGGGACGCTGTGGAGAGCGATCTGCTGCCTGCAACATCCTTCAGCATGACCGCTTTGGCAGTGGGTCAGTAATGGTGTGGAGTGGAATTTCTTTGGAGGGCTGCACAGCCCTCCATGTGCTCTGCAGAGTTGGCCTGACTGCTATCAGGTACCGAGATGAGATCCTCAGACCCCTTTGAGACCTTATGCTAATGCGGTTGGCCCTGGGTTCCTCCTAATGCAGGACAATGCCAGACCTCATGTGGCTGGAGTGTGTCAGCAGTTCCTGCAAGATGAAGGCATTGAAGCTATGGACTGGCCCAACCGTTCCCCAGACCTGAATCCAATTGAACACATCTGGGACATCATGTCTCGCACCATACACCAACGTCACGTTGCACCACAGACTGTTCAGGAGTTGGCGGATGCTTTAGTTCAGGTCTGGGAGGAGATCCCTCAGGAGACCATCCGCCGCCTCATCGGGAGCATGCCCAGGCTTTTTTGGGAGGTCTTACAGGCACATGGAGGCCACACACTACTGAGCATCATTTCCTTGTCTTGAGACCTTTCCACTGAAGTTGGATCAGCCTGTAACTTAATTTTCCACTTTGATTTTGAGTATCATTCCAAATCGAGACCTCCGTGGGATATTAGTTGTGATTTATGTTGATAAATTTTAGGTTTTATTGCTCTCAACACATTGCACTATGTAATGAGTAAAGATTTACAACTGGAATATTTCATTCAGTGACATCTAGGATGTGGGCTTTTAGTGTTCCCTTTATTTTTTTGAGCAGTGTATTATACTATGGAATTATGTATTTTATGTTAATTGAAAGAACGAAACACACCCATATTCCCAATTATAAGAGGTTGTTCATACTTTTGTAATTACATTATTTTAGTTTTATTTTTATTTTCTCCTTCAAAATAATTTCAGTTGTTTGTCAATGGATTTGTACAGATATGGGAAACATTAAAAGGAAAAAAGTTAACTCTTCTTAGTATGATTTTTTTTTTTTTTTTTTACATGACAATAGTTTAAACTTTTTATATCCTCTATAACTACTCTCCTGGAATGTATCTATTGTGCACACTTGACCCGGCACTAGTGGATGAGCTCTTTGGCAAGAAGCTGTACACTATATGTAAGCTTGGCATAGTGATTTTTATCAAAACTTTAGAAAGAAGCCCAGTAAGAGATACATAGCTGGAAACAGCGTTTCTGCCCCCACATCATTATGCTCTCAGATGCGGTAGAAAAACATGGTGACAGATTCCCTTTTAATATATTTTGAGTCTCTGGTCACAGAGCCCATAACTGATGTATTTTGATTGACAAATGCAAATAAGATTCCATCATTTGGATCCAATAGGCATCACACAAGAAATGTACTAGTATCTGTTTGATTTAATATCTGGGCAAGAAAAAAATATTTCATGCTTAATATGCTTCGCAGATTTCATCAATTCGGTTGTTTTGAACTGTGGTTGATTGAAGCAGCGCTGAAACAATGGTTTATATTATAGGACTGTGTAAAGTTTGACAACATTCTACATTTATCTGGGAAGTCTGACGCTCATGGATGACAAGATCCCAGGAGTGTCAATTAGATTTGATGTTGGAAATCAGTGGCCTAACCCTGATGCTCTCACACTGAGAAGGGAACACTCCCATAGCAATACAGATGTGGGTTTTATCCTTCTAACAAGTTGGTAGGAATGCTTTAACCCATTACAATTCTAGGAAATTGTAATTTTTTTTGTTTTGTTTAATATAGATCTCCAGTATTTTATACAAAAGAAACAGAAGACAGAAGAGGTTTGAGTGTGTGTGTGTGTGTATATATGTATATATATATGTGTATATATATATATATATATATATATATATATATATATATATATATATATATATATATATATATATATATATATATTCTAACATATACAAATATATATGTTATAACATGTTCAGTTTGCCTGATATTTCTCTTTAGAGATTTATTTCTGAGTAAAATATAAATTGTTCTTTTCTTCTATAAACTTCTGACATGTCTCCGAATTTCCAAGCAATAAATTTTGTATTTTTTTTCTGAAAAAGAAAAATGGTCAAAATTAAAAAAAAAACAAGCAAACGAAAAAAAAAAACTTAAGTGCTTTCTGACCTCATATAATGCCAAGAAAACAAGTTCATAATAATTTAGAAACAACACTACTGTTTTCACTCGGGAAGAGTTCAGAAATCAATATTTTGTGGAATAACCATGATTTTTAATCACAGCTTTCATGTGTCTTGGCATGTTTCCCACCAGTCTTTCACACTAATTTTGGCGCAAAAATTTAAGCAGTTCTTTGTTTGATGGCTTGTGACTATCCATCATCCTTTTGATTACATTCCAGAGGTTTTCAATGGGGTTCAAGTCTAGAGATTGGGCTGTCCATGACAGGGTTTTGATGTGGTGGTCTTAGTTTTTGCCAGATCTGTATTTATACACACACACTTGCAAAAGTATTTATCCTCTTGGTTTATTACTTATTTTGCTACATTACAACCTGTTTAAATATTTTTGTAATCTGTTTTGTGTTATGCATCAACTCCAAATAGTCTAAGTTATGCCTATATGTTTCACACTTCATCAACTTAAATTTAATTAAAATAACTAAACATTGGCATGTGCATTCACCCCTTTTGCTATGAAGCCCCTAAAAATTTCTGGTGCAAGCAATTACTTTCTTAAATCACATGCTTAGTGAAAAAGTCCACCTGTGTGCAATCTACATGTCACATGTCTCTCCGTATATACACTCCTTTTCTGAAAAGCCACATAGGCTGCAACACCATTAAGCAAAAGGCACCACTAACCAAACCATAAAGACCAAGGAGATCTCCAACAAATCAGGGATAAAGTTGTTGAGCAGGAAAAGTCAGGGTTATGTTATTATAAAAAATGAAAAATATCCCAATCTCTGATGATCCCCCAGAGCATCATGAAATCTATTATCAAATGGAAAGGGCATGTACCAAAACAAACCTGCCAAGAGAGGGTCATCCACCAAAACTCTCAACCCACGCAAGAAGGGCATTAATCAGAGAGGCACCACAGAGACAGAAGGTAACCATGAAGGAGATGCATATTACCACAATAAGGTATGCACTCCATAGACGTGATCTTTTATGGAAGCGGGGGCAGAAAATATCCTGTACTTAAACACAAAAATTGTAAGGCTTGTTTTGAGTTTGCCAAAAAATGTAGTAGACTCCCCAAATGTATGAAGTAAGGTTCTGTGATCAGATGAGATCAAAATTGAACTTTTTGGCCTTCAAGGTAAATGCTATGTTTGGCACCAAACCAACACAGCTCTTCACCCCAAGAACACCATCTCCACAGTGAAACATGGTGACAGCATCATGCTGTGTGGATGTTTTTTGGCAGCAAGGACACGGAGAATGGTCCTACTTGAAGGGAAGTTGGATGGTGCAAAATACAGGGATATTCTTGAGCAAAGTCTGTTTCTGTCTGTAATTTGAGACTGGGACGGAGGTTCACCTTCGAACAAGATAATGACCCAAAGCATATTGCTAAAGCAACACTCGATTGGTTTAACGTGTAAATGTTTAGGAGTGGCCTAGTCAAAGACCTTAATTCAATTGAGAATCTGTAGTTATACTTGAAGTTTGCGGTATACCAGAGGAAACCATCTAACTTGAAGGAGCTAGGGCAGTTTTGCCTTGTTGAATGGGCAAGATGTGGAAAGCTCATCGAGACTTCTTCAAAGAGACTTGCAGCTGTAATTTCCGCAAAAGGAGGCTCTACAAAGTACTGTCTTTAGGGGTGGTGAATAATTATGCACACTGAAATTTTCAGTTATTTAGTCCTATTTATTTGCGTCTCAATAAAAAGAAAACCAATTTGTAGGCTTGTTCTTTACATGAACTAATACAAACGCTCAAAAAAAATCCCAGTAAAAATCACGCTCTCAGGTAGTGCATGTGGTTAGTGGACCTACCCTGGTGGGGCATAACTAAGCAGCTATCTTGGTGTTCACTGGTTCATCTAGTGGAGAGATCAGGCCTGACAGTAGCAGCTGACCAAGTGTCTAAACCGTTAATCCAGACTTCTAGACAGAACAGGATGGCCACTGGAAAGTACAGGCAGGATGGCCACTTGGGACCGTTTCAGAAACACAGGTCTCTGGTTACAGTTCTGGTTTCGGCCATGGGTGCAGATACCGCTCATGCGGTTTCAGGATACGGACACCTCGAAGCGGTCACAGGAAACGTGGACAACCTAGACTAGACTAATGAGACACAGGATGCGGGAATATTTATAACAGAATAGGGATGAGGGACTTTGCAACATACAGTTGCACACACCAAACCACCTAACCGTAACTATAGAGGTTTCTCCGGCATCTCCATATTGGGGAATGTGCTTTTTATATAAGATGTCGTTCGCTGGGAGACATATTGCAAGTGATCCTGATGTGAGAATCCAGCCTTTCTTACTGTTTTCTATGGTTTAATTTCAAGAATGGGCACACCGAGCACTGTACAGGCTCAATATTAATACACGAGGTTCTGCAAACACTTCAAATTGGTTTCTTTGGCAATTTATGGGGTTTTCAAAACATAGATCCCCATTGATCGTCAACATGCTGAAGCCCTGATTAATATATGGAAGCTTTTTTTGAAATGATGGATATCCTTTTTTGTGAAAGCTCCATCTTTAGAACTAAATTATCAATAAATTAGGGAATCTCAAGAAATGTTTGATCTCAATAGTGATTGCTTTTAGCAAATGGAGCTTTCAGTATTAGAAGGGAGGAATATAGGTACAAAAGATCTGCTTTTTCAGTAGGTTTGTCTCTTTGGCATACATCTTTTCTGCACCATAGAAGATTTGGGTACATTGAAGTAAATGACAAATGTTTTACAGTGGGGCAAAAAAGTATTTAGTCAGTCAGCAATAGTGCAAGTTCCACCACTTAAAAAGATGAGAGACGTCTGTAATTTACATCATAGGTAGACCTCAACTATGGGAGACAAACTGAGAAAAAAAAATCCAGAAAATCACATTGTCTGTTTTTTTATCATTTTTTTTGCATATTATGGTGGAAAATAAGTATTTGGTCAGAAACAAACAATCAAGATTTCTGGCTCTCACAGACCTGTAACTTCTTCTTTAAGAGTCTCCTCTTTCCTCCACTCATTACCTGTAGTAATGGCACCTGTTTAAACTTGTTATCAGTATAAAAAGACACCTGTGCACACCCTCAAACAGTCTGACTCCAAACGCCACTATGGTGAAGACCATAGAGCTGTCAAAGGACACCAGAAACAAAATTGTAGCCCTGCACCAGGCTGGGAAGACTGAATCTGCAATAGCCAACCAGCTTGGAGAGAAGAAATCAACAGTGGGAGCAATAATTAGAAAATGGAAGACATACAAGACCACTGATAATCTCCCTTGATCTGGGGCTCCACGCAAAATCCCACCCCGTGGGGTCAGAATGATCACAAGAACGGTGAGCAAAAATCCCAGAACCCCGCGGGGGGACCTAGTGAATGAACTGCAGAGAGCTGGGACCAATGTAACAAGGCCTACCATAAGTAACACACTACGCCACCATGGACTCAGATCCTGCAGTGCCAGACGTGTCCCACTGCTTAAGCCAGTACATGTCTGGGCCCGTCTGAAGTTTGCTAGAGAGCATTTGGATGATCCAGAGGAGTTTTGGGAGAATGTCCTATGGTCTGATGAAACCAAACTGGAACTGTTTGGTAGAAACACAACTTGTCGTGTTTGGAGGAAAAAGAATACTGAGTTGCATCCATCAAACACCATACCTACTGTAAAGCATGGTGGTGGAAACATCATGCTTTGGGGCTGTTTCTCTGCAAAGGGGCCAGGACGACTGATCCGGGTACATGAAAGAATAAATGGGGCCATGTATCGTGAGATTTTGAGTGCAAACCTCCTTCCATCAGCAAGGGCATTGAGGATGAAACGTGGCTGGGTCTTTCAACATGACAATGATCCAAAGCACACCGCCAGGGCAACGAAGGAGTGGCTTCGTAAGAAGCATTTCGAGGTCCTGGAGTGGCCTAGCCAGTCTCCAGATCTCAACCCTATAGAAAACCTTTGGAGGGAGTTGAAAGTCCGTGTTGCCAAGCGAAAAGCCAAAAACATCACTGCTCTAGAGGAGATCTGCATGGAGGATTGGGCCAACATACCAACAACAGTGTGTGGCAACCTTGTGAAGACTTACAGAAAACGTTTGACCTCTGTCATTGCCAACAAAGGATATATTACAAAGTATTGAGATGAAACTTTGTTTCTGACCAAATACTTATTTTCCACCATAATATGCAAATAAAATGTTAAAAAAACAGACAATGTGATTTTCTGGATTTTTTTTTCTCAGTTTGTCTCCCATAGTTGAGGTCTACCTATGATGTAAATTACAGACGCCTCTCATCTTTTTAAGTGGTGGAACTTGCACTATTGCTGACTGACTAAATACTTTTTTGCCCCACTGTATATCTGATGTAAAAAGATGGTCTTAGTTCCCATTGTAACTTTAACTTTTTAAGTGCACTGTAAGAATTAAGAAGTAACATATATTTACTGTGTGCACAGTTATTAGGCAATTTAGATTTTTAATGATTCATTATATTATTGATTAGCTGCAGTGCTGTCAGTCAATCCGAAAGTATAACTTGAAAATTTAAGAAAGTAAGTTTTTTTTAAAGTCCATCTTCAACCAGAAAAGGTTCAACTAGCTCATCTTTAATAATACCCACCCATAGCAGTAAGCCAGTTCCACCTTGCTGGTGCCTGAGTCGAAGTGGTGGTCTGTAATTATTGCTGATTCAGCCACTGGAGCATCCATCTGGTCTGTGAAGAGTCACTCTCATCTCATCAGTCTATAAAGCCTTTGAAAAATCTGTCTTCAGATATTCCGTGACCCAGTCTTGACGCTTCTCCTTCTGTGTCTTGTTCAGTGGTGGTTGGATTTCAGCCTTCTTTACCTCGGCTGTGTCTCTGAGCACTGAACATTTTGTATTTCTGGAAACTCCAGGGAGGCTGCAGTTCTGGAATATGACAGCACTGGAGGATAATGGGTTCTCGGTCGCTTCATATTTGATTCCTCTGACATTTTTGGCAGTTACTATGATACTTTTTTTTTTGCAACATAATTTTTGCAACCCTGTGGATTATTTGCAGCAAAATTTTTTATTGATTCTGTGATCACTCCCCAATAGCTTAGCGATTTCAATACTGACACATTCCTGTGTAAGATTTAGTATTTTTTTTTACTTTTCAGAGTGAGTTAAATCTCTTTAGGCCCATTTTTCAATGTCATACTTCTTTGACAAAGGAAATAGTAACACCCAGTTATGAATTTGTTCAGGCATTTCTAGGGGAAATAAAAAAACACCTCTGGATTGTGTTGTTACTCTTATTTTTTTTAAATAAAATTGATCCAGAATCATGTGGCAGGGCCTCAAGTCTTTATAGGATCTGAATTAAGAGAGGATGTTGCTTCACGTGCTATCGCTCAATAAAGGATTTGGGGAAGGGAGAAACATAGCCATCTCCTGCTGGAGAACGAGAAGAGTGATGGGTCAACCAAATCAGGAGAGTCTTGGATGGTTATAGTTTCCCACTATGTCCAGTAGATGTTTTCTACCCAAATAATCCACTGTCATGTAAGATTAAGCCTTTGGAACAATATGGGTGCTTGTGTTGCATGCCAAAGTCTGGAGATGCAAACTGGCTCTCTTCCAAGAGAAAGGAAGCTGGTGCTCTCGTGCCACCAGATAAATTATGCTGAGTTATGTGGCAAGGATAGTTAAAGTATCAACATTGACCTACAGAGTAACTACCTCTAATAGTTTCTACTATAGGGCCTGTTTTTTTTCTCTTTATGAAGAATCCTATTTTGCATAGCTATTTTCCTGGGGAGCATTGAGCTTGGTGCTCGCCTCCAATGTGTAGGGACAAACAGACTAGACTCTAGAAGGATGTAGCTTAATAAACCCTTCTTGATTTTTCTTAATGAGTTTTGGGGTTAGACGTAAATGCATAACCTGTAGGTTAAGGGAATTGATGCTAATCTATTTCCTTATTTGGAATGCGCTATGAAAAAGTTTGCCTTTCTTGCCGTAGTTTATGTGAACATTTTTTAATCCTCTTCACTTGCACTTTGTAAATTTGTGTTATATTAGTCTGTGTGTTTCTTAACACTCTGCAAATACGTTTGATCCTCTGAGTGAAAGAAACCCAGAGCAAAATTCCAGCTAATTATGGGCTTTATTTCCTTATTATTTTTCCTTGTTAGTAGCAATATCTATGTGCTCAGAGGTTACAGCATGATGTACTTATCTGCTCTGCTTTAGTTTTACACGTGAGTTGTTAAGCAGAAATAAATGAGGTTCTTCTGGCGAGTTAAAATGTGAACTGACTGTCACAATGAGATGGCTCTCGGAGCAGTTAGCCAGCATTAATAAGGCACACTTGAGTAATTGAATTTGCATAACAAGGGCGCTGAAGAGATCTGACAGGCAGAGATATTTGTCTTCCTGGAGATCTCCAGATGGACATGACCACACAGCAGCTGGGCGGCACAGGGCTCAGCATGGTCAGCAACGCCCAGCCTGTCAGCTGGCCCCTGTGACTGCAAAGCCCTGGCAGGCCAGCTGGTGGCTTCTGACAGCCAGGGTCCACAGTCAAAGATTCTTTTCAGGCTGGCTGTCAGGTTGTGCTATCTGCAGGGACCAGTGGTGGGATGAAATGAGTTAGCAATGAGGGTTGTTAGCAGGGTTGAGAATCTGCTTCTGCGAGGTGGATGCTTGTTAGCTGCTGGGGCCTATAGTGTTCTGCTCTTCGACAAGGTCAATTTTTTTTTCCTTTTTCTTTAAGGAATAATTATATCTTCTTTCTTGAAGTGAAATACTTGCACAGATCCAGCATTCAGGAAAGTGAGCATTATGAAAATGGCAGTAGCTGGTATTTACTAGAATGGGAAAATAGGATTAATGTCACCCTGCTTCGCAAACAATAGATTTTTGTTATTGCTTGTTGCATGTTTTTTACTCTCCTTTTTAATTCTTTCTCAAGCCTTTTAAGAACGTTCAGCATGTCCTCCTAAGGCAGAGCATGTGCAGCTGCACAGGGGCCCATGGGAATGCTGGGCTCAGTTGATCTTGGCGATAGTTTGTTTCAATTATATCCTTTTACACCGTCCTTTCTACTGTGTGTCACATCGTCTCTCTCCAATGACCACACAGGACATTGGGGGAGGGGTCCTTCTCCTGGCGTCTATCTGTGTTCAGTAGATATATGTATGTTGAACCCTTCCATGACCAAGCAATTTTCCTTTTTTGCACTTTAATCTTTTCTTCTCCTTCCAAGAGCCACATCATTCATTTTTTTGGTGGTTGACATGAGTTTTAGCTTTGAATTAAGGTACCGTCACACTGAGTCCGCATCTCGGCTGCAGGAAAATGGCCGCCGCGATCTCCATCTGCGCACGCGCGGCATCCCGCGGCCATTTTCCTGAAGCCCCGGGAAGCCGAGAAGAACCATCCGCGCATGCCTGGCCTCACAAAGGTGGCCGCGCCCACCGATAAACGGCTGAATAGCGCAGATCGCGCTATTTTCCTTGAAGCTGCGCAGTGGATTTGCCACTTGGACATGCGCACACCACTACGCCACCAACGGAGATCTGGGGGAGAAACAGCGCTGTCACCACGCCCATATGACCTGACCAGCGTGTGTGACAGCCCAAAACGGCGACTTTACAAGGGTATTTCGGCAGCATAGGAGGGGAATAAAGGCTCCAAAATACACTAATGTAAAGCCCAGCTCTGCCCCTATTTAACGCTATTTTTAGCTCTTCTTGAAAAAAACGGGGTGACAGGTTCCCTTTAATTCTCTTTTTTTTAACAATTATATGGTGTCCAGTCCGTGGAGGAGAGTCTCCTCTCCTCCACATGATCCGCTTACTTCTCGCATGGTTGGCATAGCCCCATGCGGGAAGTAAGCTGATGAATGCATTCCTATGTGTGCAGAATCCCCGTGATTCCGCAAATTAATGAACATGCTGCGTTTTTTTCCGGAATGCGTTTCCGTTCTAGAAAAAAACGCAGTATGTGCATACAAAATGTGGATTGCATTCTTTTAATAGGATGCTTAATGTGAGCGGTTTTTTTTTCACAGTTTTATTGCGTTTTTATATCGAAAAACGCGAAAAAACGCAAAAAATCTGAAACGTGTGCACACAGCCTTAGGGTATGTTCACACGTTCCTGATTTCCATCCTTTTTTTTCAGGACTGAAACCGCAGCTCTTGGCAGAAAACGCAGGTCCTTTTTTTGGTCCTTTTTTTGTGCTTTTTTGATGCGTTTTTTGGTGCGTTTTTTGATCCTTTTTTTTATGCAGTTTTCTATGCAGAGTCTGTGTGTTTTCTAGGAAGTTTTTTAGGGTTAAAATGGCTGAAAATACCCTAACCCTACCCCTAACCCTAACCCTACCCCTAACCCTATTCCTAACCCTAACCCTATTCTAACCTTAGTGGAAAAAAAAAATTCTTAATTTTTTTATTGTCCCTACCTATGGGGGTGACAAAGGGGGGGTGTCATTTACTATTTTTTTATTTTGATCACTGAGATAGGTTATATCTCAGTGATCAAAATGCACTTTGGAACATAGTAACATAGTAACATAGTAACATAGTTAGTAAGGCCGAAAAAAGACATTTGTCCATCCAGTTCAGCCTATATTCCATCATAATAAATACCCAGATCTACGTCCTTCTACAGAACCTAATAATTGTATGATACAATATTGTTCTGCTCCAGGAAGACATCCAGGCCTCTCTTGAACCCCTCGACTGAGTTCGCCATCACCACCTCCTCAGGCAAGCAATTCCAGATTCTCACTGCCCTAACAGTAAAGAATCCTCTTCTATGTTGGTGGAAAAACCTTCTCTCCTCCAGACGCAAAGAATGCCCCCTTGTGCCCGTCACCTTCCTTGGTATAAACAAATCCTCAGCGAGATATTTGTATTGTCCCCTTATATACTTATACATGGTTATTAGATCGCCCCTCAGTCGTCTTTTTTCTAGACTAAATAATCCTAATTTCGCTAATCTATCTGGGTATTGTAGTTCTCCCATCCCCTTTATTAATTTTGTTGCCCTCCTTTGTACTCTCTCTAGTTCCATTATATCCTTCCTGAGCACCGGTGCCCAAAACTGGACACAGTACTCCATGTGCGGTCTAACTAGGGATTTGTACAGAGGCAGTATAATGCTCTCATCATGTGTATCCAGACCTCTTTTAATGCACCCCATGATCCTGTTTGCCTTGGCAGCTGCTACCTGGCACTGGCTGCTCCAGGTAAGTTTATCATTAACTAGGATCCCCAAGTCCTTCTCCCTGTCAGATTTACCCAGTGGTTTCCCGTTCAGTGTGTAATGGTGATATTGATTCCCTCTTCCCATGTGTATAACCTTACATTTATCATTGTTAAACCTCATCTGCCACCTTTCAGCCCAAGTTTCCAACTTATCCAGATCCATCTGTAGCAGAATACTATCTTCTCTTGTATTAACTGCTTTACATAGTTTTGTATCATCTGCAAATATCGATATTTTACTGTGTAAACCTTCTACCAGATCATTAATGAATATGTTGAAGAGAACAGGTCCCAATACTGACCCCTGCGGTACCCCACTGGTCACAGCGACCCAGTTAGAGACTATACCATTTATAACCACCCTCTGCTTTCTATCACTAAGCCAGTTACTAACCCATTTACACACATTTTCCCCCAGACCAAGCATTCTCATTTTGTGTACCAACCTCTTGTGCGGCACGGTATCAAACGCTTTGGAAAAATCGAGATATACCACGTCCAATGACTCACCGTGGTCCAGTCTATAGCTTACCTCTTCATAAAAACTGATTAGATTGGTTTGACAGGAGCGATTTCTCATAAACCCATGCTGATATGGAGTTAAACAGTTATTCTCATTGAGATAATCCAGAATAACATCCCTCAGAAACCCTTCAAATATTTTACCAACAATAGAGGTTAGACTTACTGGCCTATAATTTCCAGGTTCACTTTTAGAGCCCTTTTTGAATATTGGCACCACATTTGCTATGCGCCAGTCCTGCGGAACAGACCCTGTCGCTATAGAGTCACTAAAAATAAGAAATAATGGTTTATCTATTACATTACTTAGTTCTCTTAGTACTCGTGGGTGTATGCCATCCGGACCCGGAGATTTATCTATTTTAATCTTATTTAGCCGGTTTCGCACCTCTTCTTGGGTTAGATTGGTGACCCTTAATATAGGGTTTTCATTGTTTCTTGGGATTTCACCTAGCATTTCATTTTCCACCGTGAATACCGTGGAGAAGAAGGTGTTTAATATGTTAGCTTTTTCCTCGTCATCTACAACCATTCTTTCCTCACTATTTTTTAAGGGGCCTACATTTTCAGTTTTTATTCTTTTACTATTGATATAGTTGAAGAACAGTTTGGGATTAGTTTTACTCTCCTTAGCAATGTGCTTCTCTGTTTCCTTTTTGGCAGCTTTAATTAGTTTTTTAGATAAAGTATTTTTCTCCCTATAGTTTTTTAGAGCTTCAATGGTGCCATCCTGCTTTAGTAGTGCAAATGCTTTCTTTTTACTGTTAATTGCCTGTCTTACTTCTTTGTTTAGCCACATTGGGTTTTTCCTATTTCTAGTCCTTTTATTCCCACAAGGTATAAACCGCTTACACTGCCTATTTAGGATGTTCTTAAACATTTCCCATTTATTATCTGTATTCTCATTTCTGAGGATATTGTCCCAGTCTACCAGATTAAGGGCATCTCTAAGCTGTTCAAACTTTGCCTTCCTAAAGTTCAATGTTTTTGTGACTCCCTGACAAGTCCCCCTAGTGAAAGACAGGTGAAACTGCACAATATTGTGGTCGCTATTTCCTAAATGCCCAACCACCTGCAGATTTGTTATTCTGTCAGGTCTATTAGATAGTATTAGGTCTAAAAGTGCTGCTCCTCTGGTTGGATTCTGCACCAATTGTGAAAGATAATTTTTCTTGGTTATTAGCAGAAACCTGTTGCCTTTATGGGTTTCACAGGTTTCTGTTTCCCAGTTAATATCCGGGTAGTTAAAGTCCCCCATAACCAGGACCTCATTATGGGTTGCAGCTTCATCTATCTGCTTTAGAAGTAGACTTTCCATGCTTTCTGTTATATTTGGGGGTTTGTAACAGACCCCAATGAGAATTTTGTTACCATTTTTCCCTCCATGAATTTCAACCCATATGGACTCGACATCCTCATTCCCTTCGCTAATATCCTCCCTTAAAGTGGACTTTAGACAAGACTTTACATAGAGACAAACCCCTCCTCCTCTCCGATTTTTACGATCCTTTCTAAACAGACTGTAACCCTGTAAGTTAACTGCCCAGTCATAGCTTTCATCTAACCATGTCTCGGTTATTCCCACTATGTCAAAGTTACCTGTAGATATTTCTGCTTCTAGTTCTTCCATCTTGTTTGTCAGGCTTCTGGCGTTTGCGAGCATGCAGTTTAGAGGATTTTGTTTTGTTCCAATCTCCTCACTGTGGATTGTTTTAGAAATGTTCTTACCTCCCTTCTGAGTATGTTTTCCTGGGTCGTCTTTGTTCGAGTCTAATGTTTTTCTTCCCGTCCCCTCTTCTTCTAGTTTAACGCCCTCCTGATGAGTGTAGCGAGTCTTCTGGCGAATGTGTGTTTCCCAGGTTTGTTGAGGTGTAGTCCGTCTCTGGCGAGGAGTCCATCATACCAGTAATTCACACCGTGGTCCAGGAATCCAAATCCTTGTTGTCTGCACCATCGTCTTAGCCAGTTGTTTGCATCAAGGATCCTGTTCCATCTCCTGGTGCCATGCCCGTCTACTGGAAGGATAGAAGAAAAAACTACCTGTGCATCCAGTTCCTTTACTTTCTTCCCCAACTCTTCAAAGTCCTTGCAGATTGTCGGTAGGTCCTTCCTTGCCGTGTCATTGGTGCCAACATGTATCAGAAGAAATGGGTGGACGTCCTTGGAGCTGAAGAGCTTTGGTATCCTATCGGTCACATCCTTGATCATCGCACCTGGAAGGCAGCATACTTCTCTTGCAGTTATGTCCGGTCTGCAGATGGCTGCTTCGGTGCCTCTCAGTAGTGAGTCTCCCACCACCACCACTCTTCGTTGCTTCTTGGCTGTACTTTTTGCTGTCACTTGTTGCTGTGTGCCCTTTTCTTTTTTGCTTGCTGGTATTGCTTCATTCTTAGGTGTGCCATCTTCATCCTCTACAAAGATTTGATATCGGTTCTTCAGTTGTGTGGTTGGTGATTTCTCCATGGTCTTCTTGCTTCTTTTGGTCACATGCTTCCACTCATCTGCTTTTGGAGGTTCTCTGACACTTTTTGCACCTTCTGTGACCAGTAGAGATGCTTCTGTTCTGTCTAGAAAGTCTTCATTCTCTTTGATGAGTTTCAAAGTTGCTATTCTTTCTTCCAGACCCCGCACCTTTTCTTCTAAAAGGGCCACTAGTCTACACTTCTGACAGGTGAAATTGGATTCTTCTTCTGGTCGATCTGTGAACATGTAGCACATGCTGCAGCTCACCATGTAGGTTGTCACATCTGCCATGTTGCTCCTAGATCCTGCTGACTTGCTGTGTGTTTTCCTTCTTGTGTAATCTACTCAGCCAAGCTCTCTTGCAATAATGTCCTACAGGCAAAAATTCGCGCGCCATACGGCGCGCGGTTTGGTGATGCTTTCGAAGCAGCTGGTCCCGGCTGTACCCAACGATCTTCTAGCTTAGGGAGACTTCGCTTCTCCCAGAAGGCACCTGGAATATGCAAATTAGCCTCCTGAAGCTTGAATCCCTGGTTTGGTGATGCTTTCGAAGCAGCTGGTCCCGGCTGTACCCAACGATCTTCTAGCTTAGGGAGACTTCGCTTCTCCCAGAAGGCACCTGGAATATGCAAATTAGCCTCCTGAAGCTTGAATCCCTGGTTTCCCGGCAGATTCGGCGGGCGCACTGCGCATGCGCCCGCCATTTTGCAAGATGGCGGCGCCCAGGGAGAAGATGGCCGGACGGACACCGGGAGGCCGGGTAAGTAAAAGGGGGGGGAGATTAGGGCACGGGCGGGGCCATCGGAGCACGGGGGGGCATCGGAGCACGGGGGGGCATCGGAGCACGGGGGTGGGGCATCGGAGCATGGGGGGGTGGGATCGGGGCAGCCACACTCCGCCCACGCACTTCCGCCCGCTTCCCCGCACTTCCTGCTGCAGCGGTTCGGCACCACAAACCGCAATAAAACCCGCAGATATATTTTTGATCTGCGGGTTTTACTGCGGGTTTGACCTCACAATGGAGGTCTATGGGTGCAGAACCGCTGCGGCTCCGAAAAAAGAAGCGACATGGTACTTCTTTTTTACCGCGGCTATTCAGCGCGGCTTTTTTTCCCGATTCCCGCATCATGTGCACAGTGGTTCCTGTTTTCCATAGGGTACAGTGTACTGTACCCTGCATGGAAAACAGCTGCGGAACCGCAGCGGCAAAAACGCTGCGTTTCCGCAGAAAAAAACGCACTGTGTGAACATGGCCTTACAGTGTTTTTACCTTTTTATGGTTTTTAATTAATTTTTATATTTTGATAGCTTACAGGTGCAGCAATACCAAATATGTGACCTGTCTTTATTTTTAATGAAGGAAAAGAGGCGTGAATTAATATATTTTTTTGTAAACCTTCTTTTAGTTTATTTTCTTAATTCCCTTAAATCTGTAATTGTCAGTTGATTGCTTGTGCTATGTTTCAAAACAATAGTATTGCAGTGCTTAGTGAAAATCACGGTCTTCTATGAATCCCAGCCACAAACTAATCTTGTCAGGATTACTGTCGTGTCAGGTATCCCGTGTCATCAACACACTGGCACTTCTCAAATGCTTCATGGGTTGGACCATTGGTGAATGGAGCAGCTTGCCACTCACCGGACCGCTTGTCTGTTGTAGATTAAAGAGTTAACAGCGGTGAATGGAGTTCATGTCAGCATCTTTTGGGCATGGTTCTTGGTAAGCTCCAAAGACTGGAGAGATGAACCAGAAAACCGCAACATCTGATTTCTCTTACTACTGCACTTCACCTTCATATTAAATGGTGTAAATTTCTTTTAGCAGTGCAGGGGTTAATCTGCTCACTTGAGTGCTCCTGGAAGTGTTCCTGCATTAAGGCTCTCAGCTGTGCTTGGTTTTCCATTCCCATATCCTATATAAACCAGTACCGACGAGCACTCCTTGTCAGAGATAGTTTATGCTGCATGGCTGGAGGTTGTTGTTGGTTGCTATTGGAGAAGGCGTTTGGTGGATTTATCTCAGAATGTTGCTAGGTTTTTTGTATGTGATAATTCCCTTCTCCTAATTTTGGTTTAACCCCCTCCTCCACTTCCCTGTGTTTACTTCTGTTGTTTATGTGTGTATATTTGTATGATTTGGTATTTTCCTTTCTCTTTGTTGGTATTACGTTGTTAGTCTGGTTGGTGTATTGCGGTACACTACTACTCCCCTTGTCCCTGGGTGGGGGAAGGGTACAGAATGAAGGCGGATTCAGGAGCTAAGGCAAGGTACATCGATCCGACATCATCACCATCAGAAGTAATTCGGGAAACGGGTTGAATTAGGGTCCACCTAGCGTTAGGGATAGGGAAGGAGTCCCTGGTCCTGGGACACCCGACAGCAGGGTCTTAACACTGGATCTCTATCATTGGAAAAACCGCAGTGCAAAACCGCTGCGTTTTTTCCTGCGGATTTATCGCAGTTTCTACTGCGGATTCCGCTGCTGCTTTATACCTCCAGTTTTCTATTGGAGCAGGTGTAAACCCGCATTGGAATCCGCACAAAGAATTGACATGCTGCGGAATATAAACCACTGAGTTTCCGCGTGTTTTTTTTCTGCAGCATGTGCACTGCGGATTTTGTTTCCCATAGGTTAACATGGTACTGTAAACTCATGGGAAACCGCTGCGGATCCGCAGCTGTGGAAATGCTGCAGATCCGCAGCAAAATCCGCAGCGTGTGCACATGTCCTGAAACTTCGCATACGTTGCTATGCTCCTATCTTGCATTTATCTGTTCTCTCCCCCCACACAAGGTGATTTGAGGCCCAAGTGTATATAACACCAGACTACAATCATACAAATACACTCACAAAACCGAGTGGGAAACGGGAGGAATAGGAAGGAAGAAACCAAATAGGAAAGGATAAGGATAAGCATACAAACCAACTCCATGCACCAATGTCCTGAAAAACTCTACCTTCTCCAAACATGAAATCTCTCCTTCAAATGTAAACCAGGCAGTCATAATGATCACTGGCAAGGTCAGAAGCATGGGTTCTTGTACCTGCTGGGAGTGACAAACTCAGAACAGCTGATAAAACCCAAGACAGAGAATTCCAGGAGTCCAACTAATCAGTGTAACCCTTACAGCTCCAGAGTAAAGAAACCCAGAACTGCTAATGGGATGGTGAAGTTGTTCTAACAACCGCAGGTGTATGTGTCACCAAACACTGTGATCGTCTGACCCCGCTTTGTCACGATATCCCGGTGACAATCTGCTTTTGGATTGGCAGGGCTTTGGCAGAACTGGAAAATACAAGTGAAGAGATACTGGGAAAAGCGCAAACTGTGAGATGGGCCGTACAGTGGCTGTACATCATTGCCAGGGGTCGAGACTTCAATTAGGCCCCTTTCACCCATCAGTTTTTTGCTATCAGTCGCAATCTGTCGAATTTTGAACAAAAAACAAATCCAGCGACTGATGCTGCTGGATCCATTTTTTTCTCATAGACTTCTATTAGCGACGGATGGCCTCACGTTTCATCCGTTGTTCGCCGGATCTGTCGAAAATTATTCGGCAGCCAGAGACCACGGCAAAGTAACGTTTTTTTGTGTACGTTGTTTGCTCGAATGGAAGCCTATGGGGGCCGGATCTGTCAAATGACTGATTGTTTTTTTTTAACTGAGCATGCTCCGATTTATTTAGCCAGATCCGCTAGTCGGATCGGTCGAAAAAACGAATCCGTCCCATCAGTTTTTCACAATCTGCGATGGATCAGTCGATCCATTGAGCCAATGGATTGTGACTGACTGCAAAAAACTGATGTGTGAAAGGGGCCTTATTGAACCTGAACTAGTCTCTGAAAGTAAGTGCCTCATCAGACTAGTCCTGATTCATTAGCACACTAGAGGTGTTGTGTATAAATTTATCTCATATATGTGCTGTTCCATGAAATAAGAAAGGCATTACTGGAATATATGAATGAACATTCAAAAAGATCATGAGGGCATGTTAAAACTGTCTGAGGACCTGATAGATTTCCTCTGGTGTTCATTCAATATTAGGATGAAGTAGTAATTGTAGTCAAAATAATCATATAAGAAACATCCTTTTTATTTATTTGCTCGTAATTTACATTCAGAGGCCTCACACTTAATTTGATTAATTACAATTTATTAGACTAAAATGTAATGAGTCATACTTATTATCTATATCTTCTACATATTTCTAGGCCATTTCTGAATATTTTAGAGGAACTCTGATGTTTTGTAATGGCTCCTATAATCTCTTAATAAAGTTTAGTATTCATGGCTCAGAATAGAAGTTTGCTCTTTTACTGTTCTGAAAAAGGTATTTTGCTTAATAAAAAAAAAATGAAAAAGGTGAAAAGAAAATGAACCTGCCCTGTAATACTCACCGGGGATTTATTAACAATTGCATGGCTATTAGTGCTTAAGCCGATCAAAGGACATGTAGTAAGGAGCAACTTACACTGAGCAGAGTCTGGACTTGAATCATCGTTAAAGTTACGGTACTTTCCCTCACATTAATGCATGGAATACTAAATGGAATCAGATGCCAGGTGATAAGGGACAGGACTATACACATAAGTAGTGTAAAGCTAAAATCACTCGGCATTTGGATACTATGTTTGTTGGAATTTTCCCAGTGTACGAATATGGACATCCCAATAACCAGATGTATGCAAGTTTTGTTGTAATTTTAGCCAATATAGTAACATAGTTAGTAAGGCCGAAAAAAGACATTTATCCATCCAGTTCAGCCTATATTCCATCATAATAAATCCCCAGATCTACGTCCTTCTACAGAACCTAATAATTGTATGATACAATATTGTTCTGCTCCAGGAAGACATCCAGGCCTCTCTTGAACCCCTCGACTGAGTTCGCCATTACCACCTCCTCAGGCAAGCAATTCCAGATTCTCACTGCCCTAACAGTAAAGAATCCTCTTCTATGTTGGTGGAAAAACCTTCTCTCCTCCAGACGCAAAGAATGCCCCTTGTGCCCGTCACCTTCCTTGGTATAAACAGATCCTCAGCGAGATATTTGTATTGTCCCCTTATATACTTATACATGGTTATTAGATCGCCCCTCAGTCGTCTTTTTTCTAGACTAAATAATCCTAATTTCGCTAATCTGGGTATTGTAGTTCTCCCATCCCCCTTATTAATTTTGTTGCCCTCCTTTGTACTCTCTCTAGTTCCATTATATCCTTCCTGAGCACCGGTGCCCAAAACTGGACACAGTACTCCATGTGCGGTCTAACTAGGGATTTGTACAGAGGCAGTATAATGCTCTCATCATGTGTATCCAGACCTCTCTTAATGCACCCCATGATCCTGTTTGCCTTGGCAGCTGCTGCCTGGCACTGGCTGCTCCAGGTAAGTTTATCATTAACTAGGATCCCCAAGTCCTTCTCCCTGTCAGATTTACCCAGTGGTTTCCCATTCAGTGTGTAATGGTGATATTGATTCCTTCTTCCCATGTGTATAACCTTACATTTATCATTGTTAAACCTCATCTGCCACCTTTCAGCCCAAGTTTCCAACTTATCCAGATCCATCTGTAGCAGAATACTATCTTCTCTTGTATTAACTGCTTTACATAGTTTTGTATCATCTGCAAATATCGATATTTTACTGTGTAAACCTTCTACCAGATCATTAATGAATATGTTGAAGAGAACAGGTCCCAATACTGACCCCTGCGGTACCCCACTGGTCACAGCGACCCAGTTAGAGACTATACCATTTATAACCACCTTCTGCTTTCTATCACTAAGCCAGTTACTAACCCATTTACACACATTTTCCCCCAGACCAAGCATTCTCATTTTGTGTACCAACCTCTTGTGCGGCACGGTATCAAACGCTTTGGAAAAATCGAGATATACCACGTCCAATGACTCACCGTGGTCCAGCCTATAGCTTACCTCTTCATAAAAACTGATTAGATTGGTTTGACAGGAGCGATTTCTCATAAACCCATGCTGATATCGAGTTAAACAGTTATTCTCATTGAGATAATCCAGAATAACATCCCTCAGAAACCCTTCAAATATTTTACCAACAATAGAGGTTAGACTTACTGGCCTATAATTTCCAGGTTCACTTTTAGAGCCCTTTTTGAATATTGGCACCACATTTGCTATGCGCCAGTCCTGCGGAACAGACCCCGTCGCTATAGAGTCCCTAAAAATAAGAAATAATGGTTTATCTATTACATTACTTAGTTCTCTTAGTACTCGTGGGTGTATGCCATCCGGACCCGGAGATTTATCTATTTTAATCTTATTTAGCCGGTTTCGCACCTCTTCCTGGGTTAGATTTGTGACCCTTTAATATAGGGTTTTCATTGTTTCTTGGGATTTCACCTAGCATTTCATTTTCCACCGTGAATACCGTGGAGAAGAAGGTGTTTAATATGTTAGCTTTTTCCTCGTCATCTACAACCATTCTTTCCTCACTATTTTTTAAGGGGCCTACATTTTCAGTTTTTATTCTTTTACTATTGATATAGTTGAAGAACAGTTTGGGATTAGTTTTACTCTCCTTAGCAATGTGCTTCTGTTTCCTTTTTGGCAGCTTTAATTAGTTTTTTAGATAAAGTATTTTTCTCCCTATAGTTTTTTAGAGCTTCAATGGTGCCATCCTGCTTTAGTAGTGCAAATGCTTTCTTTTTACTGTTAATTGCCTGTCTTACTTCTTTGTTTAGCCACATTGGGTTTTTCCTATTTCTAGTCCTTTTATTCCCACAAGGTATAAACCGCTTACAGTGCCTATTTAGGATGTTCTTAAACATTTTCCATTTATTACCTGTATTCTTATTTCTTAGGATATTGTCCCAGTCTACCAGATTAATGGCATCTCTAAGCTGGTCAAACTTTGCCTTCCTAAAGTTCAGTGTTTCTGTGACTCCCTGACAAGTCCCCCTAGTGAAAGACAGTTGAAACTCTACAATATTGTGGTCGCTATTTCCTAGATGCCCGACCACCTGCAGATTTGTTATTCTGTCAGGTCTATTAGATAGTATTAGGTCTAAAAGTGCTGCTCCTCTGGTTGGATTCTGCACCAATTGTGAAAGATAATTTTTCTTGGTTATTAGCAGAAACCTGTTGCCTTTATGGGTTTCACAGGTTTCTGTTTCCCAGTTAATATCCGGGTAGTTAAAGTCCCCCATAACCAGGACCTCATTATGGGTTGCAGCTTCATCTATCTGCTTTAGAAGTAGACTTTCCATGATTTCTGTTATATTTGGGGGTTTGTAACAGACCCCAATGAGAATTTTACCATTTTTCCCTCCATGAATTTCGACCCATATGGACTCGACATCCTCATTCCCTTCGCTAATATCCTCCCTTAAAGTGGACTTTAGACAAGACTTTACATAGAGACAAACCCCTCCTCCTCTCCGATTTTTACGATCCTTTCTAAACAGACTGTAACCCTGTAAGTTAACTGCCCAGTCATAGCTTTCATCTAACCATGTCTCGGTTATTCCCACTATGTCAAAGTTACCTGTAGATATTTCTGCTTCTAGTTCTTCCATCTTGTTTGTCAGGCTTCTGGCGTTTGCGAGCATGCAGTTTAGAGGATTTTGTTTTGTTCCAATCTCCTCGCTGTGGATTGTTTTAGAAATGTTCTTGCCTCCCTTCTGAGTATGTTTTCCTGGGTCTTCTTTGTTCTTGTCTAATGTTTTTCTTCCCGTCCCCTCTTCTTCTAGTTTAATGCCCTCCTGATGAGTGTAGCGAGTCTTCTGGCGAATGTGTGTTTCCCAGGTTTGTTGAAGTGTAGTCCGTCTCTGGCGAGGAGTCCATCGTACAAGTAATTCACACCGTGGTCCAGGAATCCGAATCCTTGTTGTCTGCACCATCGTGCATCGTGTATGCCTCTATTCTTTTAATTCCACTATGTTAAAAAGTGTTGACATGATTAATGTTCCTTATTGTCACGTTAAACTTTTATGTAAGTATGGGTAAGCTAATACATTTTTGGGTCATGTTTTGGGGCCACTAATAGAATCGTTAACATACACTATTGCTTATTTATGCAATATAATAATAGCGACGCAAGGCCCTTCCTTACACATTAGGCTAATAACAGCCAATATAACGTGTATAGGAGCACCAGGCAACTGATGGTGGGAGAGATGTTGATCGCGTAGGTCTGATTTCAGCCTGCCGATTGCATGGTTCTCCTGGGGATAAGCTGCCAACCAATGTGTCAGTTAGCAGGATTCTCATGGAGTACACAGGAGCGCTAGGCCAACCAAATTCTCCCGTGTATGGGAGAGTCGGCTGAGATGGCTGTTAGACAAATGCCTGAAACACTGTTCAGCCGGCAACTATTTAATGTGTATGGGCGGCTTTAGTCTTGCTTTTATTGGAACATTGAATGGGCAGCAGTAGTGGATAATGCCTTAATATCACTTAGAAGAGTTGTGTGACCCTGGACTTACAAGTCATCCAGTTCTATGTTAGGAGTACAGTTGACTTACCGTAAGTCGTAAAATATAAAAATACTTACAATTAAATATTTTTCTGTTTTTTTTTAATTTGTTGTGGAAACCTACGGTACTTAAATGCATCTTTTTGATAAAACACTTAGTGATCTATAGGGCTGTCCTAATTATATTAAGGGGGTTGTCCCCTTTCACCTATTCTCTGTCCACAGACTTGGCAGTATGTAAAACAATAAACTTTCCTTACCTTCCCCTCTCCGGCACTGCTGCTTCACTGCAGCTCCTGTCTCCGATTGTCTGCAGCAGAGTAGACTGCATGAGCCTCTGAGCACAGTGATTGGATGCAGTTCTGTCTTTGACGTCCCTGCTGCAGCCGATCAACAAAGATCACTGCAGGGTTGGAGAGGCTGTACACTGCAATGTAAAGCCCCTGCAATTCTGTCAGATAATACTCAGTTTCTTCCTGAAAATGATTGCAATCACAAATTATTTGGTATTATTATCTTCATTTAATTTGTCTTAAATGAAAAAACACAAAATAGAATGAAGCAAAAAGCAAAACATCGATCATTTCACACAAAACTCCAAAAAATGTGCCAGACAAAAGTATTGGCACCCTCAGCCTAATACTTGGATGCACAACCTGTAGCCAAAATAACTGCGACCAACCGCTTCCGGTAACCATCAATGAGTTTCTTACAATGCTCTGCTGGAATTTTAGACCATTCTTCTTTGGCAAACTGCTCCAGGTCCCTGATATTTGAAGGGTGCCTTCTCCAAACTGCCATTTTTAGATCTCTCTATAGGTGTTTTATGGAATTCTGGTCTTGACTCATTGCTGGCCACCTTAGAAGTCTCCAGTGCTTTCTCTCAAACCATTTTCTAGTGCTTTTTGAAGTGTGTTTTGGGTCGTTGTCCTGCTGGAAGACCCATGACCTCTGAGGGAGACCCAGCTTTCTCACACTGGGCCATACATTATGCTGCAAAATTTGTTGGTAGTCTTCAGACTTCATAATGCCATGCACACGGTCAAGCAGTTCAGTGCCAGAGGCTGCAAAGCAACCCCAAAACATCAGGGGACCTCCGCCATGTTTGACTATAGGGACCGTGTTCTTTTCTTTGAATGCCTCTTTTTTTCTCCTGTAAACTCTATGTTGATGCCTTTGCCAAAAAAGCTCTACTTTTGTCTAATCTGACCAGAGAACATTCTTCAAAAATGTTTTAGGCTTTTTCAGGTAAGTTTTGGCAAACTCCAGCCTGGCCTTTTTATGTATCGGGGTAAGAAGGGGGGTCTTCATGGGTCTCCTACCATACAGTCCCTTTTCATTCAGATGCCGATGGATAGTACGGTTTGACACTGTTGTACCCTCGGACTGTAGGGCAGCTTGAACTTGTTTGGATGTTAGTCTAGGTTCTTTATCCAGCATCCGCACAATCTTGCGTTGAAATCTCTTGTCAATTTTTCTTTTCTTTTCTTTCCACATCTAGGGAGGTTAGCCACAGTGCCATGGGCTTTAAACTTCTTGATGACACTGCGCACGGTAGACACAGGAACATTCAGGTCTTTGGAGATGGACTTGTAGCCTTGAGATTGCTCATGCTTCCTCACAATTTGCTTTCTCAAGTCCTCAGACTGTTCTATGGTCTTCTTTCTTTTCTCCATGCTCAATGTGGTACACACAAGGACACAGGACAGAGGTTGAGTCAACTTTAATCCATGTCAACTGGCTGCAAGTGTGATTTAGTTATTGCCAACACCTGTTAGGTGCCACAGGTAAGTTACAGGTGCTGTTAATTACACAAATTAGGGAAGCATCACATGATTTTTCGAATGGTGCCAATACTTTTGTCCACCCCCTTTTTTATGTTTGGTGTGGAATTATATCCAATTTGGCTTTAGGACAATTCTTTTTGTGCTTTTTTTTCATTTAAGACAAATTAAAAGAAGATAATAATACCAAAGAACTTGAGTTTACAATCATTTTCAGGAAGAAACTGAGTATTATCTGACAGAATTGCAGGGGTGTTAATACTTTTGGCCATGACTGTATATGTGTGTGTGTGTGTGTGTGTGTGTATATATATATATATATATATATATATATATATATATATATATATATATATATTATATGATATATCATTTTTTACCCACATTTTATTGAGAATAACTTAAAATCGAGGTGGAAAAAAACTGCTTATAATTATCGGCATGTGTAGTGTATATTGTTAGTAATTATCTGCATGTGTAGTGTATATTGTTAGTATGTACACACATAGCATTGGAACTATGTAATAGCAATGCGTGCAAAGAATTTGGTTCACTTTTGTAACACTCCTTTTTTATAATTTTTATATTTTGGTGGTTACATTTTCATAATAACGTTTAATTCATTTTGTTTTAATGTAATGCAATCCACAGTTAAAGGCCTCAGGGATATGAAACCATTTTTAAGATGGATCTATTCATGGCCTATGGAGCGCCAATGGGGATGTATTTATTCAGTGGGCGCTGAGTGGATTGTAATGTTGTTATGGTAAATTTAGGAGAAAATTGTTCATTAGCTATGGTAGTCACATTTCAAAAGCTTAGGAATGCATGGCAGAACTTGGACAAGATTGCACTGATCACATGGGATTAATACCAAACGATGTTCATTTAAATGATGGGAGCCAATGAATTGTGCAAATAAATATTCAGCAATTTTCTTTTTGTATGAGCATGTTCATATATTTTTTTGCATTAATGTGAATTATTTAAATCTGCACTTTTTATTAGTAATATAGTTGTAATATTAAAATTATTGTAAAAGGTTTAGGTGTTATACATTTGTGTACGAATATGAATGGAATACCTTGGTAAAATATTTTTTTTTAAAAATGGTAATCATTCTGCAGTTAAAATTTAGACTTGCTTTTCTTATTCGTTCTCCATTTGTTTCTTAGTCTATTCTTGTCCAGAGTATTGGATCATTTATAATTTATTTTCTTGTATAACAAAGGCATGGAATAGGGCCAGTTTTTTTTTTTTTAAATCTTACCCTACCTAGAGGTGTAATGGGATGTAGTAAGGTAGTCACGCCTAGGCTTTTGCATTCCCATGTTCAGTATATGATCAGTATTTTACATCAGTGTTTGTAAGTCAAAACCAGTGTGTTAGATGAAAAGTATAATAGAAACACGTCACCACTTCTGCATTTATCACCCACTCCTGGTTTTGGCTTACAAATACTGAGGTAAAATATTGACCATATACCAAATACTGAATGTGGCCTAAGGGGCTGATATGCCCCACTCACATGCAAGAAGACCCCAGCAGTATAAAATGGCAGGTTGGGTGTGCTCCAAGTAGTTACATTGCATCACCAAAGTTTTAAAGTTATGCATCTGTCATACTTTGTTTTGGAAAAGAAATAGACATTCGCACATAGGTTGATAAAGTCCAGTAAAAAAGTTTGTTTGTATATGGCATAATATCCATGTAAACCTGTAAGCTGCTGCAATCTCATTTGCAAACAGAAGGGTCACGTCTTCTGTACTTGGAGTTGAAGAGTAAAGATGTCGGTAACAGATGACCGGATGGGTTGGTTCATAGTGGATACATTGAGGTTCAGAAGCTTAAATTTCTGCATCTGATCTATCTTATGTTTTGGGATTTTGTGGCAACAGTTGAAAACTGATGGGGCTGGATTTTCACATGCATTTAACTGTTTTTATTTCCTTTTTGACTTTGAAAAGAAAGTAATAGACTGTAGGAATGCAACACAAATGTGTTAAATGTGACTGAACCCCACATCTTTTATTCTGTTACTTTCCGCTGGTTTATAGATTCATTTTTTCAATGTGGTGGCAAAAGCGAGCTGGCTGTAATACACATTTGAGCCCTGATCACGGCTGTTTAGCACTCTAATGATCTGGTCAACAGAGACTAGATAAAGATCCTTTTTATCGGTCCTTGTGCAATCTGATTTCTGGGTGAGGGTTATGGCAAGAATTCTGTTTATTACCTGAGTGGCACAATTTGTATGTTTTTATTTTGCTTATTGGAGTACAAATCTGTAGCAGTAATACGCATCCTGACACAAGGCAGTATATCCAGCTGACTGATCCACTGTAAGTATGCATACCTGAGAAAATAGAAATCAAGGTTGTACGACCAACATGTACCACAGTAAGGTGCACGGGATAATGAAGAGGTGAGCCTAGACACTAGATATCAAACTTTTCTCGGGATTGAGAAATGACATGTTGTGGAAATCTATAACCGAGATTTAGAGATTAGATGGCACAAATTGTGCTGCATGCTTGGCTGCTCATATCTTTATGCATATCCTGCTTATCTTACCAAGTTTAACTTTCGCATTTACACTTCCATTGGTCGTGTTGCATGATGGTTCAGAATAATACCTGTGGATTTGGATGGGCCTGCTTGACAATTGGTACAATAAATTAGCATTTTTTAAAGATTAAGGTTTTCTTCACCCTGACATCTGAATTTTGCTTTATTAGTCGGCTTTGCATCCCTTCTTCAAATATAACTTTTGTTTTTATGTGTTAGTTCATAAGATTTGTCACGCTGTGAATCATTACCATTGAGAGTGATTCAGTAAATCAGTAAATATCAGCATGAAAATCCTCAGTACACCAACCCAGAGAACCACAGAACATCAGTCCCTGCAGTTTGTCACTAGGGGTGAGCGGACCCGTGGATATTTGGGCTCATCGGGTTTGAGTGAACTTTAGTCCAAATTTGGCTTGGGAACCGGAACGCCACAAAAGTCTATGGGGACCCAAACTTTCTTTTTATTCGGACTCCCATGACAGCACCATGAGAGAGGGGATCCGCCCATTAGGAACAGGAAGCCTACAGATACAAAAAGGGCGGCACTTCTCCAACGTATCAGTTGGTTTCCTGTTCCTAAAGGGACGGGATCCTACAGAAATTTTTCCAAGGATCCCAGGCCGGCCGATTCAGGTAGCGGGGGGGTCTCCTACCTCGGCCGGTGAGGAGATCCTGGAAGATGTCATGGTGGTCCTGGCAGGACTGCACGGCAGTGGTGTTACAGCAGGGAGCAGTCACCGGTGGTGTTCTGTCTCCAGGAGCCAGTGCGGGTAAGTATTCCCCTGGGGTCCCTCCTTTCAGGCAGGCTTATGTTCGGGCTGGGGTCCATGCTGTGGCATTGTGGTGGCGCAACCCGGGGTATCACTGGTCCACCGGGCGTCCCACGCTACTCTCAGCGCTGACAGGAAGTGCTGTGGGGCCGGGTGATGTCTGGGGACGGAGCTGGCGTCTACTTCCGGATCGCGAGGCTCTGCACATGCGCAGTGGTTCCAAGATGGCAGCGCCCACCGGAATTTTGCACGCCGCTCGATTACAGCCCCCCACCGATATCCTGCACCTGGAGGGAGGGACATCAAATCAGAGACAGGGTTCTAAAGCATCAGCCAGGAAGAATCCCCCTCATATTCCGGTATTTCCTTTTTTGGGGAAGGCATTAGTAAGTGATCTCCGACAATGTTCACCCAGTGACATGATCCCCCCTCAGATTCTTAATTGTAGGGGAAGAAATGCATCGGTAAGGGTACCGTCACACTATACGATTTACCTACGATCACGACCAGCGATATGACCTGGCCGTGATCGTAGGTAAATCGTAGTGTGGTCGCTGGGGAGCTGTCACACAGACGGCTCTCCAGCGACCAACGATGCCGAGGTACCCGGGTAACCAGGGTAAACATCGGGTTACTAAGCGCAGGACCGCGCTTAGTAACCCGATGTTTACCCTGGTTACCAGCGTAAAAAAAAACAAACAGCACATACTTACATTCCGGTGTCCGTCAGGTCCCTTGCCGTCTGCTTCCCGCACTCACTGACTGCCGGCCGTAAAGTGAAAGCACAGCACAGCGGTGACGTCACCGCTGTGCTCTGCTTTCACTTTACGGCCGGCAGTCACTGAGTGCGGGAAGCAGACGGCAAGGGATCTGACGGACACCAGAATGTAAGTATGTGCTGTTTTTTTTTTTTTAGTTTTACGCTTGTAACCATGGTAAACATCGGGTTACTAAGCGCGGCCCTGCGCTTAGTAACCCGATGTTTACCCTGGTTACAAGCGAACGCATCGCTAGATCGCATTGCTAGATCGGTGTCACACACACTGATCTAGCGATGCCAGCGGGAGATCCAGCGACGAAAGAAAGTTCTAAACGATCTGCTACGACGTACGATTCTCAGCAGGATCCCTGATCGCTGCTGCGTGTCAGACACAGCGATAATCGTAACGATATCGCTGGAACGTCACGAATCGTACCGTCGTAGCGATCGAAATGGCAGTGTGTGACGGTACCCTAAGGCGAAACATAAAGAGTGTGCCATCTGCGGGGTTCCCTTACCTGATAACTGCCCTAAAAAGCTATGTGGCCCCTGTATCCAGCAGATGGTGAGGTCTCAGGAAGGGGGAGAGGGTGAGGGCATTAGATCTGCAGAGACTAGATTGCCTTACTTGCCCCCTCGGGTAGCGGAAGAATCCCTTTGTGTGACAGCAAGCCTGAAGGAGATAATCAGGACGGAAGTCAAACATTCCATTAAGTCCTTGTCTAAAGCAGGAAGCTCTAAATACAAAACTCCTCTGATCTCTTACTCTTCCGTGGATGAGAATATTGAGGAAATTTTGTCAGTTGAAGTGAAGGACAGCATCCAGTCAGGGTGAAAAAGATTCTTCTTTATTAAGCCATAAATGCCATAAATGCAACGTTTCAACCTCTAGGGTCTTTGTCAAGCATATTGAGGAAATTTCGTCCGATTCAGCTGCATCGTCTTCCTCGGAGGAAGATACCGCCCGCTTTTGTCTACCCCTTGAAAGGATAGATAAGTTGGTAAAAGCGGTCAGAGGGACAAAGGCATAGCAGAGCCCAAGCCTCAATTATCCAGAGAAGAAATTATGTTTTGTAGACTGGAGCAAAAAAAGCGCTAAATGAGAAAATTCAGGAACTCATTAATAGGGAGTGGAAAAAACCTGAGAAAAAAGGTTCCTTACCACCAGCACAAAAACGCAGGTATCCCTTTTGGTGACCCAGCATTTATCAATTGGGAAAAATCCCCTATATTAGATGCGGCAATAGCCAAAGTGGTGAAACGGGCCTCTCTTCCCTTTGAGGATATGGGAACTCTTAAGGACCCCCTTGACAGGAAGACGGACACTTTTCTAAAAGGTGCCTAGGGAAATGGCGGCCGGTTCCTTAAGACCTGCGGTGGCTTCAACCTGTACAGCCAGATCAATGATGGTTTGGCTGGATCAGTTAGAGACCCAGTTGAAAAAGGGAGCTTCTAGGGACTCTATTCTAACTGCCTTACCGGTTATTCAGGAGGCGGCTGCCTTCTTGTCAGACGCTTCCATTGACTCTGTTAAAATGGCGGCTAGAGCAGCTGGACTCTCTAATGCGGCTAGGAGAGCCCTGTGGTTAAAATGCTGGCCAGGTGATATACAAACGAGATCAAAACTTTGTGCCATTCCGTGGAAAGGAGAATATTTATTTGGTCCCACCTTGGATGAACTCCTAGAGAAAGCAGGAGACGACAAAAAGAAGTTTCCCAATCTATTTGGGTCCTATCGTCGTCCCTTCAATAAGAAGAGATTTGGTCGGGGAAGGAAGCGTGCCTTTTCGCCTGTTAGAGATCGGTCTAGATGGTATGATAGACGTAGAAGAGGTACAGGATATATGTTCCATCGTTCCTCAAAGGAGAGAAAGAAGGAAGACAAATGACTAGGAATCCCGGTGGGGGGTAGACTATGGTCAGAGATCACAAATAGTGTTTGGGTACAAGATACTATTTCTCGGGGTCTCACGCTTGAGTTTATCCATACCCCACGGGATAATTTTAAATTGACTCCTTGCCTTGCGCAGGCGTGTACTATGGAGGACAGAGAATGAACTTCAATCCAATATTGCAGCCAGCATGCAGCCAGCGGGTAAGGAAAGGGTGAATCAAACACCCGAAAACCTCGCCCCTATGGCTGAAAATTGTTCCCTCCAAATTCAGGTGACAGAGTCCCTTTAAAGGTAATCAATACACCCTCTATGACCATTCGACAAGCTATGTCCCTGCTAGGGTCCCTCACATCATGCATCCCAGCGGTCAGATGGGCCCAACTTCATACTAGACCCCTTCAGAAAGATGTTTTGATTAATGACAAAATCTTGAGGGGTGCATTAGGGGAAAAAATAACCTTGAAACCGGTAACTCTTGAATCCCAAAAGTGGTGGCGGGATAAAGATAATTTATCGGCAGGGGTTCCCTGAATAATGTATATATCCCGGGTGATAACTTCGGATGCTAGCCCCCCAGGGTGGGGGGCTCACATGGATGATATTGTGGTTCAGGTACAATGGGAACAGTACACAATATCTTCATCCAATCAGAGGCAATTATTGGCGATTGAGTTGGCAGTTAAAAAAACTCCTCATGTATCTGCAGGGCCACCACATCAGGATTCTCTCGGACAACCAGGTGGCAGTCGCCTATATAAATCATCAAGGTGGAATACGTTCCAAGACTCTGATGCAGGTCACAGATCGCCTGTTCCAGATTGCAGAAACTAATTTTCAATCTTTGACTGCTCTCCACATCAAAGGGAAGGAAAATATAAAAGCGGACTTTATCAGCCGCAACATACTAACACAAGGGGAATGGTCTCTAAATGGAGACGTCTTCAATCAGATTGTCCGCTGATGGGGTTGGCCAGTGGTGGACTTATTTGCTACAAGAGACAACAAAAAAGTAAAAAGCTTTTGTTCTTTGAAAATCCGCTGGCAGTGAATGCATTCCTCATAAAATGGGATTTTCCTCTGGCTTACGCCTTCCCACCATTGAACCTGTTACCTCTAGTGGTGAGGAAAATCAGGGAAGATCATGCAAAGGTCATTCTGATTGCTGCTTTCTGGCCCAGGAGAACCTGGTTCGCATGGCTCAGGAAAATGTCGGTAGGCGATCCCTGGGTGCTACCAGACATTCCGAATTTACTTTTCCAGGGGCCGGTATTCCATTCACAAGCAAAGGGACTCCAATTAACGGCTTGGAGTTTGAGTGGTCATTATTAAAAGATAAAGGCTTCTCCCCAATTTTGGTTGATACCCTTTTAAAAAGTAGGAAGCAGATAGCAACAAAAATCTACTCTAGAACCTGGAGAAAGTTCCTGACTGTTTAACATCAAAGAAGGGATACCGATACGCCAAATATTAGAATTTCTGCAGAGGGGGTTAGTTAAATCTCTCTACAAGCACTCTGAGAGTACAGATGTCAGCTCTTGGTGCCCTGTTCTCGTGTAATATTTCCAATAATTATTGGGTATCGAGGTTCATTAAGGCAGTCGGTAGAGCTAGACCGTTACATAAAAATAAAATGGTACCGTGGGACTTAGAGAAGAAAGGACTAGATTTCACAAAAGATCCCTTCGAGCCCTTACATGAAGCCTCAATCAAAATGTTATCTCTCAAAACAGCTTTTCTGATGGCTATAACATTGGCTCGCAGAATAGGGGACATCCAGGTGCTTTCCAGACTTCCCCGTATACTGAATTCTTACAGGATAGTTATCCTCAGGCCAGACCCAGCTTACTTGCCAAAGGTAGCATCGCAATTTCACAGGTCACAGGAGATAGTTCTACCTTCTTTTATCCTTAATCCTTCTAACCCTAAAGAGAATGAACCTCATACAATAGATGTCAGGAGACGCCTTTTAGAATATATTTCAGTCCCTAATGACTGGAAGAAAGAAAATGCACTATTCTTATCCTTCCAAGGTCCTAGGAAAGGGCTTAGAGCGTCAAAATACACACTAGCTAAATGGATTAGGAAGGCTATCTCTCTGGTTTATACAGCAGGTGGGGGTCCAGCTCCACAGAATCTGAGGGCGCATTCTACCCAAGCCATGGCATCATCCTGGGCAGAAAGGTCTGGAGTGTCAATCGACCAGATATGTAAGGTGGCCACATGGTCATCCCCTTCCACCTTTTTCAAACACTATCGGTTGGACTTGGGGTTCTCCTCAGATCTCACCTTCGGGTTAAGGGTGCTGCAGTCTATGGTCCCTCCCTAGGGTGGCTTACATCTCTGTAAATCTCTCGTGGTGCTGTCATGGGAGTCCGAATAACACATTAAGCTACTTACCGGTAGCGGCATTTTTCGGAGGCCCATGACAGTACCCTTAGTTCCCTCCCTATTCACGTGGGGTTGCACTTCCTAAAAAATTTAAAAAAAATTCACGTGTGATATCTGGATTGTTACTTTATTAAAGATATTGTATTTGATTGTATATATTTATGTATGCTTGTCATTAACCGCGGTAGACCTCCCAGGCTCTGTAATACAACTGATATGTGGGAGAAGTGCCGCCCTTTTTGTATCTGTAGGTTTCCTGTTCCTAATGGGCGGATCCCCCCTCTCGTGGTGCTGTCATGGGCCTCTGAAAAATGCCGCTACCGGTAAGTAGCTTAATGCTATCGCTCTCTCTCTCTCACTATCCCGATCTCTATCACTCTATCCATCCAAACACTGAACACTAACACGGACTTTGAGGAGAAGTTCATGTTCGGAGTTCATCAGCGGACACTTTACAGTTTGGGTTTGCTCATCTCTATTTGCCACTTATCAACATGTTAATTTCCCCCATGGTGGGAAGTGGAAATCCTCTCACACAAAAAGGCAGTGAATCTTCTGAGAGATGAACATCTAGGAGTGTATTGAAAAATGTTCCTCTATACTACAGGACTGGTCCTCTAAGGGAAAGAACGATATGTGATGGAAGTGAAAATATGATTTTGGGAATTCCTAAAAGGAAACCGGACATCAGGTTTTTTCACTTGACCCTCCAGTCGCTTACTGTGCATGGCAGAGGTTTTCTGACTGTTATGAGCGGGATTTCAGGGACATCACCTCTGACGTCATAAGCCTGTAGACCATTCGTTTCAAATACATTGTGGGTTCAACAGAATGACTCTGGGACTCGTAAAGGATGCTGCAGTGTTCCGATAACTCAGGCCAACAGATTTGTATACAAATAAATGCATTTTATATATGCACAACATCTGAACTCATACTAAAAAAACCTGTATAGTACGGACCTTTACATTGATAACAGGACCCTGGGGCGAGCTTAGTATTCACATTTCTAATGTCTGGTTCCTTTTAGGCTATGTGCACACATTGCCGATTTTGCTGCGGATCCGCAGCAGATTTGACACTGCATATCTGCAGCTGTTTTCCATGCGTTATACAGTACCATGTAAACGTATGGAAAACAAAATCCGCAGTGCACATGCTGCGGAAAAAAACACGCCAAAACACCGCTGTGTTTTTTCCGTAGCATGTAAATTCCTTGTGCGGATTCTGCTGCTGTTTACACCTGCTTCTCAATAGGAATCTGCAGGTGTAAAACCGCAGTGCAGTTTTACCTGCGGATCTTGCAAAAACAGTGCAGAAAAATCCGCACACCAATCCTCAACGTGTGCACATAGCCTTAGGAACAGACATGTAGAAATGTTAATAAACAACTTTTTTTTAAAAAAAATTGCCTTTCCATATATCAGTCCACTTTCCAAAGAATAGTGGGTATTACTGGCACTCAATGCTGTAAGATTCCCCCGTCTATAGCAATTAGATCTTCTACGGATCGGACACTCTGGGCTCACTGCTGAAAAGGGTGGTGCTCCACATAGGAAATCCACAATCCATATAGCATACAAAACGGAGAAAAGAAATGTGGCACTCACCCGATTTCTTCAGCTGGAAACGTGTCCTTTATTTAACACTTAAATGAAAAATAACATTCTTCGGCTTTGACAGGAGTAGGTGAGAGAGCGGGGAGTGAAGAGACTGGACGACGGCCGTTTCGCGCACTAGCGCTTCCTCGGGTCCACATGGACCTGTGGTCCCTCATAAAATGTGAGTTCTACAGGGAGGGAAAACAGTACACCTCTGGGAACAGTGTCTGGGAGGCTGTGGTGACTGCTGCATGCAATGTTGATCGTAAACAGAATCTATGGATGGAAGGCTGTTCGTGTCATCATAAAGAAAGGTGGCTGTATTGGTCATTATTTTTTTTTTTTATTTTGTTTTTGCATGTCAGAAACCTTTATTTCTAAATTTTGTGCAGTTATATTGGTTTACCTGGTGAAAATAAACAAGTGAGATGGGAATTGTTATGAAAGGCAATTCAGAATCACAATGGACATGGAGGTCAGAGCACATACAGTGAACTGACAATAACCCAAAATAATAGAACGAGCTCTGAGACGTGGGAACTCTGCAGACCGCAATCCCTAAGCCTATCAAACCACACTAAAGGTAGCCGTGGAGCGCTCCTGACCAGAACCTAGGCGCCTCGTCACAGCCTGAGAAACTAGCTAATCCTGAAGATAGAAAAATAAGCCTACCTTGCCTCAGAGATATTCCCCAAAGGAAAAGGCAGCCCCCCACATATAATGACTGAGTAAGATGAAAACACAAACATAGAGATGAAACAGATTTAGCAAAGTGAGGCCCGACTAGCTGAACAGAACGAGGATAGGGAAGATAACTTTGCGGTCAGCACAAAAACCTATAAAAAACCACGCAGAGGGGACAAAAAGACCCTCCGCACCGACTAACGGTACGGAGGTGGTCCCTCTGCGTCTCAGAGCTTCCAGCAGGCGAGAAAAACCAATAAAGCAAGCTGGACAGAAAAATAGCAACAAAATAACATAAGCCAAACTTAGCTTTGCAGAGCAGCAGGCCACAGGAATGATCCAGGGAAAAAACAAGTCCCACACTGAAACATTGACGGGAAGCATAGATCAAAGCATCAGGTGGAGTTAAGTAGAGAAGAAGCTAACGAGCTCACCAGATCACCTGAGGGAGGAAACTCAGAAGCTGCAGTACCACTTTCCTCCACAAACGGAAGATCCCAGAGAGAATCAGCCGAAGTACCACTTGTGACCACAGGAGTGAACTCTGCCACAGAATTCACAACAGGGAATATATTTGTTTTTTTATTAAGTTGCCTAATAATTCTACACAGTAATAGTTACCTGTGTAAACAGATATCCTCCTAAGATAGCCAAATCTAAAAAAAAACCACTCCAACTTCCAAAACTATTAAGCTTTGATATTTTAGTCTTTTGGGTTGATTGAGAACATAGTTGTTGATCAATAATAAAAATAATCCTCAAAAATACAACTTGCCTAATAGTTCTGCACACAGTGTATGTAGCTGTTCACATATCTGCAAAAAATCATAGATGTCCAGCTTTGTATCAAAATTGCCCATGCAAGTCCATGAGAATCACAAGAAGTACAAGTATGCCTTCTGTGTGTTGTCTATGACTTAACATTGTAATGGATAGGAGAAATACTGTACTTCTATTCATGCAACTTTTGTTTCTAAACTTTTTTTTTTGTAAAACCTGCATTTGGTATACGAGAGAGAAAATAAAAATGTTTTTAGTCTATTTCTAAACATTTTTTTCTGAAAATGTTTGTTTGGACGCATGACAGAGCTCGGAAGCGAAGGAGCGCCATTTGACTTTTCAATGCAAAATTGACTGGAATCGAGATGGGACGCCATGTTGCGTTTGGAGAGCCCCTGATGTGCCTAAACATTGAAACCCCCCACAAGTGACACCATTTTGGAAAGTAGACCCCCTAAGGAACTTATCTAGATGTGTTTTGAGCGCTTTGACCCACCAAGGACTTCACAGAAGTTTATAATGCAGAGCCGTAAAAATAAAACAAACATTTTTTCCCACAAAAATTATTTTTTTCGCCCCCAGTTTTGTATTTTCCCGAGTGTACCAGGAGAAATTGGACCCCAAAATTTGTTGCCCAATTTGTCCTGAGTGCGATGATAAACCATATGTGGGGGAACCACTGTTTGGGGGCATGGGAGGGCTCGGAAGGGAAAAAAAAAACTTTACCCCAAAAATAACTTTTTAGCCCCCAGTTTTGTATTTTCCCAAGGGTAAGAGGAGAAATTCGACCTCAAAAGTTGTTGTCCAATTTGTCTTGAGTACGCTGATACCCCATATGTGAGGGGGAACTACCGTTTGGGTGCATGGGAGGGCTCGGAAGGGAAGGAGTGGCATTTGGAATGCAGACTTAGATGGAAGGGTCTGCAGGCGTCACATTGCGTTTCCAGAGCCCCTAATGTACCTAAACAGTAGAAACCCCCCACAAGTGACCCCATATTGGAAACTAGACCCGCCAGGGAACTTATCTAGATGTGTTGTGAGAACTTTGAACCCCCAAGTGTTTCACTACAATTTATAACGCAGAGCCATGAAAATAAAAAATCCTTTTTTTTCCCACAAAAATTATTTTTTAGCCCCCAGTTTTGTATTTTCCCAAAGGTAACAGGAGAAATTGGACCCCAAAACTTGTTGTCCTATTTGTCCTGAGTACGCTGATACCCCATATGTTGGGGTAAACCCCTGTTTGGGCACACGGGAGAGCTCGGAAGGGAAGGAGCACCGTTTTACTTTTTCAATGCAGAATTGGCTGGAATTGAGATCGGACGCCATGTCGCGTTTGGAGAGCCCCTGATGTGCCTAAACAGTGGAAACCCCCCAATTATAACTGAAACCCTAATCCAAACACACCCTTAACCCTAATCCCAATGGTAACCCTAACCACACCTCTAACCCTGACACACCCCTAACCCTAATCCCAACCCTATTCCCAACTGTAAATGTAATCTAAACCCTAACCGTAACTTTAGCCCCAACCCTAACTGAAGCCTTAACCCTAGCCCCAAACCTAACCCTAGCCCTAGCCCTAACCCTAGCCCTAATGGGAAAATGGAAATAAAGACATTTTTTAATATTTCCCTAACTAAGGGGGTGATGAAGGGGGGTTTGATTTACTTTTGTAGCAGGTTTTTTAGCGGATTTTTATGATTGGCAGCCGTCACACACTGAAAGACGCTTTTTATTGCCAAAAATATTTTTTGCGTTACCACATTTTGAGAGCTATAATTTTTCCATATTTTGGTCCACAGAGTCATGTGAGGTCTTGTTTTATGCGGGACGAGTTGACGTTTTTATTGGTAACCTTTTCGGGCGCGTGACAATTTTTGATCGCTTTTTATTCCGATTTTTGTGAGGCAGAATGACCAAAAACCAGCTATTCATGAATTTCTTTTGGGGGAGGCGTTTATACCGTTCCGCTTTTGGTAAAATGGATAAAGCAGTTTTATTTTTCTGGTCATTACAGCGATACCTCATTTATATCATTTTTTTATGTTTTGGCGCTTTTATACGATAAAAACTATTTTATAGAAAACATAATTATTTTTGCATCGCTTTATTCTTAGGACTATAACTTTTTTATTTTTTTGCTGATGATGCTGTATAGCGGCTCGTTTTTTGAGGGACAAGATGACGTTTTCAGCTGTACCATGGTTATTTATATCTGTCTTTTTGATCGCGTGTTATTCCACTTTTTGTTCGGCGGTATGATAATAAAGCGTTGTGTTTTGCCTTGTTTTTTTTTTTTCTTACGGTGTTTACTGAAGGCGTTAACTAGTGGGCCAGTTTTATAGGTGGGGTCGTTACGGACACGGCGATACTAAATATGTGTTCTTTTATTTATTTATTTTTTATTTAGATAAAGAAATGTATTTATGAGAATAATATTTTTTTTCATTATTTAGGAATATTTTTTTTTTTTACATATTTGGAAATTTTTTTTGTCCTCTGGAGGGGGGGGAAATCACAGATCGGTGATCTGACAGTTTGCACAGCACTCTGTCAGATTACCGATCTGTCTGAGAGCTATGCAGGCTTACCAAGCGCCTGCTCTGAGCAGGCACTTGGTAAGCCACCTCCCTCCCTGCAGGACCCGGATGCCGCGGCCATCTTGGATCCGGGCCTGCTACAGGGAGGGAGGTCGGGAGACCCTCGCAGCAACGCGTTGCTGCGGGGGGTCTCAGGGAAGCCCGCAGGGAGCCCCCTCCCTGTTATATGCTTCCCTGTACCGCCGGCACATCGCGATCATGTTTGATCGCGGTGTGCCGGGGGTTAATGTGCCAGGAGCGGTCCGTGACCGCTCCTGGCACATAGTGCCGGATGTCAGCTGCGATAGGCAGCTGACACCCGGCCGCGATCGGCCGTGCTCCCCCCGTGAGCGCGGCCGATCGCGTATGACGTACTATCCCGTCGGTGGTCATAGGGGCCCACCCCTCCTCAACGGGATAGTACGTCTAATGTCAGAAAGGGGTTAAGTTACTTGTCATTACTCTGATAACCTTCAGCAGTTGTTGTAACTTGCCTATCGTAGCCAGAGCTGGTTTTAGACAAAGTGGGGCCCTAGGCAAAAGTTTAAAGTGGGGCCTTAAATGCTTACATATTGCACCATGACAAAGAAACATTTCTGTTGTATTTACCTGTTGCTGAGTTCAGGTTGCTAAACGAGCGTGATCGACAATATTGAAGTCGTTTGACGCTTGTTCCCGAGTTTCTTTACATCGGCTGAGGAAGAATGATGGGGACAGATAGTCCTCCTTACAGTATAATGCAGGTCACAGATAGTATAATGCACTCCTCATGGTCCTTGATAGTGTATAATGCAGCCCCCCCACACACAGTGTAATATAACACACACGCACACACGCACACACACACACACACACACACACACACACACACACACACACACACACACACACACACACACACACACTGGCCCTGATCCTAGCACCAGAACAGTAATTTAATTGGTATCTTAGCACAGGGGTGTAACTATAATAGGTGCAGAGGTTTCAACCATACCAGAGCCTAGGGGAGTTAAAAAATCATTTTTGCCTACATGAAAATACTAAATATTGAAAACTTGTGATAGTTGGGAGCCTTGTTGGAGATTTTGCATTGGGGCCCACTGTCTTGGCACCTTTATTGTGGGTCACACTGTTATTTTTGGACCATTTCCTTTTCTTGTTGACATTAAACTGATTGTAGAGTGCCCCACTACCAAGTCCAGGGTTCAGATATATTCTGTGGGGAATCTGTCAGTAAAGGCCTATTTCCATGAGTTTCTAGGCGTGATCCTTCCTGATTTTTGGCCAGTGAATAAATGCCGTCATCTGAACGAACAACAAACACTAGTTTTTGGAGTGATTTGGATTTCTACGAATTCTTGAAAATCATTTATTGACATCACATCACCCCATATAAGTAGGTGATATGTTGACTCAATGCTGTATGGGGATAGAACAATCGTACTAGCAATCGTTCTGTCTCCCTCATTGCTCATAGCCTGGTGTAAAACGGGAATTGGGTATTCACCCAGATGAAGTGGGTTGTCTGTGTAATACAGGACAGGAGAGGTCCTCCAGAGCAAAAGGTGCTCTTTTTAACTGCTCCCTACTCTGAATCCCGAGCAGAAGTTTCCCCCTTTATAAGACCCCTTGTAGGACTAGGAAGCAAATACCTGCACGTATCTGCTCATTTGATCTATTTAAGGCTGAGGATAAACTCTACATTGACATCAGGACCTGTTAGATGAGGTCCGTCTGTTAGGTGAGGTCTGTAGGCTCCAATTTTAAGCATAATGTCTGCTCTGGAGCGTTGGCTGTCTGGCTCCATCTCTACACAGTAGTCTGTAATTTTTTTTTCTCTGCCCCCCTTGTATTGCCATGGCATAACTTTCTCTACTCTCACGCATTCTGTTTCTGGTCTGTTAATTATGCGCTAGATTCCTATAAAATGTCTGCTTTCTCAGGCTCTCGCAGCAAGTAGCCTCCCCAATTGTTTCAGACTATTTCTCTTGTAAACTCTAAACTCCTAGTTTACATTCTTTGTTCTTTTCTGCCTTGTTTCTCCCTTTCCCTTCCAGTGGAGGTTTCTCATGAAGGATAAAACGTGATGCATATTTTCCCCTTCTCCAAACTGACCCTTTACAAAAGAAAAAGACATTTTATTTTAACTCCTTGAAATTCCTTTTCAGAATTCTCGTCGTCTGTGTGTGAAACGAGAATTTCCTAAAGCGAGGACTGCATTTTAGTGAAATGGCTACATTGAACTTTGGAGTTCTCTCGTTCTTGTGTTTATACCGTATATCGTGACAAATGTAATTCACAAACTGAGTGTTACTATTATCAGCAAATTCTGAGGCCAAAATATCTGAAGCCCTTTTTTTTTTTTTTCTTCAGCTTTTTTATCCTTTAATGTTTTATTTTTGTGCATTAATGTTATTGACAATTATTTTGAGGGGGTGTACTTACACAAAAAAGTACAACTTAATTTCTTCCCTTTGTTCCATCTATAACTTATATTGGCAATTGACATTATTTTAACCTAAAGTAAGTAAATTTGTGAAAATTGTCAACCTTCAAAGAATAATATGGGAAAGGCTACAACCCCATGATTGTAAATATAACTATACATACATTCCTGCCATAGATGCCTTATTTTTAATTTTAATACATTTTACTGCTTTATAGGGTCACTGATCCTTTATTTATTCTAATGTATAATCAAAGAGTTTTTTTTTTTTAATATCCCGTATTATTCTTATTTCTGAGATACTGAGATAAATGGTACCACAAGTCAGGCAGATGATTAGACATTGAATATGTAGGGTTAAAAATCGAAGTTAGTGAATAAATTGGGTATATTAAGGCTATGTTCCCAACGTTAACTTTTTTTAAAATTTTTTTGATGTTGCGTATTTTCTGCAGCATTTCTGCAGCTTAGCCTCTGCAGCCTCAGTAGCACAGCAGCAGAGATTGGGATCTGACATTGTGCTCCAGCGATCCTGAACAGCTTCAATAGCAAAGAGCTTGTAAGCACTGCACATGCTCAACAACCACTGTTAGACTATAACGAAGGCCAGAAGCAAAAAAATTGATCCAGAGCATTTGTTGGTATAAGTACAATGCATAGGTGTGCATTGACACTGACCATGTAACACGCTAAGCCTAAGATAAAAACACATGAGCAAATACCTTTTAGTAAGTAAATAAATGGTAATAGTACATGTAAATAACACGGGGTACAGTTGTTAACACTGTTTTTGATTTAAAAAAAAAAAAAAAAAGCAATCTCACCACGACAAGGTGAACCTAGTCGGCATGGTACCTAACTCTAGTAGTTTACCAAGTGAGGTCCTGTCCTGTTTGGCATGTACCTTGTGGTAGGATTGCTTTTATGTTTTTTGTTTTGTTTTTATTAATCAAAGCAATGTTAAACCAAATTATTTACACATACTATTTATTCACTTATTACAGGGTATTTGCTTATTTTGTTTTTCTTGTTTTACATTGAAAGCCAGTATCTTGAACAACAAATTATAGCCCAAAAATATAGAAACACACCGGCGCTCCCAGGGGGGGAAGGGGGAAAGGTATACTAGAAAGCTGCAGGTGCCTAGACAGCTACTGTGCTAAGACTGTCAAGTGGTAGCAGGAAAAATGAAAAAACGAAAAGGACACCGCGCTAACTAGATATGGTAGCAATCAATGGGGACATATAGTCAGAGAAGTGTCCAACGTGAATGGCCGCAACCATCAGCAGTAATAACAAATAGCACAATAAAGATATGTCCATGGACAAAAAGGTAAATGCTCATAGAGCCAGCAAAGAGTACCTCCTGTAGCCGCAATGAGAGATATCTGACAAGGGAGATATAAGTGTGTGGCAGGAATATAATAAAATGAAATGACCGCACACTTACTAGTATGAGTGTAACTTCGGCGGAGGTGCTGGCGCTGTCCTGTGGTGAGTTGGAGCGGGATCACCAGTAGCCCGGGGATCCCTGACGAAGAAGGTCCGGAGACCTTCGAAACGCGTAGGCAATTTGCGGCCATTCTTTACGTTTTTCCAACATATTATAGCCATACAAAGACAGAAGATTGTGATCATCAGGAAAACTGTGTCAAGTTTTTTAATAAATGGTAAGGTGTAATGTTACTTGATTTACAAGACGGGAATATTCCTTTAATATATCGGTATGAATATTTATAACTCGTTACACAGTTTTATAATATTAGTTAATATTAGCACATAGTGTATAATTTGCTACAATGCTATCAATTCCGGGTCTCAAATAGCGGTTACCCTTATCAACCATTAGCCGTCCTCGTCTACCATGTCATTCCCTGAAAACTTCTCTGGTTTTCAATATTTTCATTATCCTACTCCCCATTACTTTTGAATGCCTTTTTTCCCTTAACTTTTTTGTTTTTCTTAAGTACATAATAAGTAAAACACAAATAATTGTTGTCATTCTGTTAAAAACTTGATATTCCAAATCCCCAGCAGTTTTCTATTATAAATTTACTTGTTACAAAAAGCTTAAAGAAAAAAATTCCTAAGGCCAGTAAAATTCCTGTGCAGTGCCGAAATTTTTTTTTAAAGTGCAATGAAATTGTCACTTGATTAAATATGTTAATTACTGTGTATCCCGTATACCTCCCTACATAAGATGCTATTTATATGGGACTTCAGGCCTATTATAATAGGTATTACTCCATGAATGGTAAAGAAAGTGTGCAAGTATCAATAATAATAAGGATTACGCATAGACAGTAGAAGTGGGTTTTTAAATTGGGCCGAGCTAAGTAAATGTGTTTTGTGCTAAAAGTCAAAGGAGGAGACACATTTGGTACAGAATCAAGTATACTATAATTATTCTATTATCGTCTTCCTATTGAACCAATTGTTTACAATATGGCTGCAGTTATTTTTATTTTTTTTCTGTAGTCTCCGCAGGATCTCCATAGAGAACATGCATAGATACATTTATTATTTTATTATATATATATACCGTATATATAATCCCTGCTTATATCAAAAAAGCAAACAACCAGAACTAGAATTCAGCCTATGTATACTGCTGCCTGTGATGTCAATCGACATCTCACTAGGGTTATGTTAGTGGCTCGGTGACAACTCTGGTGAAGGAATACAGGCTGCTGCAAATCTATTGTCCCCATAACTCGCTGTAGTATCTGAATCATTACTATTGGAAATAGTTTATTAAATACTTATTAAATAAAGAGGTTTAGTCTAGAAAAAGTTAAAAGGTTTTGATTTTTGAAGTTCTTGTGGCCAAACTATATATATATATACTAATAATGACTGATCTTAAAGGCCTCTTCTAGCCTGGTCATAAAATGGTGCCCTTGCATATAATTCCAGGTTATCACTGTATCATGATCAGAGAACTCCATAGCCTCTAATATCAATATTTATTATCGAATGGAATGTCTTCGGATTCAGTGTGATACATTGTAGCTTTGTATATAAATATATATAATTTTTATCCGTATTTTTTAAAAAAAATTTCTTTTGTATTCTTTGTTTTCTTATTACTATAAACCTTTTTATATATTTATTTTGTTTTGAGACATTTCATGTTTTGCAGAATTCTTCTTTATTTTTCGTAAATTATGCTTTATTTTATTACACATGTACACATGTACACACATAAATTATGTATGTTATACACAAACATGTATGTATATAATATATATATATATCACACACCATGAAGTCATACATAAATGCATTGTGTGTGTATGTATGTGTGTGTGTATATATATATATATATATATATATATATATATATATATATATATATATATATATATATATATATATATATATATATATATATATATATATATATACCACCGAAGCACCAAATTTTGTGATGTTAGATATGTTATCTAGGGTTGAGCGACCTTGACTTTTTTAGGGTCGAGCCGGGTTTCGCGAAACCCGACTATCTCAAAAGTCGTGTCGAGTGAAATCGGCCGATTATGGCGAAAAGTCGAGGATCGACCGAAACACGAAACCCAATGCAAAGCCAATGGGATTTTTTTTTCTCTCTCTCTCTCTCTCTCTCTCTCTCTCTCTCTCTCCCGTCCCTGAACTGAAAAGATGGTGTTACACATTGCAAATCGCTACAGCGCACAAGCGACAACATGGCGATAGGTCTTAGGGGCGTGGACGCCTATGTCATCACTCTGCCCACGCCCCTTCATTGGCTGAAAAAAATGGCGCCAAGCGCGTCATACGAAACGCGACTTTGGCGCGAAAGTCGCGTACCGCATGGCCGACCCCACACAGGGGTCGGGTTTCATGAAACCCGACTTTGCCAAAAGTCGGCGACTTTTGAAAATGAACGATCCGTTTCGCTCAACCCTAATGTTATCTACTGTGTTTTTACATATTATTTTTTTTTTTTTACTTTGCAATTGAGCTCAACTATGGTAATCTTAAAAGTATATGGAGTGTAAAAAAATAAAATGTCCACTCAGCAGGAAATCCAATGTTGTATACATCTCATTAACTGGAAAACATTACTCCATTACATTAACAGCACAAATACAAGCTAAAATACGAATGACTGATTCTAGACTTCCGGTTCAGTGTCTCCTGGTGTATATTTTTGTTTCCATAGTACATGTGATGACCTTGTAAGCTGATTCTCTGTGGGCCTTGCTCCTGATGGCTCCTATAGTAGAGCAGTAGGCACTAAACACCCCCTTTCCCGATGGAGTACATTTCTTTCTAGCAGGTCAGTAGTTTTTAGATTCATCAGGTTGACGTTTCATGCTGATAGGTCATGATCTGTTGATAATGGCATTAAATAGTGCTTCAGTTGCTGCAGGAAGCACAAGTCATTAGGTAGCCACTATAAAATCATCACTGCTAACACTTCCCAACTACTCATATGGCAGAGACTAAAACCGGCGCAGGCAATATTTATGGGTATCATTTAGGTTACAGATTAGGTCATGAATTAAGGCCCTAAAAAAGGAAATGTACTGCGTTGTGAAAAGAAGCATGGGGTGTATGTATAAGAATAAAAAACAATGTAACCAATATAAATACATAAATAATGACATGGATCGCATATAATTATAATATCAATTGTATATAAATTACGTGGAAATGAAACAATTGAAATTATATATTTATTTTTTTATTATTTTGGAGGCATTTCACTTCAGGGTCAAAGCGAATGAAAAAATGAAAACCTATATAATATATTTATACCTGGTTGAATATAAGCTTAAATTAAGGATCTGGTATTTGTTTTTTTTAAATGATCTATTGCAATGACGAGCTATACCACATAATGGCTCTATCATCTGTAATGTAGACTGGCAGCATTCAGGATCTCTGCGCTCCTAGTATACAGTTTTCCTATTATTGAATCAAAACGGAACATCTAACCTCTCTTATACAATAGCAATCAAGCACTGTAAATTTACGGCGCTTGGTCATTGTCAATTTACAGCGATTGAAGGCGCGTTGTGTTGGGCCCAGTAATCAGAAGATCTCAAGGTGACTAACCGCCATAGCTGCTGTCTCCTAGTAGACCCAGATCAAGTATGGCAGTGACTTGTTAATCTTCAATGGGCGGTTTTCACCTGTAACTGCAGCTCTTATAGATGCCTCAGTTACAGTGGAAAAAATGCACAATAAAACAAAAAATATATATTTTCCCTTTGATCTATTATGATCTCATAGTGACAAATTATATAAATAATAATAATAAAAAATCCTATGAAAACATTGGGTGGTGTGGGAGTGCGAAAAAACAACAAAAACTGAACAAATTTGACATCTGTACGCTTGTAATAACTCCTACAATTAATTCAATAGATTATTTGTTGTGAAATATGAACAGAAAAAAATACATAAATTGCACAGTAATGTTTTTTTAAGTACTCAAAAAGCAAAAAAAATAATTTTCCCGGAATTAAAGAAAACATCATTCTACCATGTCATTAAAAAATTAAGTTAAAGTAATGGCTACTGAAATCTAGAGTAGAAAAAAAAAAAAAAGGGGGGGGGGGGGAATAAATTAAATGAAAAATGACTGATCTTAAAGGCCTCTTCTAGCCTGGTCATTAAGAGGTTAAAACGAGCTTTAACTTGTGTAAATGGTGCCCTTGCATATAATTCCAGGTTATCACTGTATCAGGATCAGAGAACTCCATAGCCTCTAATATCAATATTCATTATCGAATGGAATGTCTTCGGATTCAGTGTGATGCATTGTAGCTTTGTATATAAATATATATAATTTTTAGCTGTATTTTTTTTTCATTTTTTTTGTATTGTTCTTTGTTTTCTTATTACTATAAACATTTTTATATATTTATTTTGTTTTGAGACATTATGTTTTGCAGAATTCTACTTTATTTTTCGGAAATTATACTTTATTTTGTAATTTTGTTTTTACTGAAACCCTTTAAGAGGATAAACCCTACCCTGTGTTATCTAACAGTAATTGTCCCAGGTTTAATACCTCTTATTAGGAGCCAGAGATATGAACAGGCAGCATATGCTTTCTTTAATTGTTACACATCCTGCTGTTCCTTTTTAACAAGAGCCAAGATGTTGGGAAAGCCTGGGGGAGGACCACTAGAGGGCACTATTCGGTAATCAACTTTTAATGAACTAGAACTGTCACGGAGACTAATAAATTACCGTGTGCTTTTCGGTAATTATGAATTCCAGAATAATCACTCAATGACAAGCTTGCAGCGGCAGCAGTATTCTGGAGGTTGCATGCACAGTTATGCTAATGTACCACTGCATTTGTTGGGATGGGGCCCTCCATCATTATAGCCATTTATTATCGAAAACTGTGTTCATCTAATCATAATTACTGATGATGAGGAATAATTAACTTCCTTACCCTCAGTCCTTTTCTTATATACAGTAAAAAGACAAAAAAAAGGATGTGAGTGTTGTCTTTATATTCTAGAAAGTACAGAACGGTTGCGGAATGACTTTAGGACCTGAAGGATGTGCAGCCGATAATTGGTTTGCCGTAATTCGAAATTTCTGTTCTTCCACATCTGCATTTAGTTAAATATGGTTCTAGCATAAGAAGAATGGGTGACCTTGCAGGCGTAGCAGCACTCACGAGAGAGGTGTAATTGTGCAATCGCCGGCTTTGCAGCAGTCTGTAGAGCTCATTCATTCTTGCCGTAATCTGAAATGCAGATGATCTCCGTTCACTTGCACTCTAGGGACGTCTCATCCTCCAAACATCTTGGTAGTTTTTCCCCCTAAAGTTATTTATCTGATAGGCAGTGCTATAATTGTCATTCCGGAGTGATTAGGTTGCAGATTTCTGTGGCTAGGGCAGTACACCTGTGTTTATGGTGTGCGCAGAAGATGGCTTGTATTAATTGGGTAGTTTCTCCTCTCATTAAACACAGGGAAGAAAACCTAGTTTTATATATTTGCCATGGAATTTTTTCTAATCTGTTTACTTGAAATGGTAATGAGCGTTTAGTCATTGCTGACAAAGCAAGATCTAAGTCACCAATCACCTCTGATATGTTCACAAGGGTTGCAGATACTCAGTACTGCAGTACCGGCATTGTCCACCAGATTGACCATATTCACAGCTAATACAGATTTGACATCTTCAGGATGTAGATTTTCACTGCCTTTTTTCCTCAGGATGACATCAGTGGTAAATGTCTGGAAAAAAAATCTCAAAATATGGTGCATATTTTGCAGCTGCTGATTTTCCTTGGGGACATACAGTACAGACCAAAAGTTTAGACACACCTTCTCATTTAAAGATTTTTCTGTATTTTCATGACTATGAAAATTGTACATTCACACTGAAGGCATCGAAACTATGAATTAACACATGTGGATTTAGATACTCAACAAAAAAGTGTGAAACAACTGAAAATATGTCTTATATTCTAGGTGCTTCAAAGTAGCCACCTTTTGCTTTGATGACTGCTTTGCACACTCTTGGCATTCTGTTGATGAGCTTCAAGAGGTAGTCACCGGAAATAGTCTTCCAATAATCTTGACAGAGTTCCCAGAGATGCTTAGCACTTGTTGGCCCTTTTGCGGTCAAGCTCACCACAAACCATCTCGATTGGGTTCAGGCCTGGCGACTGGAGGCCAGGTCATCTGGCGTAGCACCCCATCACTCTCCTTCTTGGTCAAATAGCCCTTACACAGCCTGGAGGTGTGTTTGGGGTCATTGTCCGGTTGAAAAATAAATGATGGTCCAACTAAACGCAAACCGGATGGAATAGCATGCCGCTGCAAGATGCTGTGGTAACCATGCTGGTTCAGTATGCCTTCAATTTCGAATAAATCCCCAACAGTGTCACCAACAAAGCACCCCCACACCATCACACCTCCTCCTCCATGCTTCACGGTGGGAACCAGGCATGTAGATTCCATCCGTTCACCTTTTCTGTGTCGCACAAAGACATAGTGGTTGGAACCAAAGATCTCAAATTTGGACTCATCAGACCAAAGCACAGATTTCCACTGGTCTAATGTCCATTCCTTTTGTTCTTTAGCCCAAACAAGTCTCTTCTGTTTGTTGCCTGTCCTTAGCAGTGGTTTCCTAGCAGCTATTTTACCATGAAGGCCTGCTGCACAAAGTCTCCTCTTAACAGTTGTAGAGATGTGTCTGCTACTAGAACTCTATGTGGCATTGACCTGGTCTCTAATCTGAGCTGCTGTTAACCTGCGATTTCTGAGGCTGGTGACTCGGATAAACTTATCCTCAGAAGCAGAGGTGACTCTTGGTCTTCCTTTCCTGGGGCGGTCCTCATGTGAGCCAGTTTCTTTGTAGTGCTTGATGGTTTTTGCAACTGCACTTGGGGAAACTTTCAAAGTTTTCCCAATTTTTCGGACTGATACCTTCCTTTCTTAAAGTAATGACGGCCACTCGTTTTTCTTAACTTAGCTGCTTTTTTTCTTGCCATAATACAAATTCTAATAGTCTGTTCAGTAGGACTATCAGCTGTGTATCCACGAGACTTCTGCACAACACAACTGATGGTCCCAACTCCATTTATAAGGCAAGAAATCCCACTTAATAAACCTGACAGGGCACACTTGTGAAGTGAAAACCATTTCCGGTGACTACCTCTTGAAGCTCATCAAGAGAATGCCAAGAGTGTGCAAAGCAGTCAGCAAAGCAAAAGGTGGCTACTTTGAAGAACCTAGAATATAAGACATAAGTATATAATTCCATATGTGTTAATTCATAGTTTTGATGCCTTCAGTGTGAATTTACAATTTTCATAGTCATGAAAATACAGAAAAATGTTTAAATGAGGTGTGTTCAAACTTTAGGTCTGTACTGTTCCCTTAGGCTACGTTCCCACTATGAGCTTTTGGTGAGTTTATGTTGCAGATTTTCTGCACCTTTTTTCCCAATGATTAGGTTACTTGCATTATTTTCTTTCCGTTTTTTTAAGTGTGTACTTTCTTGTCTCGGTGTCAGATCAATAAAATTGCTTTGTTTTTGATACTTTGTATTTGGCTGTAACAGAACATTATTAGTACAGTCATGTGCGGATTTATGAGTTTTTGATGCGTTTCCGCCACAGAAAGCACTAAAAAGGCATGTGCTTTTTTTATCTGTAGATTTTATTCATCTGATACTATTCAATGAGGAAAATCTGTACAAAAAACTCAGGAAACCCACTAGAGAATGTTGGTATGTTGTGAATTTGAAATGTGCACCGCAGGCCAGTTTAAGAGTCAGAAAAAGCTCCGTGGGCATGACAATTCTAGAAATCCCAAACCCATTGTTGTAACTGTAGGATGCAGTGTCAAAAACTCATTATGGGCACACAGTCTTGGGTCCCCTTCAAACATCCATTTTTTTATGTCCGTATGTGGTCCTTTTATTAATAACTGCAAATACGGACACACGCACACTCATTGTATTCAGTGGTGGTGCGCGCATGTCAGGTTTTTCACATGGACCATGCGATAAACCCGCAAACGTCCTTTTTTTTTTTTTCACGCACCACGGACAAATTGCGAGCTGCATAAATGCACAAGGATGACATCCATGTGTCATCAGTGTGACATGTACTGGCACCAGGGAAAAAGCTTTAGTTATCACTGTTCCCTGTTGACGGGGTTCTGAGTGTGCTCTCATCATTGTCGCAGGTCTTAATACGATCATTGAGACTAGGTAACACTGAAGGGAGTTGTTGTCAGCACCTGCTGTGTGTATGTGTCGTGTATTAAATAGATAAATAAAAAAACAGTGTGGGATCCTCTTCATTTTCCTAACCAGCTAACGGAAAGCCGACAGCTGTGGGCTGATGTTAATTTTCTGTCAAGGGACCAATAGCCATAAAGGTTCCCAGCTCAGAAGCTGTTTTCTTAGCATTTACTGGTTATTATCGGTGGGACCACAGAAAGAATGACGTGGGGTCCCCCTATATTTACTAACCAGAAAAGGCTAAACAGACAGCTGCGGGCTGATATTAATAGCCTAGGAAAGGACCATTGATATTGGTCCCCTCCCAGACTAAGAACATCATCCCTCAGCCACCCCAGAAATGGCGCATCCAGTAGATGCGTCAATTCTGGCGCTCTTCCCACTTGCCCTGGTGCAGTGGCAAGTGGGATAATAGTTGTGGGGTTGATGTCAGCTGTTTTATGTTCGCTGACATCAAGCCCAGGGTTTAGTAATGGAGATGTATCTATCAGACACCCCCATTACTAACCCCTTAGTCAAATTTAATAAAGACAGGAGTAAAATTCTTTAATTGAAATAAACATTTCCCAACCCTCTTTTACCCATTTATTAATCAAAAAATCAAAGCAATACGCACCTTTATGCTGATAATCCATTATTGCCCATGACCCACGACGATACAGATGGTGTTGTGGGCGGTGACATCAGTGATATGACCATGCCAGCTGGAACACACTGAGCGGAGTGTGAGAACCACTGCCTGTGACCGGCTGTAACATTAAGGACGTCACCGCCGGTCACAGGCACAAGCGTTCACGCTTAGCTCAGCGTGTTCCAGTTGGTGTGGTGGGCGGTCGCATCACTGATGTCTCCACTCACCAAACTATCCGTATCCTCGTGGGACATGGGCATTAATGGACTATCGGCGGAAAGGTGAGTATCACTTGGATTTTTAAATTTTTATTTATTGTTTAATGGGTAAAAGAGGGTCGGGAGTGTTTATTTAAATTAGGATTTTACTCTGTGTCTTTATTAAGTTTGACTATGGAGTTAGTAATGAGGGTGTCTGATAAGACACCTCTCTATTACTAACCCCTGGGCTTGATGTCAGCGAACATGAAACAGCTGACATCAACCTCTCAACTATTACCCCACTTGGCCACAACACCAGGGCAAGTGGGAAGAGCAGAGACTAAGCTCCAAAATTGGTGCATCTAATGGATGCTCCATTTCTCGATTTGCTGAGGGCTTATGTTCTTAGTTTGGGAGGGGTCCAATATCCATGGCCCCTTCCTAGGCCACTAATATCAGTGCCCAGCTGTCTCTTTAGCCTTTGTTGGTTATTAAATATAGATGGGAACCCACACCATTTTTTTTTGGGTTCCCTCTATGTTTAAGTAAAGGCTAAGCAAACAGCTGGGAGCTGATATTAATAGCCTGGAAAACTGTCTGTTGGCCCCTTCCCAGAATATTAACATCAGCCCACCAGCTGTCTGCTTTCCATCAGCTGGTTAGGAAAATGAAGGGGGATCCCTCGTCATTTTTTTTCTCTTTAAATTATTTAATACACATATACACACACAGCGTGTGCTGACTCCATCTCCATCAGCATCGCCTGTTCTCACTGATCGCAGGGAGACCAGGCGACAATGATGAGAGCTGCATTCGGCACCTGGGAACAGCACTAATTATACTGTCTTTCCCAGGTGCCGGTACGTGTCACACTGATATAGCAAACGTATTTCATACGTATGTTACACACGGACACGGATAGCACCGGTACAGATTTTTACAGCAACCCAAAGAAGGATCAGGATAATTTTTGTCTTTTGAAGCCTAAAGCAATGAAAAGAAGCTGGAAAAGACTGAACATATGCACAGCAAGTCATTTTTACATTGCTGTGCATTATGTTCATTCTTTGTAATACAGCTGTGATCGGCTGTTTTTGTAAACCTGATGGGGCATAGAATATTAGTTATTCTTTTCATGACCATGAAAGACAAATATGTGAATAGCCCTTTAGCAGGATAATTTTGGACCTTTCTGGCCCCAAGGCCCTAGTACGACTGCTGCCCCAGAATCTAGGTTATAATCTGTAGATAATCCAGTGTTTCTAGTCTCTGCTCTGAGGTAATATCACAAGTAGCCTGGATTTGTTCCAAATAGACCTTGAACATAGTCCAAATATTAGGATCACATTTTACTACACTTTAGATCTGCCTTGCAACTATCTCCCCATTTGGGGCTTTTATAGCATGTAGGCCAAATGTTTGCATCCGTTAAATAATAACCTGAAGATAGAATTGCCCAGATCATTGTGCTGAATGCAGAGAATGAGACTTATATTCTGCCAACCACATATTCTTGTCCATAAAACTGTCCTAATGGCTGCAGGCATCAGATCAGATTTGTAGACCTGTGGAGCAAACTCTGAGAATGAATACAACCAATCCAATGGCTTTTATCTTAATATTCTGGGATTATTTTTGTGAGTCTTCTCAACTTTGTCCATATCACTGTAGATGTAGATAATATTCTCTCAAATGATGAAATCTATGTGGACATGCTCCAGTAAGATGGCAAAAAATAGTGTCGTCTACAAGCAAAGACTTTCTGAAGGCACAGATGTTCATGGTTGCAGACAGCAGTGTATTAGACACGCCGTGTCCTTTGGTTATATTCACTTGTCTGTCAGAAGACTTTGTAAGAGTTGACATCCTGAAGAGTCTTCAGTGATGCACTGACTGGTTTATATTGGGTCCTTACAATGTAGACAGAGGATCTTGTGACAGGTCTTTAGGGATATTAATTCTTGAAATTATGTTGGACAAAGGCCCTTAAAGTGGCACAGTGACCTGAAGCCGTCCCGGTGTTATACCCCATTTGCTGAGGATCAGTCTGGTGTTATCTTTATGCCTGTGTAAGGGGAACCTGCCAGCTGATTCATGCTGCACAGACCATGGGTAGCATGAATCACATCTTGTTTGCACAATTTCCGCCAGGTGTATTATGTAGTTAGAAGATCTGACAAGGGACCATAGCTCGAAATGAGAGCGACGCTGTCACTGGACAGCTTTTAACAGTGCAGCTATGGGTGATTAACATGCCTTTTGCTATGGGAGAGACTTGTCCGTTTCCTCCAGCGACGCAGAGAGGAATCTGCTTGGGGTGGCACTGGAATGATCTGGTCTCTCCCTAGGGTCCCCGACCAGATCTTCTAGCTATATTTTCTCTGTAACTCCACAGCATTACAGAGAAAACCATTCCTGGCTGCAATTATGCAGCCAGGCCCTGTGTCGCGCTCGGACACCGGAAAATCCGGCGGACGACTTCGCATATAAGTTCGACGGGATGGCAAAGGGAGAGGGAGGCCCTAAGATAGGGAGCGAGGGATGGGACACCTCTTGACGCAAACCTGTGACTGTCCCTAAGCTCCCCTAACTAGTGTTGAGCATTCCGATACCGCAAGTATCGGGTATCGGCCGATACTTGCGGTATCGGAATTCAGATACCGAGATCCGATATTTTTGTGATATCGGGTATCGGTATCGGAAGTGTAAAATAAAGAATTAAAATAAAAAATATTGTTATATTCACCTCTCCGGCGGCCCCTGGACATCAGCGGGAGGATCCGGCGTCCGGCACGGCTTCTTTCTTCAAAATGCGCGCCTTCAGGACCTGTGGAATGACGTCCCGGCTTCTGATTGGTCGCGTGCCGCCCATGTGACCGCCACGCGACCAATCAGAAGCCGCGACGTCATTCCTCAGCTAAAGTCCTAGAATGAGCGCCTTTTAGGACCTGAGGAATGACGTCGCGGCTTCTGATTGGTCGCGTGGCGGTCACATGGGCGGCACGCGACCAATCAGAAGCCGGGACGTCATTCCACAGGTCCTGAAGGCGCGCATTTTGAAGAAAGAAGCCGTGCCGGACGCCGGATCCTCCCGCTGATGTCCAGGGGCCGCCGGAGAGGTGAATATAACAATATTTTTTATTTTAATTCTTTATTTTACACTTTAATATGGATCCCAGGGCCTGAAGGAGAGTTTCCTCTCCTTCAGACCCTGGGATCCATGAGGATACATTCCGATACTTGATGTCCCATTGACTTGTATTGGTATCGGATATCGGTATCGGCGATATCCGATATTTTTCGGGTATCGGCCGATACTATCCGATACCGATACTTTCAAGTATCGGACGGTATCGCTCAACACTACCCCTAACGCCCTATGTGGGGCCTTCCCCTCGCGGATGCATGTCTCGCTGCTGTTAGACAGCAGGGATTGCTTATCAATTGGGCAATCCCTGCATGTGGTGCGACTAACAGCCATGAGACATGCAGCCGCGAGGACTGGAACATATTTTTTGAGCATGCCAAAGACACACTGTTAGCACGCTAGCATGCTCGGATAATGCCTTATCCGAGCACGTTCGCTCAAAATTACAGACTATACAAACAAGTAGCAAGTGAATATATATGTTCTATAAATGAGAGAATTGATGTGAATTAGGTTTCTGTGAAATTTTTAGGAATTTGCATGAATTGCTTAAAATGGTTGTCACAACTTGACACCTTACAGAAGATTGCATTGGCCAGAGAAAGCTCACATAACCTTGAGCATGGCAAGGTGGGCTTTTGCATAATGGTTAAAAAATAAGAGACTGGCACATGTAAATCCACCTCAAGTTGCTTTAATATACATAGTAAAAATGGCAATACAACATACGTATGAAAAGTCATAGACCATACTAATAAACTGTTACAGCTTTCATCAATGACTATGATATAATATATGAAATTTCTCAATGCCAGTAAGGAGAAAACAAATAAGTAATAAAAAAAACATAAGATAACACTGCTAGTGCTATCCTTACTGTGCAGAAAGAGCTCCGGTTTGCACAACTAAACTAGTATGTATAGAGCCGTTTATAGGTGTCTGACTTAGGACCAGCAAACCTGCTGATTTTCTGAAAAAGTATTTGGCTAAGTTCACGCTACATGTTTTTGCAGTGTTTTTTTTAATGCGTTTTTATTTTTACGCACATTTTTATCTGTGTTTTACAGTAAAAGCAAAGTCTGAGATTCCAGAAATCTCATGCACACAGCATGTTTTTTTTGTCATGAGTTTGTGCTTTGCATGTTTTTTTGAACAATGTAGCATGTCGGTTCTTTCAGCGTTTTTCACTCATTGAAATGAATGGATGGTGAAAAACAGCAGGTATCAGGTTTTGCTGCTTTTTTTTTTTATAATATGAAAACCTTATCTAATATATAAAGCTGTGTGTGTGTGTATGTGTATGTCTGGGATTGGCATCTGCACCGTCGCAGCTACAGCCACAAAATCACACGTCTGGACCCCGAGAGCGTCATAGGCTATGTTGTGAGGCAAAATCTCACGCGCTTTCCAATTCACCAAACAATTTTGCCCCTATCTACACAATGGGGAAAAATTGAAAAGAAAAGTGTTGGAGGCAAATTGACAGCTGCCAGATGTCAACAAGGGGGACTTAAAGAATGAGAGCGATGGCGACAAAGAGTATATACCGTACAGTTGCTAAGGTGGGGCCCCGACATGGGATGCTCACCACACACAGGGATATGAACACACACACAAAATGCGCCACACACTACCACGTGCTTGAACACCTATACCAACCCTCAGCGCACATTTCACCACACATACACCAACCTCACCACATAAAAGTCGAAACACAAAAGTCACCGCTCAAAATTCGCCACATGCAAAACTAGGCTCTTAAAACTAGCCACACGTGGAAAACTCACCTCATGGAAAACTCGCCACATGCAAAGCTTGCACACGCGGAAAAATTGCCACATGCACAAAAGTTGGCTCACACAAAACTTGCACATACTCAAAACGCACCACACATAAAACTCACCATGCGCAAAACTTGCTGCACACAACTTGCTACACTAACCTGTCACATGCAACCCGACACACAAAAAGTTGCTACACGCATGTCACCACACACAACTCATCTCACAAAAGTCGCTACATGCATGTCACTTTACGCAACTCAACACACACAACTTGACACATGAAAGTCGCCCTAAAACACACACCAGTCTGGTATTATCCTTCAAAAATAAAAATCTGATTAATAAGCAGACAAACTACAAGAGCAACAAATGTACCATATAGGAAATACGGCAGCTGTCAGTCACATGACCTGTCTATTATCTGTATGTGTGAGCTAATATATACTGCCAGGGGGGAGGGCTTCCTGTTGGCTGGGGATTTATCAGGCTGCCAATTTAGCTTTAAAATACTGAGGTAAAAATACTGACCAAATAACGTGTGAATGAGGTCTAATACAGGAGGAGATGACACACCGGTATATACTATATACAGGGGAGATGACACACAGATATATACTATATACAGGAGCAGATGACACACAGGTATATACTATATACAGGAGGAGATGACTTACAGGTACAGTTAGGTCCATATATATTTGGACAGAGACAACATTTTTCTAATTTTGGTTATAGACATTACCACAATTAATTTTAAACAAAACAATTGAGATGCAGTTGAAGTTCAGACTTTCAGCTTTCATTTGAGGGTATCCACATTAAAATTGGATGAAGGGTTTAGGAGTTTCAGCTCCTTAACATGAGCCGCCCTGTTTTTAAAGGGACCAAAAGTAATTGGACAGATTCAATAATTTTAAATAAAATGTTCATTTTTAGTACTTGGTTGAAAACCCTTTGTTGGCAATGACTGCCTGAAGTCTTGAACTCATGGACATCACCAGACGCTGTGTTTCCTCCTTTTTGATGCTCTCCCAGGCCTTAACTGCGGTGGTTTTCAGTTGCTGTTTGTTTGTGGGCCTTTCTGTCTGAAGTTTAGTCTTTAACAAGTGAAATGCATGCTCAATTGGGTTGAGATCAGGTGACTGACTTGGCCATTCAAGAATATTCCACTTCTTTGCTTTAATAAACTCCTGGGTTGCTTTGGCTTTATGTTTTGGGTCATTGTCAATCTGTAGTATGAAATGACAACAAATCAGTTTTGCTGCATTTGGCTGGATCTGAGCACACAGTATGGCTCTGAATACCTCAGAATTCATTCGGCTGCTTCTGTCCTGTGTCACATCATCAATAAACATTAGTGACCCAGTGCCACTGGCAGCCATGCATGCCCAAGCCATCACACTGCCTCTGTCGTGTTTTACAGATGATGTGGTATGCTTTGGATCATGAGCTGTACCACGGCTTCGCCATACTTTTCTCTTTCCATCATTCTGGTAGAGGTTGATCTTGGTTTCATCTGTCCAAAAAAAGTTCTTCCAGAACTGTGCTGGCTTTTTTAGATGTTTTTTTAGAAAAGTCCAGTCTAGCATTTTTATTCTTGATACTTATGAGTGGCTTGCACCGTGCAGTGAACCCTCTGTATTTACTTTCATGCAGTCTTCTCTTTATGGTAGATTTGGATATTGATACGCCTACCTCCTGGAGAGTGTTGTTCACTTGGTTGGCTGTTGTGAAGGGGTTTCTCTTCACCATGGAGATTATTCTGCGATCATCCACCACTGTTGTCTTCCATGGGCGCCCAGGTCTTTTTCATTAGTGAGTTCACCAGTGCTTTCTTTCTTTCTCAGAATACACCAAACTGTAGGTTCTGCCACTCCTAATATTGTAGCAATTTCTCGGATGGGTTTTTTCTGTTTTCGAAGCTTAAGGATGGCTTGTTTCACCTGCATGGAGAGCTCCTTTGACCGCATGTTTACTTCACAGCAAAACCTTCCAAATGCAGCACCACACCTCAAATCAACTCCAGGCCTTTTATCTGCTTAATTGAGAATGATATAATGAAGGGATTGCCCACACCTGTCCATGAAATAGCCTTGGAGTCAATTGTCCAATTACTTTTGGTCCCTTTAAAAACAGGGTGGCACATGTTAAGGAGCTGAAACTCCTAAACCCTTCATCCAATTTTAATGTGGATACCCTCAAATGAAAGCTGAAAGTCTGAACTTCAACTGCATCTGAATTGTTTTGTTTAAAATTCATTGTAGTAATCTCTTTAACCAAAATTAGAAAAATGTTGTCTTTGTCCAAATATATATGGACCTAACTGTACATACTATATACAGGAGGAGATGACATACAGGTAAATACTATATATATATATATATATAGGAGGAGATGACATACAGGTATATACTATATACAGGAAGAGATGACACATAGGTATATAGAATATACAGGAGGAGATGACATAGAGCAGGTATATACTATTTACAGGGGAGATGACATATAGGTATATACTATATACCGGAGATGACATACAGGTGTATACTATTTATAAGGGAGATAACAAACATGTATATACTGAGGGGAAAATGAGGTGTGAGGTGAAAATGAAAAGGTGTGAGTGCAAAATGAGAGGAGTGAGGGAAAATAGTGGAGTGATCGGAAAATTACAGATGTGAGGTCGAAATGACAAGTGTTAGGGGGAATGAGAGGAGTGAAGGGAATGAGAGGAGTGAGGGAGAAAATGAGATGTGAGGGGGAAAATGAGAGGCGTGATAGGAAAATAAGAGAAGTGAGGTGCTATAACTAACCACAGATATTTACTATGCCCAGGCAATGCCGGGCTCTTTAGCTAGTTCTATATAATGAAAGAGAGTAATCTCCACCATGTGACTTCATAAAATAAATATCCAATTTTATTTAGAACATATTAAAAACAGGTGTTTGTCTAGGTAGATGGTAGAGGTGGGGTCCCTGGTAGTCCTACCAACGCGTTTCGATCATTCAGGTTTTACTCATGCTAGTTGGAGTGGGTTTTTTTAGATTTGGCTATCTTAGGAGGATATATTCTGTTTGTGCAGGTAACTATTACTGTGCAGAATTATTAGGCAACTTAATAAAAACCAAATATATTCCCATCTCACTTGTTTATTTTCACCAGGTAAACCAATATAACTGCACAAAATGTAGAAATAAACATTTCTGACATGCAAAAACAAAACCCCCAAAAATTAGTGACCTATATAGCCACCTTTCTTTATGATGACACTCAGCAGCCTTCCATCCATAGATTCTGTCAGTTGCTTGATCTGTTTACGACCAACATTGCGTGCAGCAGCCACCACAGCCTCCCAGACACTGTTCCGAGAGGTGTACTGTTTTCCCTCCCTGTAGAGCTCACATTTTATGAGGGACCACAGGTTCTCTATGGGGTTCAAATCAGGTGAACAAGGGGGCCATGTCATTATTTTTCCTTCTATGAGACCTTTACTGGCCAGCCACACTGTGGAGTAGTTGGAGGCATGTGATGGAGCAGTGTCCTGCATGAAAATCATGTTTTACTTGAACGATACCGACTTCTTCCTGTACCACTGTTTGAAGAAGTCTTCCAGAAACTGGCAGTAGGTCTGGGAGTTGAGCTTCACTCAATCCTCAACCCGAAAAGGTCCCACAAGTTCATCTTTGATGATACCAGCCCATACCAGTACCTCACCTCCACCTTGCTGGCATCTGAGTGGAGCTCTCTACCCTTTACTGATCCAGCCTCTGGCCCGTCCATCTGGCCCATCAATAGGCACTCTCATTTCATCAGTCCATAAAACCTTTGAAAAGTCAGTCTGAAGATATTTCTTGGCCCAGTCTTGACGCTTTATCTTATGTTTCTTGTTCAAAGGTGGTGGTTTTTCAGCCTTCCTTACCTTGGCCATGTCCCGGAGTATAGCACACCTTGCGCTTTTTGTTACTCCAGTAACGTTGCAGCTCTGAAATATAGCAAAACTGGTGGCAAATGGTATCTTGGCAGCTTCACGCTTTTTTGCCCAACACGGTTCTTGCGACCCTGTTGGCTATTTGCCATGAAACACTTGATTGTTCGGTGATCACGCTTCAAAAGTTTGGCAATTTCAAGACTGCTGCATCCCTCTGCTAGACATCTCACAATTTTGGACTTTACAGAGCCCGTAAAATGCCTAATAATTCTGCACACAGTGTATGTAGCGTACAAAGATAATATCCACTCATTATATCTGAGGAGAAATTCTGTTTTGCATGGCTTCCCTGTGTGAATATACTCTTATATGCAGTATGTAAAAGAAAAATTGTGTCATAAACCATAAACATATTCTTCATAGAAGGATTGCATCTGAGAAATGGTGGGATGCATGTAGTGACAAGGTGACTGACCTATATACTAGAACTAGAGCAGGAAGAACTTCGTTCTTCAAAAAAATGTAAAAGCCCTCCGATACCAACAATGTGACTTAATTGGATGGATCCTAACTCCTCTTGACTTGCTTCTCTGTGCCATAATGCCTCACATGAATCGGGGAATAGATGGGATCCAGCTTAGGTGTAATGAAAACTTGTCTGGGTAAGATGGATGGATAGTACACAGCCAAGGGGGCAGCCACACCACCCAATGCATAAAATACATAGATAACGCCTGCACACCTATGGTATTACATTGACGTGTAGGTGCACGTGGCCAATGTGTAGCTGCCCAATGGGAAAATACGGTAACTCATACTAAGAGAACTAAGTAATGTAATAGATAAACCATTATTTCTTATTTTTAGGGACTCTATAGCGACGGGGTCTGTTCCGCAAGACTGGCGCATAGCAAATGTGGTGCCAATATTCAAAAAGGGCTCTAAAAGTGAACCTGGAAATTATAGGCCAGTAAGTCTAACCTCTATTGTTGGTAAAATATTTGAAGGGTTTCTGAGGGATGTTATTCTGGATTATCTCAATGAGAAAAACTGTTTAACTCCATATCAGCATGGGTTTATGAGAAATCGCTCCTGTCAAACCAATCTAATCAGTTTTTATGAAGAGTTAAGCTATAGGCTGGACCACGGTGAGTCATTGGACGTGGTATATCTAGGTATATATAGGAGGAGATGACATACAGGTATATACTATATACAGGAAGAGATGACACATAGGTATATAGAATATACAGGAGGAGATGACATAGAGCAGGTATATACTATTTACAGGGGAGATGACATATAGGTATATACTATATACCGGAGATGACATACAGGTGTATACTATTTATAAGGGAGATAACAAACATGTATATACTGAGGGGAAAATGAGGTGTGAGGTGAAAATGAAAAGGTGTGAGTGCAAAATGAGAGGAGTGAGGGAAAATAGTGGAGTGATCGGAAAATTACAGATGTGAGGTCGAAATGACAAGTGTTAGGGGGAATGAGAGGAGTGAAGGGAATGAGAGGAGTGAGGGAGAAAATGAGATGTGAGGGGGAAAATGAGAGGCGTGATAGGAAAATAAGAGAAGTGAGGTGCTATAACTAACCACAGATATTTACTATGCCCAGGCAATGCCGGGCTCTTTAGCTAGTTCTATATAATGAAAGAGAGTAATCTCCACCATGTGACTTCATAAAATAAATATCCAATTTTATTTAGAACATATTAAAAACAGGTGTTTGTCTAGGTAGATGGTAGAGGTGGGGTCCCTGGTAGTCCTACCAACGCGTTTCGATCATTCAGGTTTTACTCATGCTAGTTGGAGTGGGTTTTTTTAGATTTGGCTATCTTAGGAGGATATATTCTGTTTGTGCAGGTAACTATTACTGTGCAGAATTATTAGGCAACTTAATAAAAACCAAATATATTCCCATCTCACTTGTTTATTTTCACCAGGTAAACCAATATAACTGCACAAAATGTAGAAATAAACATTTCTGACATGCAAAAACAAAACCCCCAAAAATTAGTGACCTATATAGCCACCTTTCTTTATGATGACACTCAGCAGCCTTCCATCCATAGATTCTGTCAGTTGCTTGATCTGTTTACGACCAACATTGCGTGCAGCAGCCACCACAGCCTCCCAGACACTGTTCCGAGAGGTGTACTGTTTTCCCTCCCTGTAGAGCTCACATTTTATGAGGGACCACAGGTTCTCTATGGGGTTCAAATCAGATGAACAAGGGGGCCATGTCATTATTTTTCCTTCTATGAGACCTTTACTGGCCAGCCACACTGTGGAGTAGTTGGAGGCATGTGATGGAGCAGTGTCCTGCATGAAAATCATGTTTTACTTGAACGATACCGACTTCTTCCTGTACCACTGTTTGAAGAAGTCTTCCAGAAACTGGCAGTAGGTCTGGGAGTTGAGCTTCACTCAATCCTCAACCCGAAAAGGTCCCACAAGTTCATCTTTGATGATACCAGCCCATACCAGTACCTCACCTCCACCTTGCTGGCATCTGAGTGGAGCTCTCTACCCTTTACTGATCCAGCCTCTGGCCCGTCCATCTGGCCCATCAATAGGCACTCTCATTTCATCAGTCCATAAAACCTTTGAAAAGTCAGTCTGAAGATATTTCTTGGCCCAGTCTTGACGCTTTATCTTATGTTTCTTGTTCAAAGGTGGTGGTTTTTCAGCCTTCCTTACCTTGGCCATGTCCCGGAGTATAGCACACCTTGCGCTTTTTGTTACTCCAGTAACGTTGCAGCTCTGAAATATAGCAAAACTGGTGGCAAATGGTATCTTGGCAGCTTCACGCTTTTTTGCCCAACACGGTTCTTGCGACCCTGTTGGCTATTTGCCATGAAACACTTGATTGTTCGGTGATCACGCTTCAAAAGTTTGGCAATTTCAAGACTGCTGCATCCCTCTGCTAGACATCTCACAATTTTGGACTTTACAGAGCCCGTAAAATGCCTAATAATTCTGCACACAGTGTATGTAGCGTACAAAGATAATATCCACTCATTATATCTGAGGAGAAATTCTGTTTTGCATGGCTTCCCTGTGTGAATATACTCTTATATGCAGTATGTAAAAGAAAAATTGTGTCATAAACCATAAACATATTCTTCATAGAAGGATTGCATCTGAGAAATGGTGGGATGCATGTAGTGACAAGGTGACTGACCTATATACTAGAACTAGAGCAGGAAGAACTTCGTTCTTCAAAAAAATGTAAAAGCCCTCCGATACCAACAATGTGACTTAATTGGATGGATCCTAACTCCTCTTGACTTGCTTCTCTGTGCCATAATGCCTCACATGAATCGGGGAATAGATGGGATCCAGCTTAGGTGTAATGAAAACTTGTCTGGGTAAGATGGATGGATAGTACACAGCCAAGGGGGCAGCCACACCACCCAATGCATAAAATACATAGATAACGCCTGCACACCTATGGTATTACATTGACGTGTAGGTGCACGTGGCCAATGTGTAGCTGCCCAATGGGAAAATACGGTAACTCATACTAAGAGAACTAAGTAATGTAATAGATAAACCATTATTTCTTATTTTTAGGGACTCTATAGCGACGGGGTCTGTTCCGCAAGACTGGCGCATAGCAAATGTGGTGCCAATATTCAAAAAGGGCTCTAAAAGTGAACCTGGAAATTATAGGCCAGTAAGTCTAACCTCTATTGTTGGTAAAATATTTGAAGGGTTTCTGAGGGATGTTATTCTGGATTATCTCAATGAGAAAAACTGTTTAACTCCATATCAGCATGGGTTTATGAGAAATCGCTCCTGTCAAACCAATCTAATCAGTTTTTATGAAGAGTTAAGCTATAGGCTGGACCACGGTGAGTCATTGGACGTGGTATATCTCGATTTTTCCAAAGCGTTTGATACCGTGCCGCACAAGAGGTTGGTACACAAAATGAGAATGCTTGGTCTGGGGGAAAATGTGTGTAAATGGGTTAGTAACTGGCTTAGTGATAGAAAGCAGAGGGTGGTTATAAATGGTATAGTCTCTAACTGGGTCGCTGTGACCAGTGGGGTACCGCAGGGGTCGGTATTGGGACCTGTTCTCTTCAACATATTCATTAATGATCTGGTAGAAGGTTTATACAGTAAAATATCGATATTTGCAGATGATACAAAACTATGTAAAGCAGTTAATACAAGAGAAGATAGTATTCTGCTACAGATGGATCTGGATAAGTTGGAAACTTGGGCTGAAAGGTGGCAGATGAGGTTTAACAATGATAAATGTAAGGTTATACACATGGGAAGAAGGAATCAATATCACCATTACACACTGAACGGGAAACCACTGGGCAAATCTGACAGGGAGAAGGACTTGGGGATCCTAGTTAATGATAAACTTACCTGGAGCAGCCAGTGCCAGGCAGCAGCTGCCAAGGCAAACAGGATCATGGGGTGCATTAAAGGAGGTCTGGATACACATGATGAGAGCATTATACTGCCTCTGTACAAATCCCTAGTTAGACCGCACATGGAGTACTGTGTCCAGTTTTGGGCACCGGTGCTCAGGAAGGATATAATGGAACTAGAGAGAGTACAAAGGAGGGCAACAAAATTAATAAAGGGGATGGGAGATCTACAATACCCAGATAGATTAGCGAAATTAGGATTATTTAGTCTAGAAAAAAGACGACTGAGGGGCGATCTAATAACCATGTATGAGTATATAAGGGGACAATACAAATATCTCGCTGAGGATCTGTTTATACCAAGGAAGGTGACGGGCACAAGGGGGCATTCTTTGCGTCTGGAGGAGAGAAGGTTTTTCCACCAACATAGAAGAGGATTCTTTACTGTTAGGGCAGTGAGAATCTGGAATTGCTTGCCTGAGGAGTTGGTGATGGCGAACTCAGTCGAGGGGTTCAAGAGAGGCCTGGATGTCTTCCTGGAGCAGAACAATATTGTATCATACAATTATTAGGTTCTGTAGAAGGACGTAGAGCTGGGGATTTATTATGATGGAATATAGGCTGTTGTGAATTCTGTGGCCAAGCTCCCTCCTGTGGTCGAGAGTGGTACTTCGGCTGGTTCTGTCTATGAGCTTCCTTTGGTGGATGAGAGTGGTACTGCGGCTTCTGAGTTTCCTTCCTCAGGTGATGAGGTTAAGTCGTTAGGTGCTGTTCTATTTAACTCCACCTGGTGCTTTGATCCTGGCCTCCAGTCAATGTTCTAGTATTGGTCTTTCTTCCTCCTGGATCGTTCCTGTGGCTTGTCTATCCTGCATAAGCTAAGTTTTGCTTGTGTTATTTTTGCTTGCTATTTTTTCTGTCCAGCTTGCTTTATTGGTTTTTCTTGCTTGCTGGAAGCTCTGAGACGCAGAGGGAGCACCTCCGTACCGTTAGTCGGTGCGGAGGGTCTTTTTGCCCCTCTGCGTGGTTGTTTGTAGGTTTTTGTGTTGACCGCAAAGCTATCTTTCCTATCCTCGGTCTGTTCAGTAAGTCGGGCCTCACTTTGCTAAATCTATTTCATCTCTGTGTTTGTATTTTCATCTTACTCACAGTCATTATATGTGGGGGGCTGCCTTTTCCTTTGGGGAATTTCTCTGAGGCAAGGTAGGCTTATTTTTCTATCTTCAGGGCTAGTTAGTTTCTCAGGCTGTGCCGAGTTGCATAGGGAGCGTTAGGCGCAATCCACGGCTACCTCTAGTGTGGTGTGTTAGGATTAGGGATTGCGGTCAGCAGAGTTCCCACGTCTCAGAGCTCGTCCTTTGTTTTTGGTAATTGTCAGGTCACTTTGTGTGCTCTAAACTTCAATGTCCATTGTGGTTCTGAATTATCTGTTCATAACAGTACTGGAGGCCCAAAGTACTAATGCTTCTCAATAGAGGGAAAAGAGAAGTTCTGAGACCATTTTTTTTTCTTTGCACTGTGTTCTGTCTTTTCCCCTTTACATCAGGGTGATTCAGAACACAGGTGTGGACATGGACATTCAAGGTCTGTTCTCTTTGATGGATAATCTCGCTATAAATGTACAGAATATTCAAGATTTAGTGGTTCAGAATCCTATGTTAGAACCTAAGATTCCTATTCCTGAGTTATTTTCTGGAGATAGAGCAAAGTTTTTGAATTTTAAAAATAATTGTAAACTATTTCTGGTTTTGAAACCCCGCTCCTCTGGTGACCCAGTACAACAAGTTAAGACCATTACTTCTTTATTACGTGGCGACCCTCAAGACTGGGCATTTTCCCTTGCGCCAGGAGATCCTGCATTATGTAATATTGATGCGTTTTTTCTGGCGCTCGGATTGCTGTACGACGAACCTAATTCAGTGGATCAGGCAGAGAAAAATTTGCTGGCTCTGTGTCAGGGTCAGGATGAGATAGAGATTTATTGTCAGAAGTTTAGAAAGTGGTCCGTGCTCACTCAATGGAATGAATGTGCGCTGGCAGCTATTTTCAGAAAGGGTCTCTCTGAAGCCCTTAAGGATGTCATGGTGGGATTTCCTGGCCATTCAGATCGGTCGACGCTTGCGCGAGCGTAAATCTGTGCACCATTTGGCGGTGTTATCTGAGCATGAATCTGAGCCTATGCAGTGCGATAGGACTTTGACCAGAGCTGAAAGGCAAGAACACAGACGTCAGAATGGGCTGTGTTTCTACTGTGGTGATTCCACTCATGCTATCTCAGATTGTCCTAAGCGCACTAAGCGGTTCGCTAGGTCTGCCACCATTGGTACGGTACAGTCAAAATTTCTTTTGTCCGTTACCTTGATCTGCTCTTTGTCATCTTATTCTGTCATGGCATTTGTGGATTCAGGCGCTGCCCTGAATTTGATGGACTTGGAGTTTGCTAGGCGCTGTGGGTTTGTCTTGGAGCCCTTGCAGTGTCCTATTCCATTGAGAGCAATTGATGCTACGCCTTTGGCCAAGAATAAGCCTCAGTATTGGACCCAGCTGACCATGTGCATGGCTCCTGCGCACCAGGAGGATATTCGCTTTCTGGTGTTGCATAATCTGCATGATGTGGTCGTGTTGGGGTTGCCATGGCTACAAGTCCATAACCCAGTATTAGATTGGAAATCAATGTCTGTGTCCAGCTGGGGTTGTCAGGGGGTACATGGTGATGTTCCATCGCTGTCTATCTCATCATCCACCCCTTCTGAGGTCCCAGAGTTCTTGTCTGATTACCGGGATGTATTCGATGAGCCCAAGTCCAATGCCCTACCTCCGCATAGGGATTGTGATTGTGCTATCGATTTGATTCCTGGTAGTAAGTTTCCTAAGGGTCGACTGTTTAATTTATCTGTACCTGAGCACGCCGCTATGCGGAATTACATGAAGGAGTCTTTGGAGAAGGGTCATATTCGCCCGTCGTCGTCGCCATTGGGAGCAGGGTTCTTTTTTGTGGCCAAGAAGGATGGTTCGCTGAGACCTTGTATTGATTACCGCCTTCTAAATAAAATTACGGTCAAATTTCAGTACCCCTTGCCGCTGCTGTCTGATTTGTTTGCTCGGATTAAGGGGGCTAGTTGGTTCACCAAGATAGATCTTCATGGTGCGTATAATCTTGTGCGTATTAAACGGGGCGATGAATGGGAAACAACATTTAATACGCCCGAAGGCCATTTTGAGTACCTGGTTATGCCATTCGGACTTTCTAATGCTCCATCAGTGTTTCAGTCCTTTATGCATGACATCTTCCGAGAGTACCTGGATAAATTCCTGATTGTATACTTGGATGATATTTTGGTCTTCTCGGATGATTGGGAGTCTCATGTGAAGCAGGTCAGAATGGTGTTCCAGGTCCTGCATGCTAATTCTTTGTTTGTGAAGGGGTCAAAGTGTCTCTTTGGTGTTCAGAAGATTTCATTTTTGGGGTTCATTTTTTCTCCTTCTACTATCGAGATGGACCCTGTTAAAGTTCAGGCCATTTATGATTGGACTCAGCCAACATCTCTGAAGAGTCTGCAGAAGTTCCTGGGCTTTGCTAATTTTTATCGTCGCTTCATCGCTAATTTTTCCAGCATTGCTAAGCCGTTGACTGATTTAACCAAGAAGGGTGCTGATGTGGTCAATTGGTCTTCTGCTGCTGTGGAAGCTTTTCAGGAGTTGAAGCGTCGTTTTTCTTCTGCCCCTGTGTTGTGCCAACCAGATGTTTCGCTTCCGTTCCAGGTCGAGGTTCATGCTTCCGAAATTGGAGCAGGGGCTGTTTTGTCGCAGAGAAGTTCTGATTGCTCGGTGATGAAACCATGTGCCTTCTTTTCCAGGAAATTTTCGCCTGCTGAGCGAAATTATGATGTTGGCAATCGAGAGTTGCTAGCCATGAAGTGGGCATTCGAGGAGTGGCGTCATTGGCTTGAAGGAGCTAAGCATCGCGTGGTGGTCTTGACTGATCACAAGAACTTGACTTATCTCGACTCTGCCAAACGGTTGAATCCTAGACAGGCTCGTTGGTCGCTGTTTTTCTCCCGTTTTGACTTTGTGGTTTCGTACCTTCCGGGCTCTAAAAATGTGAAGGCGGATGCCCTGTCTAGGAGTTTTGTGCCCGATTCTCCGGGTTTGTCTGAGCCGGCGGGTATTCTCAAAGAGGGGGTAATTTTGTCTGCCATCTCCCCTGATTTGCGGCGGGTGCTGCAAAAATTTCAGGCTAATAGACCTGACCGTTGCCCAGCGGAGAAACTGTTTGTCCCTGATAGGTGGACGAATAAAGTTATCTCTGAGGTTCATTGTTCGGTGTTGGCTGGTCATCCTGGAATCTTTGGTACTAGAGATTTGGTGGCTAGATCCTTTTGGTGGCCGTCTCTGTCGCGGGATGTGCGTTCTTTTGTGCAGTCCTGTGGGATTTGTGCTCGGGCTAAGCCCTGCTGTTCTCGTGCCAGTGGGTTGCTTTTGCCCTTGCCGGTTCCGAAGAGGCCTTGGACACATATCTCTATGGATTTTATTTCGGATCTCCCCGTCTCTCAAAGAATGTCGGTCATTTGGGTGGTTTGTGATCGCTTCTCTAAGATGGTCCATTTGGTGCCCTTGTCTAAATTGCCTTCCTCCTCTGATTTGGTGCCATTGTTTTTCCAGCATGTGGTTCGTTTACATGGCATTCCAGAGAACATCGTTTCTGACAGAGATTCCCAGTTTGTTTCGAGGTTTTGGCGAGCCTTTTGTGCTAGAATGGGCATTGATTTGTCTTTTTCCTCGGCTTTCCATCCTCAGACAAATGGCCAGACTGAACGAACCAATCAGACCTTGGAAACATATCTGAGATGTTTTGTTTCTGCTGATCAGGATGATTGCCTTTTTGCCTTTGGCTGAGTTTGCCCTTAATAATCGGGCCAGCTCGGCTACTTTGGTTTCGCCGTTTTTCTGCAATTGTGGGTTCCACCCTCGTTTCTCTTCAGGGCAGGTTGAGTCTTCGGACTGTCCTGGTGTGGATACTGTGGTGGATAGGTTGCAGCAGATTTGGAATCATGTAGTGGACAATCTGACTTTGTCCCAGGAGAAGGCTCAACGTTTACCTGTTCATAACAATAGGCTGAACTGGATGGACAAATGTATTTTTTCGGCCTTACTATGTTACTATGTTACTATGTTACTATGTAACTCTTATTTAGAATATGTGAAAGAAATGATGTAGTGAATCAGCAATGTATTTTCTGCAGAAGGATTGCTCCTGAGGAAATATTGGAACAGGGTAACAATGCAGTGGCACCAAGTATATACGGAGCGATCTGCTGACATACAGGTTCTTTCCACATGATGCCTTACATATAATTCAAAAATTGATGCTGTTCTTAACAGTCATTAAGAGGGTGGTCTGAAACTAACATTAATTTAATCCTAAATGCCTGTTTCTTTAATATATTATATATTTTATTAGTTCTTGTTTGATGAAATTTTGTTTGAGAATCCCCAATATATGTTAGTGACGTCACTTTCACAGGTGTGGCTGGTCTCTGCTTTTCCTGCCCTCGGGGTCATCTCCTTACAATGAGCACTAGCAGTACGCTTCCTTGCCAGCTCGTCACAGTCGACGAGGGAGTGCACTGTCACTGTGCATTAAAAAGATTATTGCACAGTGACAAGATTTTACTAAACATATGTCAGAATTAACAGCCGATACATGCTTACTAGACCAGGGACAAACCCAGCACCTGAAATGGATGCTTTGTTTCAGGGAGGGGACAGAGGCGGCGGCAGTGACCACAGCCTCTGTCCCTGATGACCTTTGCGTATCCCAGCATACATTGGAGATTCTCAAGTGAAGTTGCATCAAACATTACCTTGTTGATTAAAGTGTATTAGAAAAGCAATTAGATTGTTAAATAAATATGCATTTCGGATTGAATCAGTGTTAGTTTCTGAACACCCCCTTTCATGGTCCATTCTTTAGAGCAGATTACAGATGGCGATAATTTTGTATTATCTGTGCACACTCATCCTTTTGATAAACCACTCTTCTGTGTTACAGGCCATAGCAGATAGCGCTTCCTTCATTATACATATGGCCAGTTGAAATTTGCAATGCATTATGTCTAAGCTGTCGCCTCTCTTTCACACCATGTTTGAAATTCTCCCACCAGTCAGAGGAGCGTCTCGGTGCCACAGCCTGTGCCTGTGTCTTCACATCCAGAGCCTGGTTAAGTGGCATGTTCTGTGTCTCCGCAATCCATCTTGTCTGTGAATGTTTTCACAATGCTTTGCGCTCCAGTGGCAGATAATTCCAGCCCTTGCTGCATTCTGTTGCTTTTTCAGCAGAAGCTCGGCTATTGTGATATTTATCTGAATTCAAACAAGGCTAATTAAAAGCGCTGCTGACAGTTGTTGTGATCTGACTTTGACTGGAGCTTGATGGTCATTATGGGTAAATAATGAACCAAGTCTGCAAATGCAGCAGCTGCCAACTTGGGACAGAAGAACGACTATTGCTTCCAATTTAAGGATCTATCGACCGCTTCCCTGCTCCCTGCAGATCTTCCGCTGAAAACTAATGTTTTCTGCTGCTGTGTATTGAGGTTTCAGCTGTTTTTTGTATACAGCCCATAATTTCCTTCTTTAAAATGTGACTTAACTCATTATTAGGCTTTGAGTATTAACAGCGGTAATTTCTAGTGGCCTGCTCCTTACTGTGCATACATGCGTGTGTGTGTGTATGTATGTATGTATGTATATATATATATATATATATATATATATATATATAAAATATTGTGTATGATATGCTGTATATTGAAGAGGGCTCGCACACAGTCAAAATGTTGCACAATGGGCCATTAAAACAACTTTTTTTCCCTATATTTATAAGGACTGGTATGTACCTAAGTAGCTTTGCACCCAACTGTTTTACTAGATGCTGTTCTTTATTTTCTCTTAATAATAAAATAATAAAGGGAAAAATATATCCACACCTACAGGGCCCTGTGTGAAAAAGTGATTGTCCCTTAAGCCCAATAACTGGTTGGGCCATCCTTAGCAGCATCAACTACTACTACCATATTTTACTGTTGGTATGACGTTACTTTTCTGAAATGCTGTGTTACTTCTACGCCAGATGTAATGGGACAAACGCCATCCAAAACGTTACATTTTTGTCTTGTCGGTCCACAGAGTATTCTCCCAAAAGTCTTGGCAATCATAAAGAGGTTTTCTGGCAAAACTGAGACAAACCTTTATGTTCTTATTGCTTTGCAGTAGTTTTCGTCTTTGAACTCTGCCATGCAGGACATTTTTGCCCAGTCTCTTACTTATGGTGGAGTCATGAACACGGACCTTAACTGAGGCAAGTGAGGCCTGCAGTTCTCTGGATGCTGTTTTGGGGTCCTTTGTGACCTCTTGAATGAGTTGTTGCTAGACCAGTTAGACACTTCTAATCATCTCATTACCTGCATTAACGACAGCTGTCTTACATAGTCACCTTTATAAAAAGACTCCTGTCCAAAGACTCAATTAATCAGTCAGACTCTAACCTCTACAACATGGGCAAGACCAAAGAGCTTTATAAGGATGTCAGGGACATTATCATAGACCTGCACAAAGCTGGAATGGGCTACCAAACCATAAGTAAGATGCTGGGTGAGAAGGAGACAACGGTTGGTTCAATAGTAAGAAAATGGAAGAAATACAAAATGACTGTCAATCGACATCGATCTGGGGCTGTGTTGCCAACATTCAGTGGTTACTCCTTACCAATGAACCAATGATAAAGTTATTGTAGTCTAAAACTGATGCGCATGGGCAGCAGAGACTAGTCCTGGTTTGGGGAATCTCACCAGGTTTTGCTATATGTAATCTGATAGCACCATGATGTAGAAGAAGCAGATACCCTGATTATATTGATGAGTCAATTACTGGGCTGCGTATTGCAGTTTCAATACAATCAATGTTTTATCAGAAGGAGATTACTACAGGACAAGCCGTCCTTGTGCCTCCTAGTCCAACCCCCACCACTGAGCACTGCTAGGTCTGCAGCAGAGAAAACTGTGATTACCGTATATCAGAACTGCTGCACTCCGTAAACTAAGTGATACATCGCTGGAATCAGAATCTCTGTCCCTATATCATTCTGCTGTCATTTTTAATTGCTTTAAAAAATGCTGTCTTTAAAGACTGTGCAACCCTAAAGGCGATGACAATAAGCCTTTTTTTTTCTTCAATATTTATGTATTACAAAATATTACATATACAGCATTCCCATCAATAATATCAATGTGACCCAATATTCCCAAGCAGCAGAAAATCAATGGGGGAACAAAATACAATTTAGTCTACTTCTACTTCAGCTTTTCTTTTGATATCCATGGAACCCATGTACAGGAGTGTGCACAAGTTTAGGCTGGTGGCGAGAAAATGTTGCAAAGTAAGAATTGGTTTAAGAAATAGAAGAGTTAATAGTTTATCAATTGACAAAATGAAAAGTAATGAGCAAAAGTGAAAATTAAATCAAGTTAATATTTGCTGTGACCACACTTTGCCTTCAACACAACATTAAAAGAAATATGTGATGTAAAAAAATGGTATTAACCTACAGAAATGGTGTTAATCTGCAGGTTAATAGCGTTATAAAGCCGGGTGGCTGCCGTACTGAAAGCCCAGCTATCGGGAGAAAATCAGCACGGCTTCAGTCACTGATGAGTGCCTACTGAGCGGCGGCATTGACTGACAGCTGGCTTAGCATTCATGCACTGCTGAGTTGGCGGTCGGCCAGTGCCAGGGTGCGGTTACAGCCAGCACTCACTATGTACGGAGTGGTGACTAACGCATTGTTGGCCATGTCTCTGACTGAAAGCCGGAGCTGGCGGGAGGAATAAAGTTAATTTCCTCCCGGAAGTCGGGCTTTCAGTGTGGCAGCCGACCACCTTTATAATTATATTAACCTGTAAATTAACCCCATGTCTGTAGGTTATTAGTGTTTTTGACATGAAAGGTTCCTTGTCGATTCTGCTAGATATACTGGAGTATAGATTTAGAGGAATTCGGCAGAGAGGTTGTTCCAAACTTGGAGAATTTACCACAGGTCTTCTATGGATGTAGGCTCACAGAAGTCCTTCTGTCTTTTCAATCCCACATGCTCGATGATATTGACATGGCTCTTTATGTGCCATATCACATTTTCCAGGACTCCTTGTTCTTCATGACATTGGCTGTATGTTTGGGGTTGTTGTCCTGCCGTAGACCAAATTTAGAACCTGTCAGACATCTCTCTGATGGAGTTGTATAAGATAAGTATTTGGCTGTATTTCTCAATTTCTGAACATTGAGGACACCATTAATCTTGAAATTCCCAACTCCCAATTGCTGAAACGAAGCCCTAAATTTGCAAGAAACCTTCAGCGTACTTTACAGTGGCCTACAGACATTGCCCAGCCCTTCAGCAACATACTGCTGTCTGCAGGTCTTGATGTGTAGCCAGTTTACTGGAGCAGTGGAAATACTAAAATTATGGAGTTGTGTTCTCCCGACAGCTGCTCGCTTGCAGTTATGGGCTGTGAACGGAGTGGTTAACGCACAATATACAGTGAGTGTAGCTGTAATCACTGCCTGGAACTTAAATTGTGAGACACATCAATGCTCTCGATATACATATGTTGCAGAGCAGGCTGTCGGTCCTAGTGTCAGAGAGTGATTATAGCTGCCCTGATTGTATATTGAGCAGTGTTCGCTACACCTTGCTCTTCCACCCCTGGGATTGGAAGCAAGCGGCTGCAAGGAGAATATACTTCCATTTTCTCCCTGTGTCCACTGCTCCAGAAGGCCATCTGTACAGGATTTAAACGCTATTTGCCTGCAGAAAAATATGTAATCTGCAGGTAAATGGCTTTTCTGCACCTGACGGGTTCTTTATAAAGATCTTGTCCTTTAAACAATATTTAGCCCACATTGATGGGATAGATGATAAATCTATGACCGCTGAGGTTTGGCTGCTGAGACCCCCCACTATACCTGAAAACAGGAGGGCCATGTCCTTTGTATGAATGAAATGGTAGTGGTTGATTTCGTGCATACAAAACAGAGAATCGTTGTGAGACAACGCTACAAATGGCTGCAAGGGACGTACTTTATTTACCAAAGGACGTATTTTAGCAATTCAATGAATTCACTGATTTAACCCTTTTAAAAGACAGTAAAATTATTTTTGGTAAATTCTTCCCCCCTGCTCCTAATAGAAGAGGTAATGAATGAATTTGGCGCATCTTCTCAGTGGCGTGTGTCTCTACAGAAATGCTGCTCAAGTCAGGGACTGAAGAAGGAATTCTGGAGTAAGAAATGCCGGCACTTTTATTGTATTTGATGGGCGGACGTAGCCTCACCCCCTACTCCTCTCCGGCTTTGCCCAATTTAGTGAAGCTGCTTCAAACTTAAAATGGCAAAAGTTGCAAAAGCGCAATTCTGCATTGCGCGAACATTTTGCCACTTGTCAGTATTTCATGATGTAAAAGTTTTAAGAAATGTGGGCCAAACTTTTTCAAGCAAAATGATTTATAGTATCTCTGAAGAAGGTAGGTTGTACTGGATTTCTGTGTGTTAATCTAGCATTTCATTAGTAGATCACAAAAACTAGTTAGTACTGTAGTATGGACGTCATTGTTGGCAGAGCAATATTAGTCTGCATAGACATTTGCTCTTCTATATCACATGCACAGATTTTGTGCACTGTGGTAAGGATTGATTTTGGTTAGTACTATACAATTTTATATTTATATATATATATATATATATATATATATATATATATATATATATATATATATATATATATATATATATATATATATATATATACACACCGTTTAGAATAGTTGGGGAAATATTTGTCTAGAAGTGTGATTACTGGTGCTGACATTGATTTCCTATACTGGACATTGACCAGCATGTGTTAACAAGGGTTTCTGTTATGGTGGTTTATATTAAACCAGATCATCCCATTGCTGAGCATGTGTGCAAGTCGTTCGTCTGTGTCACCAAAACCCAAGAGAACATCTGACATTGCGGCTAAAACTGTGATCACTTACAAATCAAACATGGCACGCTCTAAACTGATTGTGCCGGGCAATCGCCGCTAAAAAAGACAACTAATTGAACATGATAAAGTGTAAAGTTAATTAACACCCTTAAATTTGTTGATTGCTTTCACGGGATTATATTGTTCCTTGAGTAGCAGCTTTCAGTCCCAGCTGTCGCCTGGTTAGCGAATGTCGCTGGTAAACAATAGAGACACCATAATACGTCGTAAATGGTCCCTGTGACAGCAGCCCCTTGTGAGACTGCATCTGTAGAAAATGATTACAACAATTGTATTTTAAAGATGGTTTAGACGCTTTGCAGGGTCCCATTGGCACCCTCTTTTTGTGAGTCTGGTGAAAGCAGATTGGCTCTTTTCAGCAAACATTGTGATTTAATGTTTATGGTGGCACCGGGTTAAATGTATTTCTCTTTGCATTTATGCAGTATCTTTCTGTATATCAGCATATACTGTTCCTCCTACAACATTACTGGATAGAAGATATGTAACATACAGAAATTTCTTAATATACAAAATTTGAAGATTTGTATGGTATACATTCACTCAATATTTTTCTATTTGAGATTAAATCTTCTGTGACCATATGCAATGATGATTTTTTGCTTCTTTGATTGTTTTATATCTATTTGAGACTTTTATTACTTTTTTATTTTGTACCATTAGACAAAAGACACATGTAGAAAAATTTATTTTTAATAACTAGATAATGATACAATACATGCACTAAATTCTCAAATTTATTGCATGGTTGTTGCTGGGCCTGCACTGCTGCAGACAAGTACCGTATATACTCGAGTATAAGCCGACCTGAGTATAAGCCGACCCCCCCCCTAATTTTGCCACAAATAACTGGGAAAACTTAATGACTCGAGTATAAGCCTAGGGTGGAAAATGCAGCAGCTACCAGTAAATGTCAAAAGTAAAAATAGATACCAATAAAAGTAAAATTAATTGAGACATTCAGTAGGTTAAGTGTTTTTGAATATCCATATTGAATCAGGAGCCCCATATAATGCTCCATAAAGGTTAATAATGGCCCCATAAGATGCTCCATACAGACACTTGCCCCGTTTGCTGTTGCTGCGATTAAAAAAAAAATATTTCACATACTCACCTCTCCGTCGCTCAGGTCCCCGGCACTTTCAATATTCACCTGACTTCTTTCCGGCACCGCTCCATCTTCAGCATCTTCTGCACTGATGTTCAGGCAGAGAGCGCGCACTAACCACGTCATCACGCCCTCTGACCTGAGCGTCACTGCAGAAGACGCTGAAGATGGCACGGCGCCGGAACGAGGAGCAGGTGAATATCACACAGCGCAGTGCTTCCCTCCCCGTTATACTCACCTGCTCCTGGCACGGTGCAGTCCCTGCTTCCCAGGCGCCCCAGCTTCTTCCTGTATTGAGCGGTCACCGTTACCGCTCATTACAGTAATGAATATGGGGCTCCACCCATGTGGGAGGTGGAGCCGCATATTCATTACTGTAATGAGCGGTACCATGTGACAGCTCAGTACAGGAAGAGGCTGCAGCCCCTGGGAAGCAGGGAACTGCAGGGACTGCGCCGGGAGCAGGTGAGTATTATCAGACATCCCCCTCTCCCCCTCCGCTTCCGACCCCTGGGTATGACTCGAATATAAGCCGAGCGGGGGACTTTCAACCCCCAAAAATTGGCTAAAAATCTCGGCTTATACTCGAGTATATACGGTTTATTCTTTTAGGGAATCTGGCAGTAGGATCAGCCCTCCTAAGCCGTCTATATGGGCATGAAGGTATAAAATAATACCTTGATATTTTAAATCTCATGTCTTATTCCTGTGAAATTCTTATATTTCTTTTATGTAAATGAGCTATTAAGATCTGTGGTCCGGACACTGATTTGCTTGAGAATCTGCCTCCAGAGATTATTAGAAATATGAGGGGGTATTACTAGTGTGATGTGTGTACCTGACACATCTACAGGTTCAGCTTTCATCTCACTTGCAGACTGGGTTACAATACAGCAGAGCTGTGAGAACTGCATCAAATGTGTTTGTAAGAAGACAAAGTTCAGTTCTACTGTTGTCTGTTAGGTACTTGTCTGTTAGGCACACTGGTAAAGCCTCCTTCCATTTATAATAATCTCGGGAAGCGGGTTGTTATGCAGATCAGTGTCTGGCGCACAGCTCATTTACATATAGAAAAAATGTGGATTTCTCTGGAATAAGATATCAAGATATCATTAAAGGGTTTGTCCACTACTAGGGCAACCTCTTCTTGATGAAAATGTTTTGTGCCGATAAAATAATAAAGCTTATACTTGCCTCCCATGCCGACGCTGTTCCTACGGTGTCGACAGTCGCGGTCCCAGGGCTTGCATGCAATTGTTGTGACACGTGATGCCAGTGCCCAATCAGCGCTGGCTTCATGTCTCCACCTTCGGACTTCCTCTTCATGTTCGATTTGTCTGGACTGTAGCTGATCTGACTTCCTCTTCCTGCTCAATTCTACAGGAGGTCAGCGACAGTGATGCCAGCCCTGATTGGGCGCCAGCATCACCTGTCACAACAATAGCGCTGGAGAGCGAATACGGACACTGCAGGAACGGCACCAGCACGGGAGGTAAGTTTAAGCTTTATTATTTTATGGGGGCGAAGCGAAGGAGTATGAGAAGTTGTCCAAGTAGTAGACAACTGTTTTAGCTGTTATCGGTTTGAAAAATAATAACCTAGGCAATCACTCGCTTGTTAAAGTCCCCAATGCACAAGGCCACCTTTCTACCACTTCCTTGAGGATTTTGTTGGCAGTGTTGACTGTAGCACAGTAGTCAATGACTAACCTGAGCAGTCATGTTGAGATTAAGGCACATCATAATGATGAAGGCAATGCAGAGAGAGGTTTGCAGAGACATCAGTTTTACTAAAGATAGAAATGTAGGTTTAGTCATCTAGATATATTATTGTCAGCTGTCCTGTATGAGTTTCCTCAAATTGTACAAATTTTGGAGTGAAGTATAACATGATTAACCCCTTCCCGACATTAGACGTATCCATACATCATTATTGACTGGTCCTTACCGATCTATGAAGTATGGATACGTCATGGCTATTTTGCACGCATAGAGGCCGTGTGCATGCAATCGCTGCCAGGTGTTAGCTGATTCTGACAGCTGGCACTCGGTGCAAGAACTGTGCTTGCATCGCCCCCGTCACTTTAACCCCCTTTAATACTGCGATCAATATCAATCACCGTATTTAGCAGGCAAGCAGAGTGAGCGAGCCGCCTCTGCTCTCCGATCGGCGACTCCGCAACATCATCATGACGACATCCGGGTCACCAGAGCTAGCAAACTTGCTAGATCATGCTCTGAGCATGATATAACAAGTTTGTCTGTCCGTACAACGTTGACAGTTTGTAAAGCATAGGAATGCTCCTGCATTTCTACGCTTTACAAGCGATCAGACTGCAAAAAGTAAAAGCCCATAGTGGGACAAAGTTGAAAAAAATAGTACAAATATGTAAAATAAATAACAAAATAATAATTTATACATATATTGCTCAGTGGTCCAAGGTGTTTTCAGATGAAAGTAAATTTTGCATTTCATTTGGAAATCAAGGTTCCAGAGTCTGGAGGAAGAGTGGAGAGGCACATAATCCAAGCTTCTTGAGGTCTAGTGTGAAGTTTCCACAATCATTGATGGTGTTGGGGAGCCATGTCATCTGCTGGTGTAGGTCCACTGTGTTTTATCAAGACCAAAGTCAGCACGGCCGTCTACCAGGAAATTTTAGAGCACTTCATGCTTCCCTCTGCCAACAAGCTTTTTGGAGCACCTGTCCACACTGCCAAAAGTACCAATACCTGGTTTAAAAACAACAGTATCACTGTGCTTGATTGGCCAGAAAACTCGCCTGACCTTAACCCCATAGAGAATCTATGGGGTATTGTCAAGAGGAAGATGAGGCACCAGACCCAACAATGCAGGCGAGCTGAAGGCTGCTATCAAAGCAACCTGGGCTTCCATAACACCTCAGCAGTGCCACAGGCTGATCGCCTCCATGCCACGCATTAATTGATGCAGTAATTGATGTAAAAGGAGCCCCGACCAAGTATTGAGTGCATTTACTGAGCATACATTTCAGTAGGCCCATATTTTGGATTTTAAAATGATTTTTCAAGCTGGTGTTATAAAGTACTCTAATTTACTGAGATAATGTCTTTGGGGTTTTCATTGGCTGTACGCCAATTATACCAATGACTAGATGGAGGCCCGATGCTATCACATTGGGAGGGTGGTAATGTCACGATGGGGGCAGGCATGCGGCGCTGTTGTTGCCTAATGGCATCCTGTGATAATCTAATGACTTTTGCATTAGGGGACTCATGCTTGACGCCTACGCTCATATGCATTGTTTTTGTCCCAGCGATGCTGTTGCTCTTCAAGAGTCTCATTTACCTTTTATTGTCTGCAGTGTTGTGCCTTTGCTGCTTTCATTGTCATTGGCGTACTTTTTATACTTTTTAAGAGGAGCCATGTTGGCGTTGATATTTTTAAAGGGTTTTCCAACCAACAAAAGTTAATTTTATAAATTGTCAGTGTCTGAACATGTACCGAACATACCACAGATCCTGGGCAGGGGAGGAAGCAAAAGACAATACTGACATTACAGCAGGAGATCGCAGAGGATACATTTTGTGAAGTGAAATATTTTTTAAAAACAGTCAGTGAAATATTTTACCTCACATAATGAATCCACTGTGATCCCCTGCTGTAATGTCAGTATTGTCTTTTGCTTCCTCCCCTGCCCAGGAGATGTGGTATGCTCTATACACGGTCAGACACAGTCAATTTTTAAAATGAACTTTCGTTCGTGGGAAAACCCCTGACCGGCTTCCTCTGCCTGTAGACACGTCGCTCATCTGCCGGCGAGATCAGCCAAAGGATTCACTGCATCTGCACGTAATTCACGCAGTAAATCAGACCGCTGCCATCTTTGTGCAGACAGATAGCGGCGGTCACATTAAAACTGCTTATGCACTCCTCCTGTACAAAAATGGCGGCGGTCAGTGAATCATTTGGCTGATCCGGCGGCGGCGTGTTCGTGACAGTGTTACGCTGGTGGTACCGTGTAAGAGGCTGTGTGTGTGTAGTGCGTACGGCATATAGAAAGAGAGTGTGTGTGTGGTGCGACAGTGTTCCGCGAAATAGGTTGTACCAGCAGCAGTTTCCGTATTGAGACACCCATCACTTGGGTGTCCAATATGGCAGTCCGTGAACTTCCTCCACTTGAAATTCTGGGATATGGTGACATCTGGACAGAACAGGAAATTAAAACATTAGAAGGCAATTATATAAATAGATTACCCATAAATAAATATTTTTATGAAAAAAAATAAAGTATACATATTTGGTGTCGCTGCATCTAGACCCATAAAACTGTCTCACCAGATAACCCTTTCAGTGAACTCCATAAAAAATAAAAAGCAAGGCAAAAAATGATGCTTTGTCATCATGCCTCCAAGCATAAAGTGGAATAAACGCGATAAAAGACTAATGTAAATAAAAATGGGATCTCTGAAAACTTCATCTTGTCCTGCAAAAACCAAGCCGCCATAAAGCTCAATTAGCTGAAAAATAAAGTTATAACTCTCAGAATACAGGAATGCAAAATTATTATTTTTTTTTATATATAAAATAGTTTTTATTGTGTAGAAGCGCCAAAACAAAAAACCTATGTAATTGTACTGACCGGAGAATAATGCCGCCTTATCACTTTTACCACACGTAGAACAACGTTACAAAAAAAAACAAGACTTGATAAATCTGGTATCGCTGTAATCGCACCGACCTGAAGAATAAAGTTGTCTAATCACTTATACCGCATGAGGAATGGCGTAAAAATAAATAAAACCAATTCTTGATTTGTTCATTCTGCCTTCCAAAGATCTCAGTAAGGCTTGGCTCACATTTATACAGCACTCTACGGGGCTTCTGTGTAAATTTCTGAAACGTATGTGATTCCAACAGAAACCCCGGCAGAAGACTCCCTTTGATGACGCAGATGGAGACACTGTGGATACCATCTGGCTTATGATCCAGCAGTGTCCGTCTTTTTAGGTTTGCTTAAAAACACGGTCCGCCACAGTTTTGTGCACTTCTGAAAAAAAGGACATCACTGACCAGAGGTAACTCTGCTGCCTCATTATAGTGAATGAATCCTTCGGAGTTTTCATCGGAATCGTGTCACTCAGAGATTTAGATGGAAACTCCAAAGTAACTGCTCAGCGTAAAGCACGGGATAAATATAATCCCAAACATTATGTAAAATGTTCCCAATAAAACTTCAACTCAATCCACAAAAAAGTATCCTCGCAGGTCCATCATCCGTCAATATGAATATAGGGGGCTTCCATTTTACTGGTAGCACAAAGGCTCTGGAAAAGCTAAATGGCTCCTCACCCCCCAAAAAAAAATTCAGAAATTTCTGCGCTCCCAAATCCAAATGTCCCTCTCCCTTCTGAGCCCCACAGTGTGCCTAAACCACATTTAACGTTCACATGTTTGGCATTTCTGTAGCGATAAGAGCCTGCCTAATGTATGGGTTCGTGTGTCCAGAATCATGAGCTGGGCACAATGTACTGGTCACTACTTAAAGGGACTCTGTCACCTGAATTTGGCGGGACTGGTTTTGGGTCATATGGGCGGAGTTTTCGGGTGTTTGATTCACCCTTTCCTTACCCGCTGGCTGCATGCTGGCTGCAATATTGGATTGAAGTTCATTCTCTGTCCTCCATAGTACACGCCTGCACAAAGCAATCTTGCCTTGTGCAGGCGTGTACTATGGAGGACAGAGAATGAAGTTCAATCCAATATTGCAGCCAGCATGCAGCCAGCGGGTAAGGAAAGGGTGAATCAAACACCCAAAAACCCCGCCCATATGACCCAAAACTGGTCCCGCCAAATTCAGGTGACAGGTTCCCTTTAATACTGGTCACTACAATGGCAATTTGCAATTTTCAGTCTGCAACATCCACTTTTGCTTGTTTCTGGAAAACTCCCATGGAGTCAAAATTGTCACGACACCTGTAGAATAATTCCCAAAGGGGTATAATTTCCAAAATGGGGTTCTGCTCTTCTAGCAGTTAGAGGCTCTGCATATAGAGTCCACAAACTATTCTAGGAAAATCTGTGCTCCAGGAGGCAAATAGCGCTCTGGCCCTTTCGTGTCTCGCTGTATGGCTAAGCAGCACTGTACTGCCATATTGGGTATTTCTACATTCAGCAGAATTTGTGGGACACATTTTTACCAATTTCCCAGTGTGAAAATGTAAAATTTGGGGCTTAAACAAAATTTGTGGTAAAAATGTAATTATTATTTTTTCATTACTCAATGGTATAAAATTCTGTGACCCACCTTTGATGTCAATAAGATCACTGCACCCCTAAGTAAATTCATTGAGAGGTGTAGTTTGTACAATGGGGTCTATTTTGAAGGGTTCTGATGTTCTGGCACCTCAGGGGCTATGCCAATGAATGTGACTTGGCACCCTCAAGCCATTTCCGCAAAATCTGAATCTCCAATATGACGCGTCTTCTCTTCTTAGCTTTGCACTGTCTCAAAAGCAGTTTTCAACTACATATGGTGTATCTGAGTGCTCAGGAGAAATTGCACAACAAATTTTGAAGTCCATTTTCTCCTGTTACCCTTGTGTAAATAAAAAATTCAAGGTGCTCACCACACATCTAAATACATTCCTTGAGGGGTCTAGTTTCCAAAATGGGGTCACTCGTGGGGGTATCCACTGCTTAGGCACATCAGAGGCTCTTCCAAATGCAACATGGCATCCGCTAATGATTCCAGCAAATTTTTTATTCAAAAAGTCAAATGGTGCTCCTCTTCAGAGCCCTACCATACGCCCAAACAGTAGTTTTCCCCCTCATATGGGTTATTGGCATGCTCAGGAGAAATTGAACCACAAATTGAGGTGCATTTTTTCCATGTTACCCTTGTAAAATAAAAAATTGGGGGTCTAAAGTTAAATGTTAATTTTTTTTCTTCCACATTATAAAGATTACTATGAAGCATGTGAAGGATTAATATACTTTGTTCAATGTGGTTTGGAGTACTGTGAGGGGTGCAATTTTTAGAATGGTGTCACTTTTAGGTATTTTCTGTTAGATAGACCCCTTAAATGTAATGTGTGCAAACTTTAAAGTGCTGTAATTATTATTATTATTATTATTATTATTATTATTATTATTATTATAGTCACTTCAAATGTAATCTGGTCCCTAAAAAAAAAAAAAAAAAGCAAGGTTTTGGGAATTATATTGAAAAAATGAGAATTCGCTGGTTAACTTTTAACCCTTATAATTTCCTACCAAGAAACTTTTTTTTCTAAAATTATGCTGATGTAAATTAGACATGTGGGAAATGTTAGTTATTAAATATTTTGTGACCTAACTCTCTGATTTAACCCCTTAACACCCGAGTTTTTTTTGGTTTTCGCTCTCCTCCTTCTCAGAGCCATAACTTTTTAATTTTTTTCATTAATATGGCCATGTGAGGATAAGGATTTTGCAGGATAAGTTGTACATTGGTTTTACCATGTCGTGTACTAGAAAATGGGAAAAAAATTCCAAGTGCAGTGAAATTGCAAAAAAAGTGCAATCCCACACTGTTTTTTTGTTTGGCTTATTTGTTAGGTTCTCTGAATGCTAAAACTGACCTGCCATTATGATTCTCCAGGTAATTAGGAGTTCATAGATAAAAAAAGAACCTGGACATGTTTGGTGTCTAAGTGGTGAAATAAAATTCCAAACTTTGCTAAAAAAAAAAATTGTGCCTTTTTCAGATTCCTGTAGCGTCTCCATTTTTCATGCTCTCTGGTTGGGTGAGGGCTTATTTTTTGCATGACGAGCTGACATTTTTAATGATACCATTTCGATGCAGATAAGTTCTTTTGATCGCCCTTTATTGCATTTTAATGCAATGTCGCGGTGACCAAAAAAACTTAATTCTGGCGTTTTGAATTTTTTTTTTCTTGCTACGCCATTTAGCGATCAGGTTAATTCTATTTTTTTTATTGATCGGGTGATTCTGTATGCGGCGATACCAAATATATGTAGGTTTGATTTTTTTTGTTGTTGTTTTATTTTGAATGGGGCGAAAGGGGGGTGATTTGAACTTTTATTTATTTTTATTTATTTTTTTCATATTTTTAATAACATTTTTTTTTTTACTTTTGGCATTCTTCAATAGCCTCCATGGGAGGCTATAAGCTGCCACAACTTCATCGGCTCTGCTACATAGTGGCGATGCTCAGACCAGAGGGTGGCGCTCACAGCAATCTGGCATCAACAAGCATAGAGGTTTTTTTTTTTTTCTTTAAAGAAACAAGGGTGGAGGAGGTTTTCTGAGGAATTGTGCCACTTATTTGCAATTATTGGCAACAGAGTATTATGTGGTTTTTGGAAATAGAACTGTGAAGTAGTCTTTTAAAGGCACATGTTATTTATGGAATTTAATAGATTAAAGGGCTATATGTTTATCCTCTCCCCTTTCAGTTATTGATGAAAATTTTCTTAAGTAACCAGTGCTGTGGATTTATAAAATATTGAGACTTGTTGTACTAAAAAATCTTATATACTGACCTGCCCCTCTTGTTTTTATATTTTTTCTTTTTTGTGTTCTGTTCTTGTTGGTGTTTAAATAAAAGATTTAATGGATTTTAATATATTATTGGAGTGAGAATTTCTTCAAGTAGTTTCTTTTTCTCTTTTGGACATTTATATTGTACCTACTTGAAATATATTTATATTTATTTAGGGTAATGATACTCTCCTAATTTATTGGATTAACCTGTTCATAAAATCCTAGCTGCATATCAAAGAAGAGTCTTTTTATAATCCTCCCATGCCATATGCCAATTTGCCTGGTCCGATGGATGTTGCTGGTCTGTGCTCGTTGCCTCCTCTGTCCCTGCCGTTTTCGACCTTCCTGCCTTCATTATCGTGGCTCCTACGTCATCCACAGTATGTTGCTCTACTGTGCAGGTGATAGATTTGACCAGACTGTGGCGGACGTAGGAGACATCCCACCCGTCAGTCTAAGCAGTAGAGCCTCCGATAGCGGGGATCGAGGAGGTGTTCAACGTAGACTGCTGACACCGAATTGGACCAAACTATGACAATTAGCATATGGTGCAGGAGGATTGTAACATTTACTTTTTTAGACCAAAGAACTGGGCACTTACCAACTGGTTACTAACCTGCTATTCAAGAAAGAACTTAAATGTGGTGGCTATGGTTTATATAGGGAAAACCTAATGACTGGTTCCTTTTAACTAGGCCTAAAACTTACCTCATGCTACTCTATTATGGCGACCGAGCCTGACTGGTTGATGGATCCCATCTGTTTCCTCTTCATCCGCCAGTTGTTTTTTACACAATTACTAATTTTCATCCTTCTTATTTTATAAACCTTTCTATTTGGCTCACTGGTGATTGCTTTGAGATACTGGAGATATACAACATTCCCCACCTCATCCCCATTCATTCATGAGCGTAGCTCCTCAACATTTTAAGGGCTGGTTTCCAGGCTACTGATGTATGTATTGCACCTTGAATTGGTGTTTGTAAATGCGTAGTATTGGGCATCCGGCACATTATACATTGACTTCATCCTCACAATACCCATCATATGTACATAATTGCAAACACTACAACTCGTCCAGATGGTAGAAGTCTGCTACAGTCAATTCTCCCTTATTTTGGTCCCAATTGCGGCCATTGATTGTAACTCAATACTTTCCCGGTGGGATTACAGTATGAGCATGTTGTTCTCTCTGTAGAGTTGTATAATCCATTTGTTCTACAAGCTGTACACTAAAATGTATTCTCCCTGATACAATGGAAGTGGGTCCCCATGTAATCGTTGTCCCTAACACCATAAGAAATTGACTTCCATTACTGGAGCCCCTGTGAATAACCCCAATTTATGGTCTAAATCGCTATACTTTGATAACAGCGACTAATATATAGATCACAAATTGATGGTCTTTTGTATCAACGTTGAAAGTATGTCTCAATGTAATGTTAAATGACATCCAGTATCCGCTTCCATAAGGAATGGCCGTACATGCTCACGTTTCTGGTGATGATCTAGGGCATAATAGCAAATCATCATTACAACAGTAAACAATAGCATTATCGAAGCGTCAGTTATTAATGGTTTTGCGGCTCTGTTTTTTTATGATGATAAATCTGTTGACCTGCATACCATTTGTATATTAAGTAGTTGTATACTGCAAACATGGTAGCCAAATGTTACATATAATGTTTCATATTGCCCATTACATATTCATTCAGGAGTGCATATTTCATGGTCCAGTAATTGGTGACCATGATGCTTTTTTACCTGATGCTAGATTTAAACTGGTCAGTGATTAAAGGGGAATGATCTTAAGGCACCCGATCTATAAGCCCTTTGTGTTAGGCCGGCGTCACACTTGCGAGTTTTACGGACGTAAGAGCGCAGAAACTACGTCCGTAAAACTCGCAAAAAATACGGCACAATTATTCTCTATGCCCCTGCTCCTATCTGCCGTATTAAACTGATCCGTATTATACGGCTTTCTACGGCCGTAGAAAATCGCAGCATGCTGCGTTTGTCACCGTATTGCGCAAATAAAACGTCAATGAAAGTCTATGGAAGCCCCAAAAATACGGATTACACACGGACCAGCAGTGTGACTTGCGAGGAATACGCAGCGCTGTTAGAGAGAAAAGCCGGTAATTCAATTACCGGCTTTTGCTTTCTCCTTCCTAAACCCGACATGATATGAGACCTGGTTTACATACAGTAAACCATCTCATATCACCATTTTTTTTGCATATTCCACACTACTAATGTTAGTAGTGTGTATATGCAAAATTTGGCCGTTCTAGCTAGTAAAATAAAGGGTTAAATGGCGGAAAAAATTGGCGTGGGCTCCCGCACAATTTTCTCCGCCAGAGTAGTAAAGCCAGTGACTGAGGGCAGATATTAATAGCCTGGAGAGGGTCACCGCAAATGAAGCTAAATATAGATCATTGACCTATATTTAGCTTCATTCGCCGGGGTTTTGCAGAAATGAGCAGCCTGCATTAGCGGAGCTCGTGTCTGCAAAATATTTTAACCCCTTCAGATGGATCTACATCGTTGGACGTTACAGATCCTCGGAAGGTAAGTATATTGTTGGTTTATTATTTTTTTTTATTTACAGATCGAGGGTCTTCAGTGAGTGGATTGAGAGTAGAATAAATTAATACAACAGCCTTTGTGATTTTTTTCAATAAATTAATTTTTAATAATGTGTGTGTGTTTTTTTTTTTTTAACCCTTTACTAGTATTGGATTAATAATGGATAGGTGTCATAATTGACGCCTCTCCATTATTAATTTGGCTTAATGTCACCTTACAATAGCAAGGTGGCATTAACCCTTCATTACCCCATATCCCACCGCTACACGGGAATGGGAAGAGAGTGGCCAAGTGCCAGAATAGGCGCATCTTCCAGATGTGCCTTTTCTGGGGTGGCTGGGGGCAGATGTTTTTAGCCAGGGGGGGGGCCAATAACCGTGGACCCTCTCCAGGCTATTAATATCTGCCCTCAGTCACTGGCTTTACTACTCTGGCGGAGAAAATTGTGCGGGAGCCCACGCCAATTTTTTCCGCCATTTAACCCCTTATTAGCTAGAACGGCCAAATTTTGCATATACACACTACTAACATTAGTAGTGTGGAATATGCAAAAAAAAATGGTGATATGAGATGGTTTACTGTATGTAAACCATGTCTAATATCATGTCGGGTTTAGGAAGGAGAAAGCAAAAGCCGGTAATTGAATTACCGGCTTTCTGCTATCTCGCGCTGTATGAAGTAATAATATATATACATATATGTGTCTCCCTGACATACATATATATATATACATATATATATATATATATATATATATATATATATATATATGTTTTGGTTTTTTTTACACATGGATCCCTTCTATAGCGGTATGTTGGTTTTGCAAGCCTGCGATAAAAACACGCATTACGGCTGCCATACGGATTACATACGGAGGATGCCATGCGCAAAAAACGGTGACACACCCTGCCTACAGAGGAGCTACGGACCACTATTTTCGGGACTTTTCAGCGTATTACGGCCGTAATATACGGACCGTATTTTCATACGCTGAGTGTGTGACGCCGGCCTTAGTCTTGTGGTGCATGAGTGGTTCCTGCAGAAGATTGTACTATTATGTTATAGGGTTGGTGCAGAGGCTCAGGAGCTGCAGCCCAGCAATCAGCAGCTGGCGACGGCTGTCACATACAGCTTACATTATATTGCACTGACCCAGGTTCCATGCTGGTCCTTTAAATGGAATCTAAAAGAAGGTTTCACTATGTAATCTGACAGCAGCATGATGTAGGGTCAGAGACCCCGATTCCAGTGATGAGTCACTTAGATTACTGGTGCAGCAGTTGTGATAGAATCAGATTTTTCTCTGCTGGGGATCTAGCAGAGCTCAGAATATTGAAATGTGTATAACCCACCCACACCACTGATTGGAAGCTTTCTATGTATAGCAACAGAACGTTGCTAATCAATGGTTGGATCAGGAGGCACAAGACGCCTAGTCCTCTAGTGATAATCTCCTGCTGATAAAACACTGATTTGTACTGAGAGAGTGGCAGAAAGCCCAGTAAATAACACATTACTGGCATCAAGATCTCTTCCCCTGGATTATACTAGTCTCACATTGTATAGCAAAAACCTGCTGACAGATTCTCTGTAACAATGGCATCTCGGTGGCTTTACAGAGCGAGGTTATCTATCGTGGGTTGCTTAACAATGCCCTCCTAGTCTGCCATGGAATTACACAGGGTCTAATATCAAAGAAACTGATTTTGGAGCATCATCTATGGAAATTGTGTAATTATTTTATATTAATGGTTAGACCTACAAAACTAATTGTAACGTCAGTACACAATACTCCTGGCAAGAAAGCAGAACCATTCTTGGATTGTTTAGTGAGATATACCATACATATAAGAGAAGTCTCCCTTTTTTAGACCTTCTATGTGGTCAGCAACTTAGCTGAGGTCAACCCTACCTTTTTCAAAGTGAAAAGGAAATGATAGTTTGAATAATCATTTGCTAAAAAACTCCCTAATAAAACAAAGCTCAGGAAATCTGTGCACCCTAGGTGTGGCCAAAAAGTTTAATGGACCTCCCCTCCCCCCCCCCCCCATGAGTTTTCCATCTGTCTCCACCTTCCTTATCCTGGATTGACAACTCTTGTTTTACAGTGACCACAGAAGTGTAGTGAACTATTAGGCCACACCAAGGGTGCACCGAGTGCCTATGCTTGGTTTCAGCGGGCAATAATTATATGCTTAAACGCCTTTTTTTTTCGTTTCCAAAATATGGTTTATGGCCTCCCTAAGGCCATGTTCACACCATCCTTTTTTTAATGCGGAACCGCCGCGATTTTCCCGCTGCGGGTCCGCAGCTGTTTTCCATGCAGGGTACATTACAATGTACCCTATGGAAAACAGGAACTGCTGTGCCCACATTGCGGAAAATCGCGAAAAAAAAATCGCGCTGAATAGCCGCGGTAAAAAAGAAGTACCATGTCACTTCTTTTTGCGGAACTGCAGCGGTTCTGCACCCATAGACCTCCATTGTGAGGTCAAACCCGCAGATGAAAAAAATATCTGCGGGTTTTCTGCGGTTTGTGGTGCAGAACCGCTGCAGTGTGGCTGCCCCCCTGTGCCCCAATCCCACCCCCCCATGCTCCGATGCCACCCCCCCGGGCTCCGACGCCCCCCCGTGCCCTCATCTCCCCCCTTATACTTACCCGGCCTCCCGGTGTCCGTCCGGCCGTCTTCTCCCTGGGCGCCGCCATCTTGCAAAATGGCGGGCGCATGCGTAGTGCGCCCGCCAAATCTGCCGGCCGGCAGATTCGTTCCAAAGTGCATTTTGATCACTGAGATAGGTTATATCTCAGTGATCAAAATAAAAAAAATAGTAAATGACCCCCCCTACCCTTTGTCACCCACATAGGTAGGGACAATCAAAAAATTAAGAATTTTTTTTTTTTCCACTAAGGTTAGAATAGGGGTAGGGTTAGGGTATTTCAGCCATTTTAACCATAAAAAACTTCCTAGAAAACACACAGACTCTGCTTAGAAAACTGCATTAAAAAACGCACTAAAAAACGCATCAAAAAACGCACCAAAAAAGCACCAAAAAAAGGACCTGCGTTTTCTGCCAAGAGCTGCAGCTTTTAGTGCAGAAAAAACAGCAGGGAAATCAGGAACGTGTGAACATGGCCTAAAGGTGAAACCATTTACCAACTGATCTAATTTCATCTTGCCTTCTACTTAAGTTAAACGTGTCTTTTAGATGGTTTCTTAATGAATTGGCATAAACATTTTTTTAAAACATTTTTTTGTAAGTTTCTAATGTCTTATTTTTTAGGTTTTAGAATTTACATTCATACTTGCCAGTTAGGGATGGTTGTACTTTCTAAATAAAATTCACTGTGGGGGGAAAAAAAAGTATTAATTTTCTTGTTTTCCCTCCCCTGAAATGATTAATTGTTCTTTATACTGCATTTTTTTTTTCTTCAAGTAATTTTAGTTTTTGCGATTTACAACCTAAAGTGTTTGTAGAGCGTGCAGCTGTCAAAAAATTAACCAGCTGAGAGCCGTTGTCAGCATTAATTTTGCTCTAATAAATGGCTCTCTGTAGCTATTTAGTGGCTTGTAACCGAGATAAAAAGCTGTTGACCTATGATGGATAATACTGGGTTTTGTTTGTAAGATCTGGCTTGAATTGTCGTCTTAATTTGTTTCAGGTCATATCACAGGATTACTCGAATTCATTATTATGCACTGTGGATAAACACAGCTAAAGGATCAGTAAAGTATCATTGCCAGTAATTAATGGGCTGTTTTTTCTCCTGTCAAGTAGTGAAAACTGAAACTGGAAAAGGACACTAGACATTCAGAATGCCTTCTCCAGGAATTAGCGATTTCACTAATCCCTTACTTCGTAAATATTTATCTCTGAAAATATATAATATATAATGCGTTTATGTTCTAATCTGCTTCATCTTCTCATCCAGTGTAATGGATGTACAAGGGCAGGAAAAAGCTTGTTTGGATTTGTTACCTGTTTACACAAGGGTCACTTGATGATTACAAGAGAGGCATTTGGTGCACAAGTTTATAGCCCTGATGGCGCACATTTTTCCTGCCTTGTTAGCAATTCTGATGTTGTTCTATCATATCAACTTTAAGTCCGTTTTTATTCAGCATTAAGGAGCATTTTATATTGGGCCATTCTCAGGCAAGAGGGTTTTGTCTGACCTGGGAATGTGGATTCTCAAAACCATTGGTCCATATGAACAGTTGTTACGCAGCATGAATAGGCACTGTTAGTGTGGCAGGGCAGATGAGTAGGAACAATGGTGGCAAATGAAGCAGAGCTGAAACAGCGGCAATTTTTGTAGCAAGGTTGTATTACGGCAAGTGGTTCCGCAGGGCTGGATTGCGTCAATTGGTGCGACAGGGCTGGCATCACGGCAAGTGGTGCGGCAAGACTGGCATTGCATCAATTCTTGCGGCAGGGCTGGAATCGCAGCAAGTGGTGCAGCAGGACTGGCATCGCGGCAAGTGGTGCGGCAGGGCTGGAATCACGGCAAGTGGTGCTGCAGGACTGGCATTGCATCAATTCTTGCGGCAGGGCTGGAATCGCAGCAAGTGGTGCAGCGGGACTGGCATCGCGGCAAGTGGTGCAGCAGGGCTGGAATCATGGCAAGTGGTGCGGCAGGGCTGGCATTGCAGCAAGTGGTACTGCAGGGCTGGAATCAAGGCTAGTGGTGCATCAGGGCTGGCATCGCGGCAAGTGGTACTGCAAGTACTGCGGCAACTAATGTACTGGAGTTGTAGCAATGCTGGGATAGTGAGGTCTAGAATGCTAAAGTAGCAGCTGCCGAGGTTGATGCACCAGTCCTAAAATAATGACCATGAAGAGCTTGAAATAGTCAGGGATGTGCAGTTTTTAAATACTCAGGCGGCGTCCCACCACTTGAGACTGGTTATAGGCCTGGGTGGATGACATAATTCGTGCACATCCAGGTACAGTAATATCTCACAAGCCGGAGGGAAAAGAGGACTGGCCTAAGAGACAAGGCAATCTCGCTGTCCATGCAGAAACTCTGGACCAGTAACACATACAAAAAAAAAAGTAACTTTAGTACTTTCATTAAGTGTCAACTCCTCTATTACCTAAAGGGAATTTAATAAAAGCCATAGATCATTTGAACAAATATTCGTTCCTGATCATTGCCCAGAGTTAAACAAGACCTACGATCAAATGTCAAGTGAGAAAATTGTTTTTACCGATTGACCAATTTGTAACGAACATCCCATGTTTTTGTAAACCACGGCCATCTGACCGACCTTTACTACTTATTGAAATATGGTTAATGAATACTGTGCTAGGCATTTGTAAAAATATGGTATGCCCATATATGTGGTAGACTGACAAGCACAGTTCAAGGCTGGAAATATAGAGTATGCTAAAATAATAGAAATGAATCCTCTATAAAGTCCCAGTTGTCATTTATAACCCTATTGTATTTTGTATTATGTATGTTCTGTTCTGATCATTCCCATTGTCTTCTTCTGCCAGGTGTTGGTGCCGCCAGATCTGGGAACTTGACATTTATGGTTGGTGGTGTGGAACAAGAGTTTGATGCAGCTAAAGAGCTATTGACATGTATGGGAGCCAATGTGATCTACTGTGGAGAGGTTGGCACAGGGCAGGTATGACTTACTCACTTATAGTTTTGTTTCATGAGTTAGTAATCTAATCTGACTCTTCTAGAGTTTCCAAACTAATTGACTCTATAAAATGTATTTTCAGGCAGCAAAAATTTGCAACAACATGCTTTTAGCTATTAGTATGATTGGAACAGCGGAAACTATGAATCTTGGAATCAGGTATGTGCAATATATTTGTTTTTTGAGTTGTTAAAAAGCATTTTAAAAGTCTTAATTGAAACAGCTAGCTTATAATACCGTGGTGATATTGATCCCAGAACATATAAGATTTTTATTGAATGTTTGATTGTCAAATGACAATGACTGACTGTTACATTTGCTTTGTTTTTGACGTGTGCCTTGATTACATCATGTCTTGTTTGACCCATTCCCCACCCCCTTGGATTAGTTGTTACCTGTAGGTTAATTAGGCAGGAAGTGATCACTTCCTCTACAGCTCCTCCAATGTAGAAATTAAGCATCACAAATCAATGGCCTGTCGTTAGAATTGGGCAATTCGCTTCACATAACTGTGATCCATCAGCCAGGTCAGTAGTCTCTGGTCTTTGGGCGAGAAGATTGCAAGTCTCTTACCTTATGAGATTCCCTACATACTTATGATTAGCCATGCTAGCGTGACATCATCAATGCGTCATGCTGTGGATCCCCGAAAATAAAAAATTTGCAGACCTGCCATCAAGCAGCCAGAGACTAGTGACCTGGAAGATGGACCAGAGTCCTGCAAATCAATGCACCAAACTTTAGCTGTCAGTAAAATGGACAAATTCTGAAAGCTAACGACATGCACAATTGCGCGATCAAGAGTGAAGTGAAGATGAGATTGGCAGTCACGCTCCAATACTAGGGACTAGAATCGGAGGGAAAAAAAAGCCTGTTTTTACTGTGATTTTCCTTGTGAAGTTTCCGCCTTTTTACCTAGTTTTCGGACAATTGCGGCAAAAACAGACCCATCATGTGAACACAGACTTACAGTGAAATCCTGACAGCTCCTCGGCCCAATAACGGGAGCAAGCACATGGGTTTCTGCTGATGAATAAGAGAGTTTCAGAATTTTCTTCAACAATATCTGTCACATATGAGCCCTCTGAGTAGATTCACACCAAATTTTTCTATTTAAATTTTGAGGTGGATTCACATAAATTCACATCAAAAAATATTTAAAAAATATTTATCAGTTTTTGATGTGTATTTTAAATCAGTTGTGTGTCTAAATCCACATTGAAAAAGACAGTGTGAAGATATCCTAAGTTTATTACATTTTTTACCACAATTTAGGAAAATCATGCTGAAACCCCCTCCTCAAAAAACACTGCCTTGAATCGTAATCACAGCCTAAAGTTCCTAGCCAATTTGGAGGGTGTATAAAAGAAGACTTTTGAAGCTTTTCTCCTTTGTAGTGCTCGTTACCTTTTTTATCACTATGGTCGCATTTTTCCGAGAAGATTTAGAAGTTCGGCACTGCTGATGTTAAATTTTATACTTGGACTGTCTACTAATTAGCTCTGGAAATTGAGTTTTTATTGAAGTGTGAGGTTAGTAAACTATCGTGTGTCATAGAATAATTGAGATAAAATAGAAATTTGTTTTGCATCAGCGATAATTGGTTTATCAATATCCGTAACATTGTAGAAAGCTGTGAGAATATATCTAGAAAGCAGTTGAGGCAAGTAAGAAAAGCCAATACATTTCTGCCTATGATATCTTTGTTTTCGCAAATTTCTGCCTATGATATCTTTGTTTTTCCACATTTGTTACTCGAATACCTGAAAGAAATCCATATATAGTATTTGAAAGCGAATATCTGTTTAGCAGCGTACAAGATTTAGGACAATAATTATTAGAAGTCTTGGATAAGGGTATACATTGTACCTCTAGACCCAGTTTGAATATATATTTATAAGCTCTTTGTGGAGTTAGTTATTTCATTTTATAAAAATCCAATTAATAGTTCAGAAAAAATGGGGATAATGTATGACCGTTCCAATTTTTTTAAATGTGGTTGTCCCACAAAGTGCCCCTAATAACCTGCCTGTCTCACATTACTTTTTTTCCTTATAGACAGCTGGTTTGACAAGGCTACCTAATCTTTGACCACATTTTTCGCTATATTTTAAAGATGAGTTGTCCCTTCTCACGGTGGCTCAGTGGTTAGCACCGCAGCCTTGCAGCGCTGGGATCCTGGGCTCTAATCCCATCTTGGACAACATCTGCAAGGAGTTTGTATGTTCTCCCCGTGTTTGCGTGGGTTTCCTCCGGGTTCTCCGGTTTCCTCCCACATTCCAAAGATATACTGATAGGGAATTTAGATTGTGAGCCCCATCGGGGACAGTGATGATAATGTGTGCAAATTGTAAAGCGCTGCGGAATATGTTAGCGCTATATAAAAGATTATTACTACTTAATGAAAATCTCTGAGTTCCCCCGATTCTTGCACTCTATTCAGTTTTGTGCTGTGTTTCTCCATTTCAGAGCTATTCACAGTTGTTGTGTTAGGAGCACAGTATGTGAAATCTTTGCTTGCAGAGATTATCTGGGTTTTTGCTCAGTCTTCTCTGGGTGCGTGCACTTTCAACCCTCTGAGGGAGCCATGATTGTCAACATCTGAGGGGGAGGGGTAAAAGAGAAGACTCTGCTTGCAGAGATCAACTGGCCGTTTCTTCAAAGATTTCACATACTGTGCTCCAAAAACAACAAATGTGAATATCTCATCTATGGGGTAACACATGGCAAAAAGGAAAAATGTGGTAAAATCAGGGGACTTCGTGGTTTATTACCGGTATTTAGCTCAGTTTTTGGGGGCATGTAAAAGGTCCTCTTTAATGTCACCTTAGTCCATTTTTAGTCATATAAATAATTTTTGGAGGCTCAATTAATGGAGGTTTCCCACTAGGTTAAAGGAAACCTGATTGTTGATACATGCTGCCTGAGCCACAAGTCGCATGTATCAGGCACTGACAGGTTCCCTTTAAACATATATGGCTAAATTCATGCTGTCACCCCCAAAATGGAAGGTGAACCCACCGGCATCAGGGGCTTATCTGCAGCATTCTGGAATGCTGTAGATAAGCCCCATATGTATCCTAAAAGATGAGAAAAAGAGGTTAGATTATACTCACTCAGGGGCGGTCCCGATCCGGTCCGATTGGTGTCGCGGTCCAGTCCGGCCCCTCCTGTTGAGGGCAGAGCAAAGTACTGCAGTGCGCAGGCGCCGGGCCTCTCTGACCTTCCCTGGTGCCTGCGCACTGCAGTACTTTGCTTTGCGCTCAACAGGGCAGACAAAGTACGTCTGCGTCGGAGCCGCAGCGTGAAGAGAAGAAGAGGACGTCATCTGATGAAGATAGGAGATGCCGGACCGCGATGCCCATCAGACCAGAACTGGACCGGGACTGCCCCTGGGTGAGTATAATCTAACCTTTTTCTCATCTTTTAGGATACATCAGGGGCTTATCTACAGCATTCCAGAATGCTGTAGATAAGCCACTGATGCCGGTGGGCTTAGCTCACCTTCCATTTTGGGGGTGACAGGTTCCCTTTAACTCTAAGACGCTGTGGTGGAGAAGCCGCTAGGAAACAGTCTACAGTCTACCTGATTAGTCTCTTGTGTGGCTCCATCCGCGGCAGCTCTTAAAAGTATGTTTTTCTCTGAAAGGCTGCAGTGTTTTAGTCTCAAACATGATCCACGGACGGCATGCATCAGCTGTCACGTTCCCTTTAATTCCAGTCTGTGTGGATCGTTCAATTGCAGAGTAGAATAGAGTTCTCCCCAACTTATAGATTTTGACTTTAATGATTTTTCTATCGTGATCTTGCGACCAGAAATAGTTGTTTGTTGTATAGCCTCTATTGCAGTTGACCCCGGATTTTCAGAATGCATAGTGTGATTACTGCTTTTGTACTTTTTCTTCTGTTGTGACTATATCAAACCCACACGTAATATTAAAATCAAAGCACTGAAAAGAAAATGAGCTTTAACACTTTAAAGCCCTTTCGCGATTCCATTTTTTCCTCATTGAAATTATGACAAGCGATTCAGTGTTTTATTTCATATTTTGTAACAATAATGGCTTTCTTTTATGTTATTTTTATTACTGCGGGGAGAATGTTCCCAATTGTAAACAGTAGCGCTCACACAGCAAAGCCATTGGCAGCCTATTATGGGGACTGACAGACTGTCATCATTTTGATAGCTTCAGCAGTATATCTCTCGAACAGCAATGGGCCTCTTATGCAGAAAGTATCATATGTTCCCAGCCAATTTACAGGGGAACAGCAATAACATTTTATCATGGTTGAGAGCCCAGTAGCTGCTTCCTATTAAACTTGCCCTTTCAGATACCTGTCTCGGATTAATTTGTTGATTTCAAATGGAAACTCAGTCTTCTCCAATGAAGCATGACTTTCTAGGAAAGACTCGTACTGAATGACAATTATATTCCAGCCGGCTTTAGACCATTACATGCTTTGGTCTTAGAGGAAGACAGAGGACTTCAGTAACTGATTTTAATACCATGTCTAATTTTCACTGTCAGTTATGTGGAAACCAGTAGGAAGAATACAGAAAAAGATGAAATGCAAAATGCTTCCCGCTTGCTCTTTTAATGGTACACTTGCTTTCAAAAAAGGGCTTAACGCCGTACAGGTTTTCAGAAGGAAATAAGCATTTGCGGGGGATATGTCATACTGCGAGTATAAGCTGACTTGCTTTATCAGAGTCTTCCCAGTGACTATCTAGTAAATTTTTAGCTCTGTAATTAATTGTTAAAACTATGTGTCAAGAATTTTGTTTATTTTTTTTTTCTTCCCGCCAGCATCATCTCTTTCAACGCTACCAATTTATTTTTCTTGCGGTATTTATTTGATGTTGATGAAGCTGTGCCGGTATCGCAGGATCTTCAGATGTAATAGGTTCTCTGGCTGACAGCAAGAAAATTAAAATAAACTGATCCTTAGGCTTGTTAAGTTGGAAGTGCACCAAATGTCAATGGATAAGGAAATTTACAGGAGGCAGGAATGGCTTCGTCATTCTGCTCTACCCACGGTTTCTTGCCATAAAAAATGAAACAAGATGTTTATTTGCAGATTTTCTGGCAAATATGGCACTACTGTGCCTTTCTCCTTTTACTTTTCCATTCCGAAAAGTAAAGTAGTTGCTCCTTTGCCTGTGTAATAAAACATTTTAACTTGAGATGTAGTAATTGTGGGGTAAAGTGGTATTTATCACTCAGAATCATTGTATTTATTATTTATTGTATTTATTATGCTCTGCTTATATAGCACCATCATATTCCACAGCACTTTACAGGCATTATCATCACTGTCACCATTAGGGCTCTGTCACGAACAGACACAGGTATGTCCTGCGGACAACACAACATATAGGCACAAGGGGATGATAAAGGGAGAGGAAGGCCCGATCGGTAGGGAGAGGGGGATGGGACACCTCCTGACACCAACCTGTGCCTGTTCGTATTCTCCCCTAATGCCCTATGCAGGTCCATAGCCATCATTCTCCCTCCACCGTCATGTACCTGGTCCCCTGACTGTCACCTCTGCTAACCCTAGCTAGTACACTGGCCGGCAAGGATGCTAGCCTTGCCACTGCAGGTAATATAACACAGGAAAAGAGACAAACAAGGAACTGGCAAAATACAGCTTAGCTCAGAATCTGCTGCTAAGCTCCACAGCAGCAGAGTGAACGGCACCAGATAAACTGGACTCCAACAGCGGCAATATCACAGCCAAAAGAGAACTCCACACACCTAGCTGGTCTGCATAGAAGTACCTCTATAACCAGCAATCAGCTGATGGGTCATGTGGCTATTTAAAGGAAGGTGAGAGTGATTACCTAGAAACATCAGCTTACTAGCCTAAAAGAAACTTCCATCAGGGGACTGATATTAACTCTTTGAATACCAGCAAACCCATAGCTGCCACCAATCCCTTAATGATTCATGACATTATCCCCTTTTCTACAAGGGACCCCAAGACCCTTAAAGCCAGACTTGTCTGGAAATGATGTATGGCAGGAACACATCAAAACACTAGCATTCACCTCCATAGTCACCTGGTCCTTAAGGTCATAGCAAACACAGACTGACAGTAATGGTAATAACGTAGGCTCCGGAGGCACAACAAATCTCCTTAGCGATGACATATGGATATGCTTCACTGGGGGTTACTCCCAACTGGAAAGTCCCAGGGCTGAGAATGGTCGCCACCCTATACAGACCGATCACCCTACCACTCAGAGTCCCAGATGCATACTTCCATCGGATGTTTTTAGTGGACACCCACACTTGTTCACACACAGGTCAAAACCTAAAGGTTTAGTATGATTATGTCTCCCCGTGTCACAAAACTCTTAACCTCAGGATATTCAGTGGGAACCAACACCCTCCCCTGACCAATCTTCCCGGGAGGACACCGAGGTCTAGAGTTAACCTAAGGTGTGTGTGTGTGGAGTCTTGCCCCAATTCTCCTTTAACACCTTAATTACCTTAACTGGAGAAGAAGAGGTAGATTTAACACAGACTCCAGAGGTAGTAGCACGCAGACAACTGTTTTTCCAAACATTGCTCCAACTAGCTATTTCTCTGGACCACAAATCAATGACCAGATTGTGTTTCTTCAGCCAGTGAAGGCCTAAGACGAAGGGAGTAAGCAGACCCTCCCAAGATGTAGCACGAAAGGAACTCTATTTATATATGGAGTCCCTGTGCGCAAGTTCACATTATGTATGACTTGGGTCAAACACTTCTGGCTGAAAGGAGCAGAATCAATAGCAAGAACAGGAATGGATCTTGCTAGCAGCTACCAATTTAAATCATTGATCTGAGCAAAGTGAGAATCTGCTAGACTGACTCCAGATCCACTATCCACACAAACCGGAGTAGTCTCCGTTTTCCAGGCAACCACTATTTCAGCAGAAATGGTGAATGGAGATGTAGAAATGGAGGAAATGTATACACACATTGAAAACAAGCATAGAGACACCAGCACTAAACACAATGTGCATATCTTGATGAATCCACTGCAGTCTGGAGCTCTTCGGCTTCACGGATGCAGGTGCAGCAACCCAAACATACAATGTTATCAGTAATCCGAGTAAATAGTTGAAGAGGAGACACTCTGCTTTTCGGGAAAAAAAACGTCCATTTTGCGTGCTCCTTATTCTTCAATGGGTCAAGGACCTGAACCTGTTGAAGCGTAAAAAGCACACAAAACGTCCGTCATCCACAGCGGAACTGACTCCTCCACTTCCACCATTTTAATTTTGATGATTTGAATAAACAAGATTTTTTTTTACCTTAAAGCAGAGTGCCATCTCTTCACTTTACTCAGATTCCTGTATACACGCCTTGATAGTATCCCTCCACATGACCAGGGGAACACAGCTTATGAGATGGAGTAATAGGTTTGGTGCAAGGTGGACAGACCTTTAATGTAATGATCTGTAAGACCACAGTAAAAACATGCCCACATCCCACGGTGAACTGTGGGCAACCAAGTATGAAAGGAGACACACACCCCCTTCCCACCCCAACTGCATGGGTTCGTCATACTGCACCTTTATTACCTCCTTTCTAGGAAGAACAGCAGGGGGGCAGAGTTTTTGTAGGTCTCTCCCTGAGGCGTCTATCCACCCTGGTAGCAAGGGCAATGGTGGCCTCCAATTACCTTGGAGTAACCTATTGAACCAGAGAATCTTGAAACCTAGCTAGATCATTCCACTGCTTCATCTTATGGAGTTTAGACTCAGCCAGGGAGATGCCATCAGGATCGTACACCAGGGGCAAAGCTGAAAAAACTTGTCCACCGACGGCAAATATGGAGAGTTGGTCGGCGGGTAGAAGGCGCATGACTTGGGATCACCCCCAAGAAGGGAGGCCACAATCCCCTAAATTTGTACTTCACTCTATGAGGAATGAGGATGGAGCCTTAAATCTAATTTACAGACTTCCCTGAAAACTGTAAATGTATCTCTCCCTCCAGAGAAACTGTTGGGGAGAGATACAGGTACTTCTCACAAAATTAGAATATCATATCAAATAGTTAAATTTTCAGTTCTTCAATACAAAAAGTGAAACTCCTAAAGAGTCATTACAAACAGAGTGATCTATTTCAATGGTTTATTTCTGTTAATGTTGATGAATATAGCTTACAGCCAATGAAAACCCAAAAGTCATTATCTCAGTAAATTAGAATACTTTATAACACCATCTTGAAAAATTGGTTTAAAATCTGAAATGTTGGCCTACTGAAATGTATGTTCAGTAAATGCAATCAATATTTGGTCGGGGCTCCTTTTGCATCAATTGCTGTATCAATGTGGCGTGGCATGGAGGCATCAGCATGTGGCACTTCTGAGGTGTTATGGAAGCCCAGGTTTCTTTGATAGCAGCCTTCAGCTAGTCTGCATTGTTGGGTCTGGTTTATCTCATCTTCCTCTTGACAATACCCCATAGATTGTCTATGGAGTTAAGGTACCTTCACACTAAGCGACGCTGCAGCGATACCGACAACGATGTCGATCGCTGCAGCGTCTGTTTGGTCGCTGGAGAGCTGTCACACAGACAGCTCTCCAGCGACCAACGATCCCGAGGTCCCCGGTAACCAGGGTAAACATCGGGTTACTAAGCGCAGGGCCGCGCTTAGTAACCTGATGTTTACCATGGTTACCAGCGTAAACGTTAAAAAAACAAACACTACATACTTACCTTCAGCTGTCTGTCCTCCGGCGCTCTGCTTTCCTCTGCACTGTCAGCGCCGGTCAGCCGGAAAGCAGAGCGGTGACGTCACCGCTGTGCTTTCCGGCTGGCCGGCGCTGACACAGGATGCAGGAGGAGTGCAGAGAAGCACAGCACCGGGGACAGACAGCTGAAGGTAAGTATGTAGTGTTTATTTTTTTAACGTTTACGCTGGTAACCAGGGTAAACATCGGGTTACTAAGTGCGGCCCTGCGCTTAGTAACCCGATGTTTACCCTGGTTACCAGTGAAGACATCGCTGGATCGGCGCCACACACGCCGATCCAGCGATGTCAGCGGGAGATCCAGCTACTAAATAAAGTTCTGGACTTTCCTCAGCGACCAACGATCTCCCAGCAGGGGCCTGATCGTTGGTCGCTGTCACACATAACGATTTCCTTAACGATATCGTTGCTACGTCACAAAAAGCAACGATATCGTTAACGATATCGTTATGTGTGAAGGTACCTTTAAGGTCAAGCGAATTTGCTGGAAAATCAAGCACATTGATACTGTTGTTTTTAAACCAGGCCTTGGTTTCTTTGCTGGAGAATGAAATTTCTATCTCCAAAAGGGTGAGGGAAGCATGACGTGTTCTAAAATTTCCTGGTAGACTGCTGTGCTAACTTTGGTCTTGATAAGCACAGTGGACCTTAACCAACAGATGACATGGCTCCCCAAGCCATCACTGATTGTGGAAACGTTACACTTGACCTGAAGCAGCTTGGATTGTGTGCCTCTCCAAATGCCTTTCCAAATGAAATTTAAAATTTACTTTTATCTGAAACCAACACCTTAGACCAATGAGCAACAGTTCAGTTCTTTTACTCCTTGGCACAGGTAAGACGCTTCTGGCGTTGTCTTTGAGTCATGAGTGGCTTGACACAAGGAATGCGACACTTGTAGCCCATGTTCTGGATACGTCTGTATGTGCTGGCTCTTGAACCAATGACTCCAGCAGCAGTCCACTCCTTGTGAATCTCCCCTAAATTTTGAATGGCCTTTTCTTAATAATTTCAAGGTTGCGGTTATCCCGGTTGTTTGTTCACCTTTTTCCTATTGTCACGACAGCACCCATTACGAGAGAGGGGATCCACCCACCATCAGGACAGGAACCTACAGGTTAAAAAGGATCGGTCCCCCTCACCTCTACAGTTTAGGTTCCTGTCCTGCACGGGAGCCTGCAGGTTGAAGACTCACCCAGGTCCATCAGCCTCTGCGCGGTCTCTGCGGGAACGGCAGAGACGGGGGCACTGGAAGCAGCATTGGGGGTGTACTGCTCGCAGACCCTTCCTCGACTGGGCACAAGGATGTCGCGATCCCAGGGGCCGGGGAATGCCGCCCTGGGTCACGTGAGCGCAGCGCAGCGCTGCTTCGGCGCTCATCCAGGGAAGACAAAGCGCTCGTGACCCAGAAGTAGTTGCAGGTAATTCCAGGGGAGGAAGTGCACTTCATTTCTTAAAACAGCCGGAACAGGTAAGCAGTGTGCGGCAAGATGTCTTCTGTGGGGGACGCAGAGGACCTTCAGGTGGAGGTGCCTGAGCAGCACAGAAAGAGCGGTAGCAGCCATTCAAGGAGCAGCAGCGGTGTGGTATGGGGCAGCAGCGTTCGAATGCCCCAGCGTTACGTGACAATTCACCTCCTATGGAACCGGTACTCCTTTGATCAGCGTTTGGTGAGTGTGTGATCTACACCTGGTAGCTGATTTGTTTCATTTCTTGTGTTTTGTTATAGGTTAAAAAAAACAACAAAACCCAAACACAAGGAATATAGCTAAAAAAATGGAGTATACAAATCCCAAAGATCATAATCGTATGGAAAAAGACTTTATTTTTACAAAAATACATATCAATCAATAGTAAATGTTCGCACCCATACAGGTAGGAAATACGGAAGGAAACTGAAGGTAAGCTGGTTCACATGGGAAGAGCAGAATACATCCAGAGCAAGCAGTCAAAAAAGCTTGACCGCGAAACGCGCGTCAGGGGGCCGCTGGGGCAAGTGGGAGAGCCGTCCGGTCACGTTATGGGTAAGCATGCATAGATAACCAACTTACTAAGGAGTGTTTTTTGTGGGGTACTGCCTTTGGCACCCCTATACTATATTGAAACTATCCTTGCCACGTGGGTTTTTCTTGGAATAGCGATACATATATGCTAGCCACCTTAGGGAGAGACCCAAGTTGGGCTAAATGTAGCGGGACGAAAGAGACCGAAAAGCCCTCTACTTAAAGGAAATACATAGTGGATGCTTTCCTGAAACGGAAAGTACTTGCAAGCAGCATAATACAAAGAATAGCAGGAATAGCATAATTGTTGTTGGTGTGCTTGCCCTGGATGTATTCTGCTCTTCTCATCTGAACCAGCTTACCTTCAGTTTCCTTCCGTATTTCCTACCTGTATGGGTGCTAACATTTACTATTGAGTGATATGTATTTTTGTAAAAATAAAGTCTTTTTTCGTACTATTATGATCTTTGGATTTTGTATACTCCGTTTATTTGCTGTATTCCATGGTTGTTGGAGTTGTCCTGGTAACCCAGTGAGTCTGGGTACTAATTTTGGGAGAGCTCGATTTTTCTGCTCTTGGCCACATACTAAGACTGTGCTTCATAATTTGTTGTTTAAAAACCAAACACAAGCAGTGTGCATTATGCACAGTACCCTTACCAGACAGCTATGTTAAAAAGCTTTGTCAGGCGTGTATTTGCCGTGCTTTAGAGGAAGAAGCTCCCCTCCCTCCGTACATCGGACTTTAGAGCGGTTATTAGGGGAGAAATCAAATGTTCCCTGAAAAGCAAACTGCATGAAAAACCTAGTGTGGGCTTATTGTCTGATTCCAGCCCATCTCTACAAGAGGGCGAATGTTCAGACTCTTCATCACCATCCTCTTCGGATGAGGAGGGAAGACCATGCTTTTCTGTAGAAAATATGGATGTGTTAGTGAAGGCGGTTCGCACAACCATGGGGGTTGCAGATAATAAGGAACCCAGATCCACCCAAGATATCATGTTTGCGGGGTTATGTCAGAATAATCGCAAATCCTTTCCGGTGGTAGACACAGTTAAAGATCTTGTTAGGCATGAATGGGATAAACAGGATAAGGGGTTTTTACCATCATCCGCAAAAAGGAGATACCCCTTTGATGATGAACTTTTGTCTCAGTGGGTAAAAGTCCCTAAGGTGGACGCAGCTGTGGCTTCCACATCAAAGTCAGCCACTCTACAACTGGAGGATGTAGGCCTTCTCAAGGATCCATCTGACAGAAAAACAGGCATGTTCTTAAAGAAGGTTTGTGAGTTGTTATCCGGAGCATTTAAGCCTGCAATCGCTATTACCTGTACTGCCAGATCTATTATTGTCTGGGTAAGTCAGTTGGAGAACCAGCTAAAAGCTAAGGTCCCTAGAGATAAACTGCTGGACTCTCTATCTCAGATTCGTGAAGAGGTAGCGTACTTTGCGGATGCATCGGTAGACTCTTTAAAGTTAGCAGCCAGATCGGCAGGTCTTTCAAATGCTGCCTGGCGGGCTCTCTGGCTTAAGACTTGGAAGGGTGATGCTCAAGCCAGAGCAAAATTGTGTACTATTCCATGCAGGGGTGAGTACTTATTTGGCCCTGTGCTGGATTATATCCTTGCAAAAGCAGAGGATAGGAAAAAGGGATTTCCTAAAGTATTTAATCCTACTTTCAGAAAGCCTTCAGAAGACGTATGCCTTTCCGGAGGTCTTATTCAGACCGAGATTGGGAACCGGTGGAGCCAAAGAAAAAAGGTGCATACTTCGGTGGCTCTTCATCATCAAGACGCAGACGCAACTACAGATAAAACAGACCACCCAGTGGGTGGTAGATTAAAATATTTATTTAACCAATGGGCCAAGATAACATCCAGTAGCTGGATCTTGGGTATAGTTGCATCAGGATTGAAATTAGAATTTCGTGAAGTACCTCCGAGTTATTATGTATTGACTAATTCATTCTTCGGACCAACAGCAGGCCTTAGAAATAGAAATTCAGCAGTTGAGAAAAAAGGAAGTTATTGTAGAAGTACCAAAGGATCAAGAAAGGGAGGGATTTTATTCTCCTCTTATTTTTGATTTCCAAGCCTGATGGATCCTTTAGGACCATCATAAACTTGCGAAAATTTAAATAAATTTCTCCAATATCGTGCCATTAAAATGGAGTCCACTAGGTCGACAACTAAACTTCTATTTCCCAGGTGTTACATGTCTGTGCTGGATCTAAAAGATTCGTACTACCATCTACCCATTTACAAGGATCACCAGCAGTTCCTCAGAATGGCGGTACGGCTAAACGATCAGGTTAGGCATTTTCAGTTTACGGCAATGCCTTTTGGCCTATCTATGGCCCCGGGGGTATTTACTCAGATGATTGCAGAAGTTATGGCCTACGTCAGAGAAAAAGATACCCTGGTTGTACCCTACTTGGACGATTTCCTGATAATTGGAAATTCGGTTATCCAATGTAAGGCCCGCTTAAACTCTACAATATCATCTCTGCAGGACCTTGGTTGGTTGATCAACCTAAAGAAATCAAAACTAGAACCCTCAACGCATCAAGTTTTCCTCGGTATTCTTCTAAACTCGGAAGATCAGTTATGTTTTCTACCAGAAGACAAAAAACAAAGGATTATTCACAAGGTCACGGCAGTGAGAAAAAATCCAGATCTAACTTTATGAAACCCAATGTTCCTGCTGGGGTCATTGACATCATGTATACCGGCTGTTCAATGGGATCAATCCCATACTCGTGTACTACAATCCGAGATCCTCGAGGCAGAAAGGAAGCTTCAAGGTCGCCTAAATGGAAAACTCAGGCTATCAACCACCACTCTCAACGACCTAAAGTGGTGGCTGGACATGTACCATTTGTCAAAGGGGGTTCAATGGGGAATCATACCGGACAACACAGTCACAATCGATGCCAGCCCATTGGGTTGGGGAGCTCACATGGGGTACGGTCTGGCCCAAGGGCGGTGGTCAATCCTAGAATCCCAAAGTTCTTCAAATTTGAAAGAACTTGCAGCAATCAAATATGCATTCCTTCAGTTTCTACCGGCCCTGCGGGGTTCACATGTACTGTTGCAGACCGACAATATGACAGTGGTAGCCTACCTCAACCATCGGGGGGGACAAGATCACAATCTCTAATGTCCACCACTGCAGAGATACTCACCTTAGCCGAAACTCACTTCCTTTCCCTTTTAGCAGTTCACATAATAGGAAAACCCAATGTGGAAGCAGATTATCTCAGCTGACATTGCCTATGCCAGGGGGAATGGTCCCTGGACAAATTTTCAAACAAATAGTCAGGCTCTGGTTGTTACCAATTATAGACCTGTTTGCTACAAGGAGAAACAGGCAGGTCAGGAAGTTTGCATGGCTTCAGGTGGCAGACAGACCATCCATAGTAGACTCCCTTCAATTACATTGGGATTTCCCTCTAGCATATGTGTTCCTCCCAATGTGCTTGATTCCTCGAGTTCTCAGGAAGATCAGGGAGGAGAAGGCGAGAGTAGTTCTAATTGCCCCCTTCTGGCCGAAGAGACCATGGTTTTCTCTACTCAGAGCGATGTCAGTAACCGATCCTTGGGTGTTACCTGTGAGTCCGGGGCTCCTTTCTCAAGGTCCATTTCGTCATCCCAATATGGAGGGTCTTCATTTGACGGCGTGGAATTTGAGAGGGAGTTGCTAAAACGGAGAGGATTTTCAGAGGCCTTAATATCTACTTTGCTAAATAGCCGAAAAGAGGTTACTACCAAAATTTATTCTAAGGTCTGGAAAAAATTTCTTACATTTCATCAGCACCCTCTAACAGACCATGTTCCAGTTCAGGCTATTCTAGAATTCTTGCAGAAGGGCAGAGAATTGGGGTTGGCAGTTAATACTCTTAGGGTTCAAGTGTCTGCTTTAGGAGCCCTATATAACAGCAATGTGGCGGGAAATAGATGGATTTCTAGATTTATTAAAGCTACTGAGCGTAGTAACCCAGTTCATATTGCTAGATTGCTGCCATGGGATTTAAACTTGGTGTTAAATGCGTCAACACAACCCCCTTTCGAGCCATTAGATTCTGCTTCAATTAAGATTCTAACCCTAAAGACAGCTCTTTTGTTAGCCTTAATTTCTGCTAGACGAGTTAGTGATATCCAAGCGTTATCAGCGGATCCTCCCTATCCAATGGTCTTTCAGGATAAAATTGTTTTGAAACCGGACCCAGCATACTTACCAAAGGTAGCTTCTAGGTTCCATAGGAGCCAGGAGATATATTTACCATCCTTTTACGATAATCCAGTTACAGCAGAAGAGCAGAAATTGCATACACTAGATGTTAAGAGTGCAGTACAGGAATATTTAAATAAGACACAAAGCTGGAGGTAGAGCAGGGCTCTTTGTTTCTTTCCAGAATCAAAGGAGAGGTTCGAGTGTCACAAAAAGTTCTATCGCCAGATGGATCAGGGATGCGATATGTCTTGCCTATTCTGCCAAGGGGGAAACGCCACTAAAAGGCATCGACGCACACTCCACTCGAGCTATGGCCTCATCCTGGGCAGAGAAAACGGATGTTCCCATTGATATAATATGTAAGTCAGCAACGTGGTCATCTCCTTCCACCTTTATAAACACTACCGGCTTGATCTATCATCCAATTCCAGCCTAGACTTTGGGCATTCAGTACTTAGTGCTGTGGTCCCTCCCAGATGAATAGTCTCTGAAGGTCTCTTGTAATGGGTGCTGTCGTGGCGATAGGAAAACCGGGTGTTAATTACTAATAGGATTTTACAGAGTCCACGACAACACCCGCACATTCCCTCCCTGTAGTTACACTGGTTTCCCGCACTCTTTGGAAGGTGTGCTTTTCAGATTTCACTCCGTAGGGGTGATGGTATTTAGTGTTGTTTAAAGAATAATTATCATGTACTAATTCAATGGCGGTATGCCTTGTACTCTGGAACACAAACTGGAGAGGCGAGGGGGACCGCCCCTTTTTTAACCTGTAGGTTCCTGTCCTGATGGTGGGTAGATCCCCTCTCTCGTAATGGGTGCTGTTGTGGACTCTGTAAAATCCTATTACCGGTAAGTAACAACCGGTTTCTACCATACTTTTTCCTTCCACTCAACTTTCCATTAATATGCTTGGATATAGCACTCTGTGAACAGCTAGCTTCTTTAGCAATGACCTTTTGTGGCTTACCCTCCTTGTGGAGTGTGACAATGACTGCCTTCTGGACATCTGTCAAGTCAGCAACCTTCCCCATGATTGTGGAGCCTACTGAAACAGACTAAGGGATCTTTTTAAACATTTAGGAAGCCTTTGCAGGTGTTTTTGTTAATTATTCTAATTTATTGAGATAATGTCTTTTGGCTTTTCGTTGGCTATAAGCATTCGCATCAACATTAACAGAAATAAACACTTGAAATAGATCACTCTGTTTGTAATGATTCTATATAATGAGTTTCACTTTTTGTATAACCGATGATCAGCTGATGAGTCATATAATGGGTAAATAGTTAAAGGAGGTGGGAATGGTTACCAACCAACATCAGCCTAAAAGAAGTTGCCAGCAGGAGACTGACATTAAAGGTACCTTCACACATAACGATATTGTTAACGATATCGTTGCTATTTGTGACGTAGCAACGATATCGTTAATGAAATCGTTCTGTGTGACAGCGACCAACGATCAGGCCCCTGCTGGGAGATCGTTGGTCGCTGAAGAAAGTCCAGAACTTTATTTCGTCGCTGGACTCCCTGGAGACATCGCTGGATCGGCGTGTGTGACACCGATCCAGCGATGTCTTCACTGGTAACCAGGGTAAACATCGGGTAACTAAGCGCAGGGCCGCGCTTAGTAACCCTGATGTTTACCCTGGTTACCATGCTAAAAGTAAAAAAAAACAAACGCTACATACTTACCTACCGCTGTCTGTCCTCCAGCGCTGTGCTCTGCACTCCTCCTGTACTGGCTGTGAGCGTCGGTCAGCCGGAAAGCAGAGCGGTGACGTCACCGCTCTGCTTTCCGGCTCACAGACAGTACAGGAGGAGAGCAGAGAAGCAGAGCGCAGCGCTGGAGGACAGACAGCGGTAGGTAAGTATGTAGTGTTTGGTTTTTTTTACTTTTAGGAAGGTAACCAGGGTAAACATTGGGTAACTAAGCGCGGCCCTGCGCTTAGTTACCCGATGTTTACCCTGGTTACCGGCATCGTTGGTCGCTGGAGAGCGGTCTGTGTGACAGCTCTCCAGCGACCAAACAGCGACGCTGCAGCGATCCGGATCGTTGTCGGTATCGCTGCAGCGTCGCTTAATGTGAAGGGGCCTTAACTCTTGCCAAAGGAAAAGAACTACCATACATTTTAATTGCAGCTGGCCAAGAGCTGCCACGAATCCTTAATGATTTGTAACAGACTCACTATCTAAATTCGTTATCAGTGTGTCTGTGTGGGTTTCCTTCAGGTACTCTGGTTTCCTACAACACTCTAAACATGGGGATAACATACAAACTCCTTGCAGATATTTTCCTTGGTGGGATTTGAGCCCAGGACACCAAGCAAAGCAACAGTGTGAACCACAGCCACCGCTCTGCCCCTGTAGATCTTTGTTTAATTTTAAGTTACAATTTTTAAATAACGGCTTCCCCATATATTTATATATTTTTGGAAGGTATTTAGAACCACCAGTATGGTGGACATTACAACTGGACTTTTCAGACTGCAAATTAGGCATTGGACAGTAATATGGAAATGTATCTTACAGTTATTAGCTTCTTTTTTTTGGCCTTGCTAACTATGTTACTTTGTAGATGTATTGCCATATAAAAGGCAGATTTGTTATCTAGATGTCTGAAAGAGTTTTGTGGTAACTTTAATGGGGACATTAATTGAGGTATTGGTTGTTATTCTGATAAACTAATTTGAGAAATGGAAACCTATTAGAGTAAAGCACCGTAAATGAACTGTAGCTAAAAGAAACTGCGTGGAGAAATTTTGCGGAGAACACAAGGAATAATCTCATACTTATCTTTTATTGTAGCCTAGTTGTTTTATCTACTGGAGATTGAGGAAACCCCTGCTACAGCCAGTTGTCTTAGGGTACCATCACACATAACGATATCGTTGCTTTTTGTGACGTAGCAACGATATCGTTAACTAAATCGTTATGTTTGACAGCGACCAACGATCAGGCCCCTGCTGGGAGATCGTTGGTCGCTGGGGAAAGTCCAGCACTTTATTTTGTCGCTGGCTCTCCCGCTGACATCGCTGAATCGGCGTGTGTGACGCCGATTCAGCGATGTCTTCACTGGTAACCAGGGTAAACATCGGGTTACTAAGCGCAGGGCCGCGCTTAGTAACCCGATGTTTACCCTGGTTACCATCGTAAATGTAAAAAAACAAACACTACATACTTACATTCCCGGTGTCTGGTCATGTCCCTCGCCTTCAGCTTCCCGCACTGACTGGTGAGCGCCGGCCAGCCGTAAAGTACAGCACAGCGGTGACGTCACCGCTGTACTTTACGGCCGCCGCTCAGTCAGTCCTTGAAGCTGAAGGCGAGGGACATGACCAGACACCGGGAATGTAAGTATGTAGTGTTTGTTTTTTTACATTTACAACGGTAACCAGGGTAAACATCGGGTTACTAAGCGCGGCCCTGCGCTTAGTAACCCGATGTTTACCCTGGTTACCCGGGGACTTCAGGATCGTTGGTCGCTGGAGAGCGGTCTGTGTGACAGCTCTCCAGCGACTAAACAACGACGCTGCAGCGATCGACATCGTTGTCGGTATCGCTGCAGCGTCGCTTAGTGTGACGGTACCTTTACAGCCAGATGCAAGACAGTGAGGAGTAGGGGGGAACATGCCTGTGGCTTTGGGATACACAGAAGATCACTTTTTATATGTAACAGGAATGAAAATGGCATCCATACATATATTTTTGGTTTGGGTGATATTTTGAGTACTTCTTAAAATTGGTTGTCTCCGCAGACAGGAGCGCATATTGTTAGAAAATGTCATCAGTGATTTTTCAGACATCGACTAACTACTGTAACACCACCAATTGCGATGAAAATGCCTAGCAGAATTAACTAGAGACTTTCTTAGCACTAATGCCACTTTATTCTAGTAACCACTAGTGGACAGAGCAGTCTGACCCTTGTCAGCTGAACATTGTACATCATTCTACCATTTTTTAAAAACCAACATTTATGAACATTTCTGCACAACCTTTTTTTTTTCTTTTTATCAAGAAATTGAAGAGACACGTATGTCAGGCGTGATACTATCCATGTCATATTAAAACAAATGTATAAAGTGTCTGAGAGGCTTTAATACCAATATTTGTCACCAGGTTAAGTTTGGTATGGATTTAATAATTATTCTCAGCTTGACGGTCTCTACAAAGCGGCCAGCTGTTTTCTGGAATGCAATTAGTACATAGTTCTTTTAAATATTTTGTGATGCTTGAGAATCCCAGTTAGTGGTGACATTTAGGAATTTTTCCAGCATAGACTTAGCGGTCAATATGGTTTAGTTTATTGATCCGGGTCCCCCATTAGCCACATGCTTAGCCATTCAGCACATAGAAGCATCTTATTTTTAATTATTTGATTTGTGTACCGTATTTTTCAGGATTATAAGACGCACCCCAAATTTTGAGGAGAAAAATAGGACATTTTTTTAAAAAGTAAAATGGTGGTGCTTCTTATAATTCATGCGTCTTATTGCTTACCGTGGGGTGGTGATTGAGGTAAAGCAGGGTCGCTGCTGGAAGAGACAGGAGTGGGGTGATGCCGTAGACTGGTATGAGGGGGTGTTACAATATGCAGAGCGCCGCTTCGGGTGTGCGGTTATGCTGCTGGTGTCCGGTGCTGCTGCTTGTGTCCGGTGCTGTAGGGTGCCCGGAGATGCTGCGGGGGTGTCCAGCGCTGCTGCGGGTGTCTCCGGTGCTGCTGCAGCTGTCTCAGCTGACATTTTGTGACAGGCCAGAGCCCCCGCAGTTCCATGGTTTCCTGTGAGATGGACTCCGGGAAAATGGCCGCCGGGGGCGGCGCATGCTCAGATGGAGATGAGATCTCAGCGCCGGGCACCCTCACAACAGCCCCGGACACAGGCAGCAGCACCGGACACCCCCTCATCCCAGCCTGCAGCATGCACCAACGGTATCGGTAAGGTATTTTCGCATTATAAGACACACCCCCATTTTCCCCCCAAATGGGGGAAAAGTGCATCTTATAATCCAAAAAATGTGGTATTTACAACGATGAGAGATGTCACATTGTTTGTTTGTTTTTTTACATCTTCGAATGAAATACCTGTTTTGGCCATTAATAGAGAAATGAAAAAGGGTAGCATTATTCATGAGACTATGCTTTGTCATGTGTAGAATTTGTTGTACACTCACAGAAAGGTAGTTTGGAAATAGAAGGGAAAAAAGCATTATTAAATGAATGTAATTAAAGACAATGTTCTGATTGGTCTTCATGAGGGGGCGTGAAGGAGTCAGACACTTCTGATTCTTGTAGAGGCGCACACCTCTTCATGAATCTGGTGTTCTGACGAGAGGCGTACGCTACACCTGAAATCTTATGCCAGTCATGGACTAGAGTGAGATTTCTGGTATACGGAAGGCCACAGCTAGTTACAAATTAGACTGATGTGTAACGCACATGCCGCACCCTTGTCGTGCTTCCGCTGGTTGACATGATGTTGGGTTTTCATGCAGCATATTGTTCATCCTACCGACCTCCATGACTCACAAACCTTCAATTTTGTTACCAAAATTGCCTAAATGATCATCTTATTTGCTTTAGCAGAGGATAATGTCTGGAAGGTAATTTCTTGGCTGCAATAGACATGATTTTATGACATAATCCTAGAGGTAGAACAAATGATGTTTCTGCATGGCCAAGCTTTGTTTTATTAGGATCAGTAACCTTATCAGCAGTTGACCCAGAACTCTAGGGCACGTCTGCAAATAGAAGGAGACCATATGTCACATCTCCATGTAAACTGCTTCCTGGGCAGCACCGTTTAATGAAGATTTAGTAATGAGCACATGCAAGAACTGTACAAGGAGACTGCTATCTGGATAGGATCTTGTAAACTGTTAACTGCCAGTTTTACTTTGCCATTAATGTACTTTTCCAGCTCTGTTTCTGTGAGTGTGGGAAGTGCTTCCTTTTTATGCTTGGAAGTATTTTTTCCTATTTCCAGTCTGTTATTTCACTTTATTTTTCTAATTAATTGTAACTGGATGGCACATACAATAAAATTCCTGCATGTCGTGTGCATTATTTATGACATACACAAAAATATGATATCTCCACTATTCATATTAACACATGCTGGAAATTCTATTCTCAAAGAAAAGATTAGTGCGGTTTCTGTGAAGAAGAAAGAAAAAAAAAAGTTCCTCAACATTTTACTTTGGATTGATTTCCAGGTTAAAACTTTGTTACTTAGGAAAACTTTCTTTACACGGTTTTAAACATTGCAGATACCATTTTTTAAAATTTTTTTTTACAGTCCCTGTCCTTCCAATAAGCTTTGCATACATCAACAGTACAGGCGAATATAAGAAACTTTTACAATCTATCATGTCCAAGAAATTAGATTGGTTCTTCACTTATAAGCTGCTTCATCCCCTACCCTTGAACTCATTGTCCGCTGAGATAAAAAAAAAAAAACAGCTCAAATCTGTCTTGGTTAAAGATGGACTGCCAGCTCACTGATGTGCTGAGTTATACCTCTTTTTATACTCTGTGGGTAGAGGAGAGGAAGAGCAAGGAACAAGCTGCACAGTGAGACACATGAAGAAACAGACGGATTGAACTGTAGCATCAAGCAACCATTTTACATCTCTCCAGTGATGGATTCACAGCCACAGAGCTCAGTACTATTTATGATCTTATCCATGCTTATGCTTCCATCTTTGATAGAGCTAAAAAGAGAGCAGGACTCTGTCTCTCTCTCTCTGCGTGCCTTGTATAGGAGAAATTCTAGTATCGCATTTACGCTCACCAGCTCTGAGACCAGTGAAAATCGGAGGGAGAGCCTGTAGAGGAAAAAAACAATTGAAAATGGCAAATATAAATGGTGGAATTTCTCATGACAGCCTTTTTTGAAATTAACTGAAATGAAAGATACGCTTTAAGGGCTCACATAACTATGTAATGGCTTTGTATAACCTCTGAATTTTACATCATTTTAACCCATCAGCATTGTACTCATTTGTGTCCCTAATGTACTTCCTTCTGTCTTTCTTATCTTAATGGGTGACTCTGTTTTTCCATAATCTGATTATGGAAAAACAATCTGTATCTCATAGAACTATGTAAAAAGCAAAACAAAATTGAAAATATATATATTTTTAGATACATCCAATCATGTGAAGTGTTCTGGGTTTTTTCTGTTTTTTTTCCTGTTTTTTTTTTTTTCTGGTTTTTTTTCTTACCTAAATAGAAGTCACTTCTTGACATTTGCTGTGGATATTTAGCTATATAATGAAACCATTCAGGTCATTGTGTAGCATATGTGCTAAATCTCTAAACTGAAGTTGTAAACAAAGAAGCATAACATGATGATGGATTTATGCCTTTTAATTTATATTGGCTAGTCTATCTTTCATATCAATTCCCTACCATTTTTGGACACCTAATAAAGAGTGAAAAATGACATTCTATTGCTTGTGTGTAAAACAATTCATCCGTGTCTGGATGCATTTGGAAATTAATATGCTTTCCTTGACCCTTTATAGATTAGGGCTTGACCCAAAGCTGTTGGCCAAAATCCTGAACATGAGCTCTGGACGTTGCTGGTCAAGCGATACCTATAATCCTGTTCCTGGGGTGATGGAAGGGGTTCCCTCGGCCAATAATTACCAAGGTGGATTTGGAACAACTCTTATGGCAAAGGTAGATTATTATGTAAATTGCGGTGATACATTGTGACTCTGAATGCAAGCTTATTAAATTGACTATGCTGGGTTTATTATGTTTAGAGAAAAATAAAGTGTTTAATCAATTGAGTGCTTTTTGGGTGACTTTCCTATAGAGCTGGTCTCCCCTGAGAAAATAGGTTATTCTTATGAATTGTACTATCCATCAAATTGAATGCGAATTAAACAACATTTTCAGTTCTAGGATGCAGAATTCTCCGATTTCTTTCTAATGAATTAATCATAAATAGGCTTAATAATGTGTTTAGCGTATGTTTTATTTCTAGGAGTTGTCCAATACATACATTCTGATCCATGGACCCTTATTTATCAATATACCGTATATACTCAAGTATAAGCCAAGACCCCTAATTTTTCCACAAAAAAATGGGAAAACTTAATGACTTGAGTATAAGCCTAGAATGGAAAATGCAGCAGGTACCGGTAAATGTCAAAAATAAAAAGATACCAATAAAAGTAAAATTAATTGAGACATCAGTAGGTTGTGTTTTTGAATATCCATATTGAATCAGGAGCCCCATATAATGCCCCATACAGTTCATGATGGGTGCCATAAGATGCTCCATACAGACATTTGCCTCATATAATGCTGCACAAATGCTGATTATGGCCCCATAAGATGCTCCATAGACACATTTGTCCCGTATAATGCTCCACAAATGCTCCACAAATGCTGATTATGGCCCGATAAGATGCTCCATAGAGATATTTGCCCAATATAATGCTGCACAAATGCTGATTATGGCCCCATAAGATGCTCCATAGACACATATGCCCCATATAATGCTCCATAAATGTTGATTATGGCCCCATAAGATGCTCCATAGACTATTATGCCCCATATAATGCTCCATAAATGCTGATTATGGCCCCATAAGATGCTCCATAGACACATATGCCCCATATAATGCTCCATAAATGTTGATTATGGCCCCATAAGATGCTCCATAGACTATTATGCCCCATATAATGCTCCATAAATGCTGATTATGGCCCCATAAGATGCTCCATAGACACATATGCCCCATATAATGCTCCATAAATGTTGATTATGGCCCCATAAGATGCTCCATAGACTATTATGCCCCATATAATGCTCCATAAATGCTGATTATGGCCCCATAAGATGCTCCATAGACACATATGCCCCATATAATGCTCCATAAATGTTGATTATGGCCCCATAAGATGCTCCATAGACTATTATGCCCCATATGCTGTTGCTGCAATTAAAAAAAAGTCACATACTCACCTCTCGTCGCTCAGGCCCCCGGCACTTGCTATAGTCACCTGTCCCCCGTTCCACCATCGGCGCCGCTGTGTCTTCCGCGTCCTCCACAGTGACTGTCCAGGCAGAGGGCGGCGAGCACACTAATCGCGTCATCACGCCCTCTGACCTGAGCGTCACTGCAGAGGATGTAGAAGACACAGCGGCGCTGACGGCGGAATGGGGGACAGGTGAATATCGCACACTGCCCCCTGTCATACTCACCTGCTCCCGGCGCGGTCCCTGCACATCCTTGGTTCTCCGGGCACTGACAGCTTCTTCCTGTAGTGAGCGGTCACATGGTACCGCCCATTACAGTAATGAATATGCGGCTCCACCCCTATGGGAGTGGAGTCGGGTCTATATTCATTACTGTAATGAGTGGGTCCATGTGACCGCTCAATACAGGAAGAAGCTGTCAGTGCCCAGAGAAGTGGGGACGTGCAGGGACCGCACCAGGAGCAGGTGAGTATTATTAGACAGCTGCCGCTCCCCCTCCCCTGCCGACCCCTGGGAATGACTCGAGTATAAGCCGAGAGGGGCAATTTCGGCCTAAAAAAAAGGGCTGAAATTCTCGGCTTATATACTATAGTATATACGGTAATTGTTGTGAATCCCAGACAAAGTTTACATGTATCTAAGACATCAAAATATATCCCGTTAATTAATCTGATGTAATAAGAAGTATACCTTTTGTAGTAACTGTCCAAACAATACGTTGTTCCCAATAATGGCCAAATGTAAAATTGTGCAACCATTGAACAATGGTGATAATTCTCTCATTAGATGTTGTTTACATCTTTTATGCTGACCTAACAATTGTCAGCAGTACATCCACTCATGTAATACAGACATCATCTTGTGTTTTATAATGGACATGAGAGAGAGTGAATCGATCACCTGCATAAAAATACATACCATTATTACAACATATAAATACAGGGTTGTTTCCTTTCAATTAAGTTTCTACCCTTGCTGCAGCTGGTTATAAAATAACTACTGCCCTGTATTCACCTTCCCCTGGTCCACAGGTAAGTCTATGCTTTTACTCCCGATGCTTGGCATTGGCTGCGGCCATGGCCTCATATCGATAGCGCAGCAGCCTTTTATGAGCTCAGTGGTTCTGAAGGGGGTGTTCTTTCTTCACTGAGCTCACTGATTGGGTTTCGCTTTGCCAAGTCAGCATCGCAAACAATGTCAGACGCCGGGGAAGCAGTGGTGGACCTGGGGAAGGCGAGTACGGTTTGTTTTGTTTTATAAAAAACTACTGCCAGGTTAGAAAATGAATTGAAAGGGAGCAATCCCTCTGTTATTGTAGCACTACCATGGTGCCAGTACCTTTTTAACTAACTTAACAGTGTAATATCTGTTTACCAAAGCTGCACAGAGAGCAGTTTCGTGGTATATAGTATATTGCTCATTGTGTAGGGCAAGAGTTAATAAAGTTGGTGCAAGAATGGAAAGTTGTTGGAAGTTGTCATCCCTAACAAAAACTTTGTCTATCGGTTCTGTCTGGAATGCTTCGTTATACTTGCACAATATGATTTTATTTAAATTCAGTAAAGTGTACATAAAGAACTGTGAAATATATCTGATCAGTGATGTTTCTTTTCATTCTTATGAGCCACTCCTTTTCCTTACCGTGCTTTTTAAACTCATCATTCACTTTGAAAAATAGCAAATGATACAAGATAGAGTTTTCTTAGTGAGGAATCAGATTACACACTGTCTACTGAGGTCTAAGGAGAGGTGAAGGGGGAGGAGCAGAGTAAGAGAGAGAAGAGGAGGTAGACACATTGGTGGTGCTGCTGTTTTTTTTGTAAGTTTATATCTTGCTCTAGTGCTGGATTCACTTCTACACTGCTCAGTACTACTGTATAATATCATCCATGCTGTTTCTACTTCTAAACATGCGATACAGAGTGACAGGAGAACAGGAACCCCTGTTGTCTCTCTCTCTATTGTTTATGGAAGACATTTGTAGTAGCTAGTCAGAATTATTAGCTGCATTTGTGTAATAAGCAATATAGGTATATTTTGCCAAGTGGCAACTGGGATATCAAATGCATTAATTATGTACCGACCTTGTTTTGTTAAAAAAAATAAAAATGAAATGTTGGAACAAGTTCTTTCCTTTTTGCAAGGATATTATTTGATGCAAGTCATTTATTTATGTTGTACACTATCGAACATTGTCTACTTGTTTTTATCACAGGATCTGGGTTTAGCCCAAGACTCTGCCACAAGCACGAAGAGTCCAACTCCGCTGGGTTCCCTCTCGCACCAGGTTTACAGACTAATGTGTGCCAAAGGCTATGCCCAGAAGGACTTCTCCTCCGTCTTGCAGTTTTTACGCGAAGAAGAAAATTTGTGAGCATACTTGTTAAACATGTACTATTTTGGGGAAAGTGGTTAGCTTTCAGGTGTATGACAAAATATAAGCCTTTAAGTGAGAAAACCTTTTGAAGAAGTGATGTCTTGAACACTGCAAACCCGTTGTTGAATACTGTTACTGTCTCAATGGTAAAAGCAATATTTTTAATTGCTGTAAAGTAAGGTTCCAAAACCTGCCCTAATGTCTACTTACCTGTTGCTCAGCGTTCAGGGCACTCCTAATCCTGGGGTCACACTCAAAGTCTACTTTTTTTTATACAATTGTTAACTCATCATGTTCTGTTTAGGAAAAAGAGTGTATGTTTGTGTTCTAACATATGTCTGTTACTGTGTTGGATCAGATTCTTGTATTAAGGATTTTTTTCTGGACTTTTCTGACAAAAATGATCATGTTCTCCTTTAATAAACAAATAGGACAAACTGTGTGTCTTGTCTTTCATCACAAGCTGCTGTTTGATGCTGGAACAAAGCAAGATGTTGGAGCAAGAGATCATTTCCATGTATATTCTTAATAAACATTACTTTTTCAAACCTGCTTCCCAATAAATGTAAATTAGCAACAAGAATGTGTCCAAAATTCATGTGGAACTGGCACTTCAGACATAATCATATAACCACCATTCTACTGACAATCCTCAATAGAAGTATGCAGAGATCTAGACTATATAAAAAGTTATAATATTTATTAACAATCCATTAAAAAATAACAGCAAAAGAAAAAAAGAAAACCGCAGACACACACAGAGACACCACAAAATCAGTACATCATTATTTATAACCAGGTATATAAAAAGCCAAATCTATGTGTATAGTTAATAATAAATAATGCTTTTGTACACCAGGCTATAAGGGTATGTGTCCACGTTCAGGATTGCATCAGGATTTAGTCAGGATTTTACGCAGGTAAAATCTGCACCAAACGTGCACCTGAGGTCACTGGCAGGTCACCTGCGTTGTCCTTGCGTTGTTTCTGCAATGTAAGGACATGCTGCGTTCTTAAAAGACGTGCCACGTGTCCGTTTATGCGGGTATGCCGCATGCGTCTTTTATTGCATAGTGGAGACGGGATTATATGAAATCCCCTCCACTATGCTGTAACATCTGGACGCTGCGTGTTTGACACTGCGGCTCAACGCAGCATCAAACACGAAGCGTTTCCTGAATGTGGAAATATACCCGAAGAGTAATTTAGGCAAATAGCAAGAACCTAATAGTCATTGGCAATCCCCTAAGGTAATACATCCATAGAAACACTCAACAGTGGAGGGGTACACCTAGGACCAATAAGGGTATATGTAGTATAGCTACTTGGAGATAATGAGTGGCGTCTCCCCACCCCTACGGGCTGGCTTCTTCCCGGGGGAATTCCCAATAAATGTGCATTTGTTATAACACGTCTTATGAAGGATCCTGTGCATTTAGTACAAAGTATAAGACACCGTTCTGAGCGGGCACCATCCACTAATAAGTAAGGGGATCACCTACTGCATACATAGAGTACAACCATAAAGAAAGAAAAAGTGTATGCATAAGAACAAATGGGATCACTAGATCCAGAAGAAGCACACTAACAGGCCGATTAAAATATACAATATAGTTAGATCACAGTTTCCATTTGTCAGGTATAGACAAGCTGTTATTACATAAGAATGTAACTATGGTACATAACAGTGGTATAAATGCCCATCCAAACCATAGGAAGCCTGTAATTAAGCTACATAGGAGCGATCTGATGATCGCTGCTATGTAGCTGAGCCGATCAGGCTATGCCAGATTCAGGCTATTGAAGCATGGCAAAAGTAAAAAAGAAAAAAAAAAAAAATTTAAAAAAATATGAAATAAAAAAATAAATAAATAAAAGTTTAAATCACCCCCCTTTCGCCCAATTCAAAATAAAACAATAAAAATAAAATCAAATATACACATATTTGGTATCACCGCGTTCAGAATCGCCCAATCTATCAATTAAAAAAAAGGATTAACCTGATTGCTAAATGGCGTAGAGAGGAAAAAATTAAAAACGATAAAAATTAAGGTTTTTTTGGTAGCCGCGACATTGCGTTAACATGCAATAACGGGCGATCAAAAAAATGTATCTGCACCAAAATGGTATCACTAAAAACGTCAGCTTGGTAGGCAAAACATAAGCTCTCACCCGACCCCAAATCCTGAAAAATGGAGACGCTACGGGTATCGGAAAATGGCACAATTATTTTTAATTTTTTTTAGCAAAGTTTGGAATTTTCTTTCACCACTTAGATAAAAAATAACCTAGTCATGTTAGGTGTCTATGAACTCGTAATGACCTGGAGAATCATAATGTCAGGTCAGTTTTAGCATTTAGTGAACCTAGAAAAAAGCCAAACAAAAAACACGCATGAGATTGCACTTTTTTTGCAATTTCACCGCACTTGGAATTTTTTTCCCATTTTCTAGTACCCGTCATGGTAAAAATAATGATGTTGTTCAAAAGTACAACTCTTCCCGCAAAAAAATATGCTCTCACATGGCCATATGGATGGAAAAATAAAAAAGTTATGGCTCTGGGAAGAAGGGGAGCGAAAAACGAACACAGAAAAACAGAAAATCCCAAGGTCGTGAAGGGGTTAATACAACCATTTTGTGATAAATGCAACTTTTGCAACTGGTACTATGTTTGGGCACATTACTTTTTTTTTTAGCACTTTATAGTTCATTTTTAGTAGGAGGTGTAGACAAAAGCAAGGAGTTCATTGTGCTATATAATTACCATGGTACTGTAACTTAATTCTGTGTTTTGATACAATTACAGTGTTATCCAATTTATTGTTTTTTTTTCTGTTTTTTACTACTTTTGCACAAAAAACCACTTGAGCCACAACTCTTTATTTTTTTTTCTTTGTGCAGAGTTGTATAATGATTTGTTTTTTTGCACAAGGAGATAGTTTGTTTGGTACCAATATGGGATACATATAATATTCTCTCTTTTCCTGTTGTTGATGAAAATTGAACAAAACTGCAATGTCATATGATTTATTGTGCATAGTAAATGCATAAAAAAATATGAAAAGGTAAGCGTTTTACAGTACGTGTTCCTTACAAATGGAGCAATACAAAACGTGTTTTATTTGAGGAGGGTTATGTTTTGTTTCGGTTTTTTTGTTTTTTTTTTGTTTGTTTTTTAGCAATCACATTTTTATTATTAAACTGGGATTTGAGGTTTTTAATATTTGATAGCTTTTTTTTTCACACTCTATCAGGCCCGATTGGCGGAGGCTTATGGCAGGCACTTAAACCATTGTTGCATATCAAACATTGGCACCACGCGATCATGCTGTGGTGGTACCAATTAACAAAAGGGAGTTAAGTTTATCAGACAAACTTCTTCCGTGCAATACTTACAGCAGCATCTGACATCACTTTGACACATGGTAAGGTTTTAAAACTAGAGGCTGGACTAGTGATGAGCGAATATACTCGTTACTTGAGATTTCCCGATCACGCTCGAGTCTCCGAGTATTTGTAAGTGCTCGGAGATTTAGTTTTCATTGCCGCAGCTTAATGATTTACAGCTACTAGCCAGCCTGAATACTTGGGGGTTGCCTGGTTTCTATGGAATCCCCACATGTAATCCAGCTGACTAACAGATGTAAATCATTCAGCTGCTGCAAGGAGAACTAAATCTCCGAGCACTTACAAATACTTGGAGGACACCCGAGCATGCTCGGGAAATCTCGAGTAACTAGTATATTCGCTCATCACTAGGTAGAGTACCACAATTGGGATGGTCCTATCCACTGGCTATTGTGGTACAAAGAAATATTTATATTTCCTCTATTACAAATTACTTATTTTAAATCAACACAAATTGCAATAGAGGGTAAACACCATGGGGAAGCCTGTTAATAAAAACTAGCTATGTAGTACTGTTTAAAAAAAATAAAAACATTTCTCCTTAAAACATGGCTCGTCACAGAAGAAATGACTGGAGACCACTTTTCCCAAAGGGGTTGTTTCTGGTTTTAAATACAAATATATGTTTATTATGCGAAATAAGTTCAAGCGAAGTAGCTAATTAAAGGCAATTGCCAAGTTACTGTTGACAACATGCGTGCACATCAAACACCGTGGAGTGAAATTAGAAGATAATATTAGTGCTAAGCACTTAGGTGTAGATAGCTTTTTAACCATTTTTGTTTTTCGATGACTTCTATGCAGATTAGATAAGAGCTAACTGCAGGAGCCATAAAGATCAGCACACCATAATATATACCCTGTAATACTGACAAATATTAGAGTCCCTAGATGCAGAGTTTATAGGGGGCTAAGGTCAGCAGAACCCACCACAAAATGGGTCTGGAACTAGCAACATAACTTAAAGCCCCAGTTGGGAAATGCGGGGCCATAAAGGCAAAAAAAAACAAAAAATCACAATCTTCTAGAAAATATTTTTATTAGCAAGGTATTATTACTGTTCTCTCCATTCCAGTGCCATTTAATTTCACCTATTGGTAGTAAGTAAAACTCTGAGTTTACAGTTGTTACCGATTTTTTCCTTGGCATTGCTATATGTATACTTGCTTTTGAACCCGTTCTACGCCCAGGTGGCGAGCATTGTTATTGGTACATTTTGTGCTATATTAAAGGGAACCTGTCACCAGAAATAGCGCTGTTAACCTGTAGATATGCTGCTAATCTACAGGTTAACTGCATTATTATGCTGCTGGCGCCTGCACGCAGCCAAATGCAGCAGGGAGAAAATGATCTTGTCCCTGCAGCATTCAGTTTCAATCATGGGGGTAAAGCCGGTTCAGTCACCGGTCTGAGTATACAGAGCTGCGGCTTTAACCTGTGTCCTTGGCCCTGACTGACAGCCGGCCTCAATGTCATTTAGCTCCTCGGTCAGCCCATGCCGTGACTATGCTCGGTGCGTATGCACTGTTGACAGTGCATTTGAATACTTCACGGAAATGGAAGAGTTTGTGTCTCTTCTCTCTCTTAGGTGAAGATGCTATTGTAACCAAAGTCCTGGAGATGATGACAATGCACAGGTGTCGGAGGCTTCTGACAGAAGGACACATCTCCGGTTATATTATCGATTTGTTGGATTCTAATAAAAAACAGCAGCACCGTCCTAATGTTGTGGGCGCAATACTTCCACAACCAACCAGCCAAGAAGCCTGGACGTAGATCCAAGGTGTAGAAATTTACAACCACTAAAGTGAAAATATGTGTTCTCCAAGGAATGAATAATTCCCATACAATATCCCTGTGCCAGACATGGGGGAATAACCAGTAGTGACCAAACCTGGCACACATCTGGAATCCCAAGGTGGAAAAGTACAGAAGGAACCACAAATAGTCGTCCTCCAAAGTCCCAAGCCAGCACTCTTCATCCAAGAAACTGCAAAAAGCCAAAAACATCAGGAGATAAAATGAGACCTAAAATAATGTGCAAAGCTTATACTAAAAAGAAGCAACATGGCCCATACAGAACAATGATATAACTGTATAGAAAGAAAAACAAATAAAGTCCCTAGTTAGTTATATCAATGAAGTCCAGATAGATTTATGTCAATGCTCGGAGTGAAACGAGTGTTGTCCGTACATAGGAGTATGCCCTTCACTACCACGCTGTTACTTTTATCTATCTCGAAATAAAGTCTCTAAATTTTATGCATAGGTGAGTGCCACAATTTATTCTACAAATCTATTGGATCATTTGCAGTAGTGTACAGCGCATATAAAAAGTTTACAAGCTCTACTTATGATGTCAGGTTTTGTCATGTAAAAAAAAAAAATCATACCAAGATGATTAATTTCAGAACTTTTTCCACCCCTGTCACCCATAAATTACACAAATCCATTGAAAAATAAACTGAAAACTGTTCGGATGGAAAAAGAACTGAAATAATGTTGTATAAATGTGAACACCCTTAAATTAATACTTTGTTGTAATGCCCTTTGAATTTATGACCGCATACAGTCTTCTAGGGTAGCAGTCTATCAGCATAGCACATCTAGAATCAGCAATATTTGCCCAATCTTCCTTGCAGTAGTTCTCCAAATCTTGCAGATTGCGAGGGCGTATCCTGTGTGCAGCACCCTCTTCAGGTAAACCCACAGATTTTCAATTTGGCTCAGGTCTGGTCTGTGACTTGGCCATTCCAAAACATCTTGAAAAGTCATTCTTTTGCTGATTTGGAGGTACAGGTGCATCTCAAAAAATTAGAATATCATCAAAAAGTAAATTTATTTCAGTTCTTCAATACAAAAAGTGAAACTCATATATAGAGTCATTACAAACATAGTGATCTATTTCTGTTAATGTTGATGATTATGGCTTACAGCCAATGAAAACCCTAATGTAGTCATCACAGTAAATTAGAATGCTTTATAACACCAGCTTGAAAAAATGATTTTAAAATCCGAAATGTTGGCCTACTGAGAACAAACAGTTTAAGACAGCAAAGACTGACAAAGAGCAGAGGTGGCAAAGTACTGATTAGCCAGATAGATGACCCTGGCTGCTGCATTAAGGATGGACTAGTGAGGGGAGGGCAATTAAGAGAGCATTACAATAGTCAAGGCGGGAGTGGATCAGGGCAACAGTGAAGATTTTGTTTCCATTGTGAGAAACGGACGAATTCTAGAGTTCGATAGGTGCAAGCGACAAGAGTAGGCAAGAGATTGTATATGGGAAGTGAAGGAAAGATTGGTGTCAAACATAACACCCAGAACCGAGACAGTGTGCCTGCTGCTGGGGTGTTACTGTGGTGGACGACAGTAGACTTCGGGAGCAGAAGTTCAGTTTTGGAAAGGTTGAGTTTCAGATAGAGCAGACATGATGTTGGAGACTGCGGACAGACAGTCAGTGGTGTTCCGTAGTACAGCGGGGAAAAGGTCAGAAAATGGCACCAATAAAAATGTTAGCCAGCCACATAAAAAAACAAGATTTTTTTTACCAGTTTAAAAAAAAAATGAAACTTTAGAAGTTTGGTACCTCTTTGTAATGTGGAGAAAAAATGAACACTTTAACTTTTTTCACAATTTCCCTCCCCCCTCATTTTCCAGTATTTGAAATGGTAAAATTAATGGTGTCATTCAACCCATCCAGCAAAAAACAAAACCCTGATATAGCTATGTCGACAGAAAAATGAATATTATGACTCTCCACAGGAGGGGAGGAAAATAACAAAAGTGCAAAAATGGAAACATCGCCCGGTCAGGCAAGGGGTTATTACCATATATGTCTTGTTTGCCTAACAGTTTATATAAGGAAATATACACTCAAAACTTTTCTTGAATTTCACTAAGCACTCTAGTTTGTTAGAAAATTCAATGAAATATTGCTGTATGGTATGAAAACCCTTTATATGCTGAAAATCCTATCACAACCGCTAGGTGGCCTCAAATGTAGCATATACTCGAATTTTACAAAAATCTGTATTCTACAGAGTTTTTGTCATTTGCTCTATGTGAATTTAGCAAAATGGTGCCATTCAGTAAAAGGTAAAAAGCAAAACTAATATCACACTGCTTGCCTCCATGGCCACTTTCGCTGCTCATTCTCCCTTGTATGGTTCTCGGTGCATCTTCTTGCCGCCACCTTGCGCTACATCTTCATGCTATGCTAAGACTTCAATCTTCTGGTAGGCTTGGTATGACTCTGCACATGTGTAAGGTCCTCGTGGCTTGAATTCCCGCGACCTTACAACATGAGGACAGTACAGGGGACAATGAGAGATGAGATGAGTATTAGTAGTTTGTTTGTTTGTTTGTTTTTGTACGGTTCACATTTATTATGACCTAGGATTTTTAAAGACATATCATAAATAAAATAAAAAAGCATACAAAATTACCACTGAAAATACGGCCAGGCCCTGTGTATGATGTTATAATGGCTAAGACATTTTTTAGAAAATCGATTTGGGTTCAGTTTTTGCATAGAATTAAGTTTAGATTTGCTTTTGAGGGTGGATATACAGTATATCAGTGAAACGTTCATGTATTCTGAACCCTCATTATTGCAAATCAAGGAGAGTGGGGTAAATGCTGCATAAAGCTGTGTGCGTGCCTAGGAGAACCAATTGAACACTAATGGCTGAGTCAGTTCCTAATAGGGATGTGTTCCTAATAGCATATGAATAGAGTCGGCCTTGTAACTAATTTACATGTCTTCTTTGATATTGAAATAACACAATTGCCAAACTGTCATTGGATTATTGATTGTTGATAGGTAGCTGGGTCCTTCTATAACATTCCATGCTTTTAGTAAAACGCTATTAGAAAAGTAAAGATGCTTAGTGCAGCTTGGAATATATAATAAAAGTAGAGTTTCTGATGAAAGTGCACTGGTTGATTAGAGTAAGTAATAAATGGAAGTAATACATTATTTCAAATCAGACTCTAAGGCTAAATTCCAACGATGAGTTTTGGTGCGTTTTTGACTGTGTTTTTTCCCAAGGTCAAAAACTCTGCGTCTTAAGGTACCTTCACACTAACCAACTTTGTAACGATAACGATAGCGATCCGTGACGTTGCAGCGTCCTAAATAACGATATCGTTGTGTTTGACACGCAGCAGCGATCTGGATCCCGCTGTGATATCGTTGGTCGGGGCTAGAGGTCCAGAACTTTATTTGGTCGTTAGGTCGGCTTGTATCGTCATGTTTGACATTAAAAGCAACGATGCCAGCAACGATCAAAGGGGGGCGTCGCAGCGTCTCGTTCTAGCCAGGTAGGCGTTTAACATTACAAAAGGAGACACCCTCAGTCGTGATGGCAAGGGAGGTGGCAAAATTACAAATCGACCCGCCTTTACATTAGGTGACGTCTTTTCAATTTTAATTAAAAAGGAGACGCTATAACGTACATCACATAAAAAAGGAGACGCCATACAATACTGACATTATAAAACGGGACGCCTTTTAATAGGATTTCATTTTAAGGAGATGCTATCGTGACATAACATAAACAAGTACATACCAAAACGAGACACCTTTTTATACATTACAAAAAGAGTGCTTTTCCAAAACATTTAATTCAATTAGAAAGGTGACGCTTTTCATTACAAAAGGTGACGGCCTGGGAGGTGTCATGTACATTAAGGGGGCTTTATTAAGAGAGCTCTATAATTATAAACCAATACATTACATTAATTAAAAAAGGCCTGCAATGACTGGCTATGACACCGTCTTCCTGTGAACGCTGATTGGCCACAGCGGGATCATCTGTAGCTGCGTTCCGAAATATAAACCGCGACTCTATACAGTCCTGCCTTTGGAATCACTTTTGCGTCCTCCGCTACCTGTGCGTCCTATTTTGCAATCCAGAACTCTGCAACGTCTTCGTTCTGTGTCTCTCAACAGTGCTATCCAGAACTCTGCAACGTCTTCGTTTTGAATCCTATAAGAGTATCAACGGTAAGTTATATTTTTGTGCTGATTGTTTCATCCGCCATGCAGCAATGGTAATTTATGTGTATTGTAGAGTGATGTATACGAGATCTCTGCAGAGATCCATTTGAGCTTGCAACTTTTTAAACAATTACGCTGTTGCGCTTGTTGGCAGCCATTTTGAGCGTTCAATTTCTTATTGCTATTTCTTTATTTCAGATGTCTGCCACTGACAACGAATTTGTGCGGGCACTCATTGATATGTACCGCTCCCTGCCCTGCTTATGGAAAATAAAGTCTGCGGATTATAGCAACCGCAACATGAAGAGAGCTGCATACGAGAAGCTAGGGGCCCTCCACAAAGAGCATCATCCCACAGAATCTGTGGATGAAACCATTGTGCGTAAGAAGATACAGGCTCTCCGCACAGTCTTCAAAAAAGAGCTGAACAAGGTTGAAAAGTCCAAGAAGTCTGGGGCCGGAGCCGACGTCGTGTATGTGCCCAAGTTATGGTACTTTGACCTGCTGGCGTTCACACGGGACCAGGAAATCCCTTGTCCGGCCCAGACTGTGACAAGTCTTTGTGCGCCATTAGCTGAAGAGTCTCCTGACGAGCATGTAAGTACCCCGTAGCTTCCCTGCTTGTAGCATGCCGTGTGTCTTATATGTATGTGAGACTGCATGGTTTCCAATTATAATAATTCACATTTTTCATGTTTAATCCACCAGATAATAACAGTTTCCACTTCCTGTTCAGATGTCCAAACATTCCTTCCCAACCTTAAAATGCTGTGTTATTGCAAAAGTCTACTATACATGTAAATTTTTTGTCTTCCGCACAATCGTGCAGTATAGCCGGCAAAAGTAGTTAAGCTCTGTAACCCCTGTGGTTTGCTACACTGTTCCTCATTGGTTCCCACACACGGGCATAGAGGTGTTGGGCAGGTGGGGGCTCTCTAGGGCTGATTTGTTTGTATGTTATTAACTTTTTATTTTTTTTCCTGTACTCGCAGGTGCCTCCTGAACAGCTCGATACACTGGAAGGGACCGATAGTGATACCCCTCATTCCTCCTCAAGCCCGTGTGTTGAGGAGCAGACACGTCAAAAGCAGCCATCTCGCAAAAGAAGGGCAACTGCGGGTCAACCGGTGGATCTCCTGGCACTGGCCAACAAGATAATGATCCAGCATGCCACAACCCGGCTCTCCGGATTTCCAACCTTCGTAGGGGAACGGTTAAACAGTCTGGACATTACCCAGCGAAGCAACGCGGAGAGATTGATACTTCAGGCGTTGAATGCGGCAGCCGCTGGCAAACTGAGTGACACTTCAATGATGACCATCGGCGACCATGAGCCCAGTGGCCAGCTTTATTGGGGGCCCCAGCAGGAGCCCATGCACAGCACTCCTGTCCGCAGACCGGCCCCACCTCATTTGCGTTTTCGTACACCACCTCCACCCCCTTCTTTTGGTGACTATTTGCAAGGACCTTCTACGGCCACACAGCCGTACAGCGAGATGGACAACTACTATCAGCAGCTGTAGTGTTCTTGGACAGAAAGCAATAGACTTCCGTTTCATAAGTACTTTATGCCTTCCCCTTTTTTTTTTTTTTTTTAACCTTTTGGTTAGTGAGCCACATTTTTCACAAGTTACGGTTGTAAGATGTTAATAAACTTTATAAGCTTTACATGAAAAATTATATTTTGATTTATTGTTTACTGTGTCACATTATGTATCATTGAATATATATATATATATATATATATATATATATATATGTATAGATATATGGCAGGGGTGTGACACATAGGGAGTGTGATGGGGAGAGAGATACATATGGAATGGCAGGGGTATATCACATGGGGAGCATGATGGGGAGAGGGATACACATGGAATGGCAGGGGTATATCACATGGGGAGCGTGATGGGGAGAGGGATACACATGGAATGGCAGGGGTGAGACACATAGGGAGTGTGATGGGGAGAGATACAAGTGGAATGGCAGGGGTGTGACACAGGGAGTGTGATGGGGAGAGGGATACACATGGAATGGCAGGGGTGAGACACATGGGGAGTGTGATGGGGAGAGATACAAGTGGAATGGCAGGGGTGTGACACGGAGTGTGATGGGGAGAGGGATACACATGGAATGGCAGGGGTGAGACACATGGGGAGTGTGATGGGGAGAGATACAAGTGGAATGGCAGGGGTGTGACACATAGGGAGTGTGATGGGGAGAGGGATACACATGGAATTGCAGGGGTATATCACATGGGGAGCGTGATGGGGAGAGGGATACACATGGAATGGCAGGGGTGTGACACATAGGGAGTGTGATGGGGAGAGAGATACATATGGAATGGCAGGGGTATATCACATGGGGAGCGTGATGGGGAGAGGGATACACATGGAATGGCAGGGGTGAGACACATAGGGAGTGTGATGGGGAGAGAGATACATATGGAATGGCAGGGGTATATCACATGGGGAGCGTGATGGGGAGAGGGATACACATGGAATGGCAGGGGTAAGACACATAGGGAGTGTGATGGGGAGAGGGATACACATGGAATGGCAGGGGTGAGACACATGGGGAGTGTGATGGGGAGAGATACAAGTGGAATGGCAGGGGTGTGACACATAGGGAGTGTGATGGGGAGAGGGATACACGTGGAATGGCAGGGGTGTGACACATAGGGACGTGTGACGATACTGCGGACTCCCAAGATTCATATGTCTGATACGGAACTAGAGTATGTTGTTTCGATAGATATATTTATTCCTATGTTTGATACAGAAGTTGAGTACTGTGAATAGATAGATATATCTTCATGTAGACATTGAAACATAAAATTACTTTAATGGGTCTTCAACAAAATGGTACACGAGAGCACATGTACCCCAAAGAATGTATTGCATAATACATGATAAAAGTTATGACAAGTAATGACAACAGTTATGTTACTGCTGAAGATGCTGCCATGGGACAACCCCTGGCCCATTGAAAAAGTTACAATACTTCTCCCTGCAGATCATCGCATCATCAGAGTTCCTTCCGGATCCCAGACTTTCCAAGTCAGAAACCCTGTGCTCGTCTAGACGCCATACTCCCTGGGTTATATCTCCGTTTGCAGGGTCAACAGAGTCAACATACTGTGGAGGGCTGTATGCAGTGCCATCACGGCGGCGGAGAAAGTTGTGCAGGACGCAACAGACAAGCACCACAGAGTCAATAGACGTTAGTTTCATATTTAGTGCAGTGTGGAAAACCCGAAATCGGTTTGCCATAATTCCAAAAGCATTCTCCACAACGCGGCGAGCTCTGGAAAGTCTGTAATTAAAAATGCGCCACTCCGGTGTCAGAGTTTTCTGGGAGAATGGCTTCAGAAGGTTTGGATGCAGTGGGAACGCCTCATCTCCGACAAACACAAAGTTCAGGTTTTCAGTAGTGTCGCTGTTGGGCGGCAAGGCCAGTTTCTGTTCTTTCAAGTGGTCACCAAAATCGGTGTGCTCCAAAACTCCGCCATCAGATACTCTACCATTGATCCCAACAGAAACACTTATAAATTCGTAGTTCGCATTAACGAGGGCCATGAGAATTACGCTGAAATAACCCTTGTAATTGTAAAAAAAAGATCCGGAGTGTGGTGGTTGGGTTATGCGGACATGTTTCCCATCCAAGGCCCCACCACAATTAGGGAACTGCCATTGCTGGTGATATCCCTGGGAAATCTGTTTCCAATCATCCATGGTCTCCGGGAAAGGCATGTAACTGCGGTGTAAAGCAGAGATAATTGCTTTACATGTCTCTGGGATGATGACGGTGAGCAGGGATCGGGAAATAGCTGCGCAGTAATGCAAGTCTTGCATAGACCTGCCAGTCGCCAGGAACCGCAGCGTGACAGCCAGCCTCTCATCCGCAGGGACAGCAGCTCGCATTTTTGTATTTTGCCGCCTGATATAAGGATCCACAGCTGCAAGTAGCACTCTAAAGGAATCCTCCGACATTCGAAGGTAGTTCCTGAAGTCTTGCGGGTTGTTCTCCTGGAGTTCCCTTATAAGGCCCATATGGGACAATTGATTCCTCTTCTGCAGCCACTGTTTGGTCCACATGCGGCGCTAACGCTTAGCACGATTCTTTTGCGCTTGAGCCTCAAGCTGGTTGTGAGCTTCTACCAACAACGCAGCCGCTACAAGCACAGGAACATCTGAACTAGACATGGCAACCTGAAAAAGAAAAAAAATTAGTACATATGATTAGCTAAACTGACACAAGACATCCAATACTGTTACGTAACGTTCACACGTTTATTTTTTTTTATACTATTTTATGGCTATGTTCACATTTTCTATACATAAGTTACATTATGTTAACACAACAACCATACTCAATGAATACCCAAAAATTACTGTACAAGCCGCTCAAAAACAAATCAGTATGATGAACGCTGCAGCTTAATAATAGGAACGCCAAAAAGAGAGTTCTGGAGCCGGCGTCACAACAGTGACGCTGTGCATAAACGGAGACGCTATATCGATGCGGATCGCGCGGCAGCAATGCAGAGTCAAGGACGTCCTCTGGGCGTGGCTAGGCGTTGCTGTGCGTCTCAATTTCTAAAATGGCGGCGAGACAGCGATCTGCTCCGCTGGGGCAGACTGAGGTCCATTTTTTTGTGGCTCAAATGGATGCCCTTGATTACGAGGGTCGGGAGAGTCGCCCTGCCCACCCCAATCTCCATAAAAATGAGGTCCTGCGCCGCATTGCCAGTATGATGGAGCGGAGATTTGGTATCCACTGCAGTGCGCTGCAGCTGCGGAAGAAGTGGGCCGATCTCCGCTACAAGCAGCCACTTCTTCTGGCAGAGTTGCTGGCGGAGACAAGGCGAGGCAAGTACCAGTATGGGGTATTTGGGTGACGCACGGTACTGGGAGGGGGGAATTGGGAGACTCGTGCTCGTGGTTGCCAACTTGTCCTGGACATGCCACTTTGTTCTCATGACCGTTTTGACTGCGCAAAATGCGTTGTCCGTGATTGAGTGCTCACGTCATGGGTTCCAGAATCTCCTCCCCCCCATATATTTAATTTTTATGGATGTCCGCTATTGTTATGTACATTGTCCATAAATCTTTACGAGGAGGTTGGCAACCCTGCGCGCCCTGCCAGGAGGGGGGAATCAGGAGCCGCACGCTGCCGTGCGGCGCTTCCTATCTTCTATATATGTACCTACATTTGGCGAGGCAATATTTAATTAAACTCCTTACCGCCAATGGCCTAGGTTTTTTTTTTTTGGTCTGTAGCCCTGTAGTTTTGGTGTCTAAAAATTGCGTTTCTTTTTTTGTGTGTAGAGAGACGCCACCGGCAACAGACATCCGCGGCAGCCACAACTGCGGCCACCAGCGGCAGCCCACAGCCCGGACCATCCCGTAAGTTAACTGTCATATATTGCAACTTTAAAACTGCATACAGAACATTAGAGGGGAGCTGAAATATTGTATACATTACAAATGCATGCAAATTTCCATTGGCTCCTAACTTTTGCAGTCAATGGCGCCATTTTTTTTTTTTTTTTGTATAGAGCTCTGTAGTTTTGGTGTCTAAATCTTGCATTTCTTTTTTTTTTTTGGGGGGTGTAGAGAGACGCCACGGCATCGGACTGCGGCGGCAGCCACAACTGCGGCCACCAGCAGCAGCCCACAGCCCGTACCGTCCCGTAAGTTAACTGTCATATATTGCAGTTTTATAACTGCATACAGGACATTAGAGGGGAGCTGAAATATTGTATACATTACAAATGCATGCAAATTTCCATTGGCTCCTAACTTTTGCTGTCAATGACGCCATTTTTTTTTTTTTTTGTATAGAGCTCTGTAGTTTTGGTGTCTAAATCTTGCATTTCTTTTTGTGTTTTTTTTTGGGGGTGTAGAGAGACGCCACCGGCATCGGACTGCGGCGTTAGCCACAACTGCGGCCACAAGCGGCAGCCCACAGCCCGGACCGTCCCGTAAGTTAACTGTCATATATTGCAATTTTATAACTGCATACAGGACATTAGAGGGGAGCTGAAATATTGTATACATTACAAATGCATGCAAATTTCCATTGGCTCCTAACTTTTGCTGTCAATGGCGCCATTTATTTATTTTTTTTGTATAGAGCTCTGTAGTTTTGGTGTCTAAATCTTGAATTTTTTTTTTTTTGGGGGGTGTAGAGAGACGCCACCGCCACCGGCATCGGACTGCGGCGTTAGCCACAACTGCGGCCACCAGCAGCAGCCCACAGCCCGTACCGTCCCGTAAGTTAACTGTCATATATTGCAATTCTATAACTGCATACAGGACATTAGAGGGGAGCTGAAATATTGTATACATTACAGATGCAGTTACCCCACCGCAGCAAACCACCCCGCCCTTCCGCCACCCATCTTCCTCCCCCGGGTCGGCGGCTTTCTCCCCTGCGGCGAGCAGTCGTAAGTGACCAAAACTGCGCGCACCTCCCCACACCGAATTCAATTGTTAACCAGATATGTATTTGCTTCCTTTTAGCAGCGTTAGCAGTGGCCCACGCGAGGGGATGGGTGGTCAGCAGCTCCAGTGATGAGCAACACGCGTCCCTTCTCCGTAAGTATACAGACAGTGGGAGGGGTTATCGTTGGGATGTCACATTTGACAACGACAAATGCAACCCAAAAAAAATAGCACACAGACAGCTCTCCAGCGACCAACGATGACGAAGTTCCCGGGTAACCATCGGGTAACTAAGCGCAGGGCCGCGCTTAATAACCCGATATTTACCCCGTTTACCATTGTAAATGTTAAAAAAACAAAAAACAAATACATACTCACATTCCAGTGTCTGTCACGTCCCTAGCCGTCAGCTTCCCGCACTGAATGTGAGCGCCGGCCGTAAAGCACAGCACAGCGGGAAGCTGTCGGCGAGGAACTTGCCCAACACCGCAATGTGAGTATGTACTGCTTTTATTTTGTTTTCCACACGCCGATGCAGCGATGGCAGCGGGTGATCGGCGACCCCCCCCCAAAAAAAATGCGTAGTTTAGGAAAAAAAACGCACCCTGCAAAAGTGCTTGCAGGATGCATTTTTCTAAATTGACTAACATTAGCGACGCATTGCGATGCATTGCCACACGTCTCAATAGTTGTGTGACCGTTGCGCCGAGTTGTTGCTGACCGCCAGATGCAAAAAATGCCGGATGCAAAAACGTTACATGTAAAGGTCCGCCAGTTTCGGCAGCGCATGCACGGTCTGAACTCCTCCCCCACCTCCCTGCACCTCACAATCGGGCAGCGGATGCGCAGGAAAAATGCATCCGCTGCCCCCGTTGTGCGGGACACACAACGCTAGCTTTTGAAACCTCGACCCAACGCTAGTGTGAAAGAAGCCTTAATCACCGTCCGTTCTCCAACTTTTTCTATCTTCTATCCACAGAACCGGACACCGTGAGAGAGCTGCTGGCCAAGCAACAGCGGATGGAGCGCACAGTTGTGCTCCTGCTGCACCAAGTACAGCAGCATGGCCGCATGCTGCGACACCAGTTGAGGCGTGGGAGGATTTAATATTTTTGTTTGTTTCTTTTCTAATTTTGTTATTATTGTTATCTAAACCCCCCCCCCACACCCACAAAAAAAAAAAGTTAAGTTTTTCAAAAACAATACAAAATAATATTGTTACCGTTAATTCGTGTGCTTGTGTGCTGTTTTTATTTACTAGCGGAGCAGGCCAGGGCCAGCCAGGCCTAGGCAGAAACAAAAGAGTTGGTTTACCTATCCATATAGTGTGTGCCAAAAATGGCAGACAGTGCAAAAGAGTTTGCAAACAGCATCTTAAAGTGCCTCCATCTTGTGCGTCCGCTTGCCAGATGCACAAGATGGCTGCCGGAGATGGTGTATACATAATTATACCATGTACGTAGATAAGCATTGCTGCATAGCCATAACTATACTATAACTATACTATACTATACAAACATACATACATACATACAACTATACATACCGTTGATAAGAAGAAAAGAACCAATGAAGACACCGGCAGTATAGAGTACGGCATTCCGGACAACGTTCACGGGTGAAGAGGATCGTAGCTGGCGGAGGATCATTCCGGACAGGACGCTGGAAAGGCAGTAGAACGTGGACGCTGCTCTGAAGCAATATGAAATCAATCGCTGTAGCGTCGTGGTTTATATTCCGCGACGCCGGGACGTCACATCCTGGGTGTCTCCCAGTGGGGAAACACACCCATCTGGCTAGGTTTGCTCTCTATCACATCGTTACACCACTGCTGTTTGACATGGTGCTAACAACCAGCGAGAACGATATGTGAGTCGCTGTTACGTCATGGTATCGCTCCTGCATCGTTCGAAAGTTGGTTTGTTTGACATCTCTACAGCGACCTAAACAGCGACGCTCCAGCGATCGAGTTTCGGTCGGATCGTTGTCTATATCGCTGCAGCGTTGTTTAGTGTGAAGGTACCTTTACAGTTCCAGCAAAGTAGATGGGATTTAGGGATTTATAGAAATCTCCTGCCCATTGTGGTGTTTTTTTTTTTTTTACTCAGAGTAATGTGACCCGCGGTGTGTGTTTCCATCCGTCTCAATTTCTCTTGTGGGTACGCTGAGTTTTCTGTGCCGATTTTCCCCATAGACTTGGATTAGATGTGGAAAATCAATTGGTCAAAAAACTCACATGCATTTTTAGTATATTTCCATGATGTAAATGCATCAAAAATGCATATAATACGCACCTAAGTACGGTATATAGATAACGTTTTGTCATAGCCAAATAACACAAAGTATCAAAAGCAAAACAGCTTTATTTAAAGCGTGACACACCAAACACAGACAAAAATACTCAGCGTCAAAAAGCGCAATGAAAAAACGCAACCGAATTTAAGGTGCAGAAATAGTGCAGAAATTCTGCAACATAAAAAATGAACCAAAAGCTCATCATGGTAACGTAGCCTAACAGTCCACCAATACCAACACAAAAATCTACTACTATAAAAAATTATAATAGAATGACTGTGTTATCTGGCAATGGAATTTCTCAAATATTGGTATGTTAATTCATATAAAAATTAAATTATGCCCCACCCACAAAAAATAAATTCAAGAAACAAACTAATTCAGACGTTTATGACACATTCACAGAATATGCCATAAATGTCTAAGAGATGAATAGAATTAATGTAAGTTATTTTCTTGACCTGTTGATACCAGTGGTGGGACCTGTGTCCAACAGATATTTTTATTTACAAAAAAAATTGCCAAATGTGGTTTATCAGCACTGCTGGTAGGCAATGAAGATCCAAATGGAAGTATAATAAAGGATTTTTTAATTCAGGCTTTTCAAAGTCATTCTAGACTTCTTCCTCATGACACAGTCGGTTTGTGTACACAGTACACAGCAGGGGCACATTTATAAGATTATCTCAGCACAGGAACATTTTTTTTAACACATTTGGGGAATTTTTTTTTATTCCAAGATCTGTTAATTAAAATGTGCATTGTTCGTGGGCATATCCTTTTTAAAGAGGTCTTGTGCTGAGCAAGTGTACTCGTTGCTCAGGTTTTCCCGAGTACGCTCGGGTGTCCTCCGAGTATTTGTTACTGCTTGGAGATTTAGTTTTCGTTACCTCAGCTGCATGATTTACAGCTGATAGACAGCTTGAATACTTGTGGGGATTCCCTGGCAACCCCCACATGTACTCAGGCTGGCTAGCAGCCGTAAATTATGCAGCTGCGTCAACAAAAAAGCTAAATCTCCGAGCAGTTACAAATACTCGGAGACCACCCAAGCATGCTCAGTAAAACCCGAGCAACGAGTACACTCGCTCATCACTAGAGAGGACCTTTCAAAGGATTTTTTCATTTAAACTGAATACCACCATCAACTACTGCTCTGCTGATTTTGGAACAGTTTTTCTTTTTTCTTCTGGGCCCCTCCATTCCAATGTTATAATCCCAGCATTAATGGTGCAAATTTTCCAGTCAAACAATTAAATATATACCACAGGACTTCTCTCGGTTGGGTGCGGCCATGTTTTGATCGGAGGGGCACAGAAAAAAATAACCTGTTCCAGAATCACCAGAGCCGTGGCAATTGGAGGAGATACTTAGTTTAAATAAAAAATAAATACAAAGATTGAAAGGTCCTCTTTAAGTGAGGAATTGTTCAGATGCATCCTGCTTACCTAGAAGTGTCTATCATAGCACTTACTTTGGAAGCTTTAGCCTTCTTTAAAGTTCATCAGCTATTCTCTTAAGAAAAAGAAAATGGAGGTTTCTTAAAGAGTAACCACTGTTTTAATTTTTATTTTAGAAATCAATAGTTTACAGGAAAATAGGACACTTTATAATATATCTCAATATCTCAGAAAGATCTGCTTCTTTTTCAAAATTCATTTATATCATTCAATTTTAAAATTCTAATTTCCAGGGTAAAATCTGAATTCAGTGAAGACAGATTTTTACATTTCTGAGATAGAAGATGACCGTTACTATTGATAGGATTCTTTGTAGAAGGGAGAGGGGGAAGGAGGAAGAATGAAGAGGCAGAGCTCCTACTTCTTCCTCCCCTTTTTCATAGATTCTTATAAAACCCAACTGTCATCTATGTTCACTGAATACAGATTTTACCCGGGAAGTGAGATTTTTGAAAATGAATGATCAGTCCTTATAGAGAAACTAGATGGTGGCCCGATTTTAACGCATCGGGTATTCTAGAATATGCATGTCCACGTAATATATTGCCCAACCACGTAGTATATTGCCCAGCCACGTAGTATATTGCCCAGCCACGTAGTATATTGGCCAGTTACGTAGTATATTGCCCAGCCACGTAGTATATTGCCCAGCCACGTAGTATATTGGCCAGTTACGTAGTATATTGCCCAGTTACGTAGTATATTGCCCAGCCACGTAGTATATTGGCCAGTTACGTAGTATATTGCCCAGCCACTTAGTATATTGCCCAGCCACGTAGTATATTGGCCAGTTACGTAGTATATTGGCCAGCCACGTAGTATATTGCCCAGTGACTTAGTATACAGCACAGAGCCACGTAGTATATTGCCCAGCCACATATGTCACAGGTTAAAAAGTAAACATATACTCACCTTCCGAGGTAGCCCTTGTAGTCATGTTGCCTGTGTGCGGTGCACTCGGCAGCTTCTGGTCCCAGGGTTGGTAGCGCAGGACCCGTGATGACGTCGCAGTCAGATGACCGTGACGTCATGGCAGGTCCTTCTTGCTCAGGAGCGCAGGACCTGTGATGAGGTCGCAGTCACATGACCGTGACATCATGGTAGGTCCTTGTCGCATACCATCCTTGCCACTGGAACCTGCCGCTTGCATGGGGCGGTTACCAGAGCGTCGCGAGGAGCGGGATAGGTGGTAGAAGGTGAGTATATAATGATTTTTTATTTTTTTTATTATTTTTAACATTAGATCCTTTTACTATTGACACTGCATAGGCAGCATCAATAGTAAAAAGTTAGGGACACACAGGGTTAATAGCAGCAGTAACGTAGTGAGTTACCCGCGGTATAACGCGGTCCGTTACCGCTGGCATTAACCCTGTGTGAGCGGTGACTGCGGGGAGTATGGAGCGGGCGCCGGGCACTGACTGCAGGGAAGTAGGGAGGGACTAATCGGACTGTGGCCGTCTCTGATTGGTCGCAGCAGCCATGACAGGCAGCTGGCGAGACCAATCAGCAACTTGGATTCTATGACAGATAGAGGCCGCGACCAATGAATATCCATGAAAGACAGAAAGACGGAAGTGACCCTTAGACAATTATATAGTAGATAAACAGATCTCTCTGATGACATATATCACAAAGATTCTTGTTTTCATGTACTATTGATTTATGAGATAAAAATAAAATGGCTGTTACCAGTTAAACTTTTCCTATCAAACAGTCCATGAAAACCTGGCAACATGTGGATGGCATCCAAGTGCTCTCCGATATTTTTCACAGATCAATAGACTTGCATTGGTAAGTTTGATCTAACACTTGGATCAATATCGGATAAGTCTCCATGCTTTTGTGCGGACCAAACACGTGAACTATCCAATTAACTACCATAGATATATGAGCTATCCATGAAAAACAGAGTTGCCACTCAGAGGAAGGTCTATCTGATCCCTATGCCTAAGATGCTGCAGATTTTCTACATAATTTCTGCACCAATTTGCTAAAGTAAGCTATTTGCGTTTTTTCGTTGCTTTTTATATTGCATTTTATTACATGTGTTTATTGTTTTTTTTTGCTGTTATTATGTCAAGTTTTAAATAAGCATTTTTGTTTGTAAACTTTTGCTGAGCTTTGATAAAATCATTGACTAAGTGATGAACAGATTACATACATTTTCACTGCGTTTCCGCTGTGGAAACTTAATAAAACCATGTGCATTTTTTATATCTGAATTATCTGCATTTCATTTAAGTGTATGGGGGAAATCTACAACATTGCATATTTACTGGAAGAGAAATTGACATTCTATGGATTTGTAAAACGCAACGTAGGTCAATTTCCGCAGCGTTAAATAAAAGCAGAGTGGGCATGAAATTTGCATAAATCTCATCCACTTTGCTAGAACTGTAATATGCTGCATATTTTGTTCATGAAAATATGAAGCAAAAAATAATTGATTAAATACTCACTGTGGGAACGTAGCCTAATGGATTGAAGAAGTGTCACATTTCCACCTGTTGGCAGCGATGGTGATGGAGGACTTGCCATGGCCAGAAGCTTTGAGCAGCGAAGGGTCTGTCCAAAAAGATATGCAGGTGTGGCTCAGAGCTGTACTCTGACGGAATAGGTGTGTGTTATCCGTCAGGAGCAGTCGTGCTCCTGGTGTGGCCTATGAGGCAGCACCACAGGTGACTTAAGCTCCCAGCTTTCTGCTTGGTAGAGAAGAGCAGATCTATTGAAATTAGAATTCACCAAATTTTTCCCAAAATGCGGTTTGCGACAAATTTGAGAGAATCTCAATACTGAAAAGCTTGTAATTGATCGGAAAATTGGGAGAGGAGAGAGAGGGAACCATAAAAGTTTGCACTTTACAGGATAGTTAGAGAGGAGCCAGCTGACTGTGAGAGCTTACACTCTACAGAAGGGAGAGCCTTACCCCGTAACTCTGGAGATGGAAAATAAGTATGTGCCGCTGTAAACTGCTGACCACCACTGCAAGGTATGATCAGTAAGATGTTATAGCGGCAGGACATTATAGAGAAGACTGCACAGCAACACAGAATGATATTCGCCCCCTGGGACCCCTGTGTAACTTCAGTTCCCTGATCAGGGGTTACAGGGTGAAGACCAGAGGTCAGTTGGGAGCTGCTAAGCATAGTGGCTTGTGCAAAGTGGCTTGTAGAAGACCTGGTAACATGTCAGATGGCTGGAAACATTTATCTTTTTATCTTTTGCATACAATGACATGGGCATACTTATATATATATATATATATATATCAGGTGTCTATGCAATTTTATAAAATGTAGTGTACGTATAGGACTGTCTTGAGGATATAATTTAGAAGTCAAGTACAATCTGTTTAGCATCTAGACAAATAAATAGTTCTGCCAAAAAAGTATTTATACAGTAGAAACCAGAACCTGATAACCGCAATTGCTAGGTTCATAGACTGAAAGTTTTGGGGGTTAGGGCAATTCTACTTTGCCATCTGTCATAGCACAACATCAATAGACTTTTGGGGTGGCAGAAAACCATGCAATAAAAAGTGCTGAGGCTTGTTGCTAAACTGATAAAATTGTATTACGGTACCTCTTTTTGGTATCTAGCTGTAATGACCACTTTGTGAGCCAAATAAAACCATTTTGGCCATTGGCCTTCTAAAAATGATGTGGCCAAGTTCTGCAGTGCATCTGCTTGAATTATGTTAAAATGAAATGGTGTGGCTAGTTAAGGCCCCTTCACATTAAGCGACGCTGCAGCGATACCGACAACGATCCGGATCGCTGCAGCGTCGCTGTTTGGTCGCTGGAGAGCTGTCACACAGACCGCTCTCCAGCGACCAACGATGCCGGTAACCAGGGTAAACATCGGGTAACTAAGCGCAGGGCCGCGCTTAGTAACCCGATGTTTACCCTGGTTACCATGCTAAAAGTAAAAAAAAACAAACACTACATACTTACCTACAGCCGTCTGTCCTCCAGCGCTGCGCTCTGCTTCTCTGCACTCCTCCTGTACTGGCTGTGAGCCGGAAAGCAGAGCGGTGACGTCACCGCTCTGCTTTCCGGCTCACAGCCAGTACAGGAGGAGTGCAGAGCACAGCGCTGGAGGACAGACGACTGTAGGTAAGTATCTAGTGTTTGGTTTTTTTTTTACTTTTAGCATGGTAACCAGGGTAAACATCGGGTTACTAAGCGCGGCCCTGTGCTTAGTTACCCGATGTTTACCCTGGTTACCAGTGAAGACATCGCTGGATCGGTGTCACACACGCCGATCCAGCGATGTCAGCAGGAGTCCAGCGACGAAATAAAGTTCTGGACTTTATTCAGCGACCAACGATCTCCCAGCAGGGGCCTGATCGTTGGTCGCTGTCACACATAACGATTTCATTAACGATATCGTTGCTACGTCACAAATAGCAACGATATCGTTAACAATATCGTTATGTGTGAAGGTACCTTTAGAGAAAAGGATCTGATTATTTGTAAATTTGTTGTGAACCACAGGGGTATGTTCTGACAGAAGGGATAAAAGCAGGTGGAGGGAAGTACTTGCTACGACAGATCAGTAATTGGGAGCAGTGGATGACCCTTCAGATTTATGAAGAATTCCTTCAGTCTCTGAAGCATAATGAATAGTTACCAGAGTATGACACGCACCATAGGATTGATGTGAAGAGTCAAATAAATCTAGGTCCAATAGAGAGTTTAGTCTGGGTACGATGAAAAATATACAGATTATAAAGTCAGGAGTGTGATAAAGCAATGAAGAAAGATTGGATCTAAATAAGAACAATCTGCCACAATCTGGTACAGCAGCCTAGGCAGCAGAGTTATTTTATTGATATTGATGCTCCTGAATCAAGAATAGTCTTTGCAGTTCCAGAATGCTGTGTCTTTAAAGTTTAAAGAAAAGGAAATTTTTGGACAAGATCTGTGAATTATCAGATTATATTTTTACTTATAGTTCTGTGTTTTGAACTTCTGATTTACTGAAATAAATTTTATAATTGGATCACTTTCAAAATTGGATTGACATCAATGAGGCAAAAGAGACATAGTATTTCGATTTGTTCACCAGGTCTTCAGCAAAGCCATTTGTATTCTTGGTCTCCAATGGTAATACTCCATATATCTGAGTTTCCTCGATTGATGCTTTGCTCCATCACTAAAACATATACAGGTGCTTCTCACAAAATTAGAATATCATCAAAAAGTTAATTTATTTCAGTTCTTCAATACAAAAAATGAATCTCGTATATAATAGAGTGATCTATTTCAAGTGTTTATTTCTGTTAATGTTGATGATTATGGCTTACAGCCAATGAAAACCCAAAAGTCATTATCTCAGTAAATTAGAATACTTTATAACACCAGCTTGAAAAATTATTTTAAAATCCAAAATGTTGACCTACTGAACTGTATATTCAGTAAATGCACTCAATACTTGGTTGGGGCTCCTTTTGCATCAATTACTGCATCAGTGCGTTGTGGCATGGAGGCGATCAGCCTGTGGCACTGCTGAGGTGTTATGGAAGCCCAGGTTGCTTTGATGGCAGCTTTCAGCTCGTCTGCATCGTTGGGTCTGTTGTCTCTCATCTTCCTCTTGACAATACCCTATAGATACTCTATGGGGTTAAGGTCAGGTGAGTTTGCTGGCCAATCAAGCACAGTGATACTGTTGTTTTTTAACCAGGTATTGGTACTTTTGGCAGTGTGGACAGGTGCCAAGTCCTGCTGGAGAATGAAATTTCCATCTCCATAAAGCTTGTCAGCAGAGGGAAGCATGAAGTACTCTAAAATTTTCTGGTAGTTGGCTGTGCTGACTTTGGTCTTGATAAAACACAGTGGACCTACACCAGCAGATGACATGGCTCCTCAAACCATCACTGATTGTGGAAACTCCACACTAGACCTCCAGCAGCTTGGATTGTGGTCTCTCCACTCTTCGTCCAGACTCTGGGACCTTGATCTCCAAATGAAATACAAAAGTTGTTTTTTTCTGAAAACAACACCATGGACCACTGAGCAACAGTCCAGATCTTTTTCTCCTTGGCCCAGGTAAGACATTTCTGGCATTGTGTATTGATCATGAGTGGCTTGACACAAGGAATGTGACACTTGTGGTCCATGTCTTGGATACGTGTGTGGTGACTCTTGAAGCAATGACTCCATCAGCAGTCCACTCCTTGTGAATCTCCCCCATATTTTTTAATTGCCTTTTTTAACAATCCTTTCAAGGCTGCGGTTATCCCAGTTGCTTGAATACCTTTTTCTGCCACACTTTTTCCTTCCACTCAACTTTCCATTAATATGCTTTGATACAGCACTCTGTGAACAGTCAGTTTCTTTAGCAATGACCTTTTGTGGCTTACCCTCCTTGTGGAGTGTGTCAATGACTGCCTTCTGGACATATGCCAAGTCAGCAGTCTTCCCCATGACTGTGGAGCCTACTGAAACAGACTAAGCAACCTTTTAAACACATAGGAAACCTTTGCAGGTGTTTTTGTTAATTATTCTAATTTACTGAGATAATGTCTGTTACAGAACCCCCAGCACCAAGAATATGTTATGCAGTATATATTATGTATAATAGGTTCCATGTGAAGTGCATCAGTCCACAGGCTGCATCCCTGGGCAGAGAGGACAAGATATCCCCCTTCTGTCCTCCCCCACCTCTGTAATTCCCCCAGTAAATACCAGCAGGCTCCGGCCCCCTGCGGCTATTGTAATGTATGTCTGGCCTGTTTTTTCTATTGGCCTGCCCTGTGTATCTGTGTTATATATTCTGTGTGCTGTAAATAAAGTGTGTTCTTTTAGACTGGAAATACTGGATACTGGAGTAGCAGTCAGCTTTTATATGCTCCTATGTAATCAAGAAATCCTAGCTAGCGTCCTTCATTCAGAATCCAGCAAAAGCAGAATGGACCTCCTGAAACATGGGGGGTGCTGAAAGAGGTACTACAGCACAGTAGACCCCCTTACAATGTCTTTTGGGGTTTCATTGGCTGTAAGCCATAATCATCAACATTAACAGAAATAAACACTTGAATTAGATCACTCTGTTTGTATTCAGTCTATATAATATATGAATTTCACTTTTTGTATTGAAGAACAGAAATAAATTTAATAGAACAGAGGGGATGTACCAGTCTGTCATTGTAAATTTGTTTACTGTAAACGATATCTATAACTCTGTACGTAACCCCTTTCTCATGTACAGCACCATGGAATTAATGGTGCTATATAAATTAATAATAATAATTAGAATAATGGGTAGACTTGTTTAGTTTCATATTGTAACTAGTTCTGAGAAGGTACCATTAATAAGGGGCATAACTAGGGTGAGGCAGGCAGGGCATGTTTCGAGGCACAGTTAGAAGGGAAAGAAGAGGGAGAGCTAAGGAGACAATACAATTTGTCAGCCACAAAATGTTGCTATTGCAGTCACCAGACATAGGGAGTGCCTCTGTCACCAGAAATCATCTGCTTTCATCATCTGCTGGAGGTACTCTGTGTGTTGTTTGATGCAGCAATAATCAGCTGAGTTGCAATGGATGGTGGTGATCCTTCCCTGATCCTCTTGGTCCTGTTTGCAATGGAGTCACTCCTGTGAGGATTGATATTACAAGGAAGGGTGGAGCCACCACATTAGTGTAGAGTTTATGCCAGGAAGCAAGCAGCAGTGTAACGAAGACAAGCGATGTACTGCAGAATGGGACTTTATATAGATGAGAGGAGTGATATACTGCAGGATGGGACTGTACATACCATCATGGCCAAAAGTGTTGGTACCCTTGAAATTGCTCCAGAAAATGAAGTTATAACGCTACACGGGGGTGAGATGACGAGACGTAGTGAACCCAATAGTGGACCCTCTGGGTCACGGTCCCAGAGCCCCCCAGGGCGAGCAAACCTGATAGATGCACCCCCTATACAGGGAGTGTTAGGAGCAGGCCCAAGGAGGATGGAACCGCAACTGCCGGAGCCAAAGGGACGACTGGGTGAAGCAGCGGAGCAGGAACGCAGAGGAAGACGAGGCGGAGAGCTGAAAAGGAAAAACACTAATGTTAGGATAAGGCAGAACCAGGAACCAGCAGGAACAGGGAACAGAGGAAAACCGGAGGAACAGGGAGAAACCGGAGAAACGGAACCCAGAAAGGAATCCTCAGGATGGGCCCAAATACGACGCTGGCGCTAGCAGGAACGCTACAGCGAAGATACACAGGCGCTTACCTGTGGAAGCGCCGAACAGAAATACCCGGTGGGCGCCGCCATATTGGAGGCGGAGCCACCGGGTCACAACCTCCCAGCAGGCAGAGCGGCGGAAGAGGCCCTACGGCGCATGCGCGGACCGCAGATGCGCCGAGAAGCAGAGAAGCCGAGCCGACCAGAAGGAGGAGGGACGTTGGGAGCGCGCCGGCCGGACAGGTAAGTATCGGCGATCGTGACAGTACCCCCTTTCTTACTCCCCCTTCTTTTAGAGCTGGAAAGAAACCTCTTCAAAATATGGGGTGCATTGATGTTCTCTCGAGGTTCCCAAGATCTCTCTTCAGGACCAAATCCCTTCCAGTCAATAAGAAATAGCATTCGGCCTTTAACTGTCTTTTGAGCTAAAATATCCTTCACCTCGAACTGATCGTCGGAAGAGGAAAAGGATGGGACAAAAGATGACGAAGAGTGAAAACGATTAAATACAGCAGGTTTAAGGAGCGAGACATGAAAGGCATTAGGCACACGCAAAGAAGCTGGTAATTTTAACTTATATGCCACCTCATTGATTCGGCTAGAAATTTCGAAAGGACCAATGTAGCGAGGACCTAATTTATGAGAAGGGATCTTTAGCCTAATGTACCGAGAGGAGAGCCAAACCTTATCCCCCGGTAGATATGGAGGGGCATCTAGTCATCTTTTATCTGCAAACCTTTTCATACGATCAGTAGCCTTTAGAAGTGACTCCTTAGTCTCTAGCCAAATCTTGGAGAACTCCAGGGACAGAGAATCAGCCGCCGGTACGCCTGAAGTGCTGGAAATGGGAAAAGGAATGCCAGGGTGTTGCCCAAAGACCACAAAGAAAGGAGATTTAGAAGAAGATTCATTAGGATGATTGTTATAGGCAAATTCCGCCCATGGAAGCAAGGAAACCCAATCGTTATGATGAGCATTGGAGAAATGTTGTAGATAGGATGTGAGAATTTGATTGACGCGCTCCACTTGGCCATTAGACTGAGGATGATAAGCGGAGGAGAAATCCAGAGTTACCTTCATTAAGCCACACAGAGCTCTCCAGAATCGAGCCGTGAACTGGACTCCTCGATCCGAAACAATATGAAGAGGGAAGCCGTGAAGTCGGAAGATATGGCGGATGAAGATCTTCGCCAGTTCGGGAGCAGATGGCAAACCAGATAAGGGTATGAAGTGAGCCATTTTGGAAAATCGATCGACAACCACCAGGATAACGGAGCAATTAAAGGAGCGAGGGAGATCCGTGATAAAGTCCATGGCGATATGACTCCAAGGAGTAGAAGGTACTGGTAGCGGATGTAAGAGTCCGGAAGGTAATTGCCGGGGAACCTTGTTTTTAGCACAAGAAGGACACGAAGCGATGAAATCTCGGACATCTTGACGAAGGGACGGCCACCAATAGTGGCGAGCAATAAGAGAAAGGGTCTTCTTAACTCCAGCATGTCCAGCAAGTTTGGAAGAATGACCCCAGAGTAGAACTCTCTTTTTGTCCTCGCTTGCCACGAAGGTCTTCCCAGGAGGTAAAGAGATTACTTCTAAAGGAGTAACGGAAATGATCCTAGCAGGGTCAATAATATGTGCAGGAGTCTCCACTTCATCCAACGGCTGAAAGGACCGTGAGAGAGCATCAGCTCTGACATTCTTGTCACCAGGACGAAAATGGAGTTCGAAATCAAAACGTCCAAAAAACAGGGACCATCTAGCTTGTCGAGGATTAAGTCTTTGAGCCGACTGCACATAGGCTAGATTCTTATGGTCCGTAAATATAGTGAAGGGATGGACAGCCCCCTCGAGGAGATAACGCCACTCCTCTAAGGCCAACTTAATGGCTAACAGTTCCTTGTCTCCGATGGAATAGTTTCGTTCCGAAGACGAAAATGACTTGGAGAAGAAACCACACGTGACGATACGTCCAGAGGCTGCCTTTTGTAAGAGGACTGCTCCAACTCCCAAGGAAGATGCATCCACTTCAAGAACAAAGGGTCTGTTGACATCAGGACGATGAAGCACCGGAGCTTCAGCAAATCTCTGTTTCAAAGTTAGAAATGCATTTTGCGACTCTGCTGACCAGTTGTTGGAATCAACTCCTTTGTGAGTAAGAGCCGAGATGGGCTTGGTCAATGAAGAAAAATGTGGGATGAATTGCCTATAGTAATTGGCGAAGCCGATGAAACGTTGAATGGCTTTAACTCCTACTGGTCGTGGCCAATCCAGAACTGCAGACACTTTGGCTGGATCCATTTTCAGACCGGCATCGGAAACGATATATCCCAGGAAAGGTACACTTGATTGTTCGAAGACACATTTTTCAATCTTGGCAAAAAGATGATTCTCACGGAGACGTTGTAAAACCAGACGGACGTCACGTCGATGAGTGGTGAGATTCGGAGAGAAGATGAGAATGTCGTCTAAATAAACCACGACACTAACATACAGACAATCTCTGAAGATGTCATTTACGAATTCTTGGAATACAGCAGGAGCGTTACAGAGTCCAAAAGGCATAACCAAGTACTCATAATGGCCGTCTCGAGTGTTAAACGCGGTCTTCCATTCATCTCCTGCACGAATTCGTACCAGATTGTATGCACCACGGAGATCCAGTTTAGTGAACACTCGTGCTCCTCTTAAACGGTCAAAGAGCTCAGAGATTAATGGCAATGGATATTTGTTTTTCACCGTTATGTTGTTCAAACCTATATAATCAATACATGGACGAAGAGAGCCGTCTTTTTTCTTGACGAAAAAGAAACCGGCTCCAGCTGGCGAAGAGGATTTTCGAATGAAACCTTTGGCAAGGTTCTCCTGAACGTACTCTGACATGGCTTGAGTCTCTGCAGGGGAGAGAGGGTAGATTCTTCCTCGCGGAGGCATGGTACCAGGAACCAGGTCTATAGGACAGTCGTAGGACCGATGTGGAGGAAGACTCTCCGCTTCCTTCATATTGAAAACATCAGAAAAAGAAGAGTAAACAGAAGGCAGACCAGAAAGAACAAGGGAAGAGGAAGAGTCACCCACAGGACGTACTGACGACAGAAACCGAGTCCGACAGGAATCCCCCCAACAAAGAATATTGCCTTTATGCCAATCAAATGCGGGCTCGTGGGTCCGTAACCAGGGTAAACCTAAAAGGACTGGATGAGAAATATTGGCTAAAACGTAAAACGCAATTTTCTCCTTATGTAAAACCCCTACTTGCAGCTCTACTACCTGAGTGACTTGGGTTACAGTCTCCTGCAAGGGTTTGCCGTCCACCGAAGCAAGAAAAAGAGGACTTTCTAGGGTCTTAACGGGAACAGAAAATCTAACAACCTCCTCTTGTCTAATAAAATTCCCGGCAGCACCCGAGTCAATGTAGGCTAGCAAAGAATAGTGTTTACCAGAGACATGAAGTAAGACGGAAAGCATTAGGGGTTGAGAGGTATCACAATTACCTAGGGAGGCCTCTCTTACCTGACCTAGGCGGAGGAGTTTTCCGGACGATCAGGGCAAGCACGGAGGAGATGGGAAGCACTACCACAGTAGAAACACAAGCCTTGGGTGCGCCTCTCCTGGCGCCGTTGCTCAGACATCTTGAGCCGGTCCACTTGCATCGGCTCAGGCGCTGGCACAATAGTAGATGCCCTGGGTTTGGGACTAGATGGTCTTCATAATGGCAGGGAAGGACGAGGAATCCTTCTCTCACGCGCACGCTCTTGAAATCGGAGATCTATACGGGTAGCCAGGGATATCAAATCCTCCAAATTGGTAGGAGTATCTCGACCCGCCAACTCATCCTTAATGCGTCCGGACAGTCCCCGCCAAAATGCCCCTACCAAGGCCTCATTATTCCACCCAAGATCAGACGACAGTGTGCGGAACTGAATGGCGTACTGACCCACAGATAGAGTCCCCTGTTGTAAGCTGAATAGAGACTCAGTAGTAGAGGCCAGACGACCAGGTTCGTCGAAAACTCGACGGAAGGTTTCAAAGAAATCGGCTAAGTGAGACATAAGATGGTCGTCACGCTCCCAGAGAGGATTTACCCACGCCAACGCATCCCCCTCAAGATGAGAAATTATGAAAGCTATCTGAGCCCGATCGGTGGGATATTTGTTATGGCTGGCAATCAGGCAACACAGCGTGCAGTAATCAGCGCACATACAGAGATCTGGCAAAAACCCAAAACAATAGGACGAGCTCTGAGACGTGGAATCTCTGTAGACTGCAGTACCTGAACTGTCCTCACACAACTGGAAGCAGCAGTGGATTGCGCCTATCACTACCTATGCAACTCGGCACTGCCTGAGGAGCTGACTAGCCTGAAGATAGAAATACAAGCCTGACTTACCTCAGAGAAATACCCCAAAGGAATAGGCAGCCCCCACATATAATGACTGTTAGCAAGATGAAAAGACAAACGTAGGAATGAAATAGATTCAGCAAAGTGAGGCCCGATATTCTAGACAGAGCGAGGATAGCAAAGAGAACTATGCAGTCTACAAAAAACCCTAAAACGAAAACCACGCAAAGGGGCAAAAAAGACCCACCGTGCCGAACTAACAGCACGGCGGTGCACCCCTTTGCTTCTCAGAGCTTCCAGCAAAAGATAATAACAAGCTGGACAGAAAAAACAGAAAACAAACTAGAAGCACTTATCTAGCAGAGCAGCAGGCCCAAGGAAAGATGCAGTAGCTCAGATCCAACACTGGAACATTGACAAGGAGCAAGGAAGACAGACTCAGGTGGAGCTAAATAGCAAGGCAGCCAACGAGCTCACCAAAACACCTGAGGGAGGACGCCCAGAGACTGCAATACCACTTGTGACCACAGAATTCACAACAGTACCCCCCCCTTGAGGAGGGGTCACCGAACCCTCACCAGAACCCCCAGGCCGACCAGGATGAGCCACATGAAAGGCACGAACAAGATCTGGGGCATGGACATCAGAGGCAAAAACCCAGGAATTATCTTCCTGAGCATAACCCTTCCATTTGACCAGATACTGGAGTTTCCGTCTAGAGACACGAGAATCCAAAATCTTCTCCACAATATACTCCAATTCCCCCTCCACCAAAACAGGGGCAGGAGGCTCCACAGATGGAACCATAGGTGCCACGTATCTCCTCAACAACGACCTATGGAATACATTATGTATGGAAAAGGAGTCTGGGAGGGTCAGACGAAAAGACACCGGATTGAGAATCTCAGAAATCCTATACGGACCAATAAAACGAGGTTTAAATTTAGGAGAGGAAACCTTCATAGGTATATGACGAGAAGATAACCAAACCAGATCCCCAACACGAAGTCGGGGTCCCACACGGCGTCTGCGATTAGCGAAAAGCTGAGCCTTCTCCTGGGACAAGGTCAAATTGTCCACTACCTGAGTCCAGATCTGCTGCAACCTGTCCACCACATAATCCACACCAGGACAGTCCGAAGACTCAACCTGTCCTGAAGAGAAACGAGGATGGAACCCAGAATTGCAGAAAAATGGAGAGACCAAGGTAGCCGAGCTGGCCCGATTATTAAGGGCGAACTCAGCCAACGGCAAAAATGACACCCAATCATCCTGGTCAGCGGAAACAAAACATCTCAGATATGTTTCCAAGGTCTGATTGGTTCGTTCGGTCTGGCCATTAGTCTGAGGATGGAAGGCCGAGGAAAAAGATAGGTCAATGCCCATCCTACCACAAAAGGCTCGCCAGAACCTTGAGACAAACTGGGAACCTCTGTCAGAAACAATATTCTCAGGAATGCCATGTAAACGAACCACATGCTGGAAGAACAAAGGCACCAAATCAGAGGAGGAAGGCAATTTAACCAAGGGCACCAGATGGACCATTTTAGAAAAGCGATCACAGACCACCCAAATGACAGACATCTTTTGAGAAACGGGAAGGTCAGAAATGAAATCCATCGAAATATGTGTCCAAGGCCTCTTCGGGACCGGCAAGGGCAAAAGCAACCCACTGGCACGTGAACAGCAGGGCTTAGCCCTAGCACAAATTCCACAGGACTGCACAAAAGCACGCACATCCCGCGACAGAGACGGCCACCAAAAGGATCTAGCAACCAACTCCCTGGTACCAAAGATTCCTGGATGACCGGCCAGCACCGAACAATGAAGTTCAGAGATAACTTTACTAGTCCACCTATCAGGGACGAACAGTTTCTCGGCCGGACAACGATCAGGTTTATTAGCCTGAAATTTCTGCAACACTCTCCGCAAATCAGGGGAGATGGCAGACACAATGACTCCTTCCTTGAGGATACTCGCCGGCTCAGATAACCCCGGAGAGTCGGGCACAAAACTCCTAGACAGAGCATCCGCCTTCACATTTTTAGAGCCCGGAAGGTATGAAATCACAAAATCAAAACGAGCAAAAAATAACGACCAACGGGCCTGTCTAGGATTCAAGCGCTTGGCAGACTCAAGATAAGTAAGGTTCTTATGATCAGTCAAAACCACCACGCGATGCTTAGCACCCTCAAGCCAATGACGCCACTCCTCGAATGCCCACTTCATGGCCAGCAACTCTCGGTTGCCCACATCATAATTACGCTCAGCAGCAGAAAATTTCCTGGAAAAGAAAGCACATGGTTTGAACACTGAGCAACCAGAACCTCTCTGTGACAAAACCGCCCCTGCACCAATCTCAGAAGCATCAACCTCGACCTGGAACGGAAGAGAAACATCAGGTTGACACAACACAGGGGCACAGCAAAAACGACGCTTCAACTCCTGAAAAGCTTCCACGGCAGCAGAAGACCAATTAACCAAATCAGCACCCTTCTTGGTCAAATCGGTCAATGGTCTGGCAATACTAGAAAAATTACAGATGAAGCGACGATAAAAATTAGCAAAGCCCAGGAATTTCTGCAAACTTTTTAGAGATGTCGGCTGAGTCCAATCCTGGATGGCCTGAACCTTAACCGGATCCATCTCGATAGTAGAAGGGGAAAAGATGAACCCCAAAAATGAAACTTTCTGCACACCGAAGAGACACTTTGATCCCTTCACAAACAAGGAATTAGCACGCAGTACCTGGAAAACCATTCTGACTTGCTTTACATGAGACTCCCAATCATCTGAGAAGATCAAAATGTCATCCAAGTAAACAATCAAGAATTTATCCAGATACTCACGAAAAATGTCATGCATAAAAGACTGAAAAACAGATGGAGCATTGGCAAGTCCGAACGGCATCACCAGATACTCAAAATGACCCTCGGGCGTATTAAATGCCGTTTTCCATTCATCTCCCTGCCTGATTCTCACCAGATTATACGCACCACGAAGATCAATCTTAGTAAACCAACTAGCCCCCTTAATCCGAGCAAACAAGTCAGAAATCAATGGCAAGGGATACTGAAACTTAACAGTGATCTTATTAAGAAGGCGGTAATCAATACACGGTCTTAGCGAACCATCCTTCTTGGCTACAAAAAAGAACCCTGCTCCCAATGGTGACGACGATGGGCGAATATGTCCCTTCTCCAGGGACTCCTTCACATAACTGCGCATAGCGGTGTGTTCAGGTACGGACAAATTAAATAAACGACCCTTAGGGAATTTACTACCAGGAATCAAATCGATAGCACAATCACAATTCCTATGCGGAGGAAGGGCATCAGACTTGGACTCTTCAAATACATCCTGAAAGTCCGACAAGAACTCTGGGATGTCAGAAGGAATGGATGACGAAATAGACAAAAATGGAACATCACCATGTACTCCCTGACAACCCCAGCTGGTTACCGACATAGAGTTCCAATCCAATACTGGATTATGGGTTTGTAGCCATGGCAACCCCAACACGACCACATCATGCAAATTATGCAGTACCAAAAAGCGAATAACTTCCTGATGTGCAGGAGCCATGCACATGGTCAGCTGGGCCCAGTACTGAGGCTTATTCTTGGCCAGAGGTGTAGCATCAATTCCTCTCAACGGAATAGGACACCGCAAAGGCTCCAAGAAAAATCCACAACGTTTAGCATAATCCAAATCCATCAGATTCAGGGCAGCGCCTGAATCCACAAACGCCATGACAGAATATGATGACAAAGAGCACATTAAGGTAATGGACAAAAGGAATTTGGACTGTACAGTACCAATAACGGCAGAGCTATCGAACCGCCTAGTGCGTTTAGGACAATTAGAAATAGCATGAGTAGAATCACCACAATAGAAACACAGTCTGTTCAGACGTCTGTGTTCGTGCCGTTCTACTTTAGTCATAGTCCTGTTGCACTGCATAGGCTCAGGCTTACTCTCAGACAATACCGCCAGATGGTGCACAGATTTACGCTCGCGCAAGCGACGACCGATCTGAATGGCCAAGGACATAGACTCATTCAAACCAGCAGGCATAGGAAATCCCACCATTACATCCTTAAGAGCTTCAGAGAGACCCTTTCTGAACAAAGCCGCTAGTGCAGATTCATTCCACAGAGTGAGTACTGACCATTTTCTAAATTTCTGACAATATAGTTCTACATCATCCTGACCCTGGCATAAAGCCAGCAGATTTTTCTCAGCTTGATCCACTGAATTAGGCTCATCGTAAAGCAATCCCAGCGCCTGGAAAAATGCATCAATATTACTCAATGCAGAATCTCCTGGTGCAAGAGAAAACGCCCAGTCCTGTGGGTCGCCGCGCAAAAAAGAAATAATAATCAAAACCTGTTGAATAGGATTACCAGAAGAATGAGGTTTCAAGGCCAAAAATAGCTTACAATTATTTCTGAAGCTCAGGAACTTAGTTCTGTCACCAAAAAACAAATCAGGAATCGGAATTCTTGGTTCTAGCATCGATTTCTGATCAATAGTATCTTGAATCTTTTGTACATTTACAACGAGATTATCCATTGAGGAGCACAGAGCCTGAATATCCATATCCACAGCTGTGTCCTGAAGCACTCTAATGTCTAGGGGAAAAAAAAGACTGAAGACAGAGCTAAGAAAAAAAAATGATGTCAGGATTTCTTTTTTCCCTCTATTGGAAATCATTGAATTGGTCTCCTTGTACTGTTATGGCTGGCAATCAGGCAACACAGCGTGCAGTAATCAGCGCACATACAGAGATCTGGCAAAAACCCAAAACAATAGGACGAGCTCTGAGACGTGGAATCTCTGTAGACTGCAGTACCTGAACTGTCCTCACACAACTGGAAGCAGCAGTGGATTGCGCCTATCACTACCTATGCAACTCGGCACTGCCTGAGGAGCTGACTAGCCTGAAGATAGAAATACAAGCCTGACTTACCTCAGAGAAATACCCCAAAGGAATAGGCAGCCCCCACATATAATGACTGTTAGCAAGATGAAAAGACAAACGTAGGAATGAAATAGATTCAGCAAAGTGAGGCCCGATATTCTAGACAGAGCGAGGATAGCAAAGAGAACTATGCAGTCTACAAAAAACCCTAAAACGAAAACCACGCAAAGGGGCAAAAAAGACCCACCGTGCCGAACTAACAGCACGGCGGTGCACCCCTTTGCTTCTCAGAGCTTCCAGCAAAAGATAATAACAAGCTGGACAGAAAAAACAGAAAACAAACTAGAAGCACTTATCTAGCAGAGCAGCAGGCCCAAGGAAAGATGCAGTAGCTCAGATCCAACACTGGAACATTGACAAGGAGCAAGGAAGACAGACTCAGGTGGAGCTAAATAGCAAGGCAGCCAACGAGCTCACCAAAACACCTGAGGGAGGACGCCCAGAGACTGCAATACCACTTGTGACCACAGAATTCACAACAGATATTGTAAGGGCAAGAGCTCAAAGTGGAGACGGCACTGATTTAAGAAACCCCGACATAATTTAGGGTCTCCATTATAACGTGGGGGTTTGGCCAGACGAGGTGATGCGTGAGAAGCGGGGACCGGAGCGGGAGCAGATGCAGAGGTCTGCAGAGAGAGAAGGCGAGAATCTATCGCAGCCATATAGGACAAAATTTGCGTTTGAGTGTCGCGCTGCTGCGCCAGTTCTTGCTGCAAACTAAGCAACAAAGACGCATTCCCGGGATCGGAAGACTGCAGTGAGGACAAATGGGAATCCATAGACTTCATGAAAGCCATCATACGGGACTGATTTTCACGAAGAAAGAGCAACTCTTTCTGAGCAGCCGAGGCTCCAGTGGGATCCATGGCCTGTGTATACTATAACGCTACACGGGGGTGAGATGACGAGACGTAGTGAACCAAATAGTGGACCCTCTGGGTCACGGTCCCAGAGCCCCCCAGGGCGAGCAAACCTGATAGATGCACCCCCTATACAGGGAGTGTTAGGAGCAGGCCCAAGGAGGATGGAACCGCAACTGCCGGAGCCAAAGGGACGACTGGGTGAAGCAGCGGAGCAGGAACGCAGAGGAAGACGAGGCGGAGAGCTGAAAAGGAAAAACACTAATGTTAGGATAAGGCAGAACCAGGAACCAGCAGGAACAGGGAACAGAGGAAAACCGGAGGAACAGGGAGAAACCGGAGAAACGGAACCCAGAAAGGAATCCTCAGGATGGGCCCAAATACGACGCTGGCGCTAGCAGGAACGCTACAGCGAAGATACACAGGCGCTTACCTGTGGAAGCGCCGAACAGAAATACCCGGTGGGCGCCGCCATATTGGAGGCGGAGCCACCGGGTCACAACCTCCCAGCAGGCAGAGCGGCGGAAGAGGCCCTACGGCGCATGCGCGGACCGAGAAGCAGAGAAGCCGAGCCGACCAGAAGGAGGAGGGACGTTGGGAGCGCGCCGGCCGGACAGGTAAGTATCGGCGATCGTGACAGAAGTATTTCTACCAGAACATTATTATTATTATTATTATTATTTATATAGCACCATTGATTCCATGGTACTTTACATGAGAAGGGGTTACATACATATTACAGATTTCATTTACAGTGAACAAACTAACAATGACAGACTGATACAGATAGGAGAGGACCCTGCCCTTGCGGGCTTACATTCTAAAGGATGGTGGGGAAGGAGACAGTAGGTTGGGGTGTTGTAGCAGCTGCGGTGTTGATAAGGTGGTAGCTTCGGTAGGGTGATGATGCAGCAGGGTCATTGCAGGTTGTAAGCTTTCTTGAAGAGGTGGGTTTTCAGGTTCTGTCTGAAGGATCCGAATGTGGTTGAAAGTTGAACGTGTTGGGGCACAGAATTCCAGAGGATGGGGGATATTCGGGAGAAGTCTTGGAGGTGATTAGGTGAGGAGCGAATAAGTGTAGAGGAGAGAAGGTGGTCTTGGGAGGACCGGAGATTACGTGAGGGAAGATATTGGGAGATGACTATTGCATTATTGCAATTACACATGTTGGCACCCTCAAATTAATATTTGGTTGCACACTCTTTGGAATAAATAACTGCCATCAATCCCTTCCTATAACTATCAACAAGCATCTTGCACCTTTCAACTAGAATATTGGACCACTCTTCTTTTGAAAACTGCTCCAGGTTTCTCATATTTGAAGGGTACCTTCTCCCATCAGCAATTTTAAGATCTCTCCACAGGTGCTCAATGTGATTTAGATAAAGACTCATTGCTGGATACTTCATAACTCCCCAGTGCTTTGTTTCCATCCATTACTGGGGGATTCTTGAAGTATGTTTTTCCTGCTGGAAGATCTATGACCTAGGATGCAAACCAAGCTTTCTGATACTGGGCACTACATTTAGACCCCAAATCCTTTTGTAATCTTCAGATTTCAGGATGCTTTGCACACAGTCAGGGCACCCAGTGCAAAAGGCAGCAAAACAACCCTAAAGCATCTTTGAACCTCCACCACATTTGACTGTAGGTACTGTGTCCTTTTCTTTGTAGGGTTCATTCTTTTTTCTGTAAACATTAGAATGATGCCTGTTACAAAAAAAGCTCTATCTTGGACTCATCTGTCCTGAAGACTTTTTCACAGAAGGATTTTAGCTTACATACATTTTGTCAAACTGCAGTCTAGCTTTTTTATGTCTCTGTGTCCATCAGTGGGGTCCTCCTGAGTCTCCTGCAATAGCATTTCATTCACGTCAACAGATAGTTTGAGTTGGCAATGATGTGCCCTGAGACTGCAGCACAGCTTGAATTTCTTGATTGAGGCTGCTTATCCACCATCCAGACTATCCTGTGCTGCAACCTTTCATCAATATTTCTGCACCGTCCATATCCAGGTACATTAGCTACAGTGCCTTGGGTTGTAAACTTTTTGATTATGTTGTGTACCGTGGAAAAAGGAACATCGAGATCTCTGGAGATGGGTTGTTGATGGGATTGTATTGGGAAAATCCACTTCTGGTCCACACAAAAGTCACTGAGTGATTCAGCTATTCTGAATTGTGGCTACAAGATACCTAAGAGGACTGATATCAAAATAAGACGATGATTGATAAATATAGGAACAAATGCACACTGTACAACATATCTATTGCTAAAGCACTAAGGAATAAAATTTAGTTGGTTAAGCAGGAGTTGTCCACTACTTAATTGGGTCCTCTAGTCCAGACACCTGATTTGTATGCTATTTTTGAGGATTTTTACAATATATTTACAAATGTTTTGAAGTATGCTTATAATTTTTTATATCATGAGTATAAATAAGAACTGTAAATATGCAGTGAAGTGGATAAAGAAAACAAAATGTTGGTGAATGGTGACCATGATCCTCGCTGTCGTACTTGTCTGAAACAAACAAAAAAACCTAATAGATTCTTAATTACTATGATTGTCGCTATCACTAGTAGCAGAATCTTTTAAAAAGTGAAAATTAAAACAATGCTGGAAACTAAGTATCGATTTTTGTCACTTTGTCACAATTGGAGTAGATTGCAAGCCCTCGATGGCAGGGTCCTCTCTACTACTGTACCAGTCATGACTTGTATTGTTTAAGATTATTGTACTTGTTTTTACTATGTATACCCCTCCTCACATGCAAAGCGTCATGGAATAAATGGTGCTATAATAATAAATAATAATAATAATAATAATAGGAGGGCTGTCAAAATGTAAAAAAATAAAATTTCGACTTGATTCTGGTACAGGAGATAGGCACTCATAAAGCCCGACTCAATTGACCAATTGGTTCTTGAGAAATCATGGCCCCCGATTTGACAGAAGTGGTTTTCGAGAAAAACGCATTAAAGCTTTTCGTACTGATTACAAAGAGACACTTTTCCTGACGAACAATTAGCTATTCGAGGGCCATTGAGATCTTTCCTAGTGCTCATAAAATTACTGAAGAGCTGCTCTTTTCTGCGATGAGATCTGTCTTCTCTAAAGGAGTCAGATCAACACGGCTAAGGCCGGCCTCACACTCAGCGTATAAAAATACGGTCCGTAAATTACGGCCGTAATACGCAGAAAAGTCCCCAAAATAGTGGTCCGTATCTCCTCCGTAGGCAGGGTGTGTCAGCGTATTTTGCGCATGGCATCCTCCGTATGTAATCCGTATGGCATCCGTACTGCGTGTTTTTCTGGCAGGCTTGCAAAACCGACACACGGATATACAATGGATCCATGGGCTAAAAAAATCATAAAAACATATATACTGTTATATATATAATGTCAGTAGACACATATATGTATATATATTAATATTTCATACAGCGCTAGATAGCTTTAAAGCCGGTAATTCAATTGCCGGCTTTTGCTATCTCCTTCCTAAACCCGACATGATATGAGACATGGTTTACATACAGTAAACCATCTCATATCCCCATTTTTTTTGCATATTACACACTACTAATGTTAGTAGTGTGTATGTGCAAAATTTGGGCTCTCTAGCTATTAAATTTAAGGGTTAAATGGCAGAAAAAATTGGCGTGGGCTCCCGCGCAATTTTCTCCGCCAGAGTAGTAAAGCCAGTGACTGAGGGCAGATATTAATAGCCTGGAGAGGGTCCACGGTTATTGACCCCCCCTGGCTAAAAACATCTGCCCCCAGCCACCCCAGAAAAGGCACATCTGGAAGATGCGCCTATTCTGGCACTTGGCCACTCTCTTCCCATTCCCGTGTAGGGGTGGGATATGGGGTAATGAAGGGTTAATGTCACCTTGCTATTGTAAGGTGACATTAAGCCAGATGAATAATGGAGAGGCGTCAATTCTGACACCTATCCATTATTAATCCAATAGCATGAAATGGTTAAAAAAAACACACATTATTAAAAATTATTTTAATGAAATAAACACACAGGTTGTTTGAATATTTTATTGTTATCTCAATCCACCTGAAGACCCTCGCTCTGTAACAAATTAAAAATAATAAACCAACAATATACATACCTTCCGTTGATCTGTAACGTCCCACGATGTAAATCCATCTGAAGGGGTTAAAATATTTTACAGGCAGGAGCTCTGCTATAATGCAGCTGTGCTCCTGCCTGCAAAACCCCGGGGAAAGAAGGTAATGTAGGTCAATGACCCATAGTTACTTTCGTTCGCGGTGATGCGCCCTCTGCTGGATGTCCCTCGAGCGTGGGAACTTTCCTGGAAAGCTCCCAGGCTCGAGTTCATATGAGGACATACATCTCCTCTTGTTGTTCAATAGTCATTCCCATCACGTTGATTACTTTAAGAATTGGCATAAATCCCTCGTTAAAGATAATTATTGCCAAAAATGTTGCTATGTTCACAATCTTTGCACCTGAGTAAAGATGTTTTGGAGCAGAAGTCTAAATGAGTGAGTTGAGAGATTGGTTGTTATTTGCGTTTCTGCTCCATCACAATGCTCCAGCAAATAATCATCCTCTTTGATCTCTGATCAGTATGAGGTAATAATTAATAAAGGTCATAATACTAAGGACTGTTTTTCAACATGCTGCCTAAAGAACAACCATCTATTGGGCTAGTTAATCCAAAAGCTAAGAAATCATGCACATGTAAGGAGGTAGACCAGGCTGAATGTACCTGTATTGAGCTGGGTCTGGCTGCTGAGGCTGCGTTCTTTGTTTCCCAGGGGAAGGCAAAAAAAGACTGGACCATGGCTCAGACCTGGAAGCTTGGACCCGGCTATAAGTGAAAGCGCGCACAGCGTCGGGCAGTTTCCTGCCAGCGGTGACAGAGGCAAAGTGCGTGCGCAGCGGGCTCCAAGGGGTGTGCAGCCAGGACTCTGACAGAACTCATCGCAGTAATAAGGAAAGATCCGGGAGCCCTGTTCAGCTAAGTGCCGCATGCCAACCTAAGAACCAGGGCAGAGTTCAAGACTGTTCGCTGCTGCCCTCATCGTCGGACTGTGATCTGCAGTACCCCGCCGGTGAAGCAGCACGGCAGTGGTTATCGGCGCTTCAGTCTTGGCGGGAAAAGGCAGTGCATAGCATAGAGAGAAAAGTGCAGCTCACCCAGTAGCTGACAGAGATCGAGGTGCTGTGTGCTTTGTTACGGTAAGTACAGTGCACGTGCCACAAAGAGAGAGCCGAGTACTGGATAGACTTTTGTAACCCACCTTACCAGCATATACTTTCCTGCCCACGGGAGACCCTGATTGTGCTGTGGCCTTGTTTGCTCCGGCCTCATATGTTCATGGACTAGGGGCTCAGCGGAAGGTACCGGACACCAACTGCTGCCGCCAGAATATGGGGCATTGTTGCCCACAGGACCCCATTGGAAAAGACACCGCTCCAGCCGATGTCGACGCTATTCACTTCATGGACTTAGGAACCACTGACTTTCATCAGAACTGCCGTTATCTGAACCGTTGTTCTTCAACTCACAGTATCCTTTGCCATTTGAACAGTTTAATACCCTGTTTAACCCTTTACTTCCCTGCGTAGAGTGTTCCCCTGTTTAGTAAACTTGTTAACCCTTGCTCTGCCTCCTGTCCGTCACTGCATCTCGAAACCTGCTCACACACACAGCCGATGGAATATTCCATTGTGCTCTGCGCTGTGCGAGCACCGAGCGCGCGCCGGAGATCGCTCCCCATAAGGTGCTATAACATTTTTAATATTATGAATCAAGCTAAATTGTTTTGCAGATATAGTCTCCTCTCCACACTAAATACATGAAAAATATGAAAAAATGTGTTTTTTTCCCCGATTCACTAGACTAGAAGACCCCTTTAATTCTGTCACTAAGGAAAAACTCTTCAAAGAAAACCACCTGCTAGAACCCTAATTCTCATATTTGGGGTGGTTGGGGTGGAGGATGTAGCACTAATGCCTGTTCTATTTGTTTTACTGAGAATTCCACTGGCTGAACAAGATCACATGCCGCCATGGATTCCTGCACAGCTGATCATCAGAGTGGGATACTTAATATCAAAATAAGAACACTTTTTATTTTTTGGGGATTTTGGTTAACAAAACGCCTGCATATAACTTCAAAACATGTGAAATCCTTAATCATTTCATGGGGAGCAGCATAGGGAACTTACTAAATATCTGACGGTAAGTTTCACTCCAGTGTCTTTCTGCTCCACCAGGTAGGATGTTAGAATGAAGTGTGGTTTTATTGGCCACAGCTCCCATTTGCTTGCCTGTAAAGTTTCACTTTGTACCAGACATCAAACGTGTAGATTTTAATTAGGTTAACAGATGAAGCAGCTCTGCCTTTTATTTTCCATAGCTACATACTAGTTATTTTTACTGAAGACTGCAAATAGTACGTGGTCCCAATTAAAAGAAAATGTACTTGTGAAATTTAGCTGTTAAATGCGTTAGATCTACAGCATAAATAATTCTAGTTTAAAAATGTCATTAAAATAATAATAATATAACATTATAGACACCATTATAGCTCCCCAAAATAAACTATAAGCAATAAACAACCTGATCATGCCTAATATAAGCCTTTCAGAGTTAAACCCCTTCACAACGTGGCCAATTTTTTTTGGCGTTTTCATTTTTTATTGTAGATTGTAAGCTCTCACGAGCAGGGTCATCTTATTTTGCTTTAATTATTGTATTGTTAACGTTGTTACTTATGACTTTTGTGTTTGAAACTGTTAAACTTTAAAGCGCTGCGGAATATGTTGGCGCTATATAAAGATTATTATTATTTTTTAACTCCCCTTTCTTACCAGAGGCATAAGGTTTTTATTTTTCTGTCCGCATAGAATATAAGGACATTTTTCTTGCAATTTGTACTTTTCAATGACATCATATATTTTACCACATGGTGTACTGGAAAACGAGAAAAAAATTCCAAGTGGAGAGAAATTGTGAAAAAAAAATCTGACATTCTTTTTTTAGAAATTGTTTTTTCGGTGTACTTTTTTTGGTAAAAATGACCTTGCAATATGCTTCTCCTCATCAGTACAATTATTGTGATACTAAACATGTCCAGTTTTTTATTATTTTAATGGTAAAAAAAAATCAGAAGTTTGAAAGCAAACATTTTTAGGATGTGTTTAGGAAGCATTTTCTGAGAACCATAATGTTTTCATTAAATGGTCAATGCAGCTGTATGATGGCTTATTTTTTGTGGGGCAGGACAACATTTTTGCTTATGTAATTTTAGGAATTGATATGACATTTTGATCGCTTGCTATAGCATTTTTTTTTCGTATTGCAGTGACCAAAAAAACGTAATTTTGGCATTCTTGAAATTTTTTCATTTACTATGTTTTCTGATTGGGTTAATTATTTTTATGCTTTGATAGATCTGACTTTTCTGAATGTGGTGATACTATGTATATGTATTTTTACAATTTTTTATTATATTTATTTTGAATGGTCAAAAAGAGGGACGATTTCAACTTTTAGGCTATATTCACACTTAGCGGTTTTTACCGCGGAACCGCCGCGATTTTGATGCTGCGGGTCCGCAGCAGTTTCCATAGCGTTTACAGTAACATGTAAACCCTATGGAAACCGCAAACTGCTGTGCACATGCTGCGGGAAAAACCGCGCGGGAACGCAGCGGTTTACAACCCGCAGCATGTCACTTCTTTGTGCAGAATCGCTGCGATTCTGCACCCATAGGAATACATTGAACCGCTTACTTCCCGCATGGGGCTGTGCCCACGTTGCGGGAAGTAAGCGGCTAATGTGCGGTTCCTACCCGGGGTGGAGGAGAGGAGACTCTCCTTCAGGCCCTGGGAACCATATTTGGGGTTAAAAAATAAAAAATCTGGTTATACTCACCCTCTGATGTCCGGAGCTCCTGGGCGCTGCACGCGGCTGTCCGGTCAGAGTTGCTGTGCGACCAGGACCTGCGGTGACGTCGCGGTCACATGACCGTGACGTCACGAAGGGTCCTTCTCGCACAGCATCTCTGGAACCGGACCGCCGGGTGCAGCGCCGAGGGATCGGGACGTCAGAGGGTGAGTATAACCAATTTTTATTATTTTTAACATTACTATTGATGCTGCATATTGCTGCATATGCAGCATCAATAGTATAGGCGGAAACCCGCAGCGGAAAACGCGGAACAAACCGCGATAAATCTGCAGGGAGAACCGCAGTTGTTTTGCCCTGCAGATTTATCAAATCCGCTGCGGGAAAACCCGCAGAGGGACGCCGCAAGGTGTGAACATAGCCTTATGGGGGGGTTTGTCATTTTTTTAACTTTTTTTTTACTTTTAACTGTTCTTTTTATCTTAAAAATCATGGCCTCCTTTGAAGTAAAAGGACAAGTATGAAGGTGTTCAACAGACCCCCTGCTGTCATAGCAATCCATCAGGGACCCACAATCACATCACAAATGCAGAGATGGAAGCTTAGAATGACGCTCCCCCATTCCGACCTGCTGTCAATGCCTCTTTCAGAGTTTGATAGCAGCATTTAACAGGTTAACAAGAACGGGTGACTCTTCGCACCTACTGCTATTATTAGGTACAGGTCCTGACTCTAAAGGCCCCTTCACATTAAGCGACGCTGCAGCGATACCGACACCGATCCGGATCGCTGCAGCGTCGCTGTTTGGTCGCTGTAGAGCTGTCACACAGACCGCTCTCCAGCGACCAACGATGCCGGTAACCAGGTAAAACATCGGGTAACTAAGCGCAGGGCCGCGCTTAGTAACCCGATGTTTACCCTGGTTACCATCCTAAAAGTAAAAAACAAACAAACACTACATACTTACCTACAGCCGTCTGTCCTCCAGCGCTCCCTCCGACGCTCACAGCCAGTACAGGAGGAGTGCAGAGGACAGCGCCGGGGGACAGACAGCGGTAGGTAAGTATGTAGTGTTTGTTTTTTTTTACTTTTAGGATGGTAACCAGGGTAAACATCGGGTTACTAAGCGCGGCCCTGCGCTTAGTTACCCGATGTTTACCCTGGTTACCAGTGAAGACATCGCTGGATCGGTGTCACACACGCCGATCCAGCGATGTCAGCAGGAGTCCATCGACGAAATAAAGTTCTGGACTTTATTCAGCGACCAACGATCTCCCAGCAGGGGCCTGATCGTTGGTCGCTGTCACACATAACGATTTCATTAACGATATCATTGCTACGTCACAAAAAGCAACGATATCGTTAACAATATCGCTATGTGTGAAGGTACCTTAACACAGCCATTATCTGCCAAGTATGCATTGTACATATACAGTATGGTAGATGTCAGGAAGAGGTTAAAGAAAATTAACCATTTCAGAAGAAACAAACCGTTAAGCTGTCCATGTCCATGAAAAAGGGTCCATATACTCATGACTGTATCTTGGTCGCTGTTTTCATGGTAAATGCAGATTGGCTATGTTGGATTTTTACATTTTTTTTATTTTTTAAGGAAATTTTCAAATCCTCTATTTTACAGCGCTACAGATATTTAACAGTTTTGACGTGACTTTGAGAGGCCTACATATTGGAGAAAAAAGTTATACCATACTGTTGTTAGGAAACGTGTTAACCCTTCAGTTACTTCACAGGAATTAATGCAAAGTGGAATAAAAATATATATAATTTTAACATACTCTAAAATATTGCTTTAGCCTCAAATTCTAAATTGTCACAAGGGGTAATGGGAGAAAATGGACACTAGAATTTGTTGCACAATTTGAGAAAATCTCATATGGGATCAAATACTGCTGTTTGGAGGGAAAGTTGAAATCCCATTTTGGACTTGAATAAGATGGCGACGTGCATGAAGATACAAACCACATGTCAGGTCAGCCAGATTCATTAAGAGGAGTCTGCCACTATAATCATGTACAGAAAATAAAATAAAAAATATTTGGTCAGAAAATAATATAATAGAAAAAAGAATATGTATCAGTATCTAATTAAAACAGCGGTGATTCATTCACTTTAAAGGCCAGGAATGTACATTTTTTTCGAGTTATTGTGATGCTCATTTATAATGACACAAAATGTAACATTTATCTATTATGAGTGAATTTTTTTTTGTAAACAAAATAACAGTAGCTAAACCACTTAATACAGTGGGGGAAATAAGTATTTGATCCCTTGCTGATTTTGTAAGTTTGCCCACTGACAAAGACATGAACAGTCTATAATTTTAAGGGTAGGTTAATGTTAACATTGAGAGATAGGTTATCAAAAATAAAATCCAGAAAATCATTGTGTAAATTATATAAATTTATTTGCATTTTGCAATGAGAAATAAGTATTTGATTACTCTGGCAAACAAGACTTAATATTTGGTGGTAAAACCCTTGTTGGCCAGCACAGCAGTCAGACTTTTTTTGTAGTTGATGATGAGGTTTGTGCACATCAGGAGGAATTTTGGTCCACTCCTCTTTGCAGATCATCTCTAAATCATTAAGATTTTGAGGCTGTCGTTTGGCAACTCGGAGCGTCAGCTCCCTCCATAAGTTTTCTATGGGATTAAGGTCTGGAGACTGGCTAGGCCTGTCCATGACCTTTATGTGCTTCTTTTTGAGCCACTCCTTTGTTGCCTTGGCTGTATGTTTTGGGTCATTGTCTTGCTGGAAGACCCAGCCATGACCCATTTTTAAGGTCCTGGTGGAGGGAAGGAGGTTGTCACTCAGGATTTTATGGTACACTAGATTGTGGCCCGATTCTAACGCATTGGGTATTCTAGAATATGCATGTCTCCGTAGTATATGGACAATGATGATTCCAGAATTCGCGGCAGACTGTGCCCGTCACTGATTGGTCGAGGCAACCTTTATGACATCATCGTCGCCATGGCAACCATTATGACATCATCGTCGCTGTGCCCGTTGCTGATTGGTCGAGGCCTGGCGGCCTCGACCAATCAGACGCGAGATATCTACGTCCTTTATGACATCATCGTCGCTGTGCCCGTCGCTGATTGGTCGAGGCCTGGCGGCCTCAACCAATCAGAGGCGCGGGATTTCTACGTCGATACTGTGCCGGTCTCTGATTGGTCGAGGCCGCCAGAGACGCGGGATTTCCAGGACAGACAGACAGAAAGACAGACAGACAGACAGAAAGACAGACAGATGGAAAACCCCTTAGACAATTATATATATAGATTGCTCCATCCATTCTCCCATTGGTGTGGTGAAGTAGTCCTGTGCCCTTGTAACAACTCTGCTGGCATCACGGCATGGCCTCTCATCTCTCACACACCATCTTATCCACTGCTCCAGGTCATGTGGTCTCTGTCTGCTGCCAGCTCCATGCTCTGGCTCTTGCTTTCTGCCTGCCCTTTGCATGCTTCCTGGCTGTGTGCATAGGGGGTGGCGCCAGAACTCTCTGGTTCTTATAGAATCCGGGCGCACCTGTCTAATGTGTTTGTGACCAATTACCAAGAGGCCTCCAGTATTTAGGGCAGCTCCACCCTGTGGACCGGGCCTGTACAATGTCTAAACTCAGTTAGTCTCTAGCTTCTGAGCTGCCAGGCCTTGCTCTGTGTTCCTCTTTCTCTGGAGGTTCTTCTCCTAGCTTTGCCTTGATCTTGTTGTCTGCCCTCCAGGAGGCACAATATCCTGGTACTTATGTCTTTGTTCTTCTACCTTGTCTTGTTCCATTACCTTGTCTGAACTTTGTCCTACCTCTGTCTCCTTGTCTGTGGCTTCTTTCCCTGCTGTGTGTCTTTCCTTGTGTCCTTTCTATTTGCTTATGCCCCGCACTCTTGCGGCTCTTTTTCCATTACCTCTGCTCCGCACCCCTGCGGTTCTGCTCCGTTCTTCTCTGCTCTGCTCCTGCTGCTGCAGAAATCTCTGGCTGCAGCTTCTCCGCATTCCTTGTGGTTCCGCTCTGCTTAGCTTCTGCTGCTGCAGAAATCTCTTGCTGCAGCTTCTCTCCGCATTCCCTGCGATTCCTCTCTGCTTAGCTTTTGCTGCTGCAGAAATCTCTTGCTGCAGCTTCTCTCCACATTCCTTGCGGTTCCGCTCTGCTTAGCTTCTGCTGCTGCAGAAATCTCTTGCTGCAGCTCCTCTCTGCATTCCTTGCGGTTGCGCTCTGCTTAGCTTCTATTGCTGCTCTATCTCTTGCAGCTCTACCGCTCCTATCCACAGTCTTGCAGATCTCTTCCAGGCCGTGCCTGCCTGCCCTGTGTCTCTGCCGTGCCTCCCTGCTCTGTGACTCTGTCGTACCTGCCAGCCCTGTGTCTTTGCCATACTTGCCAGCCCAGTGTCTCTGCCATCCCTGCCAGCCCAGTGTCTGCTGTACCTGCCAGCTCAGTGTCTCTGCCGTACCTTCCAGACTAGTGTCTCTACCGTACCTGCCAGCCCAGTGTCTCTGCCGTACCTGCCAGCACAATGTCTCTGCCGTGCCTGCCAGCCCTGTGTCTCAGCTGTGCGAGTCTACACGTCTGAGTTTCAGCCGTGCTCATCTGCCAGTCCTGGCCTGATGCCCTCACCTGTCCTAGTGTTCCTGTTCTCCAAGTCGGATCAGCAGCCACAGCCAGACACCACCCTGGAGTAGCACCTGGCAGCTGCCTGCCGCACAAGTCTGACCTCACCATCAGAGGCTCCAGAAAAGATCAAGGCAGCTATCATAGTCACGCCCCTTCCAGGGTAGTTTGGTTTGTGGCACAGTGGGGTCACATACCCCCGAGCTCACGCCCACCAGTCAGGGCATGAGCATGACAGCCCTTAGCAGAGAAACACCTAAACATACTATTTCCACCTCCATGCTTGACTGTGGGGATGGTGTTCTTTGGGTCATAGGCAGCATTTCTCTTCCTCCAAACATAGCGAGTTGACTTAATGCCAAAGACCTCAATTTCTGTCTCATCTGACCACAGCACCTTCTCCCAATTACTCACAGAATCATCCAGGTGTTCATTGGCAAGCTTCAGACGGACCTGCACATGTGCTTTCTTGAGCAGGGGGACCTTGCGGGCACTGCAGGATTTTAAACCTTTACAGCTTAATGTGTTACCAATGGATTTCTTGGTGACTGTGGTCCCAGCTGTCTTGAGATCATTAGCAAGTCCCCCTGTGTAGTTTTAGGCTGATCTCTCATCTTAGTCATGATCAAGGATACCCCATGAGGTGAGATTTTCTTACTATTGCACCAACTGTTGTCTCCTTCTCACCCAGTGTCTTACTTATGGTTTTGTAGCCCAGCCTTGTGCAGGTCTATGATCTTGTACCTGACATCCTTATAAAGCTCTTTGGTCTTGCCCATGTTGTAGATGTTAGAGTCTGAATAATTGAGTCTGTGGACAGGAGTCTTTTATTAAGGCCCCTTTCACACATCAGTATTTTGCCATCAGTCCCAATCCGTCGAATTGTGAAAAAAAAATGGATCTGGAGACTGATGCCGCCGGATTCGTTTTTTTCTAATAGACTTGTATTAGCGACAAATTGCGACGGATGGCCTCATGTTTCATCCGTCGTTCGCCAGATCCATCGAAAACTGTAACGTTTTTTGTGTACATTGAAAAAACAGACAGCGACGGATCCGTCAACGTCCGTTGTTTGCTAGAATGGAAGCCTATGGCGCCGGATCCGTCAAATGATGGAATCCGGTGACTGATTCCGTTTTCTTAACTAAGCATGCTCCGATCCAAATAGCCAGATCTGCTAATCGGATCTGTCCAAAAACGGATCCGTCGCATCAGTTTTTCACAATCTGCGACGGATCCGTCGAGCCAACGGATTGTGACTGACAGCAAAAAACTGATGTGTGAAAGGGGCCTAAGCTGACTATGTAAGACAGCTGTCTTTATTGCAAGTGAGGCCTCTTTCACACTTCCGTCATTCTTTTTCCATGACAATCCGTCGTTTTGTGAAAAAAACCGGATCCAGCAAATGGTGCTGCTGGATCTGTTTTTTTCTCATAGACTTGTATTAGCGACGGATTGTAAGGGATGGCCACACGTTTCATCCGTCGTGCACTGGATCCATTGTAAAATCGCTGTCTGTCGGAGACGACGCACAGAGGAACGTTTTTTCTGTACGTTGGCAAATCGCTCAGCGACGGATCCTGTGCTGTCCATCGTTGGCTAAAATGGAAGCCTATGGATGCAGGATCCATCGCTGACTGTCAAAAGCAGGAATCCAGTGACAGATGTCGTCTTTTCAAACTGAGCATGAGGGAAGAATTTCCCGTCACGGAAATTCTCTCTTGCTCTCTCTCTTTTTACTATTGATGCTGCCTATGTAGCATCAATAGTAAAAAGATATAATGTTAAAAATAATTAAAAAAATAAAAAATTGTGATATTCTCACCTCCCCGCGCAGCCTCCGCAGCCTTCCCGATGCTCCCAGCAGCTCTGGTTCCCAGTGATGCATAGCGAAATGACCCAATGACGTAGCAGTCTCGCGAGACCGCTACGTCATCACAGGTCATTGTCTCGCCATGCATCACTGGGAATGGAGCATCGCGAGCATCGAGAAGGCTGCGGGGACTGTGGGGGACACCGGAAGGTAAGAATATCACAATTTTTTATTTTTTTTTATTATTTTTATCATGGGTTGTGTTCTGTATGCATTTTTGCAGCAAAAAAACACGGCGAAGACGCATACACAACGTGTGCACATAGCCTTTTAGGATGCACTAGAACTGTCAAAAAAACGGCTCCAGTGCATCCATTTTTTACAATCAGCACAGGATCCGTCTTTTCAACATTTTGATGGATTGTGACTGATTGTAAAAAACAAGTGTGAAAGAGGCCTAACAAGTTGATTAGGAGCGTCTAACTGGTCTCTATGAGCCAGAACTCTTTATGGTTGGTAGGGGATCAAATACTTATTTCTCACTGCAAAATGCAAATAAATTTATATAATTTATACAATGTGATTTTCTGAATTTTATTTTTGATATTTTATCTCTTACTGTTATAATTAACCTACCCTTAATTATAGACTGTTTATGTCTTTTTCAGTGCTAAAATTCATTGTTATGTGCACTGATTATCTTGGATTGTCATGGCAACATTGCTGCGATCAGATGAACTTTCGGACACACTACATCCGCCTAGCTGCGATCATGTGACATATATCGGAGGCGCTTTAGTAACATCATGCGCACTGATTATGTTAGCGATGAGGATAGAGGAGTCTTTAGGTATGCGACTCTGTATACATGTTGCTATGACAATGTAACATGACGAGCATTTCCAGGACATACTAACCTAAGATGAAACAGGTTACTTCCGGACCACATGGATCTCGGCGTCATACAGGTGTCTTGTTAATGGACACATAGATTATGGTATAAATAGAGGGTCTACCCCATTGGGAAGCCTATGCACCCCTTCCGAGGAAGATATAAGATCGAAACGCGCGTTAAGAGGTACACTGGGCCTGCACTCATATAGGGTAATTATAATAACTTTGGATATTTTATGTCTGATATTTTGACTTTTACATTTGGGTACCTCAAAGTTATAGTGTGCACATTAGTATTATTGGTCACTTAGCCTGATATTTTAGTCATAATGGTATTTACTTAATGTGTATTGCTTTATGCCTTTGGATATATTATAGCCACATGAATTAATGCAACTATCTTTGCACTATGCACTTTATGTCCTGAATTTAGTTTTATTCATACTTTGATTTATACTGGTCTATGGTTTTTTTTTATATATGGCATACCTTAAATATATACATCGCTCCATTCAAGGCATAATCTTATTACTTAACGTCCAGCGTTTGCGTTTTCTCCATCACATGCATGGTTTACTGGCAGAACTTTTAACTGTTCTTAAAATTTTTTTTGTATTTGAATAAAATTCCTTATATTTAAGTTCATTGGTGTTGGGGGACTTTTCCTCTTTCGTTCCACTTATGTTATAATTAACCTACCCTTAATTATAGACTGTTCATGTCTTTTTCAGTGCAAAAATTACAAATTCAGCAAGGGATCAAATAATGATTTCCTTCCCTGTACATAGATATATATTGCACATGTACAGTACAGACCAAAAGTTTGGACACACCTTCTCATTTAAAGGTTTTTCTGCATTTTCATGACTATGAAAATTGTACATTCACACTGAAGGCATCAAAACGATGAATTAACACATGTGGAATTATATTCTTAACAAAAAAGTGTGAAACAGCTGAAAATATGTCTTATATTCCAGGTTCTTCAAAGTAGCCACTTTTTGCTTTGATGACTGCTTTGCACACTCTTGGCATTCTCTTCATGAGCTTTAAGAGGTAGTCATCAGGAATGGTCTTCCAACAATCTTGAAGGAGTTCCCAGAGATGCTTACCACTTGTTGGCCCTTTTGCCTTCACTCTGCGGTCCAGCTCACCCCAAACCATCTCGATTGGGTTCAGGTCTGCTGACTGTGGAGGCCATATCATCTGGTGTAGCACCCCATCACTCTCCTTCTTGGTCAAATAGCCCTTACACAGCCTGGAGGTGTGTTTGGGGTTATTGTCCTGTTAAAAAATAAATGATGGTCCAACTAAATGCAAATCGGATTGAATAGCATGCCGCTGCAAGATGCTGTGGTAGCCATGGTGGTTCAGTATGCCTTCAATTTTGAATAAATCCACAACAGTGTCACCAGCAAAGCACCCCAACACCATCACACCTCCTCCTCCATACTTCACGGTGGGAACCAGGCATATAGAGTCCATCCGTTCACCTTTTCTGCGTCGCACAAAGACACGGTGGTTGGAAGCAAAGATCTCAAATTTGGACTCATCAGACCAAAGCAAGCACAGATTTCCACTGATCTAATGTCCATTAATTGTGTTCTGTAGCCCATCTCTTCTGCTTGTTGCCTGTCCTTAGCAGTGGTTTCCTAGCAACTATTTTACCATGAAGGCCTGCTGCACAAAGTCTCCTCTTAACAGTTTTTATAGAGATGTGTCTGCTGCTAGAACTCTGTGTAGCATTGACCTGGTCTCTAATCTGAGCTGCTGTTAACCTGCAATTTCTGAGGCTGGTGACTCGGATAAACTTCTCAGAAGCAGATGTGACTCTTGGTCTTCCTTTCCTGGGGCGGTCCTCATGTGAGCCAGTTTCTTTCTAGCGCTTGATAGTTTTTGCCACTGCACTTGGGGACACTTTCAAAGTTTTCCCAATTTTTCGGACTGACTGACCTTTATTTCTTAAAGTAATGATGGCCACTAATTTTTCTTTACTTAGCTGCTTTTTTCTTGCCATAATACAAATTCTAACAGTCTATTCAGTAGGACTATCACCTGTGTATCCACCAGACTTCTGCACGACAACTGATGGACCTAACCCCATTTATAAGGCAAGAAATCCCACTTATTAAACCTGACAGGGCACACCTGTGAAGTGAAAATCATACCCGGTGACTACCTCTTGAAGCTCATCAAGAGAATGCCAAGAGTGTGCAAAGCAGCCATCAAAGCAAAAGGTGGCTACTTTGAAGAACCTAGCATATAAGACATAATTTGAGTTGTTTCACACTTTTTTAAGTATATAATTCAACATGTGTTCATTCATAGTTTTGATGCTTTCAGTGTGAATATACAATTTTCATAGTCATGAAAATACAGAAAAATCTTTAAATGAGCAGGTGTGTCCAAACTTTTGGTCTGTACTGTACTTACTGTGGTAGTTCAACTCACGTGGCGATATACGGAGGTAGAAATTAGGAACATCGTCTCTTTAAATGTTTGATTGGTTTATTATTATGCAGCATAAACCAATAATAAGGGGAAAAAACACAGCCCTTCAGGCTAAAACAGGAGAACAACAAGAAAACAAAACGCTCAACCAGGGGTGGATTAAAGGTAGCCAGGGCCCCGGGCTGTTCAGACTCTGTGGGCCCCCCGGTCATGTGACGGGGTCATCATATACCTGAACCAGATTATTCCAGAAAAATAGTTGCTGAGTGAAACTCCACTTCTCACCTCACACATTAACAGCTCCCATCACCAGATCACACATATAACAGGCAGCTTTTGTTTTGGCCAAAAGGTTTTTCAAGCTGCCACCATAACACAGTAGACACTTTTGGCCGGGCCCTACTCTATTGTAGCCTATTAAATATTTGTTAAAATATGCAATACAATTTAGGTATATTTTTATTTATTTTTCAATTTTTAAAATGATCAATAATATCACATACAAGGAACAAATACATCACCATGACCAGACCACATATTACCACCACATAGTGACCAAATAATAGCACATACAAGGGACAAATAGCACAACACCATGACCAGACCACATATTACCACCAGTGACCAAATAATATCACATACAAAGAACAAATACCACCGCACAATGACCAGACCACATATTACCACCACAAAGTGACCAAATAGCACATACAAGAGACAAATACCGCAACACCATGACCAGACCACATATTACCACCATATAGTGACTGAATACTACAATACTGATCAGTAATAAAAAGAACACAATACTATCACCATAAGTGCCATTATTCACAGGAGATCTGTACTTAGTATGCATTGCCTGTGTAGAGGTAATACAGTGATCACTGGTGACATTATACACAGGACGTCTGTATATAGTATACAGTGTTTGGTTTCAGTGTATAGGTAACACACTGACTCACTAGTGACGTCTCTATGTGAAGTCCTTCATCTTTCATCCAGCACAGACCGCCATCACTTCATCCAGCCAGGACTCGTCTCTGCAGGAAAACACAGTTATCTCGAGCTCCGCTTGCAGAACACATTACTTAATTTTTCCCAACTTCTGCAGTACACCACATGAAGAAAAAAAGGCAACATAGTGTCACTCTGCACGATAACAGGACCGCCCCCATTTAAAACAGTATACTCAAAAAATAAAATAAATACATCACTGCAGTAATAACATCCCTTAATTAGCCCCTATGGTAATAATAATATCCCCCATCCTGGCCTCGTGTATCTCATTCCTGGCTCCAGCCATATGTTCTCACATCCTGCCCTCATCAGTATCCATCCTGCCCCATTTGATCTCCCCATCCTGCCCCATCGTTCTCCATTGTATCCATCCTGCCCCATGATCCTGCACGATCTGTCTCCAATCCTGCCCCATGTCTTTCATTCTGCCCATGTCTCCAATCCTGCCCCATCTGTCTCCAGTTCTGCCCCCAGTGTGTCCAGCATCTCTGCCCCCAGTGTCCAGCATCTCTGCCCCCAGTGTCCAGCATCTCTGCCCCCAATGTGACCAGCATCTCTGCCCCCAATGTGTACAGCATCGCTGCCCCCAGAGTGTCCAGCATCTCTGCCCCCAATGTGTCCAGCATCTCTGCCCCAGTGTCCAGCATCTCTGCCCCCAGTGTCCAGCTTCTCTGCCTCAATGTGTCCAGCATCTCTGCCCGCAGTGTCCTGCATCTCTGCCCCCAATGTGTCGAGCATCTCTGCCCCAATGTGTCCAGCATCTCTGCCCCCAGTATCCAGCATCTCTGCCCCCAGTGTCCAGCATCTCTGCCCCAAATGTGTCCAGCATCTCTGCCCCCAATGTGTCCAGCATCTCTGCCCCCAATGTGTCCAGGATCTCTGCCCCAAATGTGTCCAGCATCTCTGTCCCCAATGTGTCCAGCATCTCTGTCCCCAATGTGTCCAGCATCTCTGCCCCAATGTCCAGCATCTCTGCCCCCAGTGTCCAGCATCTCTGCCCCCAATGTCCAGCATCTCTGCCCCCAGTTTCCAGCATTCTGGCCCGGGTCCCCCGGATTGCCGCTCTCAATAAAAAAAACCAAAACGAGTTCTTCTCACCTGACCGCGCTCCTTCGGCAAAGCTCCCACCTCGCAGCTGAAGCGCGCACTCGCCGGCGACTGACAATGACATCAGATGCTGGCGACGTGCGTGCTGCGGCTGACGCCAGCTGCCAGCCTCCGATTGGCGGGCCCGCACATTAATAGCATTAAACTGCCGCAGCGCCGGTAGGGGCCCGGTGAGCAGATGAGACGGGGCCTGATGCGGGCCCCCTCTGTCCACAGGGGCCAATATCCCAGTCAGGGCAGTAATGCTCTGATGGTGTGGAGGTCAATCTGAGCGGTAGCCCAGGGCCCCCTGTTATGTTTGCTAATGACAGGTGTTATGAAGGCAATCCAGAAACACAGTGTGCTTAGCGATCAGAGCGCACACAGTGATCTGACAAATACCCAAAAATCCAAGAACGAGCTCTGAGACGTGGAAACTCTGTAGACTGCACACCTGATCCTATCCTAAACACAACTAAAAGCGGCTGTGGATTGCGCCTAACAACTACCTAGGCAACTCGGCACAGCCTAAGAAACTAGCTAGCCTGAAGATAGAAAAATAGGCCTGACTTGCCCCAGAGAAATTCCCCAAAGGAAAAGGCAGCCCCCCACATATAATGACTGTGAGTAAGATGAAAAGACAAAACGTAGGGATGAAATAGATTCAGCAAAGTGGGGCCCGATATTCTAGGACAGAGCGAGGACAGTAAAGCGAACTTTGCAGTCTACAAAAAACCCTAAAGCAAAACCACGCAAAGGGGGCAAAAAAAAACCCACCGTGCCGAACTAACGGCACGGCGGTACACCCTTTGCGTCTCAGAGCTTCCAGCAAAACAAAAGACAAGCTGGACAGAAAAAAAGCAACAAAAAAGCAAAAAGCACTTAGCTATACAGAGCAGCAGGTCACAGGAACAATCAGGAGAAGCTCAGATCCAACACTGAAACATTGACAAGGAGCAAGGATAGCAGCATCAGGCGGAGTTAAGTAATGAAGCAGTTAACGAGCTCACCAGAACACCTGAGGGAGGAAGCTCAGAAGCTGCAGTACCACTTGTGACCACAGGAGTGAATTCAGCCACAGAATTCACAACAGTACCCCCCCCTTGAGGAGGGGTCACCGAACCCTCACCAGAGCCCCCAGGCCGACCAGGATGAGCCGCATGAAAGGCACGAACAAGATCGGAAGCATGAACATCAGAGGCAAAAACCCAGGAATTATCTTCCTGAGCATAACCCTTCCATTTAACCAGACACTGGAGTTTTCGTCTAGAAACACGAGAATCCAAAATCTTCTCCACAATATACTCCAATTCCCCCTCCACCAAAACCGGGGCAGGAGGCTCAACAGATGGAACCATAGGTGCCACGTATCTCCGCAACAACGACCTATGGAATACATTATGTATGGAAAAGGAGTCTGGGAGGGTCAAACGAAAAGACACAGGATTGAGAACCTCAGAAATCTTATATGGACCAATAAAACGAGGTTTAAATTTAGGAGAGGAAACCTTCATAGGAATATGACGAGAAGATAACCAAACCAGATCCCCAACACGAAGTCGGGGACCCACACGGCGTCTGCGATTAGCGAAAAGTTGAGCTTTCTCCTGGGACAAGATCAAATTGTCCACTACCTGAGTCCAGATCTGCTGCAACCTATCCACCACAGAATCCACACCAGGACAGTCCGAAGACTCAACCTGTCCTGAAGAGAAACGAGGATGGAACCCAGAATTGCAAAAAAATGGAGAAACCAAGGTAGCCGAGCTGGCCCGATTATTAAGGGCGAACTCAGCCAACGGCAAAAAGGACACCCAATCATCCTGGTCTGCAGAAACAAAACATCTCAGATATGTTTCCAAGGTCTGATTGGTTCGTTCGGTCTGGCCATTAGTCTGAGGATGGAAAGCCGAGGAAAAGGATAGGTCAATGCCCATCCTACCACAAAAGGCTCGCCAAAACCTTGAAACAAACTGGGAACCTCTGTCAGAAACAATATTCTCAGGAATGCCATGCAACCGAACCACATGCTGAAAGAACAAAGGTACCAAATCAGAGGAGGAAGGCAATTTAGCCAAGGGCACCAGATGGACCATTTTAGAAAAGCGATCACAGACCACCCAAATGACTGACATCTTTTGAGAAACGGGAAGGTCAGAAATGAAATCCATCGAAATATGTGTCCAAGGCCTCTTTGGGACCGGCAAGGGCAAAAGCAACCCACTGGCACGAGAACAGCAGGGCTTAGCCCTAGCACAAATCCCACAGGACTGCACAAAAGTACGTACATCCCGTGACAGAGATGGCCACCAGAAGGATCTAGCCACTAACTCTCTGGTACCAAAGATTCCAGGATGACCAGCCAACACCGAACAATGAAGTTCAGAGATAAGTTTATTAGTCCACCTATCAGGGACGAACAGTTTCTCTGCTGGACAACGATCAGGTTTATTCGCCTGAAATTTTTGCAGCACCCGCCGCAAATCAGGGGAGATGGCAGACACAATGACTCCTTCCTTGAGGATACCCGCTGGCTCAGATAAACCCGGAGAGTTGGGCACAAAACTCCTAGACAGAGCATCCGCCTTCACATTTTTAGAGCCCGGAAGGTACGAAATCACAAAGTCGAAGCGGGCAAAAAATAACGACCAACGGGCCTGTCTAGGATTCAAGCGCTTGGCAGACTCGAGATAAGTCAAGTTCTTATGATCAGTCAATACCACCACGCGATGCTTAGCTCCTTCAAGCCAATGACGCCACTCCTCGAATGCCCACTTCATGGCCAGCAACTCTCGATTGCCCACATCATAATTACGCTCAGCGGGCGAAAACTTCCTGGAAAAGAAAGCACATGGTTTCATCACTGAGCAATCAGAACCTCTCTGTGACAAAACCGCCCCTGCTCCAATCTCAGAAGCATCAACCTCGACCTGGAACGGAAGAGAAACATCTGGCTGACACAACACAGGGGCAGAACAAAAATGACGCTTCAACTCCTGAAAAGCTTCCACAGCAGCAGAAGACCAATTAACCAAATCAGCACCCTTCTTGGTCAAATCGGTCAATGGTTTGGCAATGCTAGAAAAATTACAGATGAAGCGACGATAAAAATTAGCAAAGCCCAGGAACTTTTGCAGACTTTTCAGAGATGTCGGCTGAATCCAATCCTGGATGGCTTGGACCTTAACTGGATCCATCTCGATAGTAGAAGGGGTAAAGATGAACCCCAAAAATGAAACTTTCTGCACACCGAAGAGACACTTTGATCCCTTCACAAACAAAGAGTTAGCACGCAGGACCTGAAAAACCATTCTGACCTGCTTCACATGAGACTCCCAATCATCTGAGAAGATCAAAATGTCATCCAAGTAAACAATCAGGAATTTATCCAGATACTCACGGAAGATGTCATGCATAAAAGACTGAAACACAGATGGAGCATTGGCAAGTCCGAACGGCATCACTAGATACTCAAAATGACCCTCGGGCGTATTGAATGCAGTTTTCCATTCATCTCCTTGCCTGATTCTCACCAGATTATACGCACCACGAAGATCTATCTTAGTGAACCAACTAGCCCCCTTAATCCGAGCAAACAAGTCAGATAACAATGGCAAGGCATACTGAAATTTAACAGTGATCTTATTAAGAAGGCGGTAATCAATACACGGTCTCAGCGAACCATCCTTCTTGGCTACAAAGAAGAACCCTGCTCCCAGTGGTGATGACGATGGGCGAATATGTCCCTTCTCCAGGGATTCCTTCACATAACTGCGCATAGCGGCGTGTTCGGGCACGGATAAATTAAATAATCGACCTTTAGGGAATTTACTACCAGGAATCAAATTGATAGCACAATCACAATCCCTATGCGGAGGTAGAGCATCGGACTTGGGCTCTTCAAATACATCCTGATAATCAAACAAGAACTCTGGGACCTCAGAAGGGGTGGATGACGAAATCGACAAAAATGGAACATCACCATGTACCCCCTGACAACCCCAGCTGGATACCGACATGGAATTCCAATCCAATACTGGATTATGGGTTTGTAGCCATGGCAACCCCAACACGACCACATCATGCAGATTATGCAACACCAGAAAGCGAATAACTTCCTGATGTGCAGGAGCCATGCACATGGTCAGCTGGGCCCAGTATTGAGGTTTATTCTTGGCCAAAGGTGTAGCATCAATTCCTCTCAATGGAATAGGACACCGCAAAGGCTCCAAGAAAAACCCACAACGTTTAGCATAATCCAAATCCATCAGATTCAGGGCAGCGCCCGAATCCACAAACGCCGACAGAAAACGACGACAAAGAGCATATCAAGGTAATGGACAGAAGGAATTTGGACTGTACAGTACCAATGACTGCAGACCTAGCGGACCGCTTAGTGCGCTTAGGACAATCAGAAATAGCATGAGTGGAATCACCACAGTAGAAACACAGACCATTCAGACATCTGTATTCCTGCCGTTCAACTCTAGTCATAGTCCTATCGCACTGCATAGGCTCAGGTTTAACCTCAGGCAGTACCGCCAAATGGTGCACAGATTTACGCTCGCGCAAGCGTCGACCGATCTGAATGGCCAAAGACAAAGACTCATTCAAACCAGCAGGCATAGGAAATCCCACCATGACATCCTTAAGAGCCTCAGAGAGACCCTTTCTGAACAAAGCTGCCAGCGCAGATTCATTCCACTGAGTGAGTACTGACCATTTCCTAAATTTCTGACAATATACTTCTATATCATCCTGACCCTGGCACAAAGCCAGCAAATTTTTCTCAGCCTGATCCACTGAATTAGGCTCATCGTACAGCAATCCGAGCGCCAGGAAAAACGCATCGACACTACTCAATGCAGGGTCTCCTGGCGCAAGAGAAAATGCCCAGTCTTGAGGGTCGCCGCGCAAAAAAGAAATAATAATCAAAACCTGTTGAATAGGATTACCAGAAGAATGAGGTTTCAAGGCCAGAAATAGCTTACAATTATTTTTGAAACTTAGAAACTTAGTTCTATCTCCAAAAAACAAATCAGGAATAGGAATTCTTGGTTCTAACATAGATTTCTGATCAATAGTATCTTGAATTTTTTGTACATTTATAACGAGATTATCCATTGAAGAGCACAGACCCTGAATATCCATGTCCACACCTGTGTCCAGAATCACCCAAATGTCTAGGGGAAAAAAAAAAGTGAACACAGAGCAGAAAAAAAAAAAAAAAAAAAAATGATGTCAGAACTTTTTCTTTCCCTCTATTGAGAATCATTAGTTTGGCTCCTTGTACTGTTATGTTTGCTAATGACAGGTGTTATGAAGGCAATCCAGAAACACAGTGTGCTTAGCGATCAGAGCGCACACAGTGATCTGACAAATACCCAAAAATACAAGAACGAGCTCTGACACGTGGAAACTCTGTAGACTGCACACCTGATCCTATCCTAAACACAACTAAAAGCGGCTGTGGATTGCGCCTAACAACTACCTAGGCAACTCGGCACAGCCTAAGAAACTAGCTAGCCTGAAGATAGAAAAATAGGCCTGACTTGCCCCAGAGAAATTCCCCAAAGGAAAAGGCAGCCCCCCACATATAATGACTGTGAGTAAGATGAAAAGACAAAACGTAGGGATGAAATAGATTCTGCAAAGTGGGGCCCGATATTCTAGGACAGAGCGAGGACAGTAAAGCGAACTTTGCAGTCTACAAAAAACCCTAAAGCAAAACCACGCAAAGGGGGCAAAAAAAAACCCACCGTGCCGAACTAACGGCACGGCGGTACACCCTTTGCGTCTCAGAGCTTCCAGCAAAACAAAAGACAAGCTGGACAGAAAAAAAGCAACAAAAAAGCAAAAAGCACTTAGCTATACAGAGCAGCAGGTCACAGGAACAATCAGGAGAAGCTCAGATCCAACACTGAAACATTGACAAGGAGCAAGGATAGCAGCATCAGGCGGAGTTAAGTAATGAAGCAGTTAACGAGCTCACCAGAACACCTGAGGGAGGAAGCTCAGAAGCTGCAGTACCACTTGTGACCACAGGAGTGAATTCAGCCACAGAATTCACAACAGCCCCCCCACATCACTGGGTCCTGGGCTACCGCCCAGATTGACCTCATTGACCTCCACCCCTGGCTGCAACACAGTCCATATGTATGCGGGTAGCATCCTGTTCCAGAGCAACACAGGTTCAGTCTTTGTTCAAGACACAAAAAACCCTGAAGAATGCTCTCCACAGTCTTGCTGACCAAAGACTGCCTCTAGAGCCCAGTCCACGCCATGTGACTCTTTCCATCATGTGATTGACCACATGATTGTAACCTCACACATGTTCTGTCAGTACAAAGCGGTGCAGGTGGAGATAAGGTGGACATCTCCCCACCCACTCTATTACATTACCAGAGATTTTGTATAAATAAACATGAGGGGATATTGATGCACAGTCTGCCAAGGGCACGTAGTGATGAGAGCATCTTATTTTTCAGTATAGAGCAGTACATCTTGGAATTCATGATAAAATCAATGAAACGTATTCTCTGAAATTACAACCCCTGGCAAAAATTATGGAATCACCGGCCTTGGAGGATGTTCATTCAGTTGTTTAATATTGTAGAAAAAAAGCAGATCACAGGCATGGCACAAAACTAAAGTCATTTCAAATGGCTACTTTCTGGCTTTAATAAACACTAAAAGAAATCAAGAACAAAAAATGTGGTAGTCAGTAATGGTTACTTTTTAACCAAGCATAGGGGAAAAAGTATGGAATAACTCAATTCTGAGGAAAAAATTATGGAATCATGGAAACAAATAAGCAAAAAAACTCCAAATTATCACTAATATTTTGTTGCACCACCTCTGGCTTTTATAACAGCTTTCAGTCTCTGAGGCATGGACTTAAAGGGACTCTGTCACCTGAATTTGGAGGGAACAATTTTCAGCCATAGGGGCGGGGTTTTCGGGTGTTTGATTCACCCTTTCCTTACCCGCTGGCTGCAATATTGGATTGAAGTTCATTCTCTGTCCTCCATAGTACACGCTTGTGCAAGGCAAGATTGCTTTGCGCAGGCGTGTACTACGGAGGACAGAGAATGAACTTCAATCCAATATTGCAGCCAGCATGCAGCCAGCGGGTAAGGAAAGGGTGAATCAAACACCCGAAAACCCCGCCCCTATGGCTAAAAATTGTACCCTCCAAATTCAGGTGACAGAGTCCCTTTCATGAGTGTCAAACAGTACCCTTCATCAATCTGGCTCCAACCTTCTCTGATTGCTGTTGCCAGATCAGCTTTGCAGGTTGGAGCCTTGTCATGGACAATTTTCTTCAACTTCCACCAAAGATTTTCAATTAGATTGAGATCCAGACAATTTGCAGGCCATGACATTGACCTTATATGTCTTCTTTCAAGGAATATTTGCACAGTTTTTGCTCTATGGCAGGATGCATTATCATCTTGAAAAATGATTTCATCATCCCCAAACATCCTTTCAATTGATGGGATAAGAAAAGTGTCCAAAATATCAACATAAACTTGTGCATTTATTGAAGATGTATTGACAGCCATCTCCCCAGTGCCTTTACCTGACATGCAGCCCCATATCAATGACTGTGGAAATTTGCATGTTCTGTTCAGGCAGTCATCTTTATAATTCTCATTGGAAAGGCACCACACAAAAGTTCCAGCATCATCACTTTGTCCAATGCAGATTCTCGATTCATCACTGAATATAACCTTTATGCAGTCATCCACGGTCCACGATTGCTTTTCCTTAGCCCATTGTAACCTTGTTTTTTCCTGTTTAGGTGTTAATGATGGCTTTCTTTTAGCTTTTCTGTATGTAAATCCCATTTCCTTTAGGCGGTTTCTTACAGTTTGGTCACAGACGTTGACTCCAGTTTCCACCCATTCGTTCCTCATTTGTTTTGTTGTGCATTTCCTGTTTTGGAGACATATTGCTTTAAGTTTCCGGTTTTGACGCTTTGATGTCTTCCTTGGTCTACCAGTATGTTTGCCTTTAACATCCTTCCCATGTTGTTTGTATTTGGTCCAGATTTTAGACACAGCTGACTGTGAACAACCAACATCTTTTGCAACATTGTGTGATGATTTTGATAATCCTCTCCTTTGTTTCAATTGATATCTCTCGTGTTGGAGCCATGATTCATGTCAGTCTACTTGGTGCAACAGCTCTCCAAGGTGTGATCACTCCTTTTTAGATGCAGACTAACGCGCAGATCTAATTTGATGCAGGTGTTATTTTTGGGTATGAAAATGTACAGGGTGATTCCATAATTTTATCCTCAGCAATGAGTGATTTCATAATTTTTTCCCTATGCTTGGGAAACTACCACATTTTTTGTTTTTGATTTCTTTTAGTGTTTCTTAAAGCCAGAAAGTTGCCATTTGAAATGACTTTAGGCTTGTGCCATGTCTGTGATGTGCTTTTTTTCTACAAAATTAAACAACTGAATGGCCATCCTCCAAGGCCGGTGATTCCATAATTTTTGCCAGGGGTTGTAGCAGCACTCATGTAGCCCCAGATAAGGACCCTGCCACCACCAGATTCAATGTGCCAGATTTAATAATGCTGTGTAATGTTTAAACAGCAGAAACAAGCATTAATGTAGATTAGGCAGTCAGTGGTATGTGCAAAATTTATCACAGTGCCAAATTTTTCCCTCTCTACCTAAAAACTTGCACATGTCAGTATTAAATGTGTGCAAATTAGCTCTTTTGTGCCAAGCTGAAAATTATTTTCTTTTTGGCACATTACGATTGTGTAAAATGATGTGTGCCAAAATTTGGGTGCAACCTTAGTTTGTCCACTACTTAGATATTGATGATTGATTCTTAGGATAGGTCATTAATATTAGATTTGTGAGAGACTGATATTTGGCACTCCCATTGTTCATCTTTTTGCTACCCGGTGGTGGCCAGATGTAAAGTGCTTGAACTGGAAATGGTCAGTCACGGGATCTGCAACTCTGCTTCTATTGAAGTGCTAGGTATCGGACCTCCAGTGATCTGATATTAGGATAAATTATCAATATCTAAATAGTGGAAAACCTCTTTAATAGTAAATCAGCTCCAAAGAGGCAAAAGTTAGAATTCATTTGACCTAATACAAGGTTACCTGTGACATATCTGTATGGGGAAGGTTCACTTATTTCTGATAATTAATGGTCATGCTGCGCAAATATCTAATATCTAACTAAGCTAGGTGAATATATAACATATAAGCAATTGAATCGAAAATGGCTCATATAACTGTAGATGAACTGTAATGCGTTGTATTGATCCATTGGGAATGACTCGTCAACAACATATCTGCATGTTAATGAACCAATAAAGCATTATTTGTAATTCATAGAAAGGTTGTCTAAGTTTCATAGGGCAGATGAGCGGGAAAGCTGTGGAAGCTCAAAAAGCTGTTCTACAATTTTTACCTAAGTAGTATTCTCATGTTGCTTCATTAAAAGAATCAAATTAGCAGCAATTGCTCCATCACAACAGAAACAGCAGAAAACCACATCAATGGTGAATGTAGGCATATGGAGCCAGCACTTCTGCTAGCTACTGTGTTTCTAAAACTAAGCTCTCATTGACTGAGACATTTTTCCTTTTGCATTTTTACTTGCTGTGATTACTGTACTTGTCATTTACCTCTGTGATTTTGTATTGAGCAAGATAATGTTATTTCACTAAAAATGATGGTTGTAAAATAATAGCCAATACATCATATCATCTTCTTTCTAGCATGGTATGCCATATAGCTGAGGTATTCTCCCCTAAAAGCACTACGTCTATGAGGAAAAACCTCAGAAGAAAGCAACAAAAAGCGTCGTCATAGGGAGTGCCTATAGCTCCTCAACACGGGACTGTAAGGAATCTTCAAGCCACCATTCAGTTTAGGATCTACTAGGACTCTATGTAGTTACATAGTGAAAAAAATCCAAACTACGGTAATTGAAAATATTTCTATATATCTTTTCTCTGTATCCATGTATCTAGTATGCATATGTATATGTATCTATCTATCTATCTACGAAAAGATAAATTGAGAAACGCCTGCTAGCAACATAAATGTACAAGTGTAGGTAGCTGTGCATGCACTAAAATAGTGTACAAGCAAATACAACTGCACACTAAAGTAAATATATGATTTTTAAATTGCATTACAGCTGTACGCAATATATTTAGGGTATGTTTCCACGGTCAGAAATGGCTCAGTATTTGCTCAGGATTTGACTCAGGTGAAATCTGCATCTGTGGTCACTTTGTATTTTTTACATGCGTTTTTGATGTTTTTTTCCTCTTGCATTTTTTCATTCCATGTGGTTTTTTTTTTGTCTCTTGAAATAAAGCTTATTGAAAGTTGGCTTCTGGGAAGGAAAAAAAAAGTGATTTCCTGTTTGCAGATATATTACGGTATGTGCACACAGTCAGGAAACGCTGCAGGTTGGACGCTGTGTACATCTGCAGCATCCAACCTGCAGCGGCCCTATGTTACAGCATAGTGGATGGGATTTCATGAAATCCCATCTCCACTATGCGTTCAAAGACGCAGGTGGCAGACCTGTTTATACGCACATGCCGCGCGTCTTTATAGACCGCAGAATGTCTATTTACGATGCGGAAACGCTCACTCCCCACAGCGTAAATCTCCCATAGGCTATCATTACATGCGGTAAAACTGCAGTTAATTATTAGTCACATGCGTAATAACTGCGGGAACGCAGCTTTTTACGCATGTGTACTAATTTACATATGTTGAATCTTGTGTCACATCCGGAAGTACATGAAGGGCCGGTGTTACACTTGCGAGTGCGATGTGAGAAACTCACGCGAGTGTCTCGCATCAACACCTGGTGCTGCTGTTGGCACTCGGACCGACATGCAGCCACACACTCCCGTCCTGAGTACTGGGTGTTGATGCGAGAGACTTTCGCTAGTTTCTCACATCACACTCTCAAGTGTAACACCGGCCACACAGGTATATGTAATGTCCTTTCCTTTTTTTTCGCTGAATAAATCTTTTTTTTTTTTTTAAATGACGTGTTCTCCCGCACAATTTTCCAAACCAGCAGAGGGAAAGCCAGCGACTGGGGGGAGCCGATGTTTATAACCTGGGAAGGGGTTAATACCCATGGATCTTCCCAGGTTATGAATATCAGCTGTGTACCTAGCTTTTACTGGCTATTAAAATGATTAAAAAATGATGTGGGTTCCCGTATAATTAATAACTAGCAAAGGCTAGGCAGACAACTGTGGGCTGATATTAATAGTCTAGGAAGGGACCATGGATATTGCCCCCCCGCCTACAAACACCAGCTCACAGCTGCCCCAGAAATGGCGCATCTCTAAGGTGCACCAATTTTGGCACTTAGCCTCACTCTTCCCACTTGCCCTGTAGCATTGGCAATTGGGGTAATAGTTTGGGGGTTAATGTCACCTTTGTATTGGTAAGGTGACATCAAGCCCATTAGTAATGGAGAGATGTCAATAAGACACCTATCCATTTCTAATCCTATAATTGTTACAGGTGAAATAAAGACACAGCCATAATAAAGTCTTTTAATGAAATAAAACACCACACAGTTTTCCCATATTTATTGTACTGCTAATTCCCTGAATCCCACGATCTACTGCAAAAAAAATTAAAAGATAAACCAACACAAATACTCCCTGTTTTGACGTATTCGTTAATAGCGAGTGTCCCACGACGAGTTCAGCTCTGCTAGATCTGAAGGCCTTACATCCAGATGTAGCAGAGCTTGTAGATGACCACCGGAGATAACTCTCTGGCGGTCACCTGCACTGCAGTAACCCCGGTGGTCACATGCACGGCAGTTCTCGCGGTGAGCTCAGTCATCGCGAGAACTGCAGTGGACGTGTACTTCCGGCGGTCACAAGGTAAGACATTATTTAAATTAGTTTGCATGCGTAGTAAGCTGCGTTTACGCAGTTATTATGCATGTGACTAACAATTAGATGCAGTTTTACCACATCTAATGTTAGCCTATGGGAAATTTACGCTGCGGAGACGGAGCGTCTCCGCATCGTAAATAGACATGCTGCCATCTGGAAAGATGCGCTGCAAGTCTGGATACGCAGGTCTGCCGCCTGCGTTTCTGAATGCATAGTGGAGATGGGATTTAATGAAATCCCCTCCACTATTCCACTATGCTGTAACATCTGGACGCTGCGGGTTTGATGCTGCGGCTGTACGCAGCGTCAATCCCGCAGCGTTTCCTGACCGTGGAAACATACCCCTTATAAAACTGAGGCTCTTAGTGCACAGTTAGATCAAATTTTATCAGCCCATCTGCCAATGACAAGGCAATCTCTTTTTTAGATGGAAGCTACTAGTCAGACTTACCTTTCTTGAGCCTAAATTTCCAATTTTATGGGCTAGGTAGGACTAATTAAACCTGCTTTGGACAGATGGGGACTGTTCAGCTAAATATGAGACAGTTACTAGCCAAAACATCAGCGATCTACCTCCGTGCTTTACAGTAGGAATGGTGTTCCTTTCATCATAGGCCTTGTTGACCTCTCTCCAAATGTTACGTTTATGGTTGTGGCCAAAAAGTTAAATTTTGGTCTTATCACTCCAAATTACCTTGTTCCAGAAGTTTTGAGGTTTGTCTCTGTGCTGTTTTGCGTATTGTAGGTGAGACACTTTGTGGCATTTGCACAGTAATGGCTCTCTTCTGGCAACTCGACCATGCAGCTCATTTTTCTTCAAGTGCCTCCTTATTGTGCATCTTTAAACAGCCACATCACTAGTTTTCAGAGAGTCCTGTATTTCAGCTGATGTTATTTGTGGGTTTTCCTTTGCATCCCGAACAATTTTCCTGGCAGTTGTGGACAACAGTTTTGTTGTTCTACCTGACCATGGTTTTGTTTTTACGAAGCCCCTGATTTTCCATTGGTTAATCACAGTTTGAAATCTACTGACTGGCATTATCAATTCATTGGATATCTTTTTGTGTCCCTTTCCTGTTTTATACAGTTCCACTACTTTTTCCCATAGATCCGTTGACAATTCTTTTGCTTTCCCCATGACTCACAATCCAGAAACCTCAGTGGCTGGATGAAAGATGCAAGAGTCTGTCTGGATCACAGAAACTCACTCAGCTTTTATTTACACACACTGATTACAAGCAAACAGGTCACAGGTGAGGATGTTACCTTTAGTAGCCATTCAAATCCATTTGTGTCAACTTCTGTGCATGTTATCAGGCCAAAATCACCAGCGTATGTGAACTTTTCATCAGGGTCATTTGGATGTTTTGGGTTGTCATTATGATTTAAAAAGAGAAAACACAGTAGTTTGACAATAAATGGCTTCACCAAACCACTAACCATGAGTGGAGAAAAGATTTTGGTGTTATCATTCGTGTTATCATTCATATTCTCTGAAACAAAGAGCCTATTGTGCCCTAAATAGTAACACGAAGGACCGTAAAGACTAAGAACCAATAAGGAAAAAAAGGATCCTCCAAACGCAAAATAGTGTCTAGAAAGAATTGACTTTTATTTAGCAATTATTTTAAAAAATCTCTGAAAAAAAACCAAGAAAGCAAAAATTCTGTCGGGGAATGTAAACTTTTGAACACAACTGTATGGACAAAGAGAGTCCCAAAAATTAAAATTCAAAATTGAGTCGCCATCCAGAATTCTTGGACAATCTTAAAGACATAAATGTTAGGAGTCGAGTTTCCTCTGCTGCACAGGGGGAATCTCGATCCGTGTCTGCTGCGGTCTCCCATTTGGTATCGGCCGCAGTGGGCTCTGCTCAGCGGAGACGTCGCTCCCAGCATCTCGCTGGGGCTGATTCGGTGCATAGGGTCACTACTGCCTTTTCTGGCTTTCCTATGGTACCCTGCACTGATCTGCGGCGAGCGAGCCTCTCTGGGACTAAGTCCTTGTTTACTCACACTGAGCATGCCCAGGGCAGGGTCTCCCATTGGAGGTCGAGGGCCACATGTTCGGTCACATGCTCAGGTGCTGCAGTACATTCCATTGGTCCTTCTGGAAGGTCCTGAAAGGGCAAAACATGCTCAGGTACTGCAGCACTTTCCATTGGTCCTTCTGGAAGGTCTTGAAAGGGCAAAAACTTCAGTAGCAGCTTCCTGTGCTGCAACTATATAAACTGCGCATGACCGCACGGCCATGCGCTAGTATCGTCTTATGCTATATGCTTTGCGCCAATGTGGTCATGTGTTTGAATGTGTTCAGGGACCCGGCTGAAATAAACCCCTAGAATGCTGGCACCTCCGGCGAGGAGATTGTGTTTAAGTGTGTTCAGGGACCTGGCTGAAATAAGCCCCTAGAATGCTGGCATCTCCGGCGAGGAGTTTTGTATGCATGCATGACCACTCACTGCTCACATCTGGGTAGTTGGCCTGTGCCTCTGTGAAAGTCTAACAGGGCACAGAGCTTTCCTCTCGCGGTTACTCTGTGAAGCTAACAGAGTTGGTATATACCGCCATATAGAGCCGCCATTATTTAGCAGCAGGTGCTTTCCTGCACTGTGGATCCCGGGTTGCGAACGCACCAATTCCATTTAATAAATTATATATTTGGTGCGTTCCGCCAACCCTAACAATACCTTAATGCATTTTTTGGCATTCTGACAATCTGTTTTTTTGTCAATATATACACTGCCTTGCGAAAGTATTCGGCCCCCTGGAACTTTTCAACCTTTTCCCACATATCATGCTTCAAACATAAAGATACCAAATGTAAATTTTTGGTGAAGAATCAACATCAAGTGGAACACAATTGTGAAGTCAAATGAAATTTATTGCTTATTTTAAATTTTTGTAGAAATTCAAAAACTGAAAAGTGGGGCATACAATATTATTCGGCCCCTTTTCTTTCAGTGCAGCAAACTCACTGCAGAAGTTCATTGTGGATCTCTGAATGATCCAATTTTGTCCTAAATGCCTAATGATGATAAATATAATCCACCTGTGTGTAATCAAGTCTCCGTATAAATGCACCTGCTCTGTAATAGTCTCAGGGTTCTGTTTGAAGCACAGAGAGCATCATGAAGACCAAAGAACACAACAGGCAGGTCTGTGATACTGTTGTGGAGAAGTTTAAAGCCGGATTTGGATATAAAATGATTTCCCAAATTTTAAACATCCCAAGGAGCACTGTGCAAGTGATCATATTGAAATGGAAGGAATATTATACTACTGCAAATCTTCAAGACCCAGGTGTCCCTCTAAGCTTTCATCTCAAACAAGGAGAAGACTGATCAGAGATGCAGCCAAGAGGCCAATGATTACTCTGGATGAACTGCAGAGATCTACAGCTGAGGTGGGACAGTCTGTTAATAGGACAACAATCAGTCGTACACTGCACAAATCTGGCCTTTATGGAAGAGTGGCAAGAAGAAAGCAATTTCTCAAAGATATCCATAAAAAAGTGTTGTTTAAAGTTTGCAACAAGCTACCTGGGAGACACACCAAACATGTGGAAGAAGGTGCTCTGGTCAGATGAAACCAAAATTGAACCTTTTGGCAACAATGCCAAACGATATGTTTGGCGTAAAGGCAACACAGCTCATCACCCTGAACACACCATCCCCACTGTCAAACATGGTGGTGGCAGCATCATGGTTTGGGCCTGCTTTTCTTCAGAAGTGTCAGGGAAGATGGTTAAAATTGATGGGAAGAAGGATGGATCCAAATACAGGCACATTCTTGAAGAAAACCTGTTGGAGTCTGCAAAAGACATGAGACTGGGATGGAGATTTGTTTTTCAACAAGACAATGATCCCAAACATAAAGCAAAATCTACAATGGAATGGTTCACAAATAAACGTATCCAGGTGTTAGCATGGCCAAGTCAAAGTCCAGACCTCGATCCAATCGAGAATCTGTGGAAAGAGCTGAAAACTGCTGTTCACAAACGATCTCCATCAAACCTCACTGAGCTTGAGTTGTTTTCCAAGGAAGAATGGGCAAGAATTTCAGTATTTCGATGTAGAAAACTGATAGAGGCATACCCCAAGGGACTTGCAGCAGTAACCGCAGCAAAAGGTGGCGCAACAAAGTATTAAGTTAAAGGGGACGAATAATATTGCACGCCCCACTTTTCAGTTGTCCACAAAAAATTAAAATAACCAATAAATTTCGTTCAACTTCACAATTGTGTTCCACTTGTTGTTGATTCTTCACCAAAAATTTACATTTGTTATCTTTATGTTTGAAGCATGATATGTGGGAAAAGGTTGAAAAGTTGCAGGGGGGCTAAATACTTTTGCAAGGCACTGTATTTAATAATTGTCAATTGTGTGTAATAAAATATTTCAACATTCATACTTATATATAACAAAATATTACTATTTCAGATGTTAACATTTTCAAAAATGTAGTTTGATAGAATTTTACTGTATTTGAAAATAACATATTATATGACAGTACATATGTCACTCTACAGCAATACTTTCAAACAACACAATTCTAGTAAAAAACAAATGTACTTGATGTGTTCCGTAAGAAGTGATTGCCTCCAGATATATATAATGTAAGGAACATAAAATCAGTGCACAACCAAGTTGTCCCAATGGGGCATCAATCAGAAAATATTTGTAAAGATTTCAGTATAACAAGGGACAAGGTTAGCTTCTGATTAAATCAGATAGGGACCTAATTATAGACTTAGCTAAGAAACCAGCACACCTTCTACCAGGCAGTTTCCCTGCTGGGATAGGAAAAAAAATTCACTGAAGCATAAAGAAGATACAGACAGTAATAGGATGAGATATATACATTTCCTGTGGTAATATTAGAGACTCCCAAGTTGCTTGTAGCTAATACCATAGCCCGGAGGCAGAAGACTTGATATGAGGAAAACAAGTCTTTGTGTGGGAACTGCAGACGCATCTCTGGTCCCGGAGGCGTTAAATAGTCTATTCCTAAGCCTGCAGCAATAAGTAGTGTAGCAGACATCACAAGGGATAATTAGCCTTAGTTATGAAAATACACAGCAACAAGTCTTCTTAAACACTTCCTCAGTGGGAAAATCACCTTTGAATACCAAAGGAAAGAGATTAGAGAAAGTACATGATCATTTCACTAAAATGCAAGAAAAGAGGAATTTGTGTGGTAAGATTGGAAGCTTGAGGCCTTCAGTAGATTCACTAGATTGCAAAATTTACTGAAGGGTATAAGAAATCTCAGAATATTTTAGAAGATACAGGTCCTTCTCAAAAAATTAGCATATAGTGTTAAATTTCATTATTTACCATAATGTAATGATTACAATTAAACTTTCATATATTATAGATTCATTATCCACCAACTGAAATTTCTCAGGTCTTTTATTGTTTTAATACTGATGATTTTGGCATACAACTCCTGATAACCCAAAAAACCTGTCTCAATAAATTAGCATATTTCACCCATCCAATCAAATAAAAGTGTTTTTTAATAACAAACAAAAAAACCAACAAATAATAATGTTCAGGTATGCACTCAATACTTGGTCGGGAATCCTTTGGCAGAAATGACTGCTTCAATGCGGCGTGGCATGGAGGCAATCAGCCTGTGACACTGCTGAGATGTTATGGAGGCCCAGGATGCTTCAATAGCGGCCTTAAGCTCATCCAGAGTGTTGGGTCTTGCGTCTCTCAACTTTCTCTTCACAATATCCCACAGATTCTCTATGGGGTTCAGGTCAGGAGAGTTGGCAGACCAATTGAGCACAGTAATACCATGGTCAGTAAACCATTTACCAGTGGTTTTGGCACTGTGAGCAGGTGCCAGGTCGTGCTGAAAAATGAAATCTTCATCTCCATAAAGCATTTCAGCCGATGGAAGCATGAAGTGCTCCAAAATCTCCTGATAGCTAGCTGCATTGACCCTGCCCTTGATGAAACACAGTGGACCAACACCAGCAGCTGACATGGCACCCCACACCATCACTGACTGTGGGTACTTGACACTGGACTTCAGGCATTTTGGCATTTCCTTCTCCCCAGTCTTCCTCCAGACTCTGGCACCTTGATTTCCGAATGACATGCAAAATTTGCTTTCATCAGAAAAAAGTACTTGGGACCACTTAGCAACAGTCCAGTGCTGCTTCTCTGTAGCCCAGGTCAGGCGCCTCTGCCGCTGTTTATGGTTCAAAAGTGGCTTTACCTGGGGAATGCGGCACCTGTAGCCCATTTCCTGCACACGCCTGTGCACGGTGGCTCTGGATGTTTCCACACCAGACTCAGTCCACTGCTTCCTCAGGTTCCCCAAGGTCTGGAATCGGTCCTTCTCCACAATCTTCCTCAGGGTCCGGTCTCCTCTTCTCGTTGTACAGCGTTTTCTGCCACATTGTTTCCTTCCAACAGACTTACCATTGAGGTGCCTTGATACAGCACTCTGGGAACAGCCTATTTGTTGAGAAATTTCTTTCTGGGTCTTACCCTCTTGCTTGAGGGTGTCAATGATGGCCTTCTTGACATCTGTCAGGTCGCTAGTCTTACCCATGATGGGGGTTTTGAGTAATGAACCAGGCAGGGAGTTTATAAAAGCCTCAGGTATCTTTTGCATGTGTTTAGAGTTAATTAGTTGATTCAGAAGATTAGGGTAATAGGTTGTTTAGAGAACCTTTTCTTGATATGCTAATTTATTGAGACAGGTTTTTTGGGTTATCAGGAGTTGTATGCCAAAATCATCAGTATTAAAACAATAAAAGACCTGACAAATTTCAGTTGGTGGATAATGAATCTATAATATATGAAAGTTTAATTGTAATCATTACATTATGGTAAATAATGAAATTTAACACTATATGCTAATTTTTTGAGAAGGACCTGTATGTAAGAAAATTAAATTGGAACTATACAATTAGTAAATGAATATTTATCTATTTCTTATACACCTTTATTTTTGGATACAGTAGTTCTTATGTACCTTTATTTTTTGATACTTGACAGTTTTTGAACCCTTCACAATCTTCTATAATTCTGCATAGATTTGACCCTAAACTATTTCAGATTTTTGCACAAATACTAAAAGTAGATAAAAATTACAAAAATAAAACAACCGAGTAAAAATATCAGACAAAACTATTTGTTTTTAAATGAGGAAAATGATCAAATATCAGATGTCTCTGAGTGGCAAACGTGTGTGAACCTTTAAGTTTAGCATATAATTTCAAGGTAAAAGTAGAGCGCTGTGCTTTCAATCAATGGGATGAAACTCGGGAATGAGTGGGTGACCAGTTTTATTTAAGAAACTGGGATCTATCAAAATGTGATCTTCACCACATGTTTGTGTAATTGTATCATAGCACTAGCAAAAAAGATTTCTGATTACCTCAGAAGATTGGTTGAAGGTCATAAGGCTCGAAAGAGTTTGGACTCCACCAATCCACATTCAGACAGATTGAATATAGATAAATGGTAGAAATTCAAGGCCATTATTACCCCCCACAGGAGTGATTGGTCAATAAAGATTAGTCCAAAAGCAAGGCATTTAAGGGAACCCAAGGTAACCTCCAAGTAACTAAAGGGCTGAGTCACAATGTTAGGGCTAGCGGAACGCACCAAATAATAAGACAGAGTATGGTGCGTTCGCAGCCCGGGGTCCACCGTGCAGAGATGGAACCTGCTGCCAAGTAATGACGGACTATATGGCGGTACTCATAAGTGTACACACATGGGTTAAACTTCACCCAGCGTGAAGGAAGCGATCCTGTTGCGTCACAGGACCGCGGTACCGCACATAGAGCGCGAGCAAGTAGTCAGCGAACTCAACCCCAACTAGGATTGAAGTCCGATTAGACCCTTGCTGGCACAACACCACAACTGGGTGTGTAAGGAAACTGAATAACAATATTAAGGCACAAGAGTGCATGCGGTGCCGCACTGACGAATGCCACTAACCACCCAGGCTTGGGTAAGGAAAGCACAGAGGAAGTGCACGGCGCCGTACTGGCGGTCACAGCAACTGGACGCTGTAATGTGTGATTTGTGCTGTAGGATAAGTCGGGCGCTAGATAGCAACCATACACCTTCCGCGAACAGACATTCAATAGGATAGGGGTATCCAAGGACGACTTGCACTCACAACATACACACATTAACAATTGTACACTAGCGCATGGCCGTGCGGTCATGCGCAGTTTATATAGTTGCAGCACAGGAAGTGGCCACAGAAACTTTGCCCTTCCAAGACCTGCCAAGAGGACCAATGGAATGTGCTGCAGAGCCTGAGCACATGACCCTCGATCTCCAACGGGAGATCTTGCCCTGGGCATGCTCAGTGTGTGCAGACAAGGACTTAGTCCCAGAGAAGTCCGCTCGCTGCTGACCAGCACTGGCTTTAATGGCAGAAGCTGAAGAAGCAGCAGTAACTCTCTGTACAGAGTGAGACTGAGCAAGACGCTGGGACCGACGTCCCTGCTGAGCAGACTCCACTGCGGCTGGATAAGAATGGGAGACCGCAGCGGAGATGGCTCGAGATTCCCCCTGTGCAGAAGCGGGAACTCAAGACCTAACACACATTGGCTAATGTTAATGTCCATGTTTCCACCATCAGAAGGATACTGAGCTACAATGTGTGCATGGCCAGATTGCAAAATGGAAGCCATTTCTCTCAGAACAGAACATTGCTGCATACGTGCAGTTTGCTAAAAAATCATTAGGACAAGCCAGAAGGCTGCTGGAACAATGTTTTGTGGACACATGAGACCAAACTAGAGCTATTTAGTTTAATCATGAAGAATTATGTTTGTTGAAAGAAAAACACAGCATAAAAATGTCATAACGTCTGTGAAACACGGTGGTGGTAGTATCATGTTTTGGGCTTGTTTTGCATCTGGGTAATGATGTTTTGTCATCATTGATGGAACAATGATTTTTTAATTATACTAGCAAATTCTAGAGGAAAATGTCTGGATATATGTCAATGAGCTGAATCTTAAGAGAATGTGGGTCATACAGCAAAACACTGACCCAAAGCACACAACTCATTTTGCAAGAGAATGGTTGAATGTTGGAAAGGTTAAAGTTTAAAGCTGTTTGTTTGCGAATAATAGGCTAAGATTCCTTAAGCTAATGTGCAGGACTACTCAACTATTACTGGAAACCTTTAGATACAATTATTGCTGCACAGGTTGGTCATAACAGATATTCAATGCAAAGGTTCATATACATTTGTCACTCACTGACATGTCATATTGGATAATTTTCTTCCATGAAATACATGACAAACTCCAATATTTTTGACCCATTTGTTTGATATGCTTCTCTTTATCTACTTTTAGGACTTGTGTGAAAATCTAATGTAGTTTTAGATCAAATATATGCAGAAATATGAAACATTCTCAAGGGTTCACAAACTTTATAGTGCCATTGTCATCTTAAATTGATCTACAAAAAGATTTATAATAAGAAAAAAAAAGGTTATTAAGTAATAGAAATAGTATGTACCTGTTCAATCTCCCTCTGACTAGTAATGAAATTTCAATGATCCCATATGTTCTGCAGAAATGATGCCATGTCCATTTGTCATGTGGCCACTACAACCAAGTACAGGAAAGATCACAAGTCATACATGTCTGTATCACTGCGGAGGAGAGTAATTGCCTGCAGTGGTTACATCACTAATTGTTGTGACATCACCTTTGTAGGATAGGCATGGATCACTGGAATGGTAATACTAGAGCAGGGGTATTCAACAGGTAATAATGATTGTTTTATTATCTCATAACAATCCCTGCTGTTGGGCAACCTTTTGAAAATCCCGGACAGCCTTTTTTCCTGTAATGTTGAGAATATTAGGTCATTGGGACAATAGCTAATTTAAATAGGTCTGGTTACAATGAAGAAATATCCTGTTGGAAATTATGACAAAAACTGCAACATGAAAAAAAAAAGTAAAAGTCAGAATTTTTATTGAATGGTTAATGGTGTGAAAATGGACATCACACAGGACCTCAATTACAAATAAGAAAGAAAGAAGCACAAATAATTGGGCAGTGGGGCTGATAGGTACAAGAGAAACCAAACTGGGTTTTGGCCTTTGCAGTTCAAATTTGCTGAAAAAACTGGCCTCAGGATTTCTGATCATCTACTAGTTGCCCGAAGTTATACATTTAATTTTGTCGATAGTTCTTTGGTGATCTTTACAATGTAAAAAGCACTAGATTTTACAAGCTACCAACGAAGCACATTGATGTGTTTGAAAACTTGAGTTGGATAGAAGAAGGGAAATATAACTGACTTGAACATTTCAAATGAATTTTTATAAAATGCTAACCTGGTTTTCTGTTATTATAGAATTTAGAATTTTCAATGTATGATTGGGATTAGGAACTTTCAAATTGTGTTCATCGTCTTGTTTTCTCTTCTAGTTGAATATAAAGAGATAGTTTAGTTTAGAAATCACATTTTCATACATCCTTCAAAATTGTAACATGCCTAGGCTAGGCAGCTTTCAAAGATCAATTGCATCAAAAAGAAGAAAAAAGCTATCGCCTTAAAAATTTCAACACTTTATTATAATTAATTTTAAAATGTAAAACTTTTTTTTTTTAACACAAAAGTTCTTCTGATTGATAATCTTTAAGCCAACAATGCATATTTATTTGTCTTTTATATAACCCTTGGCACTTTTCTATACTGGCCAGACCGACTTTATTTTGCACAACGTGTCTTCACAGTTTTAACTTGCATGGTTGTTGTTTGTAAATTTTACATTTTAAAATTAATTATAATAAAGTGTTGAAATTTTTAGGGCGATAGCTTGTTTTCTTCTCTTTGATGCAATTCACATTTTCGCACATCTAGTTAAGAAAAAGGGGAAAGTTGAACTTCTGTTACGGATCATCTCTTGATCTAAGAAAAATATAACTACAAATAGATTTTCATTCTCTGGAGAATGTATCCATTCCAATGTTACAAAGATAACTAATTGATTTTGACTGTGGACTATATAATTCTTAAGTGAAATTTGTCAGCAGTAGAGATGAGCAGATCATTTGAAATATGAATTTGCCGACTTCGCCGAATTTTCCCCATAAATTTGAATTGTGGTGAATAAATTCGCTCGAATTGCATAATTAAAGTGTTTCTAATTGCCTGGAAAATATGCGTAGAATATTGTGAGTTCCCCTTAGAGTCAATTGAAAACATTCTGAGCAGTGTAATGCAAACACAGCCTTTTTAATGTACAAATAACTTCAACCTATCTGGCTAGGGGAAAATTAATGGAAACCAGAGGTATCCAACAGTATATTTAACAACACAAAGTTTCAGACTTTTTCAACCATCCAAATTGTATACATTTTCTAATAATGATTTTTTTTGGGGGGGTGTGGGGCAGACGCATACATTGCTGTTGTTTATAACAGGTGGTGCCAATGGAAGATGTTATGGCATTTTCACATGGTTGGGTGCAACAATTATCCCTGTTGGGGAGTATAAAGAGCTTTGCACTTTGCTAAATATTGAAGTAATAGATTTTTCATTAGCTACCGTATTTAAAAATTATCCATTTAGGGAGACAAAACAGGTGTATTGTACTGTTTTAAATAGGAAGAAGTAATGGACTCTCAACTACAAGTGAAAAAAATGTGCCAACTGGGGGTGCACAACTAGTTTGCAAATCACAAAATGATTAGTCAATTAGAGAGGTGTTTTTTTTTATCAAGCCTAGCAAAAACTATCCGCTTATTTTTCTGGAGAAAAAGCAGGAGTTCTGTTTTGAACATGAAGAAGTTATGTGTTGTTGCCACCAAGCCTTTTAAAAATTAGCCCTATTTTGAGAGCTGTTTCTTGATGGTATAAAAATGTAACAGTGTGTTTTCCTGTATACTGTGTACTGTCTAGCACTATAAAACACAGTGGGCAGCAGCACGATGGAGAGTTAGGAAGGGACAGGCAAAAAGATGCTTAGAAGTTTAGGACCAGCAACCCTGTTAGCAGCAGTACAGTCTAGCACTATGAAACACAGTGAACAGCCAGAAGATATGTGGCTGGTCATGTGCATTTGCTGCAGCAGGGGAACCATGGTAGAAAGGATGGTGCAGGCCATGAAATTCTTGGCAGTTTAGGACCAACAATTGCAGCCCTGGCATCAGTAGTACTTCAGTATAGAAGGCATGATGGAGAGGGAGCAGATGCCTGGTCCTTTGACACTAGTTTCTGCTGAATTGTGTAAACGACAGTCAAGGGACAGGCAAGAAGGCACATGGTAAGGCAGATATAACCATTGGCATCATCCTTCTGCATGAAAGTCTGCCCTGATCTACAGTACAGAGCAAAAGTTTGGACACACCTTGCCATTTAAAGATTTTTCCTGTATTTTCATGACTATGAAAATTGTAAATTCACACTGAAGGCATCAAAACTATGAATTAACACATGTGGAATTATATACTTAACAAAAAAGTGTGAAACAACTGAAAATATGTCTTATATTCTAGGTTCTTCAAAGTAGCCACCTTTTGCTTTGATGACTACCTCTTGAAGCTCATCAAGAGAATGCCAAGAGTGTGCAAAGCAGTCATCAAAGCTAAAGGTGCAACAGCCTTCCATCGATAGATTCTGTCAGTTGCTTGATCTGTTTACGATCAACATCGCGTGCAGCAGCCACCACAGCCTCCCAGACACTGTTCCGAGAGGTGGACTGTTTTCCCTCCCTGTAGATCTCACATTTTATGAGGGACCACAGGTTCTCTATGGGGTTCAGATCAGGTGAACAAGGGGGCCATGTCCTTTTTTTTCTTCTTTGAGACCTTTACTGGCCAGCCACGCTGTGGAGTAGTTGGAGGCATGTGATGGAGCATTGTCCTGCATGAAAATCATGTTTTTCTTTAACGATACTGACTTCTTCCTGTACCACTGCTTGAAGAAGTTGTCTTCCAGAAACTGGCAGTTTCAATCCATCCTCAACCCGAAAAGGTCCCAGAAGTTCATCTTTGATGATACCAGCCCATACCAGGACCCATACCAGGACCCCACCTACACCTTGCTGGCGTCTGAGTCGGAGTGGAGCTCTCTGCCCTTTACTGATCCAGCCTCTGGCCCATCCATCTGGTCCATCAAGAGTCACTCTCATTTCATCAGTCCATAAAACCTTTGAAAAGTCAGTCTTAAGATATTTCTTGGCCCAGTCTTGACGTTTTATCTTATGTTTCTTTTTCAAAGGTGGTCGTTTTTCAGCCTTCCTTACCTTGGCCATGTCCCTGAATATCGCACACCTTGTGCTTTTTGATACTCCAGTAACGTTGCAGCTCTGAAATATGGCAAAACTGGTGGCAAATGGCATCTTCGCAGCTTCATGCTTGATTTTCTTCAATTCATGGGCAGTTATTTTGAGCCTTTTTTGCCCAACACGCTTCTTGCGACCCTGTTGGCTATTAGCCATGAGAAGCTTGATTGTTCGGTGATCAAGCTTCAAAAGTTTGGCAATTTCAAGACTGCTGCATCCCTCTGCAAGACATCTCACAATTTTGGACTTTTCAGAGCTTGTCAAATCTCTCTTCTCACCCATTTTGCCAAAGGAAAGGAAGTTGCCTAATAATTAAGCACACCTTATATAGGGTGTTACAGAGATGCATTACAGAGATGCAAATCACCTGATTTACCTAATTGGTAGTTGGCTCTCAAGCCTGAACAGCTTGGAGTAGGACAACAGGTATAAAAAGTATCATGTGATCAAAAATACAACTTGCCTAATAATTCTGCATGTAGTGTAATGTAGCTGCAGAGACTAAAACATAATCTATGAGCACGCCCAAGATACTCAGAAAACTCGAGTACTGAGCACACTTGCTCCTCACTAATCATTAATAATGTTATTTTTACTACAGAGGAAACCTGTCATGTTGTAAATAATATCTTATCTGCAGGAAGGATGTCATAGAGCAGCAGGAACTGATCAGATTCAAATAAATTTTTATAGGAAACGCTGAATAAAGAGCATGGCCCACACCTCCAAAAAAAAAATCATAAATTGAGCTTATGCATCTAAGCAAAAAAATTTATGTTACTGGACATGAGGTTCTTAGTGTAACATTCTGATCACACAGTATGAAGCCCACTGCCACGTCACGGCGAACAGTGTGTCCTAACTTTTATTGCTTTAAATGAGCCGCGTCCTGCACCAACCACCATTGCAGAGACAATGCACCAGCAGGGCGGCCAGCCTGGTGCCTCACAGAATCTATGCTGCAAGACAGAGTGCCCATGTCTCCAGACAGCATCTTCCCAGAAGCACAAAACCACAACAACAATGGTCGCCACACAGTACCAACAGCAATGGATAGGAGTCATAAAACTTACCTCTCAAATGGGAGCAAAAATAGGCTAAACCCATTTTTTGCAGTCTCCTGCTGACTTAAAATCACCTGCACCAAATGGGATGAGTTGGCAGAATCAATCCCACACATGACATTCTAAATTTGTTTTTGTTTTGTTTTGTTATATCACTATTTTGTTTTTAAATGCTTGCTTATTAAGTCTAGTGGAATGAGTCCCAATCTGGTATACATGGGGTTAATGATCCACACCCATACACTGGATGCTATAAAACCACAATCTTTCTCCTACAATGACTCGTTGTGTTTAACCCCTTCCCGACCCATGACGCCACGTAGGCGTCATGAAAGTCGGTGCCAATCCGACCCATGACGCCTATGCGGCGTCATGGAAAGATCGCGTCCCTGCAGATCGGGTGAAAGGGTTAACTCCCATTTCACCCGATCTGCAGGGACAGGGGGAGTGGTAGTTTAGCCCAGGGGGGGTGGCTTCATCGTGGCTACGATCGCTCTGATTGGCAGTTTCACTTTCAACAGCCAATCAGAGCGATTTGTAATATTTCACCTACTATAACTGGTGAAATATTACAATCCAGCCATGGCCGATGCTGCAATATCATCGGCCATGGCTGGAAATACTAATGTGCCCCCACCCCACCCCACCGATCGCCCCCCCAGCCCCCCGATCTGGCCGGTACACTGCTCCGGCTCCCCTCCATCCAGTGCTCCGCTCCCCCCCGTGCTCTTGTCCGCTCCCCCCGTGCTCCAATCACCCCCCCCGTGCTCCAATCACCCCCCCTGCACTCCGATCCACCCCCCCGGTGCTCCGTTCCACCCCCCCATGCTCCATTCCAGCCCCCCGTGCTCCGTTCCACGCCCCCGTGCTCCGTTCCACCCCTCCCGCGCTCCGATTCCCCCCCGTGCTCCGATCCCCCCCCCGTGGTCCCCCCCCACCCCATCATACTTACCGATCCAGCCGGGGTCCCGTCCGTCTTCTCCCTGGGCGCCGCCATCTTCCAAAATGGCGGGCGCATGCGCAGTGCGCCCGCCGAATCTGCCGGCCGGTAGATTCGTTCCAAAGTGCATTTTGATCACTGAGATAGATTATATCTCAGTGATCAAAATAGAAAAAAAATAAATGACCCCCCCCTTTGTCACCCCCATAGGTAGGGACAATAAAAAAATAAAGAAATTTTTTTTTTTCCACTAATGTTAGAATAGGGTTAGGGGTAGGGTTAGGGGTAGGGTTAGGGTTAGGGGTAGGGTTAGGGCTAGGGGTAGGGTTAGGGTTAGGGCTAGGGTTAGGGTTTCGGTATGTGCACACGTATTCTGGTTCTCTGCGGATTTTTCCGCTGCGGATTTGATAAATCCGCAGTGCTAAACCGCTGCGGATTTATGGCGGATTTACCGCGTTTTTTTCTGCGCATTTCACTGCGGTTTTACAACTGCGATTTTCTATTGGAGCAGTTGTAAAACCGCTGCGGAATCCGCACAAAGAAGTGACATGCTGCGGAATGTAAACCGCTGCGTTTCCGTGCAGTTTTTCTGCAGCATGTGCACAGCGATTTTTGTTTCCCGTAGGTTTACATTGAACTGTAAACTCATGGGAAACTGCTGCGGATCCGCAGCGTTTTCCGCAGCGTGTGCACATGCCTTTAGAATTAGGCTATGTGCACACTGTGCGGATTTGGCTGCGGATTGGCCGCTGCGGATTCGCAGCAGTGTTCCATCAGGTTTACAGTACCATGTAAACATATGCAAAAACCAAATCCGCTGTGCCCATTGTGCGGAAAATACCGCGCGGAAACGCTGCGTTGTATTTTCCGCAGCATGTCAATTCTTTGTGCGGATTCCGCAGCGTTTTACACCTGTTCCTCAATAGGAATCCGCAGGTGAAATCCGCACAAAAAACACTGGAAATCCGCGGAAAATCCGCAGGTAAAACGCAGTGCCTTTTACCCGCGGATTTTTCAAAAATGGTGCGGAAATATCTCACACGAATCCGCAACGTGGGCACATAGCCTTAGGGTTAGGGTTGGAATTAGGGTTGTGGTTAGGGTTGTGATTAGGGTTATGGCTACAGTTGGGATTAGGGTTAGGGGTGTGGGGGGGTTAGTGTTGGAGTTAGAATTGAGGGGTTACCACTGTTCAGGCACATCAGGGGTCTCCAAACGCAACATGGCGCCACCATTGATTCCAGCCAATCTCGTATTCAAAAAGTCAAATGGTGCTCCCTCACTTCCGAGCCCTGACGTGTGCCCAAACAGTGGTTTACCCCCACATATGGGGTACCAGCATACTCAGGACAAACTGCGCAACAATTACTGGGGTCCAATTTCTCCTGTTACCCTTGTGAATCTAAAAAAAATGCTTGCTAAAACATAATTTTTGAGGAAAGAAAAATGATTTTTTATTTTCACGGCTCTGCGTTGTAAACGTCTGTGAAGCACTTGGGGGTTCAAAGTGCTCACCACATATCTAGATAAGTTCCTTGGGGGGTCTAGTTTCTAAAATGGGGTCACTTGTGGGGGTTTCTACTGTTTAGGCACACCAGGGACTCTGCAAACGCAACGTGACACCCGCAGACCATTCCATCAAAGTCTGCATTTCAAAAGTCACTACTTCCCTTCTGAGCCCCGACATGTGCCCAAACAGTGGTTTACCCCCACTCATGGGGTATCAGCGTACTCAGGAGAAACTGGACAACAACTTTTGGGGTCCAATTTCTCCTGTAACCCTTGGGAAAATAAAAAATTCTGGGCTAAATAATTATTTTTGAGGAAAGAAAACGTATTTATTATTTTCACGGCTCTGCATTATAAACTTCTATGAAGCACTTGGGGGTTCAAAGTGCTCACCACACATCTAGATAAGTTCCTTTCGGGGTCTAGTTTCCAAAATGGGGTCACTTGTGGGGGGTTTCTACTGTTTAGGCATATCAGGGCCTCTGCAAACGCAACGTGACGCCCGCAGAGCATTCCATCAAAGTCTGCATTTCAAAACGTCACTACTTCAATTCCAAGCCCCGGCATGTGCCCAAACAGTAGTTTACCCCCACATATGGGGTATCACTGTACTCAGGAGAAACTGGACAACAAATATTTGGGTCAAATTTCTCCTATTACCCTTGGGAAAATTAAAAAATTCTGGGCTAAATAATTATTTTTGAGGAAAGAAAACGTATTTATTATTTTCACGGCTCTGCATTATAAACTTCTATGAAGCGCTTGGGGGTTCAAAGTGCTCACCACACATCTAGATAAGTTCCTTTCGGGGTCTAGTTTCCAAAATGGGGTCACTTGTGGGGGGTTTCTACTGTTAAGCCACATCAGGGGCTCTGCAAACGCAACGTGACGCCCACAGAGCATTCCATCAAAGTCTGCATTTCCAAACGTCACTACTTCACTTCCGAGCCTCGGCATGTGCCCAAACAGTGGTTTACCCCCACATATGGGGTATCAGCGTACTCAGGACAAACTGGACAACAATATTTGGGGTCCAATTTCTCCTATTATCCTTGGCAAAATAGGAAATTCCAGGCTAAAAAATCATTTTTGAGGAAAGAAAAATTATTTTTTATTTTCATGGCTCTGCGTTATAAACTTCTGTGAAGCACCTGGGGGTTTAAAGTGCTCAATATGCATCTAGATAAGTTCCTTGGGGGGTCTAGTTTCCAAAATGGGGTCACTTGTGGGGGAGCTCCAATGTTTAGGCACACAGGGGCTCTCCAAACGCGACATGGTGTCCGCTAACAATTGGAGCTAATTTTCCATTCAAAAAGTCAAATGGCGCGCCTTCCCTTCCGAGCCCTGCCGAGTGCCCAAACAGTGGTTTACCCCCACATATGAGGTATCGACGTACTCGGGAGAAATTGCCCAACAAATTTTATGATCCATTTTATCCTACTGCCCATATGAAAATGAAAAAATTGAGGCGAAAAGAATTTTTTTGTGAAAAAAAAGTACTTTTTCATTTTTACAGATCAATTTGTGAAGCACCTGAGGGTTTAAAGTGCTCACTAGGCATCTAAATAAGTTCCTTGGGGGGTCTAGTTTCCAAAATGAGGTCACTTGTGGGGGAGCGCCAATGTTTAGGCACATAGGAGCTATCCAAACGCGACATGGTGTCCGCTAACGATGGAAATAATTTTTCATTCAAAAAGTCAAATGGCGCTCCTTCCCTTCCGAGCCTTACCATGTGCCCAAACAGTGGTTTACCCCCACATGTGAGGTATTGGTGTACTCAGGAGAAATTGCCCAACACATTTTAGGATCCATTTTATCCTGATGCCCATGTGAAAATGAAAAAATTGAGGCTAAAAGAATTTTTTTGTGAAAAAAAAGTACTTTTTCATTTTTACGGATCAATTTGTGAAGCACCTGGGGGTTCAAAGTGCTCACTATGCATCTAGATAAGTTCCTTGGGGCGTCTAGTTTCCAAAATGGGGTCACTTGTGGGGGAGCTCCAATTTTTAGGCACACGGGGCTCTCCAAACGGGACATGGTGTCCGCTAAAGAGTGGAGCCAATTTTTGATTCAAAAAGTCAAATGGCGCTCCTTCCCTTCCAAGCCCTGCCGTGCGCCCAAACAGTGGTTTACCCCCACATATGAGGTATCAGCGTACTCAGGACAAATTGGACAACAACTTTCGTGGTTCAGTTTCTCCTTTTACCATTGGGAAAATAAAAAATTGTTGCTAAAAGATAATTTTTGTGACTAAAAAGTTAGATGTTCGTTTTTTCCTTCCATGTTGCTTCTGCTGCTGTGAAGCACCTGAAGGGTTAATAAACTTCTTGAATGTGGTTTTGAGTACCTTGAGGGGTGCAGTTTTTAGAATGGTGTCACTTTTGGGTATTTTCAGCCATATAGATCCCTCAAACTGACTTCAAATGTGAGGTGGTCCCTAAAAAAAATAGTTTTGTAAATTTCGTAAAAATGACAAATCGCTGGTCAAATTTTAACCCTTATAACTTCCTAACAAAAAAAAATGTTGTTTCCAAAATTGTGCTGATGTAAAGTAAACATGTGGGAAATGTTATTTATTAACTATTTTGTGTCACATATCTCTCTGGTTTAACAGAATAAAAATTCAAAATGTGAAAATTGCGAAATTTTCAAAATTTTCGCCAAATTTCCGTTTTTATCACAAATAAACGCAGAATTTATTGACCTAAATTTACCACTAACATGAAGCCCAATATGTCACGAAAAAACAATCTCAGAACCGCTAGGATCCGTTGAAGCGTTCCTGAGTTATTACCTCATAAAGGGACACTGGTCAGAATTGCAAAAAACGGCAAGGTCTTTAAGGTCAAAATAGGCTGGGTCATGAAGGGGTTAAGAAGCAGGGAGTTCAAGTATTCGAAACACATAACAACTCCCATATCTTATGACAATTTCTATGATATTTTTCCATAATCTTGAAATTGAATATACACTCGTGAAGATGTATTTAACAATTTTGAAATAAACATTGATTTTATCTCCTTATGTAGGCTGAATCCACTACTACATGGGCAAAATTCATGTATAATGGCCTATATCAACCAAAATGAAAAACGAAACAACTTTGCAAATAAACTTGGTTAAAAATTACCTATTTTGTGGAAAGTACTCCTATGTGTTTCCATGGTAACAGACAACAAACAAACCATATGTAGTCTGTTCCTACAATCATTAGCAATAACTAGGGGACATATTAAATCAATTATGACTATCATAATGCACAGTGTGTTTTTTTCATGCCTGTTTTGATTTATATACATAGATCTGTATTGGGGCAGTAGTCACAAGATAGAAAAAAAATATTTTATGAAGAATTTTTTAAAAATAGTTTTTTTTAATCTTAGAAGAATTATTAGGAATGCAGAGGTAGATATTGTCCTTAAGGTTATGATATTAGTGGTGGTACATATTTTGCTCTTCCCGTGTTGGTAAACCTGGCATCGTAAGTGTTTCTGTGTTAAGTGTGAGTCTGTATCCAATTTTTCCAAGTAGTAGTAAAATAAAAAATAAAATTGCAACTTGGCAAAAGGAGTTTTCCAGGCATGTCAGAAATCATATCCATTTCACACATTTAAGCAGAGCTCTGACCATTACTACATCTGGTGGTCTCCCAGTATATTAAGTTCTACTTTAGTCTGGTCTCAGTATATTAAACTGCAGAAATGGAAACATGTTGGTTGGCTTTTTCATTACATATACAGTTTTTAGTTTCTATTCAGCTTTTTTTTATTTTATTTGAAAGGCATATGTTTGACAAGGATTACTGCAGTCTTTTTTCCAGTTTGGTAAAATGATCCAACTGTATAGGCACATGATGTAATAAAAACACAGCAGAACATATGGATATTTTTTCATTAAAAAAAAAAACTAGACTATATTAAATGAAAATAAAACTTAGAAAATAAATAAAACAATAAACAAACAAATAAATAACTAAATAAGTTATGCTGATTTAATAAGGTGTTTATGCAACAATTCTGGAGTAAAACACCTTAATAACTTGCAATTTTTTTGGCAATTCTGAAGTTGCTCGAAAATATCGCAACTTTTCATGTTTTCATGCCAGTCCCACCCAGCCATGCCTTTACGGCATTGCATAGTTACGCCTGCCCAACTAATTCATGAAATGTTTTGTCACTTTTGTTGTGTAACTTACTCAAAATATACTCCAGCATGCTAATTAACACTAGAAGTCCCAGAAATTTCGAGCTCCAAAGGTTCCAAAGGTAGAAATGTTAAATGACTCCTCTCTGGGACTTCTAGTGTTAAGAGATCTGTCTCTAAATTATTAAGGCACATTATTTTTCAGCGAGCTCGTTCATTATGAGTGGCACAATGCCAGACTTAATGAGTCCGGGCCTATGTCTTATCTTAAGAGGAAACATCAAGGAGGAACTAAAAGTTAATAACTTTCCCATATTGCAAAATATGCACACTAACAAAGCAAAAACACATGGCAAGTCTTTAATAAGCTGCAGTAATATTGCCACCACTCCATACCCTTACCATGGAGCCACCCCACACAGAAACCCAGACATAATTCCATCATCCTCGTCCTTACAAACTCATTGCTATCACTTATCCCACCACCAGTGTTAACTCTTTTTTGCAGTAGTCAAGTTATATTACTTCTTCCAACTTTTCCAACAGCTTTTCAGATCTGGAAACAGCACATATGTGCAATAGAGGGATATTTTTTGTTTTTTTTTTAATATCCATATTTATGGAATTTGTTCCATGCTGGTTACCGCATGATGTGACTGTGTAAAGTTTGAGTTTGGATCCTGACCCTGAGACCTCACCAAATACCAAAAGGAAGGGTCACAGAGCGTGTAATGTACAGGCTCAATAGAAAGTCTTGGGTACAGATACAGCATTATGAGAATGATTATGAGTGTTGATGGTTGGGTTATCACCCATACAAGTCTATGGATCCATAAAAATCAAGGACAGCACAGGGATAGCATCCTGTGCTCTTCATGATTATTATTAATATTATTATAATGAAAAGGAGAAGCTTTGTAATTTAGATATTTATTTTTCCATACACGAAAATCGCTGATGAAATACTGATGGCAAAACTTGATATTGACCAAACACTGATGAAACTCGGACCCAAAACAATAATGACACTTGTACTTTTTTCTAAATTTCATGAAAAATTACGGATGTCTGAATGAGACCTAAATGATATTAACCCCTTTCCGACATCCTCCGTACATTACATGTATGGTGCAAGTCAGTAGCAGGTGTATGGAGCAGGCTCACAGGGATGAGTCTGCCCCAAACCTTGTAGATAATTGCTATGACACACAGCCAGGACCTGCATCTAACAGCTCTGCTCCACCAACGACGACTGTTAACCTGTTAAATGCTGCTGTTAAACTCTCGCAGCTGCATTAACAGCGTGCCACCATGGGAGCACTTTATACTATGCACTCATTGGGCACCCCTGTGTGATGCTATTGCAGAGTGCCAAAGGGGTTAGTATGACAGTCGGGGGTCTTTTGAAGACCTCTATGCCTGTCATCACTAGCTCCTTTAAAACCTAGTCTGTGGCCTGCCTTCAAAAGAGACCGTGATTTTTACTACAAACACTGTGATATTACTGAATATAGTAAAAGCAATCACACAATTGCAGGTTCAAGTCCCCTAAGGAGACTATTAAGTTCAATAAGAGGGAAAGAAAAAATTCTAAAAAAATTAAAAAATATAACATCAAATTACACAACTGTAATTTCCACCATTAAAAATGGATTGTAAAAAATACACATATGTATTGTTGTTTCGTACATAAAAGTCTTATCTATCAAAATATAAAAATAATTTGCCCAATTGGTAAACATCGTAAACAGAAATAATTTTAAATACTAAAATTGCTAATTTTTTTTTTTTTTTGGGGGGGGGGGAGGGTCACCGCAACCCTTTAAAAACTCTGCAGTACCAAGTGATCAAAATGTCATATATATCCGAAAATGGTATCGGTAGAAAGATCTTCTCACCCCACAAAAAATGAGCTCTGACACAGCTCTATCCTCAAAAAAATAAAAATGTTACGGGTCTTGTATTGTTACCATGCAATCTACACTGTAAAAACAATTCAGAATTGCGGGGTTTCTTTTTGCAATTTCACGGCCTTTGGAATTTTTTTCCCGTTTTCCAGTATTAGTATAATAACTGGTGTCATTCAAAAATACAACTTGTCCCCCCAAAAAACAAGCTGTCATACACCTATGGTAGTGTTCAAAATAATAGCAGTCCAATATGGCTAACTACATTAATCACTGTTATTGGTATAAATTATATTACCACAAGTCATACAATTTACCAGTTGGTGCAGTAGATTCTAAGAAAACCAACAGACTCCGCATTCATGATCTGCAGGTTTTTGAGTTTGTGTTTTAGAATAAGGGATCCAAGAAGTATTGTTTCTCCTTGTGGAGAGTGACATGATAAGCATGTCGAGGTGAGGAGACTTAAAGCCGCAATGCTCCTCTGGGGTATATGCAAATTGTCTCTTCAGAGAGGAAGAGGACTAGAACTCTAGTGCCACCTATTGGAAGGTAGCAATCCTAACAGTCAATGTCGACCCTTTAATGAGCCTTGTCAAATGACTTAGGATAATAGCCAAACCAGAATCTCAATTTGTAGACACTGTGTTTCGGGGTACTGCCCTAGACATTGACTGTTAGGATTGCTACTTCCAATAGGTGGCACTAGAGTTCTAGTCCTCTTCCTCTCTGAAGAGACAATTTGTGTATTAGAATAATTAATTGAAACGGGGTATGTTCAAAATAATAGCAATGTGGAGTTCAATTAGTGAGGTCAATCATTCTGTGAAGAAACAGGTGTGAATCTGGTGGCTTTTATTTAACTCTTTTACCCCCAAGGGTGGTTTGCACGTTAATGACCGGGCCAATTTTTACAATTCTGAACACTGTCCCTTTATGAATTTATAACTTCAACAGATCCCAGTGATTTTGACATTGTTTTCTTGTGACATATTGTACTTCATGTTAGTGGTAAAATGTCTTTGATATTACCTGTGTTTATTGGTGAAAATTTTAAAAATCTCACAATTTTCCAACTTTGAATTTTTATGCCTTTAAATCACAGAGTTATTGTTAGGGTTCAAGTTCCCGCCTCTGCACAGGGGGAATCTCGGGCCATCTCCACTGTGGTCTCCCATTCTTCTCCTGCCGCAGTGGAGCCTGCTCATCGGAGACGTCGGTCCCAGTGTCTTGCTCAGTCCCACTCTGTACAAAGAGTTACTGCTGCTTTTCCTGCTTCTGCCATTGAAGTCAGTGCTGGGCAGCGGCGAGCAGACGCTTCTGGGACTAAGTCCTGCTTTTCTCGTTCTGAGCATGCCCTGAGTAAGATCTCTCAGTGGAGATCGAGGGTCACATGGTTAGATACGGCATCTAAGTCCATTAGTCCTTTCAGGAAGGCCCTGTAGGTGCTAGGACTAAGTCCTGCTTTGCACACACTGAGCATGCCCAGGGCAAGATCTCTCAGTGAAGATTTAGGGTCACAGGCTCAGGTATGGCAGTCTCTCATTGGTCCTTCTTGGAAGGCGTTTTACTTGCTGCAGCTATATAATGCTATAATGCTCACATGGCCACACGGCCATGCGCTAGTATCAAATGTGTTTTGGCTTATGCCAGTGGATACAATACCACTCTGTTCTTATGTCGTCTGAAGCTGTTAGCATTGGGACTGTACACTCAGGCAGGCAGCTAGCCTCAGTGGGGGCAATTAGCCTTGGCTTAGCATCTGGTTCCTTCATTGTGTGCGGTTAGCACAAAAGAGTTCCAGAGCAAGCACAACCCTAGTTAGGGTATTAGTTTTGTGTACAGTGCGACTCTGTGAGGCAACAGAGTTCGCTACCAGTTCACACGGGGTTAAGCTTAACCCACATGTGAGCTCAGAGTCCATCCGCCATTACTTAGCAGCAGATATCTCTGCACGGTGGACCCCGGGCTGCGAACGCACCTTGTAGCTACCTACCTATTACTCGGTGCATTCCGCTAGCCCTAACAGTTATGTCACACAAAATACTTAATAAGTAACATTTCCCACATATCTACTTTACATCAGCACAATTTTGGAACCAAAATTTTTTTTTGTTAGGGAGTTATAAGGGTTAAACGTTGACCAGCAATTTCTCAGTTTTACAACACCATTTTTTTAAGGACCACATCACATTTGAAGTCACTTTGAGGGGTCTATATGATAGAAAATACCCAAGTGTGACACCATTCTAAAAACTGAACCCCTCAAGTTGCTCAAAAACATATTCAATAAGTTTATGAACCTTCAGGTGTTTCACAGAAATTTTTGGAATGTTTAAAAAAAAATGAACATTTTACTTTTTCACAAAAATTAAATTTAGCTCCAATTTGTTTTATTTTACCAAGAGTAACAGGAGAAATTGGACCCCAAAAGTTGTTGTACAATTTGTTCTGAGTATGCTGATACCCCATATGTGGGGGTAAACCACTGTTTGGGCGCATGGCAGAGCTCGGAAGGGAAGGAGCGCCATTTGACTTTTCAATGCAAAATTGACTGGAATTGAGATAGGACGCCATGTCGGGTTTGGAGAGCCCCTGATGTGCCTCATTGAAACCCCCCACAAACGACACCATTTTGGAAAGCAGACCCACTAAGAAACTTATCTAGATGTGTGGTGAGCACTTTGACCCACCAAGTGCTTCACAGAAGTTGATAATGTAGAGGTGTAAAAATAAAAAAATCATATTTTTTCACAAAGATGATCTTTTCACCAATTTTTTATTTTTCCAACAGTAACAGAAGAAATTGGACCCCAAAAGCTGTTTTGCAATTTGTCCTGAGTATGTTGATACCCCATATGTGGGGGTAAACCACTGATTGGGTGTATTGCAGAGTTTGGAAGGGAAGGAGCGCCGTTTGACTTTCCAATGCAAAATTGACTGAAATTGAGATGGGACGCCATGTCACGTTTGAAGAGCCCCTGATGTGTCTAAACAGTAGAAACCCCCACAAGTGATCCCATATTGGAAACTAGACCCCCTAAGGAACTTATTTAGATGTGTTCTGAGAACTTTGAACCCCCAAGTGTTTCACTGCAGTTTATAACGCAGAGCCGTGAAAAAAAAAATTTCCACAAAAATTGTTTTTTAGCCCCCAGTTTTGTATTTTCCCAAGGGTAACAGGAGAAATTAGACCCCAAAGTTGTTGTCCAATTTGTGCTGAGTATGCTGATACCCCATATGTGGGAGAAAACTACTGTTTGGGTGCATGGCAGAGCTTGGAAGGGAAAGAGAGCCGTTTTGAATGCAGACTTAGATCGAATGGTCTGCAGGCATCACATTGCATTTGCAGAGCCCCTGATATACCTAAACAGTAGAAACCTCCCACAAGTGACCCCATATTGGAAACTAGACCCCCAAGGAACTTATCTAGATGTGTTGTGAGAACTTTGAACCCCAAGTGTTTCACTACAGTTTATAATGCAGAGCTGTGAAAATAAAAAAATATTTTTTTCCCCACAAAAATGTTTTTTTAACCCCCCAAATTTTTATTTTCCCAAGCGTAACCAGAGAAATTGTTGTCCAATCTGTCCTGAGTACGCTGATACCCCATATGTTGGGGTAAACCCCTGTTTTGGCGCACAGGAGAGCTCGGAAGGGAAGGCGCACTGTTTTCTTATTCAACGCAGAATTGGCTGGAATTGAGATCGGACGCCATGTCTCGTTTGGAGAGCTCCTGATGTGCCTAAACCGTGAAAACCCCCCAATTCTATCTGAAACCCTAACCCAAACACACCCCTAACCCTAATCCCAACCCTAACCATAACCCTAACCACACCCCTAACCCGAACATGCCCCTAACCATATTCCCAACCACATCCCTAACCCCAACACACCCCTAACCCTAATCCCAACCCTTACCACACCCCTAACTCCAACACACCCCTAACCCTAATCCCAACCATAACCCTAACCACACCCCTAACCCTGACACACCCATAACCCTAATCCCAACCTTAATCCCAACCCTAACCCTAACTTTAGCCCCAACACTAACCCTAACTGTAGCCCCAACCCTTACTGTAGCCCTAACCCTAACTTTAACCCCTAACCCTAACTGTAGCCTCAACCCTAACTAGCCCCAACCCTAACCCTAACTTTAGCCCCAACCCTAACTTTAGCCCCAACCCTAACTGTAGCCCCAACCCTATCCCTAACTGTTGCCCCAACCCTAATCCTAACTGTAACCCTAACCCTAACTGTAGCCCTAACCCTAACTGTAGCCCCACCTTTACTGTAGCCCTAACCCTAACTTTAGCCCTAACCCTAACTTTAGCCCCAACCCTAACTGTAGCCTCAACCCTAACTTTAGCCCCAACCTTAACCCTAACTTTAGCCCCAACCCTAACTGTAGCCTCAACCCTAACTTTAGCCCCAACCCTAACCCTAACTTTAGCCCCAACCCTAACCCTAACTGTAGCCCCAACCCTATCCCTAACTGTTGCCCCAACCCTAACCCCAACTGTAGCCCCAACCCTAACTGTAACCCCAACCCTAACCCTAACTGTAGCCCCAACCCTAACTGTAGCCCTATTCCTAACTTTAGCCCCAACCCTAACCCTAACTGTTCCCTCAACCCTAACATTAGCCCCAACCCTAACCATAACTTTAGCACCAACCCTAACCCTAACTTTAGCCCCAACCCTAACCCTAACTGTAGCCCCAACCCTAACCCTAACTTTAGCCCCAACCCTAACTGTAGCCTCAACCCTAACTTTAGCCCCAACCCTAACCCTAACTTTAGCCCCAACCCTAACCCTAACTGTAGCCCCAACCCTATCCCTAACTGTTGCCCCAACCCTAACCCCAACTGTAGCCCCAACCCTAACTGTAACCCCAACCCTAACCCTAACTGTAGCCCCAACCCTAACTGTAACCCCAACCCTAACCCTAACTGTAGCCCCAACCCTAACTGTAGCCCTATTCCTAACTTTAGCCCCAACCCTAGCCCTAACTTTAGCCCCAACCCTAACCCTAACTGTTCCCTCAACCCTAACATTAGCCCCAACCCTAACCATAACTTTAGCCCCAACCCTAACTGTAGTGCCAAACCTAACTATAGCCCTAACCCTAACTTTAGCCCCAACCCTAACCCTAACTGTAGCCCCAACAACCCTAACCCTAACTGTAGCCTCAACCCTAACTTTAGCCCCAAACCTAACCCTGACTTTGGCCCCAACCCTAACTTTAGCCCCAACCCTAACTGTAGCCCTAACCCTAATGGGAAAATGGAAATAAATACATTTTTGAAATTTTATTATTTTTCACTAACTAAGGGGGTGATGAAGAGGGGTTTGATTTATTTTTATAGCGGGTTTTTTAGCGGGTTTTTATAATTGGCACCTGTCACACACTAAAATACACTTTTTCTTGCAAAAAATAGTTTTTGCTTCTCCACATTTTGAGAGCTATAATTTATCCATATCTTGGTCCACAGAGTCATGTGTGGTCTTGTTTTTTGCGGGACGAGTTGACGTTTTTATTGGTACCATTTTCGGGAACATGACATTTTTTGATCGCTTTTTATTCCGATTTTTGTGAGGCAGAATGAGCAAAAACCAGCAATTTGTGAATTTCTTGTGGGGGAGGCGTTTATACCGTTCCCCCTTCCACGTTTGATAAAATTGATAAAGCAGTTTTATTCTTCGGGTCAGTACGATTACAGCGATACCTCATCTGTATCTTTTTTTATGTTTTGGCGCTTTTATACGATAAAATCTATTTTATATAAAAAATAATTATTTTTGCATCGCTTTATTCTGAGGACTGTAACTTTTTTATTTTTTCGCTGATGAAGCTGTATGGCGGCTTGTTTTTTGCGGGAATTTTTGTTTTGCGGTATGATAATAAAGCGTTGTTTTTTGGCTCGGTTTTTTTACGGTGTTCACTGAAGGGGTTAACTAGTGGAACAGTTTTATAGGTCGGGTTGTTACGGACGCGACGATACTAGATATGTGTACTTTTATTGTTTTTTTAAAATTTAGACAAAGAAATGTGTTCATTGAAAAAAAATTGTTTTTCTTTATTTAGGACTTTTTTTCACACGTGGAAATATTTTTTTTTAACTTTTTTACATTGCCCCTGGGGAGGACATCACATTATAGTGACATATCTCTGATCTGACACTTTGCTGTGTACTGTGTCAGATTAGCAATCACATTGGCACAGCAGGGAGGCTTCCTGGCACCTGTCCTGAGCAGGTGCTTGAAAACCACCTCCCTACAGGACCCAGAAGGCCCCCCGCGGCCATTTTGGATCTGGGCCTGCAGGGAGGAGGAGGTAGGAGACCCTTGGAGCAACGTAATCACATCACGTTGGTCTGAGGGTCTCAGGGATGCTTCCCTGTGCCGTTGGAATACTGCGATCATGTTTGATTGCAGTATTCCGGGGATTAATGTGCCAGGAGTGTACCATGACCACCCCTGGCACATAATGCCGGATGTCAGCTGCGATAGTCAGCTGACACCTGGCCCCGATCGGCTGCCATGAGCGCGGCTGATCAGTGATGACGTACTATCCTGTCGGTGGTCATACAGGATAGCATGTCAGATGTCAGAAAGGGGATAAGGGTGAAGCCAGGACATGTTGTACATGCATTTCTCCTTGAAAGCTGAGAAGTATGGGTCGTTAGAGACATTGTTCAGAACAACAGCGTATTTTGATTAAAAGTTGATTGGAGTGGGTGAAACTTATAAAGAAGTGCAGACAATTTTAGCCTGTTCAACTAAAATGATCTCCAATGCTTTAAACTGGAAATTCAAACCAGAGACTTGGATGAAAACAGAAGACTGCCATTCGAATGGATGGAAGAATAGCCAGAATGGCAAAGGCTCAGCCAATGATCAGCTCAGGATGATCAAAGACAGTCTCAAGTTACCTGTGAGGACTGTAACAGTTAGATATCTGTGAGAAGCTAATCTCTTAGCAAGAAGCCCCTGCAAAGTCCCACTGTTAAAAAAGACATGTACTGAAGTGGATACAATTTGCAAAAGAACACATCAACTGGCCTAAAGAGAAATGGAGAAACATTATGTGGACTTATGAAAGTAAAATTGTCCTTTTTAGGTCCATGGACAGTTTGTCAGATGACCCCCAAACTCTGCATTCAAGCCACAGTACACTCTGAAGACAGTGAAGCATGATGGTGCAAGCATCAGGATATAGGCATGTTTCTCTTAAGGTACCTTCACACATAACGATATCGTTAACGATATCGTTGCTTTTTGTGACGTAGCAACGATATCGTTAAGGAAATCGTTCTGTGTGACAGCGACCAACGATCAGGCCCCTGCTGGGAGATCGTTGGTCGCTGAGGAAAGTCCAGAACTTTATTTCGTCGCTGGACTCCCTGCAGACATCGCTGGATCGGCGTGTGTGACACCGATCCAGCGATGTCTTCACTGGTAACCAGGGTAAACATCGGGTTACTAAGCGCAGGGCCGCGCTTAGTAACCCGATGTTTATCCTGGTTACCAGCGTAAAAGTAAAAAAACAAACACTACATACTTACCTACCGCTGTCTGTCCCCGGCGCTCTGCTTCTCTGCACTCCTCCTGCTCTGGCTGTGAGCGTCGGTCAGCCTGAAAGCAGAGCGGTGACGTCACCGCTCTGCTTTCTGGCCGCTGTGCTCACAGTCAGTGCTGGAGGAGTGCAGAGAAGCTGAGCGCCGGGGACAGACAGCGGTAGGTAAGTATGTAGTGTTTGTTTTTTTACTTTTACGCTGGTAACCAGGGTAAACATCGGGTTACTAAGCGCGGCCCTGCGCTTAGTAACCCGATGTTTACCATGGTTACCCGGGGACTTCGGGATCGTTGGTCGCTGGAGAGCTGTCTGTGTGACAGCTCTCCAGCGACCAAACAGTGACGCTGCAGCGATCGACATCGTTGTCGGTATCGCTGCAGCGTCGCTGAGTGTGAAGGTACCTTTACTAAGCTGCAGATCCTATTTACCGCATACCAACAATCATGGACCAGTTTGCATATATTAAAATACTTGAAGAGGTCATGTTGCCTTATGCTGAAGATGATACAGGTCCTTCTCAAAAAATTAGCATATAGTGTTAAATTTCATTATTTACCATAATGTAATGATTACAATTAAACTTTCATATATTATAGATTCATTATCCACCAACTGAAATTTGTCAGGTCTTTTATTGTTTTAATACTGATGATTTTGGCATACAACTGATAACCCAAAAAACCTGTCTCAATAAATTAGCATATCAAGAAAAGGTTCTCTAAACGACCTATTACCCTAATCTTCTGAATCAACTAATTAACTCTAAACACATGCAAAAGATACCTGAGGCTTTTATAAACTCCCTGCCTGGTTCATTACTCAAAACCCCCATCATGGGTAAGACTAGCGACCTGACAGATGTCAAGAAGGCCATCATTGACACCCTCAAGCAAGAGGGTAAGACCCAGAAAGAAATTTCTCAACAAATAGGCTGTTTCCAGAGTGCTGTATCAAGGCACCTCAATGGTAAGTCTGTTGGAAGGAAACAATGTGGCAGAAAACGCTGTACAACGAGAAGAGGAGACCGGACCCTGAGGAAGATTGTGGAGAAGGACCGATTCCAGACCTTGGGGAACCTGAGGAAGCAGTGGACTGAGTCTGGTGTGGAAACATCCAGAGCCACCGTGCACAGGCGTGTGCAGGAAATGGGCTACAGGTGCCGCATTCCCCAGGTAAAGCCACTTTTGAACCATAAACAGCGTCAGAGGCGCCTGACCTGGGCTACAGAGAAGCAGCACTTGACTGTTGCTAAGTGGTCCCAAGTACTTTTTTCTGATGAAAGCAAATTTTGCATGTCATTCGGAAATCAAGGTGCCAGAGTCTGGAGGAAGACTGGGGAGAAGGAAATGCCAAACTGCCTGAAGTCCAGTGTCAAGTACCCACAGTCAGTGATGGTGTGGGGTGCCATGTCAGCTGCTGGTGTTGGTCCACTGTGTTTCATCAAGGGCAGGGTCAATGCAGCTAGCTATCAGGAGATTTTGGAGCACTTCATGCTGACCTGGCACCTGCTCACAGTGCCAAAACCACTGGTAAATGGTTTACTGACCATGGTATTACTGTGCTCAATTGGCCTGCCAACTCTCCTGACCTGAACCCCATAGAGAATCTGTGGGATATTGTGAAGAGAAAGTTGAGAGACGCAAGACCCAACACTCTGGATGAGCTTAAGGCCGCTATTGAAGCATCCTGGGCCTCCATAACATCTCAGCAGTGTCACAGGCTGATTGCCTCCATGCCACGCCGCATTGAAGCAGTCATTTCTGCCAAAGGATTCCCGACCAAGTATTGAGTGCATAACTGAACATTATTATTTGTTGGTTTTTTTGTTTGTTATTAAAAAACACTTTTATTTGATTGGATGGGTGAAATATGCTAATTTATTGAGACAGGTTTTTTGGGTTATCAGGAGTTGTATGCCAAAATCATCAGTATTTAAACAATAAAAGACCTGACAAATTTCAGTTGGTGAATAATGAATCTATAATATATGAAAGTTTAATTGTAATCATTACATTATGGTAAATAATGAAATTTAACACTATATGCTAATTTTTTGAGAAGGACCTGTATATACCCTTGAAATGGGTGTTTCAACAAGACAACAACCATGAACACACCAGTAAACGAGAAAAATCTTGGTTCCACTTCAACAAAATTGAAGTGATAGAGTGGCCAGCCCAATTCCAAGACCTTAATTCGATAAATTAGATTTGTGGGGTGACATCAAAAATTGTGTTTTTGAGGCAAAGCCAACAAATGCCAAAAAATGTGGGATGTAGTCCAAGCATCCTGGCTGGAATAACAGGTGACAGGGGCCAGAAGTTGGTTGACTCTATGCAACATACAGTTACATCCATATATATTTGGACAGAGACAACATTGCCACTTCTAATATTGTAGCAATTTCTCAGATGGTTTTTTTTCTGTTTTCGCAACTTAAGGATGGCTTGTTTCACCTGCATGGGGAGCTCCTTTGACCGCATATTTACTTCACAGCAAAATCTTCCACCTCAAATCAACTCCAGGCCTTTTATCTGCTTAATTGAGAATGACATAACGAAGGGATTGCTCACACCTGTCCATGAAATAGCCTTGGAGTCAATTGTCCAATTACTTTTGGTCCCTTTTAAAACAGGGTGGCACATGTTAAGGAGCTGAAACTCCTAAACCCTTCATCCAATTTTAATGTGGATACCCTCAAATGAAAGCTGAAAGTCTGAACTTCAACTGCATCTGAATTGTTTGGTTTAAAATTCATTGTGGTAATGTCTATAACCAAAATTAGAAAAATATTGTCTCTGTCCAAATATGTATGGATGTAACTGTAGATGTGAAGCAGTTCTAAACCACTGTGTGTATACAACTAAATATTAAGTTAGTGACTCATAAGAATGCTAAATCCTCAAAAAATGCATATTGTGAGTTTGTAAAGACAAATGCAGATACTGCTATTTTTTTTTAGAACAGCCTAATGTTCATTTTTTGTTATTTTCTGAAAAGTGGTTATAATTAAACACATTTCTCTTCATGTTTTGAATTAGAAAACAGTGTGCAATGTTCTCAATACTAGAAATAAAAACTAGCTTAAAAATGTTGTGATTAACTCATGTTTTTGAACACACTGGTAGTATTTCGAACACTACTGTATGTGGACAGAAAATAAAAAAATATATGGCTCGTGGAAGAAAGGTAGGAAAAAACGAAAACACAAAACTGGAACTTGTCCATGTTGGTATGGGGTTAACTGCCTTACATATAGTTATATGAATGGAAAATATATGGAATATATATTTATATGCAGGATGTACATGTAAATATATATATATACAGGTCCTTCTCAAAAAATTAGCATATAGTGTTAAATTTCATTATTTACCATAATGTAATGATTACAATTAAACTTTCATATATTATAGATTCATTATCCACCAACTGAAATTTGTCAGGTCTTTTATTGTTTTAATACTGATGATTTTGGCATACAACTCCTGATATCCCAAAAAACCTGTCTCAATAAATTAGCATATCAAGAAAATGTTCTCTAAACGACCTATTACCCTAATCTTCTGAATCAACTAATTAACTCTAAACACATGCAAAAGATACCTGAGGCTTTTATAAACTCCCTGCCTGGTTCATTACTCAAAACCCCCATCATGGGTAAGACTAGCGACCTGACAGATGTCAAGAAGGCCATCATTGACACCTTCAAGCAAGAGGGTAAGACCCAGAAAGAAATTTCTCAACAAATAGGCTGTTCCCAGAGTGCTGTATCAAGGCACCTCAATGGTAAGTCTGTTGGAAGGAAACAATGTGGCAGAAAACGCTGTACAACGAGAAGAGGAGACCGGACCCTGAGGAAGATTGTGGAGAAGGACCGATTCCAGACCTTGGGGAACCTGAGGAAGCAGTGGACTGAGTCTGGTGTGGAAACATCCAGAGCCACCGTGCACAGGCGTGTGCAGGAAATGGGCTACAGGTGCCGCATTCCCCAGGTAAAGCCACTTTTGAGCTACAGAGAAGCAGCACTGCACTGTTGCTAAGTGGTCCCAAGTACTTTTTTCTGATGAAAGCAAATTTTGCATGTCATTCGGAAATCAAGGTGCCAGAGTCTGGAGGAAGACTGGGGAGAAGGAAATGCCAAAATGCCTGAAGTCCAGTGTCAAGTACCCACAGTCAGTGATGGTGTGGGGTGCCATGTCAGCTGCTGGTGTTGGTCCACTGTGTTTCATCAAGGGCAGGGTCAATGCAGCTAGCTATCAGGGTATTTGGAGCACTTCATGCTTCCATCGGCTGAAATGCTTTATGGAGATGAAGATTTCATTTTTCAGCACGACCTGGCACCTGCTCACAGTGCCAAAACCACTGGTAAATGGTTTACTGACCATGGTATTACTGTGCTCAATTGGCCTGCCAACTCTCCTGACCTGAACCCCATAGAGAATCTGTGGGATATTGTGAAGAGAAAGTTGAGAGACGCAAGACCCAACACTCTGGATGAGCTTAAGGCCGCTATTGAAGCATCCTGGGCCTCCATAACATCTCAGCAGTGTCACAGGCTGATTGCCTCCATGCCACGCCGCATTGAAGCAGTCATTTCTTCAAAGGATTCCCGACCAAGTATTGAGTGCATAACTGAACATTATTATTTGATGGTTTTTTTGTTTGTTATTAAAAAACACTTTTATTTGATTGGATGGGTGAAATATGCTAATTTATTGAGACAGGTTTTTTGGGTTATCAGGAGTTGTATGCCAAAATCATCAGTATTAAAACAATAAAAGACCTGACAAATTTCAGTTGGTGGATAATGAATCTATAATATATGAAAGTTTAATTGTAATCATTACATTATGGTAAATAATTAAATTTAACACTATATGCTAATTTTTTGAGAAGGACCTGTATATATATATATGTATATATATATATATATTCATGCGTGTGTAGGAACACTTTACGAGTTTTGAATATCTGTACTGTCAGTGCGTGAATATGATGCGCATTGGGCTATTACAGTTCTGGTGCTGCCTCCTGATAAGTCTCAGCTCTTGTATTCCTTCCCTATCCTTCTCTTGGACAGCAAGGAAGTGTTGGGTCCTTGTGTTCATTGAAGCATTCATCAAGCGCTGTTGTATGCTAACTTTGGCAATCCCTCAGCAATCACTTTACTCATGAATATTTTAATGATGTATGTTGGGAAGAATGTAGAGAGGATCAAGAGGTCCTCTCAGGACCAAGCAGAATGTCTGTTTCCAGCTTCAGAATTATCTGCGACTTCAAGTTGCCGCTGTCAAATAATGAGTTACATGGAGACACAGGGGCTCATTTAAATATTATATCACAGCTCAGGCTTCATCTGGAAAAATGGCAAAAGAAATAGCAGCGTTCTCTACAGCACTTGTTCTGCTACTATACTATATTCCAAGAGGCACATTTATTATGTGATACATGCACAATAGTGTACAGCACAATACTGGCACAAGAGATAGCATTTCTAATGAGCAGTATGGAAAGGTCATTTATATTGTGCAGAGCATAATGGCAAAGAAATCAGCAATTTTGTAAATTGGACTTGCTATTCCTCATTCTACAGCTGATGCCTAACATATTCAATGATTTCATAGTATACGTGAATATACCATATCTAGCCTAATAGGGACATTGCAGAATTGTACAAATTGACTTCAGAGATTCAGATACAAATTACCATAATACGGCTTCCTATACATTGCTATTAGTACACTAACACAATACTGTTCAGAGACAAGAGCCTATATGTTACAATTATGTGTTCACAGGTTGAATTACTATGGATATGTCATTTAGAGTCTGGAATGGAGAATACATGGTTTACATATAGCCCAAGGCCCATCACTTGGACACTCCTTAATCCAATAGTAACATTCACTAATTACAAGGGAAACCATTCACTCAGGTTAATCATCAAACCCAAAAGAGACAAGGAATAGAAGAAAATGCTAAGAGGTGGGTTCAGACTTAAATAATGGCTTCTATAGTTTAATGTGGCTAAAACAACAGAAAACTACTGGGCAGATACAGTGGCAAGTTTGTGCACCCCTGGTCCAAATCACTGTTATTGTGAATAGTTAAGCAAATTCAAGATGAAATGATTCTAAAAGGGCTAAAGTTAAAGATGACACATTTTATTTGTATTTTAGCCAAAAAACTATTTTGTCATGTTCTACATTAAAAAATAGCAAAAAGGAAACAGGGCTGATGCAAAAATGTGGGCACCCTGTATGGATGGTACCTAGTAGCCCGCCCCTCCCCCCCCCCCTGGAGCCAGCCGAGAATCTTTCAATATTTGTTTGAAGGATTTTCATCCATTAATCCTTGGAGAATTCTTCCAGTTCTGTGAGGTTCCTCAATCGTCTTGCATGCACTGCTATTTTGAAGTCTGGCCACAGATTTTCAATGATGTTCCGATTAGGGAACTGTGAGGGCCATTGGCCATTGTAAATCCTTCTGCTTGTGCCTATTGAAGTAGACTATTGTGGATTTGTGCATGTGGTTATTATCATTATCCATTTGTAGAAGCCATCCTCTTTTCAACTTCAGCTTTTTTACAAGTGGTGTTATGTTTGCATCAAGAATTTGTTGAAATTTAATTGAATCCATTCTTCCCTCTCCCCGTGAAATGTTTCCCGTGCCATTGGCTGCAGCACAACCCCTAAAGTATAATTGATCCACCTCCATATTTTAATTGTTGAGGCGGTTCTTTTCCTGAAATCCTGTTCCCTTTTTCCTCCACACATACCTTTGATCATTGTGACCAAACAGTTCTATTTTAGCCTCATCGGTCCACAGGACTTGTTTCCAATATGCACCAGGCTTGATTACATCTTCTTTTGCATACTATGGACGCTGAATTTTACGGTGAATTTTCAGAATGCTAGGCAGCTGCTTAGAAGAACCTATGGCTGCTATTTTTTGGCACAAGGGTAGAGGAAGCTGGGTTTTTATGAAGCTGGGAAATTTGCATCACCTAGCCTTTCCTAATGATGATAGTGAGCAAGCCATAACTCTAACAGTCTAATTAACGTCTGAAACCTTGCACAAAGTTATCTGAGAACACCTCTCCAAGCGTGCTCAAACTATTGCATTGGTCCATTTTCCTTGTTGGAATTTTTAAAATTTTTAAAATGACAATATATATAAATATTTTGTCTAAAATACAAAGGAAATGTGTTATCTTAAAATTTTAGCTATTTTAGAGATCATTTCATCTTCAACTTTCTTAACTGTTCACAATAATAGTAATTTTAACCAAACTTTTACATGCCACTGTACATCAAAGTGTTTAAGCAAGAGTATGAAATGCTTTAAAAGGTTGCTGAGTCTTTGGGAAAGTGGAGTTTCACCTAGAATTTCTGATTTGAGCGTTTTCAAGCCACTCCCAGCCTGAATGAATTTTGGCCTAAAATTACAAAGATCAGAGTAAAACAAGGCAAAACTATAAAATGATCTCTCCAGATTCTTAGATGGAATGTCCCAAAACATCTAAATAACATGATAGACGTCAACTTACCGCAATTCACTTGTTCAGACTGGCCTACCGCCTCAATGCATTAGCAATAAAGAGGAAACAGTGGAGTTACAGTCCAAAAACACGTTTTATTCAACAATAGTTGGCAACCATAGCCAGAACAGTATACAAAAAATCCTAATTTAATTAAACACAACATATAACTGAAAAGGAAAGTAGATGGTAGCAATAGATGGAATTAGACACCACGTAGGTATTCCTGGTACCAATTGAGTATCAATAAAGTGCATAGTGCCATATAGTAATTTGGGAAAAAAGGATCAAATGGTATACTGGTACCCCTATAAATCTATACTTCACGGCTAAGTATACATATGATTAGCCCTGCGCACAGGCTATGTGACCACTATATCCGGTCATTCATCATAGGCCAAAAGGAAGTAAAAACGGAAGACACCATACAGAGTTATTATTGAACCTTACCCAAAGTTTGGTGGCCAGGATCACCCACGTGGTGGCCCCAACGCGCGTTTCGCGTCAGCTTCGTCAGGGGGCGGTGCCGCCCCCTGACGAAGCTGACGCGAAACGCGCGTTGGGGCCACCACGTGGGTGATCCTGGCCACCAAACTTTGGGTAAGGTTCAATAATAACTCTGTATGGTGTCTTCCTTTTTTACTTCCTTTTGGCCTATGATGAATGACCGGATATAGTGGTCACATAGCCTGTGCGCAGGGCTAATCATATGTATACTTAGCCGTGAAGTATAGATTTATAGGGGTACCAGTATACCATTTGATCCTTTTTTCCCAAATTACTATATGGCACTATGCACTTTATTGATACTCAATTGGTACCAGGAATACCTACGTGGTGTCTAATTCCATCTATTGCTACCATCTACTTTCCTTTTCAGTTATATGTTGTGTTTAATTAAATTAGGATTTTTTGTATACTGTTCTGGCTATGGTTGCCAACTATTGTTGAATAAAACGTGTTTTTGGACTGTAACTCCACTGTTTCCTCTTTATTGCTATTGATAGGAGTGTCCATTTATACTAGTGGTATCAAACCTCCCCCTGGGTAGCTCCCCCACTTGGGATGTGAGCATGGTGGAGGTTTTGGGTACGGTATCTTCATCTTTGGTCTTTTGTCGCCTCAATGCATTAACCTAACGATCCCTGTGTGGCCTATTTATAAAAAAAAAAAAAAGGTTCCTCGCATCATGTTCTCATACACTTTATGCAGTATTAGCCCTCTGTGTCTGTACTGCTACATACTTAGGCAGATAACTGGTTCATGCAGCTTTACATGAACACCTGAGCCTTACACTATGGCTGGTCCGAATAACTAAAGCAATTGTTATCATCCACCTCTCGTGTCTCCCCTTTTCCTCATAGTTTGTAAGCTTGCGAGCAGGGCCCTCATTCCTCCTGGTATCTGTATTGAACTATATTTCTGTTATGCTGTAATGTCTATTGTCTGTACAATTCCCGTCTATAATTTGTAAAGCGCTGCGGAATATGTTGGCGCTATATAAATAAAAATTATTATTATATTATTATTATTATTACCGATGCAGAGGAAAGCAACCTCTGAGTTTAGGGACCAGTGTCCATTGTAAGACAAGCGCTAAATAATCCTTGATTTGATTGAGTTTGCCATCCATCTTTTGTTAAGGTTACGATTTGTGCCTTATGGTAATGAGCATTTCTGATAATTAATATCATACACATTTAAAGCATATTGGAAAATCTCTGCTTGGTTTACTCAATATTTTTTCCTTACACCAACACCAATACATCTTGGGTTAGATCACAGTTGATAACAGCCCCAGTACATTAAGGCCCTGTTCTTGTGTATTATACACATGAAATCTAGAGATGGAAATCTAGAGACACAGCGTAATTTACACTTTTACATTTTTTTTCTTCCTTGTAATGGAAATCTTAGTCTGCAAGACAAGGAAAATCTTTGGTGAGTCGCTTAACTTCCAAATGATAGCCAACTATATCCAGACTACTGCTAGCTCTGAGGATTTTATCCAGGGACCTATCATCAAACCATACACTGGTCCATTGGGTCCTGAGTTCCTCCAGGTACAGTGTAATTCCCGGACCTATGTGGTCAGCATGTTGAGATCAAAGGTTGTCTATTCTCAGGATTTATGGGATATGCAAATGAATTGTTTAGATTATGAGGACTGTAAAGGCCCCTTCACATTAAGCGACGCTGCAGCGATACCGACAACGATCCGGATCGCTGCAGCGTCGCTGTTTGGTCGCTGGAGAGCTGTCACACAGACAGCTCTCCAGCAACCAACGATGCCGGTAACCAGGGTAAACATCGGGTAACTAAGCGCAGGGCCGCGCTTAGTAACCCGATGTTTACCCTGGTTACCATGCTAAAAGTAAAAAAAAACAAACAGTACATACTTACCTACAGCTGTCTGTCCTCCAGCGCTGCGCTCTGCTTCTCTGCTCTCCTCCTGTACTGTCTGGGAGCCGGAAAGCAGAGCGGTGACGTCACCGCTCTGCTTTCCGGCTCACAGACAGTACAGGAGGAGAGCAGAGCACAGCGCTGGAGGACAGACGGCTGTAGGTAAGTATGTACTGTTTGTTTTTTTTTACTTTTAGCATGGTAACCAGGGTAAACATCGGGTTACTAAGCGCGGCCCTGCGCTTAGTTACCCGATGTTTACCCTGGTTACCAGTGAAGACATCGCTGGATCGGTGTCACACACGCCGATCCAGCGATGTCCGCGGGAGATCCAGCGACGAAATAAAGTTCTGGACTTTATTCAGCGACCAACGATCTCCCAGCAGGGGCCTGATCGTTGGTCGCTGTCACACATAACGATTTCATTAACGATATCGTTGCTACGTCACAAATAGCAACGATATCGTTAACAATATCGTTATGTGTGAAGGTACCTTAACTTATGCGTCTCATATCCGGACATGACCTGAACACAGTCATGACAGTGGGAGGTAAGATAACCTTTTTCATGTGCAAAGTTTTGAATACTTTCTTTTCTAAAATCCAAACATTATTTGTAAATAAACTTGAACGCACAATCTTTATTATTATTATTATTATTATTTATTGTTATAGCGCCATTTATTCCATGGCGCTTTACATGGGAGGAGGGGTATACATAATAAAAACAAGTACAATAATCTTAAACAATACAAGTCATAACTGGTACAGGAGGAATGAGGACCCTGCCCACGAAGGCTCACAATCTACAAGGGATGGGTGAGAATACAGTAGGTGAGGGTAGAGATGGTCATGCAGCGGTTTGGTCGATCGGTGGTTACTGCAGGTTGTAGGCTTGTCTGAAGAGGTGGGTCTTCAGGTTCTTTTTGAAGGTTTCAATGGTAGGCGAGAGTCTGATGTGTTGTGGTAGAGGGTTCCAGAGTAGGGGTGATACGCGAGAGAAATCTTGTATACGATTGTGGGAAGAGGAGATAAGAGGGGAGTAGAGTAGGAGATCTTGTGAGGATCGGAGGTTGCGGGTAGGTAAGTACCGGGAGACGAGGTCACAGATGTATGGAGGAGACAGGTTGTGGATGGCTTTGTACGTCATGGTTAGGGTTTTGTAGTGGAGTCTCTGGGCAATGGGGAGCCAGTGAAGGGATTGACAGAGGGGAGAGGCTGGGGAATAGCGGGGGGACAGGTGGATTAGTCGGGCAGCAGAGTTTAGAATAGATTGGAGAGGTGCGAGAGTGTTAGAGGGGAGGCCACAGAGCAGGAGGTTGCAGTAGTCAAGGCGAGAGATGATGAGGGCATGGACTAGGGTTTTTGCAGATTCATGGTTGAGGAATGAACAGATTCGGGAAATATTTTTCTGCACATATTCTTATGTAAACTAGCCATTTATTTTTGGGCACCTGCAATTCTATCTCCTGGTCATGTAATCAGTAGTGTTGAGCATTCCGATACTGCAAATATCAGGTATCGGCCGATATTCGCTGTATCGGAATTCCGATTCTGAGTTCCGATATTTTTGCGATATCGGATACCGGAATCGAAAGTTTCCATAGTGCAATGATGCACTATAATGGAGTGTGGGCGGTGCGTGGGCGGAGACTGTGTGTGCGGGCGGGGTCTGTGCGTGACCGTGGGGGTCTGTGTGTGCCTGCCGGGACTCTGTGCTTCTTGCGGGGGCTCTGTGCGGGCTTGCCGTGGCTCTGTGCGGCTTGCGGGGGCTCTGTGTGGGCTTGCCGGGCTCTGTGCGTGCTTGCCGGGGCCTCTGTGCGGCTTGCGTGGGCTCTGTGCGGCTTGCGTGGGCTCTGTGCAGGCTTGCCGGGGCTCTGTGCGGCTTGCGGGGCTCTGTGCGGGCTTGCTGAAACTCTGTGTGGCTTGTGAGGGCTCTGTGCGGGCTTGCCGGGGCTCTGTGCGGGCTTGACGGGGCTCTGTGCGGGCTTGCCGGGCTCTGTGCGGCTTGCGGGGGCTCTGTGCGGGCTTGCCGGGACTCTGCAGGCATCTTCCGATGGGACTACAAGTTCCATCGGAAGATGCCTGCAACAGTGACAGTGATTGACACATTAGCCAATGATGGGAGAGTAGTAGTCCCATCATCCGGCTAATGTGTTGAATTAAAAAACAAAACAAAAACTACATACATACTACATACATACTACATACATGCTTCATACTACATACATACTACATACATACATACTACATACATACTACATACTACATACATGCTACATACATGCTACATAATACATACATACTACATACATGCTACATACATACTACATACGTACTACATACATGCTACATACAGTACATTCATACATTACATACAATACATACATATAGACATACAGTACATTAAACATAGAGTTCATACTCACCATTACTTGTCACTTTGATCCCTGAAGCCAGTGTCATCTGTAAAAAAGATTAAAATAACAAACAACCAATATACTTCCTGTCTGCAGAAATCCACGAGTGTCCCACGACGATCTCCCGTAGAGAACGGCAGCATCAGCTGTTGCGACCGGTCCAGGAACACAATGACGGGAGGAAGGTATCCTTCCGCACTGTATTCCTCCACCGCTGTAAAAAAAAATAGTCCCTAGTCTCACTTTTGGCATTGCTGTATGAGAAATTTTCCCACACAGCAATTGCCATAAAGTGAGACTTTGTCCTAAGGTAACCTCTCAGTGATGCACTGCAGGAGCCATTGTCTCCTGTCACTGAGGGTTCAATAGAGGGAGATCGTCGTGGGACACTCGTTATTAATTGGACTATGGCGGACAGGTAGTATACGGTTTATTATTTTACGTTTTTTGCAGGCGCTGAAGTATGGTAAGTATGGTTAAATGAAGAATATTAAAATACTTTTTTCCTAATGTGTGTGTGTTTTATTAACCCTTTATTACTATTGGATTAATAATGGATAGGCGTCTTATTGATGCCTCTCCATTATTAACCTGGCGTAATGTCACGTTACAATAGCAAGGTGACATTAACCCCTTATTACCCCATATCCCACCGCTACACGGGAGTGGGAAGAGAAGGGCTAAGTGCCGGAATTGGCGCATATTACAGATGCGCCATTTCTGGGGCGGCTGCGGACTGGTATTTGTAGCCGGGGGGGCAATATCCATGGCCCCTCTCTAGGCTATGAATATCAGCCCACAGCTGTCTGCGTAGCCTTTCTGGCTATAAAATATAGGGGGACCCCACGTCATAGCAGGCTACAAATATTGACACCCGTCCGTCGACTTTCCCCGTCTGGCGCAGAAAATTGCACAGGAGCCCACGCCGTTTTTTTCCTTTTTTTTTTTAAATTCAACGCTCATTAAGGCCTCTTTCACACTTGCGTCGGTACGGGTCCGTCGCTATGCATCGGGACGACGTACCAACGCACATTGTGAAATTTGTGCATGACATGGGCAGCAGATGCAGTTTTTCAATGCATCCGCTGCCCATTCTGAAGTCTGGGGAGGAGGGGGCGAAGTTTCAGCGGCGCATGCGCGGTAGAAAATGGCGGACGCGATGGACAAAAAAACGCTCACTTGAAAGTTTTTTCATGCCGACGGTCCACCAAAACACGATGGATCCGTTGCACGATAATATAAGTCTATGGGTAAAAAGCGCATCCTGCGAGCACATTTGTAGGATCTGTTTTTTTCTCCCAGATCCGTTTTTTTCTCATAGAATTGTATTAGCGCCGGATTGCGCCTCATGAAAATGCACGAAAATTTCTCTTACAGCAATGCCAAAAGTGAGACTAGGGACTATTTTTTTTTACAGCGGCGGAGGAATGCAGTGCGGAAGGATACCTTCCTCCCGTCATAGTGTTCATGGAGCCCCTAGAGAGCGGTCGCAACAGCTGAGCTGCCGTTCTCTACGGGAGATTGTCGTGGGACACTCGTGGATTTCTGCAGACAGGGATATATTGGTTGTTTGTTATTTTAATCTTTTTTACAGATGACACTGGCTTCGGGGATCAAAGTGACAAGTATTGGTGAGTATGAACTCTATGTTTAATGTACGGTATGTCTGTATGTATGTAATGTATGTAATGTATGAATGTATTGTATGTAGTATGTATGTAGTATTTTTTTTTTTTACATTCAACACATTAGCCGGATGATGGGACTTCTACTCTCCCATCATTGGCTAACGTGTCATTCACTGTCACTGTTGAAACAAAGAAGAAAGATATGCACACAATGGGATCAACCATATGAAATAAATTTTATTATAACATGTTACTACACACAAAGGCAATAAAGGAGACAAACAATTAAAAACATTTAAAAACTAGATGGACCAACCCACATCCCCCAATACACAATAACGGGGATCAATGTGACAGTACACACAATATGTGCAGATAGTACAGAGGACATCAAATCCGACAGCAAGTTAATGCAATAACAGTGAAAATACTAAATGCCCCGTGCTGCCAGCTGACCAGATCCCCAATGCCACAGATCCAAATATGATCGGCTCTCCCTAACACAAAAGCAGACATAAAATCGATGTACATATATGTCCTAAAGGAATCAATCAAATGCTGAACCACACAAATGGATGGTATAATATGCCTACGTCCCTCCTTAATACTAGCACCCCATACCATACATTACCAAATACGAGGTAAAGTCCTAACCACTGAAGAGCTGGTGCACTAGTGGTAAGAGTGAATGGATATGCCCTCAAAAGGGGTACCAAAGTAGCAGGCACACAAAAGCGTGTGCTCCTAAGCACAGCTGGGGTGTATAGGGGGTTTGCCGAGAAAAAGGTCCAAGAGGGGGATGGAGGTCCCACGTTTGTTCACAACCTTCCCCTGACGAAGATGCTCTAGCAGCGTCGATACGCGTGGGGCCTCCATCCCCCTCTTGGACCTTTTTCTCGTGATTGTGGGTCCTTATTTGGGATAAATTAGCAGTTGGCCAACACCCCAGGGGAGGTTACATGATCAAAGGCAGTGAGCCTGGCTGCAACCATATGCTCTAACATTTTGAACACGATAATATCTCCTGTGACCCCAGCATGTATGTACAGCAGTAAGTAATACAATAAAACATGTTAGTGAAGATAGACAAAAATAAAAGGTAAAAATAAACATAATTTCATATATGATTAACTTGGACCCTTCATAAATCACAGCAGGACTTAATTTTTTTCCTTGAGGATAAGCACTTCTTGGTAGGTAGTTGATAATTTCCCCAGTCCAGCATGCTCGGTGCCTCGGGGTGATCCTTGACTCTGCCCTCTCTTTCAAGCCACATATCCAAGCCCTTGCCTCCTCCTGCTGATTACAACTCAAAAATATTTCCCAGATCTGTGCATTCCTTGACCATGAAACCACAAAAACACTAGTGCATGCCCTTATTATCTCCCAGCTCGATTACTGCAACCTCCTACTCTCTGGACTCCCCTCTAGCACTCTGGCACCACTCCAATCCATCCTAAACTCTGCTGCCTAACTAATCCAGCTGTCTCCCCGTTATTCCCCAGCCTCTCCTCTCTGCCAGGCCCTTCATTGGCTTCCTATTGCTCAGAAGCTACAGTTCAAAACACTAACAATGACATACAAAGCCATTCACAACCTGTCTCCTCCATACATCTGTGACATGGTCTCCCACAACCTTCGATCCTCTTATGATCTCCTTCTCTACTCCTCTCTCATCTCTTCCTCCCACAACTGCATACAAGACTTCTCCCGTGCTTCCCCCATACTCTGGAACTCTCTACCCCAACACATCAGGCTCTCACGTACCATTTATAGGACTGAGTAAAGGATCACTAACCTGATCCTTTACTCAGTCCTATAAATTTAGTAGCATCTTAAGGGGTGCACGCGAGTGGGGTCAGGCACGCGCATTTCTGCAGCAAAGCATTGCGCAGCTAAGCGTAAAGACGCTGCAGTTATTTCAATGGTAGTTAGTCACTTTCGGGTATGTCTGCTGAATAAGCACTTCTTATCACTTGGAACTAGCCTTTCTATTAACCCATCTTACTCCTTCACCATGTTTACCTATGCAGTTACAGTGTTTGCTCCACTAATCCTCTCTCTCTTTCGCTATCACAAACCCCAGCACTCTCTAACCTAATAATCATCGCCCCTTCCGTCTTACCTCCCCACCTGTCCTCCTCTGCTGACCTGCTCCTCAACCACAAATCCATCCTAAGAAAACATAAAAGAAGCCGGCCACTCACCTTCTACCACCAGCCTCACGGAGCCTTACGGAGGCCTCCACTTCACCCACACCCCTCGCCCTGGCAACAGACATGGTGGAGGAGTGGGTCTAATCCTTTCTTCAAAGTGCACCTTTAACCCAATCCGACCTTATCCTCCCCTCTTTTGAAGTCCATTCTGTCCGCATCTACTCTCCTTACAACCTCCAAGTGGCCATCATATACCGACCTCCAGGCCCGGCCACTGCCTTTATTGACCAATTCTCCACCTGGCTCCTTCACTTTCTCTCTGCTGACACTCCCCACCATCATCATGGGTGACTTCAACATCCCCATGGATACCCTTCAGTCAACAGCCTCCAAACATCTGTCCCTTACCTTATCCTTTGGACTTACTCAGTGGTCCTCCGCAGCCACCCACACAGATGGACATACCCTAGACCTGGTCTTCACTCGTCTCTGCTCTCTATCTAACTTCACCACCTCCCCCTCTCCCTCTATCCGACCACCATCTGCTCACCTTCTGATCCTTGTCCTCCTCACCGGTCATCCATGTCCAGCAACATGCGTACCCCCGCAGAAACCTTGCACACCTAGACACCCACACACTCTCTGACTCCATCCTACCATTGGCATCCATATCCTCACACCACGATACACACACTGCCACTGCTTTCTACAATGCCACTCTCGCATCAGCTATTGACACGGTTGCCCCTCTCATCCATGGCAGAGTGTGACGTATCAATAGATAACCTTGGCACAATAACACCACTAAAAAGCTCTGGCAAGTGTCCAGGGTTGCGGAGCGGCATTGGAAGAAAACACACTCGCAAGATGACTTCACTGTATTCAAACAAGCAACACTTGCTTTTAAATCTGCTCTCACCTCTGCTAAACAGGCCTACTTCACAACCCTCATATCTTCCCTATCCTACAACCCCAAACAGTTATTCAAAACCTTTAACTCCCTCCTCCGCCCACCACTGCCCCCTCCAACCTCCCTCATCTCTGCTGAGGACTTTGCCACACACTTTAATAATAAGATCGACCAGACAAGGCAAGTCTTCATTGTTCAACCACCACAACCCCTTTGTATACCAGACAAATGCCCAAACCCCATAACTTCCCTATCCAACATCACTGAAGAGGGGCTAAATTGTGTCCTCTCCAAATCGCACCTCACCACCTGTGCGCTCGACCCCATCCCATCCCACCTCTTCGCCAACCTCACCACCACACTTATCCCATCCCTAACCCACCTTTTCAACTTGTCACTAACTTCTGGCACCTTTCCTTCTGCTTTTAAACACGCCACAATCACGCGTATCCTTAAAAAGCCAACCCTCGATCTAACTGCTATGTCCAGCTATCGCTGCTCCCATTTGCTTCCAAACTCCTGGAACAGCACGTCCATGCTGAACTTTCCTCCCACCTCTCATCTAACTTGCTCTTTGACAATCTACAATCTGGTTTCCCCCCCATCACTCAACTGAGACAGCCCTGACCAAAATCACTAACGACCTACTTACTGCCAAAGCTAATGGACAATACTCTGTACTCCTCTTTCTAGACCTGTCCTCTGCTTTCGACACAGTTGACCAATACCTCCTACTACAGATCCTCTCCTCCTTTGGCATCAAAGACCTCGCCCTATCCTGGATCTCCTCGTACCAATCGCACATTTAGCGTATCCCACTCCCACACTACCTCCTCATCCCACCCTCTCTCTGTTGGAGTCCCCCAAGGCTCTGTTCTAGGACCCCTACTCTTCTCAATCTACACACTTGGCCTGGGAAAATTCATAAAGTCCCATTGATTCCAGTACCACCTCTATGCTGATGATATAGAGATCTACCTCTCTGGCCCAGACTTCACCGATCTGCTTTCCAGAATCCCAGAGTGCCTATCGGCCATATCCTCCTTCTTCTCCTCTGGCTTCCTCAAACTCAATGTGGACAAATCTGAACTCATCATCTTTCCTCCATCCCATAGATCTTCCTTACCTGACCTATCTATCGCAATCAATGATATCATGCTTTCCCCAATACCGGAAGTCCGCTGCCTCGGAGTAACCTTCAACTCTGCCCTGTCCTTCAAACCGCACATCCAAGCTCTTTCCACCTCCTGTCGCCTCAAGCTCAAAAATATCTCCAGAATCCGTCCTTTCCTTAACCGTCAATCTACTAAAATGGTTGTGCATGCCCTCATCATCTCCCGCCTTGACTACTGCAACATCCTTTTCTGTGGCCTCCCTGCTAACACCCTTGCACCTCTCCAGTCCATCCTTAACTCTGCTGCCCAACTAATTCATCTCTCTCCTCGCTTCCCCCTCTGCAAATTATTTCACTGGCTCCCATTCCCTAAGCGTATCCAGTTGAAATTACTAATACTAACCTACAAAACCATTCATAACCTGGCTCCTCCATATATCTCTGAACTAATGTCCCGATATCTTCTCTCACGTAATCTCCGGTCCTCCCAAGACCTCCTTCTCTCCTCCACACTTATTCACTCCTCATCCAATCGCCTCCAAGATTTCTCCCGAATATCCCCCATCCTCTGGAATTCTCTGCCCCAACATGTCCGACTATCAACCACATTCGGATCCTTCAGACAGAACCTGAAAACCCACCTCTTCAGGAAAGCCTACATACAGCCTGCAATGACCCTGCCACATCCTCACCACTACCGAAGCTACCGCCTCACCAACACCGGAGCTCCTGCAACCCTCAACCTACTGTCTCCTTCCCCATAATCCTGTAGAATGTAAGCCCGCAAGGGCAGGGTCCTCACCCCTCTATATCAGTCTGTCATTGTTAGTTTGTCTACTGTAAGTGATATCTGTAACTTGTACGTAACCCATTCTCATGTACAGCACCATGGAATAAATGGTGCTATATAAATAATAATAATAACATGGAAATAAATCACAGTCACTAAATTACAAATGTTAGAATTGTGTAACCTAAAGCAGTTGGGCAGGAAAACCTTATTGTTGTCCATAAAGGAAAAGCGGATATTTTTTATTATTGATACTTGGAATACGTTCCATTAGTGTTTGCTCAGAGATATGGTTCTCATCCCACAGCTGTTGTAGATATGCGTTATCCACTCTTTATATTATCTGACAATTAATTTGCTGTAAATTATACAATGTTTTTGATAGTTAATGAATATTATAAAATGTACAAGTAATTAATTACCAATCAGTGCTTTCATATGTGATATTTGCACAAATCCTACCAGAATAACGAGAACACTACCGACCTTCACTTCTTCCAGTCATCCCTCATTGTCAGCCACGATTTGGGAAATATTGCTGGTAATAGCATGGAGTGGAGCAAACATTTGCATAACGGTTAGCTTTGAGGCCATAACTCTGTACTAATTAGATGATGGTGATTAAAATGATTAAGTGACTGTAATTTATATGATTAAGCAATTAAACCATTCTCTAGCGATGATTTTACTATAGGCCCCAAGATGTGCATATACCTCCCAGCATGAGTGTAAGGAGAGCAGCGAATAAGACCTTATTAAAAATTCTGTTATTAGAACTTGTTCTATAATTTCCTGCATGTTTTTCAGTTTGTGTGGTATGATATTTTTCATCATTTTCACTCATGTTCATAGCTGTAAGTTGTGCATAGGTAGCAGGCGCACTTGGGTCATGGAGATGAAGGTGGTCCAAAGGCTGTCCTACTGCATAAGAAGATACTATCATAAATGTAACATGGTCGATTCTTTGACATATTTTTGCATTGGAAGTCTAGAGCTTTAGGTTCCAATCTGGCTTCATTGACGCATCAGAAAAGTTATGAAACTGACAAGAGTTGTCAACTGGATTTTATATTTTTTCTAAAAAACTTATCCAAAAATGATAGAAAGCCCTCCTTTTTTATATATATAAATCTATAGCTGAAAATACTGATGTCAAATAAACTGTGAAATTCTGATTATTATCACCATGCCCCGTACAATTTCGTCTAGCTTAAAAAAATCATAGATATATCACATTTTTTTATGGACAGTAAATCACAGACAGTACAGGAATTTATGGACAGGTGGCAATTCTGGAACTGACCTAGACCACATGCCACCATCATAAAGGTGTGATGATACTAAACACAAAGGACAGTTAAAACTATAATAATAAAAACCTTTCTAGTCCTAATAATAATGATGCAACTGAAATATGTAAAAAAAAAATCAACTTTCAGTTTGTAGAATGTTATACTTTATAACATATATCAACATAGACTACGTTAAAACAAAAATATTCTTCTATTTCTAATAGTTATAGAATTTTATACCACCATTCTGCAGTATTGATTTATTAGTAACTAGACTATTGCAGTCTACTGATTGCTGCATCTGAAATGATATTAAGTGGAGACTGAAGTCAGATATTGAGAATGCTCTTTCATCCATAGAAATACTTAGCTGAAAGTATTTTATGCTGATAAACTTAGGCCCCATTCACATTGCGTTTCGGCAGTGCGTCCGAGGAGTCCAACTGAATCCCTCTGAAAACCGGATACAGATGAATTGCCGATTGTGCCATAGAATACCAGACTACATTAAGTCATTTATACATTTACAAAGAGGAGACAAATTGGGGGAAATGCCTAAGAAGAAGTGTAGTGCCATTGGAAGGATTATAATTTTACCTAAAGCAATTTAAAGGTCATAGATAATTGTAGCCTATTCCAGGTGCTAACTTCTCTTATGTATTTATTTACCTTTTAGGGTAAGTGCAGATTGGTATAAGCGATTATCCAACATAAATATACAGGTGCTTCTCACAAAATTAGAATATCATCAAAAAGTAAATTTATTTCAGTTCTTCAATACAAAAAGTGAAACTCATTGTTAGGGCTAGCGGAACGCACCGATAAAATAGAGATGTTTATTATAAATGGTGCGTTCGCAGCCCAGGGTCCACCGTTCAGGAGGAACCTACTGCTAGCGAATGGCGGCACTGTAGGCGGTATAGACTAGCTCTGTTACTCCACAGAGTAGCCGTGAAAGGGAAGCACTGCACCCTGTTAGCCTCACAGGAGCACAAGCTTACTGCCAAGCTGATAGCAGTCAGTGGTTATGCAACATGCAATCTCCTCACCGGAGAAGCCGGTATTCTAGGGGTTTATTTCAGCCGGGTCCCTGAACACACTCATACATAACCACACTGGTGCAAAGCACATATATGAATTGACACTAGCGCATGGCCGTGCGGCCATGCGAGCCTTATATAGCCGCAGCAAGTAAAAAGACCTTCCTAGAAGGACCAATGAGAGACTGCCATACCTGAGCATGTGACCCTAAATCTCCACTGAGAGATCTTGCCCTGGGCATGCTCAGTGTGAGCAAAGCAGGATTTAGTCCAAGCACTTAAAGGACCTTCCAGAAGGACCAATGGACTTAGCTGCAGTATCTGACCATATGACCCTCGATCTCCACTGAGAGATCTCACTCAGGGCATGCTCAGAATGAGAAAAGCAGGACTTAGCCCCAGAAGCATCTGCTCGCCGCTGCCCAGCACTGACTTCAATGGCAGAAGCAGGAAAAGCAGCAGTAACTCTTTGTACAAAGTGGGAGTGAGCAAGACGCTGGGACCGACGTCTCCACTGAGCAGGCTCCACTGCGGCAGGAGAAGAATGGGAGACCGCAGGGGAGAAGGCCCGAGATTCCCCCTGTGCAGAGGCGGGAACTCGACTCCTAACATGGCCCCCCCTCCTTGGGCCTCGCTACGCTCGAAGGCAGCAATGAGCTGCGGAGCCCGAATGTGCTCAGCAGGCTCCCAGGACCTGTCCTCAGGACCATAACCCTTCCAATCCACCAAATAAAATTTTTTGCCACGTACCACCTTGCACCCCAAAATAGCGTTCACCTCGTAATCATCCGTAGACGAACCCGATATCCCAGCAGATGACTCGGAGAACCGGGACATGTATACGGGTTTCAAGAGGGACACATGAAAGGTGTCGGTGATACCCAGGCGTGGCGGAAGGGCCAAATGATAGACCAAAGGATTAACCTGTTCAAGGACCTTGAAAGGACCCAAGTAGCAAGGAGCAAACTTCGTGGACTCAACACGCAGCCTGATGTTACGGGCGGAGAGCCACATCAAGTCGCCAGGAGCAAAGGTCGGAGCGGGGCACTGATGTGCATCGGCAGAGGACCTCATTCTCTCCTTGGAGGCCCGAATGGCATCCTGAGTGCGGTCCCAAATATCCCGTGCCTCCACAGCCCAGTCTGCCACCCTGAAGTCAGCGGAAGACACGGGCATAGGCACAGGTACCTGCGGATGCTGACCATAGTTGAGGAGGTATGGGGTTTGTCCAGTGGAGTCGGCTACAGCGTTGTTCAGTGCAAACTCTGCCCACGATAGCAAGGATGCCCAGTCATCCTGCCTGGCTGAAACAAAATGTCGCAGGTATGTGACCAAGGTCTGGTTGGCCCTCTCTACCAACCCATTCGTCTCGGGATGATATGCGGAAGAGAGATTTAACTCAATGCTGAGAAGACGACAAAGCTCTCTCCAGAACCGAGACGCAAACTGGGGACCCGGTCACTGACAATTTTGTCTGGCATACCATGTAGGCGGAAGATGTGTTTTATGAACAACACTGCCAAGGCCTGTGCAGAAGGTAACCGTGGTAGCGGCACGAAATGCACCATTTTTGAGAAATGATCAGTGATGACCCAAATGATGGTACAGCCGCGAGACTTGGGTAAACCCACAACAAAGTCTATCCCGACCATCTCCCAGGGCCTGTCTGCCACCGGCAAGGGATAGAGTAACCCAGCTGGCCTTTGATGAGGAGATTTATTTTTGGCGCAGGAGACACACACCTGAATATAATCTCTGACATCCCGGACCATATGTGGCCACCAGTACGTCCTCGCCAGCAGCTCAGATGTCCTCTTTGTCCCAAAGTGTCCACCCACCCTGGACGAATGAGCCCAAGAGAGAACCTCCGGTCGCAAATTAATGGGCACAAAAGTCTTGCCCGGAGGCACAGACTCTAGCAAAACAGGCGCTACAGTTCTCAGGCTCTCTGAAGGGACAATAAGCCGAGGCTCCCCCTCCTCCTCTACAGATGACACAACAGAGCGAGAGAGAGCGTCAGCACGAATGTTATTCTCCCCAGCGAGATAATGGAGGGTGAAGTGGAACCGGGAGAAGAACAAGGACCATCTGGCCTGGTGAGAATTTAGCCGCTGGGCTGTTTGCAGATATAACAAATTTTTGTGGTCCGCGAAGACTTGAAAGGGAAAATGAGCCCCCTCCAAGAGATGTCTCCATTCCGAGAAAGCCAGCTTCATCGCTAGCAACTCCCTGTCCCCAATGGAATAATTCCTCTCCGCAGGTGTGAAGGTCTTGGAGAAGAAGAAGCACGGATGCTTCCGACCTTGAGCATCCTTTTGGAAGAGGACTACTCCTGCACCAACGGAAGAGGCATCCACCTCCATTATGAACGGCTTATCAACATCGGGACGATGTAGGATGGGAGCACAAGCAAAATGGAACTTAATAGAAGAAAAGGCCCTGGAGACCTCTTCAGACCACAATTTGGGATTTGCTCCCTTCTTGGTGAGGGCTACCAAGGGAGCTACCAAAGTTGAGAAGTGGGGAATGAACTGGCGGTAATAATTAATGAACCCCATAAAGCGCTGCACCGCGTTAAGAGAATTGGGTTCTTGCCAGTCCATCACAGCCTGTATTTTGGCTGGATCCATAGCCAATCCCTGGGCGGAGATGATATAGCCCAGGAAAGGTAAAGACTCCTGCTCAAACATACACTTCTCCAACTTTGCATAGAGAGAATTTGCCCATAAGAGGTCGAAGACTCTGCCAACATCTCTCCGGTGGGAGTCAATATCTGGAGAAAAGATGAGAATATCATCCAGATAGACTACGACCGAGGTGGAAAGCATATCCCGGAAGATGTCATTGACAAAGTCTTGGAAAATGGCTGGGGCATTATAGAGCCCGAAGGGCATCACCAGATACTCATAGTGCCCATCTCTGGTGTTAAACGCCATCTTCCATTCGTATCCCTCACAGATGCGAATCAGGTTCTAAGCACCCCGCAGATCTAATTTGGTAAACACCTTAGCTCCCCATAGCCTATCAAAAAGTTCAGAAATCAGGGGCAGCGGGTACTTATTCTTAACGGTGATGGCGTTAAGACCCCTGTAATCTATGTAAGGACATAATTCTCCGTTCTTCTTCTGCACGAAGAAGAACTCTGCCCCTGCTGGTGACACTGACTTCCTAATGAACCCTCTTGCCAAATTCTCCTGGATGTATTGGGACATGGCCTTCGTTTCCGGAAGAGAGAGGGGATAGACACGTCCCCGAGGAGGTTCTGCTCCAGGCAAGAGATCTATAGGACAGTCATAGGGACGGTGAGGTGGAAGGGTCTCCGCAGACTTTTTGGAGAAGACGTCTGCATAGGACCAATAGTATTTGGGGAGAGAAGGGAGATCTGCGGGTATCTCAGTGGGGGAAACCTGAACGCACTCTTTCACACATCTGCCCTTACAGGATTCACTCCAACCCAATATCCTCCCAGAGGACCACTCAATATGTGGGGAGTGGAAACGGAGCCAGGGTATTCCCAGCAGAATCTCATCCATTCCCTCGGGAAGGACAAGAAGGGAAATTATCTCCTGGTGGAATGGGGACATAGCTAACGTGAAAGGGACAGTCTGGTGTGTGATCTGAGATGGAAGTGTTGACCCGTTCACTACTCTAACAGTTACCGGTTTGGCGAGCATCACCAGAGGTATTGCATGGCGCAAAGCAAAAGCCGAGGACATGAAATTCCCCTCTGCTCCGAAGTCCACACAAAGCTCGACTGTTAGAGAGTAAGAGCCTAATATGATTGTCCCCTTGAAGAACAGCTTGGAGGAAAATGCCGCTGTGTCTAGAGAACCCCCTCCAACGGTTACTAGACGCGATCGTTTACCCGACCGCCATGAACATTTATTGGCATAATGTCCTTCTTGTTGGCAATTTCTGCAAACCACGGGTACTCGAGCGGTCCGAGACTTAGGTCCTGCTCGAGAAACCTCCATGGCCTCATGGGAGTCAGACGCCTGAATGGAAGATTCTAGAGGTCTGGCAAAGGTGGGAGCCAGCCGAAACCTCTGACTACACTGGGCCTGCTCCAACCTCCGCTTGTTAAAACGGAGGTCGATGCGGGTAGATATAGAAATAAGCTCCTCCAGTGTGGCGGGAATCTCCCTGGTGGCCAAGGCGTCCTTAACATGATCTGCCAGTGCTCTCCAGAACACCGAAATAAGGACTTTATCCGACCACTCTAGCTCCGAGACCAGAGTCCGGAATTGGACAGTGAACTGGCTGACCATGGATGAACCCTGGGTTGTTGCCAACAATTGGAGCGTGGTATCGTGGGTGACTCGAGGTCCAAAAAAGACCTGTTTCAGAGCGTCCAGGAAGAGAGGAGCACTCTGCACCACACGATCATTGCGCTCCCATAGCGGTGTTGCCCACTCCAACGCCCTGCCCGACAAAAGGGATAAAATAAATCCCACTTTCGCCCGTTCCGTAGGAAAACGTGCAGCCAGAAGCTCAAGATGTATGGAGCACTGACTCACGAATCCCCGACATTGCTTACTGTCACCAGCAAACTTGTCTGGAAGCGGGAGACGGGATAAAGTCGAGCAGGGGTGGCAGAGGACAAACTGGCTGCAGCTACACTTGCAGCCTGAACAGCGACTGCGGTAACATCCACAGCTGAGGTTGTGCGCTCGAGAGCCGCCAACCTACCCTCCAGCTGCTGGATGTACCGCTGTAAATGCTAATCGTCCGCCATTTACTAGCCAGACCCTGGCGCTAGTGTACTGTTAGGGCTAGCGGAACGCACCGAGAAAATAGAGATGTTTATTATAAATGGTGCGTTCGCAGCCCGGGGTCCACCGTGCAGGAGGAACCTGCTGCTAGCAAATGGCGGCACTGTAGGCGGTATAGACTAGCTCTGTTACTCCACAGAGTAGCCGTGAAAGGGAAGCACTGCGCCCTGTTAGCCTCACAGGAACACAAGCTTACTGCCAAGCTGATAGCAGTCAGTGGTTATGCAACATGCAATCTCCTCACCGGAGAAGCCGGTATTCTAGGGACTTATTTCAGCCGGGTCCCTGAACACACTCATACATAAGCACACTGGCGCAAAGCACATATATGAATTGACACTAGCGCATGGCCGTGCGGCCATGCGAGCCTTATATAGCCGCAGCAAGTAAAAAGACCTTCCTAGAAGGACCAATGAGAGACTGCCATACCTGAGCATGTGACCCTAAATCTCCACTGAGAGATCTTGCCCTGGGCATGCTCAGTGTGAGCAAAGCAGGATTTAGTCCAAGCACTTAAAGGACCTTCCAGAAGGACCAATGGACTTAGCTGCAGTATCTGACCATGTGACCCTCGATCTCCACTGAGAGATCTCACTCAGGGCATGCTCAGAATGAGAAAAGCAGGACTTAGCCCCAGAAGCGTCTGCTCGCCGCTGCCCAGCACTGGCTTCAATGGCAGAAGCAGGAAAAGCAGCAGTAACTCTTTGTACAGAGTGGGGGTGAGCAAGACGCTGGGACCGACGTCTCCACTGAGCAGGCTCCACTGCGGCAGGAGAAGAATGGGAGACCGCAGCGGAGAAGGTCCGAGATTCCCCCTGTGCAGAGGCGGGAACTCGACTCCTTACACTCATATATTATATAGAGTCATTACAAACAGAGTGATCTATTTCAATTGTTTATTTCTGTTATTGATGATTACTATGGCTTACAGCCAATGAAAACCCAAAAGTCATTATCTCAGTAAATTAGAATATTTTATAACAAAATGATTGAAACATGATTATAAAATTCGAAATGTTGGCCTACTGAAATGTTTGTTCAGTAAATGCACTCAATACTTGGTCCAGGCTCCTTTTGCATTAACACCTTGAACAACTGAACAACAGTCCAATTCTTTTTCTTCCTGGCCCAGGTAAGACACTTCTCACGTTGTCTATTGGTCATGAGTGGCTTGAGACAAGGAATTCACAAAAAAAATTTGCCGCCACAATTTCCCACACTGCTGAAGCATCAGAAAGTGGGCTAATGTCTTTTTGTATGGCTGCGCAGGTCTCTCCATAATGCCCTGCAGCTATGTCGTCTATACAGTGGTGGCAAGTAGCTGGCCCATCCACAGATCTGCAGTTCCCAGCAGAGCACAATTTGTATGGCAGAGTTTATTTTCCATCTCCAATCACTAGGTAAGGTTCTCTCTTCTGTAGAGTCTAAGCGGTTATGGTCAGCAGGGTTCTCTCTCTCTCTCCTCTCACCCACGTGTATTTTCTAAGCAATTACAAGTATTGAGATTTGTGGAGACAAAGCATTGTATCTTAATTAACCAGATGACTATTTTTAGCAAACCAAGAAGAATATTTTGTTACTAGCTATTGAACCCGTTCTACACCGGGGTGGCTAGCATCTATATTGGTATATGGTCTCCATCCTGGTATGTGCTGCTCCATCCTGCGTCCCCATCCTGTCATGAGCTGCTCCATCCTGCGTCCCCATCCTGACATGTGCTGCACCCATCCTGCACCCCCATTCTGACATGTGCTGCTCCCATCCTGCACCCCCATTCTGACATGTGCTGCTCCATCCTGCGTCCCCATCCTGTCATGTACTGCACCCATCCTGCGCCCCCATCCTGCCATGTGTTGCACCTGTGACGCCCAAGAGACCGGGGTACCCAGCACCGGACCAATGGGGTCTGTCTCTTGAGGGGGGTGTCACGGGTGGCTTGACCCGGTGCTGTGGCCTCAGGCAATGCACAGTGTAAAGGGTATCGTGAGGGAACAGGCACTTACTTGATCAGCAGCAGGTTCTCCCAGCGGTGATGATCCCAATCCTGGATAGATGGCTATTGTCCAAATGAAAGGCTGAGGCACTGAAACGTTTAACCAGTTTACTTTAACAAAAAAGGATTTACAACCAGTCCTGTCACCGGAGTCTGTATGGGAACTCTGAGTTACTTTGACCCTGCCGGGGTCTTCGCCTCTTATTGTACGCAATATCTGTGTGGCCCTGCTGCTGTATGTGAACTGGCTGCCGGCCCAATCTGTCCCCTCCGGGTCCTGGTTCGACGGGCAACCCGAGTCCTTTTATCGGCTTACCCCCTCCGGGAGTACCGCTGAACTCTGTGTCTGTTGCTGCGTCCGACCCTAGTGAAGCTGATATCACCTCACGTTTTTCCGGTTGCTGTATTATATGTAATGAATACAGCCACGGATCCGGTATCCGTCTTTGCGCCTGTTCTGGGTAGTGATTAATGCTACCCGGTTCTCACAATGTCCTTTTTCTCTATCCCTCTTCTCCTCAGGCCGGTGATTTAGGCCTGGTAACAGTCACAGGGCTGTTACAGATTCAACTGTATGACCTCTCACTATCAGCTCCTTAGCCCAACTGCCAGTTCTTCTCTCAGACCAGAATGGATCAAGGGGAGTCTCTGGAGCTCCCCCTTCTGGCCGGAGGTGGTAGTGCAGTCTTGCTATTTTAGTATTTGCATTTACTGTCAGTAACTATTTTTGTGGCAAATACCCCTAGGGGTGCCACATTCCCCCTTAGTTAAGAACAGTACTCCGGGACTGTGGGACAATAACATTTTGAAATAACAATTAATATGTACAGAGTCTTAAAAATGAAAAGTTACAAAAACCACTCGAGGAAACAAAAATATAGTTCTGTACAAAGTCACTTCAAATAGCGTCCATTAATACAGTTCTATCCTTGAAGGTACTAGGAAAGGCACTGCACTTTGTGTCCAGGAATTTAGTTCCATTTTTCCAACGGAGTTATCAATATAAAGTCTAAAGAAAGTTCAAAAAGAGCGAGGAGCAAAGTTCAAAAAGCAGTCTTTCCGGAGCTTTGATTTAGTGCCTCCGGGCTGATAAAAAGTTCAAGAATATGCAAGAAGTTCATACAGACAAGTCTCTGTAGGCACTGGGCTTAAACGTTGCAGACTGATAACAATGACTATACTACATTTTCTGTTTAACTATATACGGCATAACATATATACAATTCACATTATGAGCTTTATAGTTGGTAATCTGCATACCTGGCCGGTAATTGACCCTGGGTACTACGCTGTGATCTACGTAATAGCGGTGTCTCTTCATGTGGTGTACTACTGTCTACTGCGGATGTAGTATCTGCCCGCTCTGCTAAAGATAATTCCACGACTATGGAGTTGGCAAGTCCACCGTGAATGGGATTACTCTGACCAGGAATCTGTTCTTCCTGGCCTGGAACCTCCTGTAGTACGGGGTCAGCCTCTTCCTGTCTTGGGACTTCTGGTATTGGGTTTGGTGTTGGGTAAAAGGCCACCATGGGAACCACTACTGCACCATGGTATGTTAGTAGGGTTTTGGGAAAGTCTCCTATACAGGTGTGATACACTTCCTCTTCTTTTTCCTTTACTGGTTGAACCTGTATGGGTTGAATAACTTCTGGTTCTGGCTGGACAACGTCTGGCTCTTTCAATGCTTCCGGACATAATTTAAGATTGTCTCTTGACACTAGTACAGATGTTAAGCCTCCGTTTTTGCTAATGAGACACATTTTAGGATTATCCACTCTTGTTGGTAAAACTGTGTAGGGTACGGCTTCCCACTGATTGTCCAGTTTATTGGTTCGACGATTTCTCTTGAGCACTTGGTCACCTGGTCTTAATGGGGTCGCTAGAGCATTCTGGTTGAAAGTTCGCTCTTGTCTTTCTCTAGTTTGCTGAAGGCTTCTTTCCACACTCTCTTGCACTTGGCGATACTGCTTTTGCCGTATGATATCCCAATTGGAGTCTTGGACTTCTGCGTCTGGTTTCAGAATTCCCATTTCTAGATCGATTGGTAATTGGCCGGGTCTTGCACGCATAAGGTAAGCTGGGGTGCAATTGGTGGAACTCACCGGGACATGATTATACAGATCCACCAAGTCAGGCAATTTCTCTGGCCATTGATTCCTTTCTGCCTCAGGTAAAATCTTTAGTAGTTCTATTACAATATGGTTCATCTTCTCGCATAAGCCGTTTGTTTGTGGATGATAGGCCGTCGTCCGGATCTTTTTGCAACCATACATATTACAGAATTCTCTGAAGATCTCTGATTCAAAGGCTGTACCTTGGTCGGTGAGAACCTGTTCCGGATATCCATGGGGTCTACAAAAGTACGTTTGGAACGCTTTGGCTGCTGTTTTTGCTGTCAGATCTTTTACGGGTACTACTACCAAGAAGCGTGAATAATGGTCCACGATGGTCAAGGCATAGACATAGCCAGACCGGCTTGGTGTCAACTTCACGTGGTCCATGGCTACAAGTTCAAGTGGTTGTTTGGTGATTATGGGCTGCAGTGGTGCTCTTTGGTTCTTTTGATCGTTTCTTCTGAGGTTGCACGGGCCACAATTTCTGCACCACTGTTCGATTGATTTTCTCATCCCGACCCAATAAAATCTTTCTCTTAGAAGTACTTCTAACTTTTTCCAACCGAAGTGACCAGCACCATTATGGTAAGCTTCGAGGACCATCTTGACATCTTGTTTAGGCACGATAATCTGCCAAACCAATTCATGTGTTTTCGGATTGGTGTACCTTCTACAGAGCTTCCCTTGATACAGGAACATTTTGCCTCTCTCTTTCCAGAGTTGATGCGTCTCTTCTGGGGCATCCTCATCGGGATATGCACTTTGCTCAGTTAACAGTTCCTTCACCAACTTCACAGCCGGATTGCTGTCTTGGGTGTCAGCCCATCTATGGTGTGCTAACGGATTTAAATTCACCTCTTGTTGTTTCTGATAGGTACTTGACTGATGATGTTTTGCCTTGGGATGATGGAAGGCTGGTAGTTCAATTTCTTCAAGCTCCCCCATTTCTTCTTCTACATCTCTCAAGTGTGGCATCCGGGATAGGGCATCGGCATTTCCATTCTTGCGACCTGCTCGATACTTGATCTTGAAGTTGTAATTAGATAACCGGGCTATCCATCGCTGTTCTAACGCACCTAATTTGGCTGTGTCCAGGTGGGTCAACGGATTGTTGTCAGTATAGACAATAAATTCTGCAGCGGCCAGATAGTGTTTGAAACGTTCAGTCACAGCCCAAACTACTGCCAGTAGTTCCAATTTGAAGGAGCTGTAATTTTCTGAATTTCTTTCAGTAGGCCGGAGCTTTCTACTTGCAAAGGCGATGACTTTCTCCCGACCTTCTTGCTTTTGTGACAGCACCGCTCCTAGTCCCACATTACTGGCATCGGTGTAGAGGATGAAAGGTTGATGGTAATCTGGGTATGCCAGAACCTCTTCTCCGGTTAGTGCCTTCTTTAGTTGTTCAAAGGAGTCTTCCCTTTCGTCGTTCCACTGAAAAGGAGGGTTTCGGTTTGAAGGTTTCTTCGTCTGCCCTACCAAGGTGTCTTGCAAGGGTGCTGCCAACTTGGTAAATCCTTTTATAAATCTGCGATAGTAACCCACCAATCCCAGGAATTGTCTCACTTCTTTTACGCTGGTAGGTCTTGGCCAATCCCTTATGGCGCTTATTTTCTCGGGATCTGGTGCTACTCCCTCCGAACTCACGATGTGTCCCAGGTACTGTACCTTTGGCTTGAGAAGGTGACATTTGGATGGCTTGACTTTCATGCCATACCTGGATAAGGCTTCGAACACTTCTGCCAGGTCTATTAAGTGTTGTTCGTAAGTCTTTGAGTAGACGATCACATCATCTAGGTACAGGAGGACGGTCTCGAAGTTCTTGTGTCCGAGGCAGCATTCCATCAGCCGCTGGAAGGTACCGGATGCGTTGCAGAGTCCGAACGGCATGCGATTAAATTCACATAGACCCATTGGTGTGGTGAATGCCGTCTTTTCCTTATCTCGCTCAGCCACAGGGACTTGCCAATACCCGCTTGTTAAGTCTAAGGTGGAAAAATAATTAGCAGATTTCAAAGCAGTTAAGGACTCTTCTATCCTAGGCAAGGGGTAGGCGTCTTTATGGGTGATGTTATTAATCTTCCGGTAGTCTACGCACATTCTCATGGTTCCGTCCTTTTTTTTGACAATCACTAGAGGGGCCGCCCAGGGGCTACAGCTGTCTCTTATTACCCCGGCCTGTTTCATCTCCCTCAGCATATCTTTTGCACATTGATAGTGAGCGGGCGGTATGGGTCTATATCTTTCTTTTATTGGGGGATGGTCACTGGTGGGGATTGTGTGTTCTACCCCTTCTATCCGTCCGAAGTCCAATGGGTGTTTACTGAAGACTTGTTCATATTGTTCATATTCCGTCACTAACCTATACACCCCTTGTTTTTGATGGGTAGGTGTTGAATTTATGCCCACGTGTAGCTGTTGGCACCAATCCTCCATTTCTCCATCTGAGCCATTGCCTTCCACCTGACAGGTTGGTTCTAAGGGCTCAATGGTTGTGATGGCATTGTTGTCAACAGTATATAGCTTTGCCATTGTAGCATACCTTGGCAAAGTGACCTCTTCCTCTCCACAGTTCAAAAGTCGTACCGGCACTCGTCCCCGGTGTACCTCGACTATCCCTCGTGCTGTGAGTATAGTGGGCCTGCTGTCGGTGTACACTGGTTCTATTAAGGCTTGATAATCTCGTCCCTTAGTACCAATGGCTGCTCTACACCATACCAGCATTTCTGTTTTTGGTGGGATTACAATAGATGTTGGATCACTTACCCTCACACTGCCGATTTCTCCACCTGCAACTTCTACCTGTTGCCTTAACATCAATACTTTTATTTCCCTCCGGAGAACTCTCTGCTGGCAGGATTGGGCAGTTTCAGCAATTTGCTGTAAGACAGAAATGACTTCGGAAAAGCAGTTCTCTAACACATTCATTCCTATCAATACAGTTGGTTCACAGTTCCGCCGGTCAACATCAACAACAATTATACCCTGTTTCTTCAATTCTACTTTACCAATCTTTATGGTCATCTCCCTGAATCCTAGTTTCGGTACCAACTTACCATTACTGGCCCATATATCTAGTTCAACATCAGAGGGCCCTTTATCAATATCTGCATCAGCCCAGTACCTCTTATAAAGGATATACGGTATAGATGAAATCTGGGAACCTGTGTCCAGCAAAGCGTTGAGGGGCATTCCGTCCAGCACGATAGGGATAATGGGTCGTCCTCCGATGTACCTGTCGTGCCAGGGTGTTGGGCCTTGAAAGTTCATTCCTGCGAAGCGGCCCGCATTCCCAGGGGATTCCCGTTTAAATCACAATCTCGTGCAAAGTGGCCTGGCTGCTGGCAACGGCGGCAAATGGGCTGTCCATCCGGTTGGTAGCGGTCGCGGGGTCGTCCTCTCCATGTCGGGTATCTCCAGGGTCTCATCCATGGAACACCTTCTCTACGGTTTGACAACTCCACCTTGGGTCCTCTCATCTCCTGCATGGTTTTAGCCATTGAAGCAACAACATCAGTTAAAGAGTCAAGCTTTTGTTGAAGAGCCTCATTAGTACTGGGCCCCAGGGGCTTAGCAATGGCCCCGGACATAGCTGATGTCACTGGTACTCCATGTTGTTGAGGAGCCTCTGCCATGAGTTGCGCAGGATCCTGATCCCGAGGTGCCTCTGCCAGCTGGAGACGTATAACGCTCTCCTTTAATTGGTCAAATGTCAATTCAGGGTTCTTAAAAACAAGCATGCTCACATGCCCCCGGTGAGAAGGGGTGTAGAGTCCCTCAATAAATTGATCTCTTAGCAGTTTATCCGCTCCGGTGTTAAAAATGGGTTCAGCCAGTGTAAGTGATTTAAGGGCTTCCTGCAGGTTTAAGGCAAAGTCTCTCACGCCCTCATTAACTTTTTGTTTGCAATTAAAGAATCGTACTTTAGCTTTGCTGCTGGCAGTGGTTTCAAATGTAGCTTTTAATCCAGCAAATATGCGTTCAACAGTGCCTTTTAGATCAGCTGCCCATGCTGTGACTTCTCGCTTAGCATGGCCACTTAACTGCATCATCAGGAGACTAACACGCTGAACTTCACCCACAGGGAACATGTCAAAATGGGCCAGCATCTTTTCTCTGAAATCGTCAAGGGTATTAGGCTCACCTTCATACATTGGAAGCCATGGGCCACCCAGGGTATATGGCATCAGCACCGGCATGATGGGCGCCACTCCTTGCACCGCTGCGCTACCGGACTCTCTATCGACACTCTGTCTTTCAGCTGCATTAGCGTCGCCGGGTGCTGCGGCGTCTCCGTGCTGCGACATACTGTGCCCCCTTAGTTAATCCGGACCCTTCCGGTCCTCCGCTTCCGTCGGGATAGTGTAGATTCGTTCCGCTGTGCAGCAGTGTCGATTTTCCCCTTGCTCTGATGTCAGAGCGCTCAGCTTGGTGCCGCCCACAATGACACGCCCCCTGCTGCTCCCACCCACCGCGCTCTGTAATGGCGGATTCTGAAGTTTTTCAGTTAGACTGGGGCTCAGGTGATGGCGTAGCTCAATTTTACAGTCTCGTGCCTAACGGTTATGAAGTGATTACCTCAGGGGATGGCGGCCATCTTTACTCCATTATAACCAATGGGGAAAAGTCACTTTCAATAGTTTTCAATGGAGAATGGATTTTTCTTTAATAAAGTCAATTTTCAAGATTTTTCATCCAAGTTTTCACAGTTTTGGGCTCCAATCACGGCACACAATACCCGGTATACGGGCTGGCTAGATCCTGTTCGTGATGCCAATTGTGACGCCCAAGAGACCGGGGTACCCAGCACCGGACCAATGGGGTCTGTCTCTTGAGGGGGGTGTCACGGGTGGCTTGACCCGGTGCTGTGGCCTCAGGCAATGCACAGTGTAAAGGGTATCGTGAGGGAACAGGCACTTACTTGATCAGCAGCAGGTTCTCCCAGCGGTGATGATCCCAATCCTGGATAGATGGCTATTGTCCAAATGAAAGGCTGAGGCACTGAAACGTTTAACCAGTTTACTTTAACAAAAAAGGATTTACAACCAGTCCTGTCACCGGAGTCTGTATGGGAACTCTGAGTTACTTTGACCCTGCCGGGGTCTTCGCCTCTTATTGTACGCAATATCTGTGTGGCCCTGCTGCTGTATGTGAACTGGCTGCCGGCCCAATCTGTCCCCTCCGGGTCCTGGTTCGACGGGCAACCCGAGTCCTTTTATCGGCTTACCCCCTCCGGGAGTACCGCTGAACTCTGTGTCTGTTGCTGCGTCCGACCCTAGTGAAGCTGATATCACCTCACGTTTTTCCGGTTGCTGTATTATATGTAATGAATACAGCCACGGATCCGGTATCCGTCTTTGCGCCTGTTCTGGGTAGTGATTAATGCTACCCGGTTCTCACAATGTCCTTTTTCTCTATCCCTCTTCTCCTCAGGCCGGTGATTTAGGCCTGGTAACAGTCACAGGGCTGTTAGAGATTCAACTGTATGACCTCTCACTATCAGCTCCTTAGCCCAACTGCCAGTTCTTCTCTCAGACCAGAATGGATCAAGGGGAGTCTCTGGAGCTCCCCCTTCTGGCCGGAGGTGGTAGTGCAGTCTTGCTATTTTAGTATTTGCATTTACTGTCAGTAACTATTTTTGTGGCAAATACCCCTAGGGGTGCCACACACCCATCTTGCGCCCCATTCTGTCATGTGTTGCACCCATCCTGCGCCCCCATTCTGTCATGTGCTGCTTCCATCCTGCACCACCATTGTGACATGTGCTGCTCCCATCCTGCGCCCCCATTCTGACATGTTCTGCACCCATCCTGTGCCCCCGTTCTGTCATGTGCTGTTCCCATCCTGCGCCCCCGTTCTGTCATGTGCTGCTCCCATCCTGTGCCCCCGTTCTTTCATGTGCTGCTCCCATCCTGCGCCCCTGTTCTGTCATGTGCTGCTCCCATCCTGCGCCCGTTCTGTCATGTGCTGCTGCCATTTTGCGCCCCCGTTCTGTCATGTGCTGCTGCCATCCTGCGCCCCCGTTCTGTCATGTGCTGCTCCCATCCTGCGCCCCTGTTCTGTCATGTGCTGCTCCCATCCTGCGCCCCTGTTCTGTCATGTGCTGCTCCCATCCTGCGCCCGTTCTGTCATGTGCTGCTGCCATCCTGCGCCCCCGTTCTGTCATGTGCTGCTGCCATCCTGCGCCCCCGTTCTGTCATGTGCTGCTCCCATCCTGCGCCCCTGTTCTGTCATGTGTTGCTCCCATCCTGCGCCCGTTCTGTCATGTGCTGCTGCCATCCTGTGCCCCCGTTCTGTCATGTGCTGCTCCCATCTTGCGCCCCCATTCTGTCATGTGCTGCTCCCATCCTGCGCCCCTGTTCTGTCATGTGCTGCTCCCATCTTGCGCCCCATTCTGTCATGTGCTGCTGCCATCCTGCGCCCCCGTTTTGTCATGTGCTGCTACCATCCTGCACCCGTTCTGTCATGTGCTGCTGCCATCCTGCCCCCGTTCTGTCATGTGCTGCTGCCATCCTGCGCCCGTTCTGTCATGTGCTGCTCCCATCCTGCGCCACCATTGTATTATACGCCCCCCATAAGATGCTCCATTATATATGCCCCGTATGCTGCTGCCATATATATAAAAAAAAAATATCATACTCACCTATCGTCGCTGGGCGCCGAGTGCTGGGGGCCTGAGCAGGCGGGGACACCGGCGCGCTGTGGGGGTCAGGTGCCGGGGTCACCGCTAGCTCAGGCCCCCAGCACTTGCTATACTCACCTGTCTGTCCCGTTCCAGCGCTGCGCGCCGCCATCCTCCGGCTCCTCTGGCTGTGACTGTTCAGTCAGAGGGCGGCGCCGGCGCGCATTAAGCGCGTCATCGCGCCCTCTGAACTGGGAACGTCACAGCAGAGGACCCGGGAGACGGAGCCGCACGCAGCGCTGGAACGGGGAACAGGTGAATATACTTACCCTCCTGACGGTCCCTGACTCTCCGGTGGAGATCGCGGTGTGCGTTCAGTGTTTACGCATACCGCGATCTCCCGGGAGCGTCACTCTGTGAGGCCCAGACTGCGCCGGCGCTTGCGCAGTCTATAAAGGCTTCGGACAGAGTGACGCTCCCAGCGTTGTATTAGATCTGTATGTTGACTTTTGAATTTATGGGTTGTCAAGAAAACAGACTTTTACTTGTGTAAGACTGTAATACTGACTTGTAAGTTGGCATTTAATGTAACATATTGTGCTTTTATCCTTGATGACTAATGATGTTTGCTGATATGCTAATTATACATTGTGTATTCTAGACAGTTTGCTGATTTTTAAAACAGAGGAGAAAAACCTATGCAAATAAATTACATAATCAAACAAGGTTGCTTGATCATCGCTATTCTTCCCCTTATTTGTGATGCTGGACTGAAGGACACTTGTTAAACATAAAAGGAGGTGATATGCCTCTATCAGACACAGAGAGACAGCCAGAGATTCAGCCAAGAAAAATACATCCAAAGGACCAGAGAATAGGACAGCAGCCAATTTATCATGGCTCCATCACGAGGGACACAGATCTATCATTTTACAGGAAACAACCTAGGGGACTTCGGCTGAACCATGGATATGTTTGGAGAAGCCAGACTGTGACCCTCGGGTCAAATGGCATTGTACCTCAATGGATTTTCATCTTCCTAAGCTTGTCGTTTCCTTCTCTCTGTGTGCATGCCAGAGGTGGGGTAGTCAAACCTGGAAGATGAAGCTAGGATGTGACTCTCCGGTCAGCTGGATGGATTGTCATCTTCCTATGTGTGATGTTATCTCCTCTCTGGGGGCGTATCACAGGTGGGATAGTTGACTCTGGAAGCTCTGAAGTAACAGCTGCCATTATCCTGGCGAGTCAGCGGAAGGGTGAGACTCTGTAATGTGCACCTTCTTTGGGTATTTTGCTGGGACTGTTCTACATGTTATCTGGCTGTTTTCTGGTTCAGCAAATTACTTCCACACTGTTTTACCCTCTCCCTCTGTTGAGTTAAAAGAAGAGCAGGCGTTTGGCAGGACAATCCCTGGTCCATGTGGAAAAATACACTTTTCCTAATTTCAACATAAATCAGCAAAACAATAACATGTACTTTGGAGTTGAGATTCGCAACTTATGATGTTCTTATATATATCTTTCTTGCTAGACTTATGGTCCTATTTGTATCCTTACTTATGTTGGTGTGTCCCTTGTTGTTGGCTTGTTTTTATCTTTACTGATATAGGTGCAAAACCACAAAGGAACACAAGTGGCAACAAGAAGAAAAGAAACACATGTAAAACAAACCTGTGTTAAACCTTAGGTTTCTCAAAGTACCCCCATTCTACTATGATGACAGTTTTAAATCACTGTGGCATTCTCTCAAGAAAATTCAGCAGGTAGTCACCGAGAATTGCTTTCCAATGTTTTGAAGGAGTTCTTAGAGGTGCTGCGCTCTTGTTGGCTGCCTTACCTTCACTCTGCCGTCCATCTCTTCCTAAAGCATCTCAATTGGATTGAGGTTGGGTGATCGTGAAGGCCATGTCATCTAACACAGAACTCCATCCATCTCCTCTTTGGGCACATAGCCTTAAAGGGAACCTGTCACCTGATTCTGGCGGGACCTGTTTTCGGTCCGATGGGCCGTGTTTTCTGTTGTTTCAATGACCCCTTCTTTTCCCGCTAGCCGCACTATTTGCTTGAATGTGAGTTGGTTTCCTCCGTAGTACACGCGTGCGCAAGGCAACCTTGCCTTGCGCATGTGCAGTATGCTTTGCCCAACTGCGGGCAAAGCCAAAAAGCATTAGTGCGCATGCGCCGCCGCACTATGTCCCGGAACACAGCAAAATTTTACAATACCCACTTTTTCTGCTGTAGATATAGCAGTGCTACGAATGGTGAACTATGTATTACCCTGCACCACTGATCAGCAGATTCCTGTTTTAACTGTATGTAAAGGAAATGTATTTGCATGGAGTTGAGTCTGCCATAAGCAATCTGCTCCTACTCCAATTGGACAAACTGGATTTACCAGTATTGCAAGAACAATGAATTGTAAATCACTGCAGAATATATTGGCGCTGTATAAATAAAGATCATTATTATTAACTCATAACAAATGGGTCTTCTTGCTATGAGTACAGAAGTGTTAATCCCGACACCCCACCCTGGTCACTCTGAGCTTGAAAGGGTTAGCAAATGGTCATTATAACCGAGCTGATTATTTCCTGAATATTTCCTATGTACTATAGCTAGAGACACTAGATATTTGAAATACAAGGCCCTGGTCTCTAAATTAACCGTCCAGTCACAAACAGCAATTTTTAACCCCTTCCCGACCTGTGACACAGCGTATGTGTCATGAAAGTCGGTGCCAATCCGACCTGTGACGCATATGCTGTGTCACAGAAAGATCGCGTCCCTGCAGGTCGGGTGAAAGGGATAACTCCCATTTCACCCGATCTGCAGGGACAGGGGGAGTGGTAGTACAGCCCAGGGGGAGGGTGGCTTCATCCCCCCGTGGCTATGATCGCTCTGCTTGGCTGTTGAAAGTGAAACTGCCAATCAGAGCAATTTGTAATATTTCACCTAAAAAACTGGTGAAATATTACAATCCAGCCATGGCCGATGCTGCAATATCATCGGCCATGGCTGGAAACACTGATGTGCCCCCACCCCACCGATCGCCCCCCCCCAGCCCACCGATCTGTGGTCCGCTCCCCTCCGTCCTGTGCTCCGCTCCCCCGTCCTCCTGTCCGCTCCCCCGTGCTCCAATCCCACCCCCGTGCTCCAATCCAACCCCCCCGCACTCCAATCCACCCCCCTGCACTCCGATCCACCCCTGCACTCCGATCCACCCCCCCGCACTGCGATCCACCCCCCGTGCTCCAATCCACCCCCCCGTGCTCCAATCCACCCCCCCGTGCTCCAATCCACCTCCCCATGCTCCGATCCACCCCTCCGTGCTCCCCCCCACCCCATCATACTTACCGAGCCTCCTGGGGTCCGTCCGTCTTTTTCCTGGGCGCCCCCATCTTCCAAAATGGCGGGCGCATGCGCAGTGCGCCTGCCAAATCTGCCGGCCGGCAGATTCGTTTCAAGTGCATTTTGATCACTGTGATAAAACCTCACAGTGATCAAAATAAAAAAATACTAAATGACCCCCCCCCCCCCTTTGTCACCCCCATAGGTAGGGACAATAATAAAATAAAGAATTTTTTTTTTCTTCCACTAAGGTTGGGATTAGAACTAGGGTTAGGGTTAGGGTTTTGGTATGTGCACACGTATTCTGGTCCTCTGCGGATTTTTCCGCAGCGGATTTGATAAATCCGCAGTGCTAAACCGCTGCGGATTTATCGTGGATTTACCGTGGTTTTTCTGCGCATTTCACTGTGGTTTTACAACTGCGGTTTACTATTGGAGCAGTTGTAAAACCGCTGCGGAATCCGCAGAAAGAAGTGACATGCTGCGGAATGTAAACCCCTGCGTTTCCGTGCAGTTTTTCCGCAGCATGTGTACAGCGATTTTTGTTTCCCATAGGTTTACATTGAACTGTAAACTCATGGGAAACTGCTGCGGATCCACAGCGTTTTCCGCAGTGTGTGCACATACCTTTAGAATTAGGCTATGTGCACACGGTGCGGATTTGGCTGCGGATTCGCAGCAGAGTTCCATCAGGTTTACAGTACCAAGTAAACCTATGGAAAACCAAATCCGCTGTGCCCATGGTGCGGAAAATACAGCGCGGAAACGCGTTGTATTTTCCGCAGCATGTCAATTCTTTGTGCGGATTCCGCAGCGTTTTACACCTCTTCCTCAATAGGAATCCGCAGGTGAAATCCGCACAAAAAACACTGGAAATCTTCGGTAAATCCACAGGTAAAACGCAGTGCCTTTTACCCACGGATTTTTCAAAAATGGTGCGGAAAAATCTCACACGAATCCGCAACGTGGGCACATAGCCTTAGGGTTAGGGTTGGAATTAGGGTTGTGGTTAGGGTTGTGATTAGGGTTATGGCTACAGTTGGGATAAGGGTTAGGGGTGTGTTGGGGTTAGTGTTTGAGGTAGAGTTGAGGGGTTTCCACTGTTTAGGCACATCAGGGGTCTCCAAACGCAACATGGCGCCACCATTGATTCCAGCCAATCTTGTATTCAAAAAGTCAAATGGTGCTCCCTCACTTCCGAGCCCCGACGTGTGCCCAAACAGTGGTTTACCCCCACATATGGGGTACCAGCATACTCAGGATAAACTGCGCAACAATTATTGGGGTCCAATATCTCCTGTTACCCTTGTGAAAATAAAAATTGCTTGCTAAAACATCATTTTTGAGGAAAGAAAAATGATTTTTTATTTTCACGGCTCTGCGTTGTAAACGTCTGTGAAGCACTTGGGGGTTCAAAGTGCTCACCACATATCTAGATAAGTTCCTTGGGGAGTCTAGTTTCCCAAATGAGGTCACTTGTGGGGGGTTTCTACTGTTTAGGCACACCAGGGGCTCTGCAAACGCAACGTGACGCCCGCAGACCATTCCATCAAAGTCTGCATTTCAAAAGTCACTACTTCCCTTCTGAACCCCGACGTGTGTCCAAACAGTGGTTTACCCCCAAACATGGGGTATCAGCATACTCAGGAGAAACGGAGAAACTGGACAACAACTTTTGGGTCCAATTTCTCCTGTAACCCTTGGGAAAATAAAAAATTCTGGGCTAAAAAATTATTTTTGAGGAAAGAAAACGTATTTATTATTTTCACGGCTCTGCGTTATAAACTTATGTGAAGTACTTGGGGGTTCAAAGTGCTCACCACACATCTAGATAAGTTCCTTTCGGGGTCTAGTTTCTAAAATGGGGTCACTTGTGGGGGGTTTCTACTGTGTAGCCACATCAGGGTCTCTGCAAACGCAACATAATGCCCACAGAGCATTCCATCAAAGTCTGCATTTCAAAACGTCACTACTTCACTTCCGAGCCCCGGCATGTGCCCAAACAGTGGTTTACCCCCACATATGGGGTATCACCGTACTCAGAAGAAACTGGACAACAACTATTGGGGTCAAATTTCTCCTATTACCCTTGGGAAAATTAAAATATTCTGGGCTAAAAAATTATTTTTGAGGAAAGAAAACGCATTTATTATTTTCACTGCTCTGCGTTATAAACTTCTGTGAAGCACTTGGGGGTTCAAAGTGCACACCACACATCTAGATAAGTTCCTTTGGGGGTCTAGTTTCCAAAATGGGGTCACTTGTGGGGAGTTTCTACTGTTTAGGCGCATCAGGGGCTCTGCAAACGCAACGTGACGCCCGCAGAGCATTCCATCAAAGTCTGCATTTCAAAACATCACTACTTCCCTTCCAAACCCCGACGTGTGCCCAAACAGTGGTTTACCCCCACATATGGGGTATCAGCGTACTCAGGAGAAACGGGACAACAACTTTTGGGGTCAAATTTCTCCTGTTACCCTTGGGAAAATAAAAAATTGCGGGCTAAAAATCATTTTTGAGAAAAGAAATTTAATTTTTTAAATTCATGGTTCTACGTTATAAACTTCTGTGAAGCACTTGGGGGTTCAAAGTGCTCACCACACATCTAGATTAGTTCCTTTGGGGGTCTGGTTTCCAAATTGGGGTCATTTGTGGGGGATCTGCAATGTTTAGGCACACAGGGGCTCTCCAAACGCGACATAGTGTACGCTAATGATTGGAGCAAATTTTCCATTTAAAAAGCCAAATGGCGTGCCTTGCCTTCCGAGCCCTGCCGTGTGCCCAAACAGTAGTTTACCCCCACATATGGGGTATCAGCGTACTCAGGACAAACTGGACAACAACATTTATGGTCCAATTTCTCCTAATACCCTTGGCAAAATAGGAAATTGAAAAGAGAAGGAGATCCAGCTCAACGAAATAGTGAAAAATCCATAATTTATTTCACTCAAAATACATGATTAAGGGTGCTTAGTCACCGGAAACGCGTTGACCTTGTTTTTATAATTTTTTCTGTATGCTGATGTTTTGTCCTTTCACTGTATTTTGAGTGAAATAAATTATGGATTTTTCACTATTTCGTTGAGCTGGATCTCCTTCTCTTTCCTGTTCGTCCACGCCCTGACACAGCGGTTCCGTGCTCCGAGCTCCTGGGAATGTCGGTATGGTGAGCTGGATTTTGTTTTTCCTGAAAATAGGAAATTCCAGGCTAAAATATAATTTTTGAGGAAAGAAAAATTATTTTTTATTTTCATGGCTCTGCGTTATAAACTTCTGTGAAGCACCTGGGGGTTTAAAGTGCTCAATATGCATCTAGATAAGTTCCTTGGGGGGTCTTGTTTCCAAAATGGGGTCACTTTTGGGGGAGCTCCAATGTTTAGGCACACAGGGGCTCTCCAAACGTAACATGGTGTCCGCAAACAATTAGAGCTAATTTTCCATTCAAAAAGTCAAATGGCGCGCCTTCCCTTCCGAGCCCTGCCGTGTGCCCAAACAGTGGTTTACCCCCACATGTGAGGTATCGGCGTACTTGGGAGAAATTGCCCAACAAATTTTATGATCCTATTGAATATAAAGAAAGTACGGCAGTACTCACCAATCTTCTGTGCAGGTAACTTTATTAGTGCAACAATGTCATGGCACGGGGGTGTATTCCAAAGGAATGTGAGGGCTGAACGACGGCCGTTTCGCACCTGGCCGGTGCTTCCACGGGTTTTATGATCCATTTTATCCTATTGCCTATGTGAAAATGAAAAAATTGAGGCGAAAAGAAATTTTTTGTGAAAAAAAAGTACTTTTTCATTTTTACGGATCAATTTGTGAAGCACCTGAGGGTTTAAAGTGCTCACTAGGCATCTAGATGAGTTCCTTGGGGGGTCCAGTTTCCAAAATGGGGTCACTTGTGGGGGAGCTCCAATTTTTAGGCACACGGAGGCTCTCCAAATGCGACATGGTGTCCGCTAAAGAGTGGAGCCAATTTTTCATTCAAAAAGTCAAATGGCACTCCTTCCCTTCCAAGCCCTGCCGTGCGCCCAAACAGTGGTTTACCCCCACATATGAGGTATCAGCGTACTCAGGACAAATTGGACAACTTTCTTGGTTCAGTTTCTCCTTTTACCATTGGGAAAATAAAAAAATTGTTGCTAAAAGATAATTTTTGTGACTAAAAAGTTAAATGTTCATTTTTTCCTTCCATGTTGCTTCTGCTGCTGTGAAGTACCTGAAGGGTTAATAAACTTCTTGAATGTGGTTTTGAGTACCTTGAGGGGTGCATTTTTTAGAATGGTGTCACTTTTGGGTATTTTCAGCCATATAGACCCCTCAAACTGACTTCAAATGTGAGCTGGTCCCTAGAAAAAATGGTTTTGTAAATTTCGTTGTAAAAATGAGAAATCGCTGGTCAAATTTTAACCCTTATAACTTCCTAGCAAAAAAAAAATTTGTTTCCAAAATTGTGCTGATGTAAAGTAGACATGTGGGTAATGTTATTTATTAACTATTTTGTGTCACATAACTCTCTGGTTTAACAGAATAAAAATTAAAAATGTGAAAATTGTGAAATTTTCAAAATTTTCGCCAAATTTCCATTTTTATCACAAATAAACGCAGAATTTATTGACCTAAGTTTACCACTAACATGAAGCCCAATATGTCACGAAAAAACAATCTCAGAACCGCTAGGATCCGTTGAAGCGTTCCTGAGTTATTACCTCATAAAGGGACACTGGTCAGAATTGCAAAAAACGGCCAGGTCATTAAGGTCAAAATAGGCTGGGTCATGAAGGGGTTAAATAGTCCGATCCAGACCGTTCTAGAAACCGAGCTCGGGCCAAGCATATAAAATCTGGATTATACAAAACAAAGTTGTTCACAGTTGGGATCAGCGTTTGTTGATTTTAACCACAACTCATTTCTCCTTCCCACAAGGAAACAGAATTTAACTGTAGATGGCAGTAGACACACCCACATCACATGTTGGGAAGTGTGCAAGTGACATTGTGCATTGTCATCAAGCTGCCAGTCAGTGATAGGTTACGCAGATTAGCTGGATTGCCTTGCCTTGATACCTAATTCTGCAATAATAATGTACTGATGATAAAACACTTATTGTATTGAGACTAAAGCAAGCTGCCAAGAAAATGATGCATCCCTGGAAACAGGCTTTCTGTTCCTACATTATGCTTCTTTCAGTTTAAAGAGCAAAAACCTTCGGACAGATTCACAATTTTTTTTTACCAGGACACAACATGTATTAAGTCTCCAATTGATGGTGTCTGAATCATTAATGTTGCACATGGCTGCTTTCAATTTGCAAAGCACCTGCAAAAATAATAACTTTTTTATATTACTTTTCATTTCATTCAAAATAGGTCATGAATTCTAAATATTGATTCATGGTGTTTTAGTCATATGTATATTTCTTTATCAGGTTAATTTAGACAAAGCGGTAAATCCTAATGTGTTCTAGATATCTCAGAGCCTATTTCTGATAAAATATAAACAATATGGATAACTGGTCTGCAAATATGTGCATACATTTGGGAGATGTACTGATTACATCCAGAAGATAGTTGCTAATTAGAAAAGAAAATGCATACATTACAATGTGTATAAAATAAAATCCACCCAAAGGGAATTTGCACTGAGTGGGGAAACAAGCTTTTAAGTTAATCTTAGTGCCAAAGAATTATAAATGAGGGGAAATAATACCTATTCACTGGTTAGTTTCAGTTTGTACTTATTTTTGCCTGGATGGAAAACCCATCTGTTCTAGAAGTTTAAATTTGGCTTCTAGCTACTGTACACATAATTATAATCTCAAATTTGATCACCAAAAAACCATATAAAGACAGCCTTTTTTTACTCTTTCAATCATTTATATATGAATATGTACACATAAATACATAACTATATGGTGGTTAAAGCGGTTTACTATATATTTTGGCATCAATGGAAGAAAACTTTGCTCTAGAGGATTTCATATGTTTGGAGCTTTGTCACACTTGATTGGAGCTCAAATCCTCTTCCCTTTTCATCTGAAGAGTTGGCAGGTATGGTATCAATGTAAGGTAGATTGTGTTTCAGAATGAGGCAGAAATTGCAGTTGAACAGAAGAACTTTATTTTTCTTTGGAGCAGTTGTAAGAGAAGTCCTACATATATGCCATCCACTACGAATTACACCTGTCAGTTCACCAAAGTGAGAAATACACCCAGATGAACAGACTTTCACCCATCCTATTACCCCACTGCAGGTATATGGAAGGAGAATCACTATTAGAGCCTGTAATGCCTTTATACAGGGTTGCATTAGTCACTAATATGGAACTTACTCTGCACTTCTATGAGTCTTTTTTGCAGATACGCCACAACTTTTCAAGGATGCTCAACTCTCCACAGATATGTAAGGGTTGCATAGATCGCGGTGTTCTGTCCAAGCCCTAACCCCAGTGACATGGGTTCCTCTGTGTGTATGTGCATTAGGCCATGGCCACACGTTCAGTATTTGGTCAGTATTTTACCTCAGGATTTATAAGCCAAAACGAGGAATGGGTGATAAATACAGAAGCGGTGACGTGTTTCTATTATACTTTTCCTCTGATTGTTCCACTCCTGGTTTTCGCTCACAAATACTGAGGTAAAATACTGACCACATACTGAACGTGTGATTGTGGCCTAACTGGCTTACTTAGATATCTCTCACTCAGGTCACATGCTGTATCATGGTATGGGAACCACCGACTTATGCAGTATACAAGGGAGATCTCAGCCCACGTTGTGAAAATAGAATGTTCTTTACTGTTGAACTTGTTAGAAACACAAGGTAGCAGGTATTCAGTGCTTTAAGCACTTCTTCTTCATACAACATCAGCTTGACTGTTAAAATTGGTGGCATAGAGTTTGCAAAGTAGTTTTCAATTACACAGCGTAAATAACTTGAACAAGTCATGGCCTTAATATCTTATTTTCTCTCTGTCTATAACCTACTACTGCAGTAATACCCGAGCTACGACCTGGTGAGCCTAGTCTTCTATTTCTTTTTTTATATATAATCTTTATTTTGTAATGTTCAAAGAGACATTAACATTTTATTATAACTACAAGAAAAGAATATCAGTAAAGAATAAAAACATTAAAGAAGCACTCCCATCAAAGTTTTATCCTCCTAACCCCTTTTACGACCTATGACGTAAAGGTATGTCATAGGTCGCCTCCCTCTGTTTGATGTGGGCTCCAACGCTGCGCCTGCTTTTCAGGCATCATGGCAGCCGATTTGACTGTAGATAGTTGAGACCAACACATCCTTCCTCACAATGTACCTTGTTCTTGCTCCAGCCGCAGCTGTCCAGGCAAAACAGAGGCAGAAGAGACGGCCATTATCCAACGGGAAAAAACAACCCTAACGGCTGTGGGTGGAGTCGAATTGTTTTACTGCTTCAAAATCACATTTCATGTATAATTCATGGATTTCATCCTATACCTGTATTTTCATCCATAAGTATTTCCCTTGCATCAGAATCCACAACATATTAAAGGATACAGCAAAAACTACAAAAAAAATGAAGTAAAATGTATTTGAAGGATTATACATTTTCCTTCATTTTTTGTAATTTTTGTTATTATTATGTATAAAATGTGATTTTGAAGCAGTGAAACGATTAGAGGGTTAATATAGCTACACATTGACAATACAATTGAAACTAGAGATATGTATGGGCGTTTCCACTTTCTTTGATAGGTCACCCTATATGGGGAATCCCACCCATTGAAACAGGGAAAGATATAAATTTGTGCTAGGAGATATTTACCCCCAGACATCTGATGAAGGATTTGTTAAACCGAAACGCATTGTGTGCTAACATATATATTTTTATATATGGTATTTTCAATATATTTTTAATCATTTCAATTTTATTTATAAAAAAGAAAAACCCCATAATAGTCATTTTTTCATATTATTTTTACAAGCTTGGCAAGACACTTTAAGAAATCATGTGAGTCAGGCCTTTTGATGAGAATTTTGCGTTTGGAGTACAAAACATGACTGTTCTAAAGTCTTTAAAATGTGCAACCTGTCTAAGTTCAACTGATTGATAATGAGGTTAATCCATTTTGGATTTGCAGTCACATTTGTTGCAGAAATACTAGATTCCTAGAATAGAGAAATGTGTGAACAATGTGCCAGACAAACTAAAGCTGAATGACCTTTTCCTTATAAGACTTTGAATAACTCTTCCCGTGTCTTAAATACGTCCCAGATGTTGAAATCACAAGATTACCACCTTGGATTCATTCTCTTGTAAAAAAAATAATATATATAATAGTAAAAACATACTGATATTGTTTTAAATGCTTTATTTATTTATTTTTTTTTTTATTGACACCTGATTTTCACGCTCAATATTTCTTTGCACTCCAAGGCTATGGTATATGAATTGAACATATATGAAAACATCATTCAAAAATTCATGGGCCAATAAAGACTGCAATAATAATTCTAAATTGTTCAGTGTTTCTGTTGTTTTAAAATGTTGTTAACTATTTCAAGACCAAGCCATTTGCCCCAACCCTTCCCACCCTCCCCCTTTCCTGACCAGTCACTTTTTAGTTTTTTTTGGAGATGAGGTTAAAGAGATGTAACAATTTCTTCTCATTCACATATTCAAAGAATTTTTGAATTTGTTTTGTGATAAATGGGACTTCATTTTTTCTAGCATTGCACTACTCTCTTTTTTTGCCAACATAGGGTGATATCATTGGGAAAATAAAAGAAATACATGAGCGTTTTTCCCATTTTTTGGGGGCCATAAAGATCCACTGAAATATAATTAAAAATGTACTCCCCTTTCTGTAACAATTATTTTTACATATTGAGTACGCTTATTTTCTGACAGGAGTAGGGCTAATAACAGCTATTTGTATTGATATTGGTTTTATAAAATTATTATTCATTTTTATTCATTTATTTATTTATTTTTTTATTTCACATATTGTGCCCCTTATAATGTCATAAAAGGCTTTTAGGCGCATTTAATTATTTAAATACTTTTTTTTACCCTGATTTCCCAGATAACTAGGGCTGATATATTAGCCTCAGTTACAGTAGAAATGCAGCCTTGTGGCTGCATAGCAGAGCTGACTTTGTCTCCTAGAACTCAGCAACGCCTGCTCCCTCTCTAGATACCTTGAACACATGACTGCTGGTTTTGGAGAAGTAAGTACTGATAGCGACAGCACTGCATACACAGTGCTTCTTCAGCACTGTGTATACAGTGAGTGAGTGTCACGATTCATTTTTGGATTCTTGGCAGCTCTGGTTCTGCTATTATTTAAATGTAGCTTTTTTCATTTTGGGCCAGCAAGGGTTAATGTCAGTTTCCTTACTTGCAGCTGCTTTGCTGGTCAGCTGATGTGGGTGGTAACCACTACAACCGTCCTTTAAAAAGTCACATGACCCATCAGCTGACTGTCGGTAATAGAGTTTACTTTGCAGACCTGCCTAGGAGTTTAGAGCTTCCTGGTGTCAGTGGTATAGCTGCTGCTGCTGGAGGGTTTTTGGATTTCTGGAGCCTTATCCTCTGCTGTCTGGAGCTTGGCAGCAGGGCATTAATTGAATATTATTTCCCTTTACTTTGTCGATGTCGTGTTTGTCACTTCCCTTGTTTTGTTACCATCTGAAGTGGTGAGGCTAGCGACCTTGACGGCCTTTGCACTAGCTATGGTATATTGAGGTAACAATGAGGTAACAATGAGGGACCAGGCATGTGACAGAGGCGGGGGAAGAACTTGCATAGGGCGTTAGGGGAGTTTAGGGACAGTCACAGGTTGGAGTCAGGAGGTGCCCCATCCTTCGCCACTATTGTTAGGGCCTTCCTCTCCCTATTCCATCCCATTGTTGGTATATGTTATGCCATCCTCTGGACTTACCCGTGTCGGTCATGACAGAGAGAAGGCAGAGGCGGTAAAAGTTTGTCCCTGCCTTCTCTATGGAGAGTCCAGCTTTATCTGATGATCACGTGAGCTGCTTTCCTATGTGATGACATTTCAGAACATCACTGCAGAGTAGAACACAAATACTTTGATATTTATTGTCTGTCGATGGTCCAGACGTAGTTAAGTATGCTTGTACACTTTTCTTTTTACTGTGCTGGTTTATTTTTAAAACCTTTTTAAAAACCTGCTTTCACATTTTTTTTATAAAAAAACATGTTAACTAAGTACCGTATATTATTTTCATGCACTATGCTGTTTATTTATTTACTGCAGGGTATTTATTTTTAATTGTAGTTCAAAAAAATGAACAAATTGATTAAAAATAGATATTTTGTTAAAAAATAAATGTACACTTTCAACAAGCTATCCAACAAAACAATATGGTGGGGTTACTGATGTAAAATATAATTGTTTCTCTTCTAGAATTATTTAAAAAAATTAAATGTAAGCACTTCTTCAAAGCTGAAATTATAATAAAAAAATAAATAAATGATCATTTACAAGCTAATAATGTAAACATGGAAATATTTTTAAAGTTCAAATTCTATTCTGATTGTTCTTCTTCTGTTGTATGGTATATTTAACCCCTTCCCGACCTTTGACGCCACGTAGGCGTCATGAAAGTCGGTGCCATTCCGACCCATGACGCCTATGCGGCGTCATGGAAAGATCGCGTCCCTGCAGATCGGGTGAAAGGGTTAACTCCCATTTCACCCGATCTGCAGGGACAGGGGGAGTGGTAGTTTAGCCCAGGGGGGGTGGCTTCACCCCCTCGTGGCTACGATCGCTCTGATTGGCTGTTGAAAGTGAAACTGCCAATCAGAGCGATTTGTAATATTTCACCCATTATAACGGGTGAAATATTACAATCCAGCCATGGCCGATGCTGAAATATCATCGGCCATGGCTGGAAATACTAGTGTGCCCCCACCCCACCCCTCCGATCGCCCCCCCAGCCCTCCGATCTGGCCGGTACACTGCTCCGGCTCCCCTCCGTCCAGTGCTCCGCTGCCCCCCGTGCTCTTGTCCGCTCCCCCCGTGCTCCAATCACCCCCCCATGCTCCAATCACCCCCCCTGCACTCCGATCCACCCCCCCCGGTGCTCCGTTCCACCCCCCCGTGCTCCATTCCAGCCCCCCCGTGCTCCGTTCCACGCCCCCCGTGCTCCGTTCCACCCCTCCCGCACTCCGATTCCCCCCCCGTGCTCCGATCCCCCCCCCGTGGTCCCCCCCACCCCATCATACTTACCGATCCAGCCGGGGTCCCGTCCGTCTTCTCCCTGGGCGCCGCCATCTTCCAAAATGGCGGGCGCATGCGCAGTGCGCCCGCCGAATCTGCCGGCCGGCAGATTCGTTCCAAAGTGCATTTTGATCACTGAGATATAATCTATCTCAGTGATCAAAATAAAAAAAATAATAAATGACCCCCCCCCCTTTGTCACCCCCATAGGTAGGGACAATAAAAAAATAAAGAAATTTTTTTTTTTCCACTAATGTTAGAATAGGGTTAGGGTTAGGGTTAGGGGTAGGGTTAGGGGTAGGGTTAGGGCTAGGGTTAGGGGTAGGGTTAGGGCTAGGGTTAGGGCTAGGGTTAGGGCTAGGGGTAGGGTTAGGGTTAGGGCTAGGGGTAGGGGTAGGGGTAGGGTTAGGGTTAGGGTTAGGGCTAGGGGTAGGGGTAGGGTTAGGGTTAGGGCTAGGGTTAGGGTTTCGGTATGTGCACACGTATTCTGGTCCTCTGCGGATTTTTCCGCTGCGGATTTGATAAATCCGCAGTGCTAAACCGCTGCGGATTTATGGCGGATTTACCGCGGTTTTTCTGCGCATTTCACTGCGGTTTTACAACTGCGATTTTCTATTTGAGCAGTTGTAAAACCGCTGCGGAATCCGCACAAAGAAGTGACATGCTGCGGAATGTAAACCGCTGCGTTTCCGTGCAGTTTTTCCGCAGCATGGGCACAGCGATTTTTGTTTCCCGTAGGTTTACATTGAACTGTAAACTCATGGGAAACTGCTGCGGATCCGCAGCATTTTCCGCAGCGTGTGCACATACCTTTAGAATTAGGCTATGTGCACACGGTGCGGATTTGGCTGCGGATTCGCAGCAGTGTTCCATCAGGTTTACAGTACCATGTAAACATATGGAAAGCCAAATCCGCTGTGCCCATGGTGCAGAAAATACCACGCGGAAACGCTGCGTTGTATTTTCCGCAGCATGTCAATTCTTTGTGCGGATTCCGCAGCGTTTTATACCTGTTCCTCAATAGGAATCCGCAGGTGAAATCCGCACAAAAAACACTGGAAATCCGCGGAAAATCCGCAGGTAAAACGCAGTGCCTTTTACCCGCGGATTTTTCAAAAATGGTGCGAAAATATCTCACACGAATCCGCAACGTGGGCACATAGCCTTAGGGTTAGGGTTGGAATTAGGGTTGTGGTTATGGTTAGGGGTGTGTTGGGGTTAGGGTTGTGGTTAGGGGTGTGTTGCGGTTAGGGTTGTGTTTAGGGTTATGGCTACAGTTGGGATTAGGGTTAGGGGTGTGTTGGGGTTAGTGTTGGAGGTAGAATTGAGGGGTTACCACTGTTTAGGCACATCAGGGGTCTCCAAACGCAACATGGCGCCACCATTGATTCCAGCCAATCTCGTATTCAAAAAGTCAAATGGTGCTCCCTCACTTCCGAGCACTGACGTGTGCCCAAACAGTGGTTTACCCCCACATATGGGGTACCAGCATACTCAGGACAAACTGCGCAACAATTACTGGGGTCCAATTTCTCCTGTTACCCTTGTGAATCAAAAAAAATGCTTGCTAAAACATCATTTTTGAGGAAAGAAAAATGATTTTTTATTTTCACGGCTCTGCGTTGTAAACGTCTGTGAAGCACTTGGGGGTTCAAAGTGCTCACCACATATCTAGATAAGTTCCTTGGGGGTCTAATTTCTAAAATGGGGTCACTTGTGGGGGTTTCTACTGTTTAGGCACACCAGGGGCTCTGCAAACGCAACGTGACACCCGCAGACCATTCCATCAAAGTCTGCATTTCAAAAGTCACTACTTCCCTTCTGAGCCCCGACGTGTGCCCAAACAGTGGTTTACCCCCACTCATGGGGTATCAGCGTACTCAGGAGAAACTGGACAACAACTTTTGGGTTCCAATTTCTCCTGTAACCCTTGGGAAAATAAAAAATTCTGGGCTAAATAATTATTTTTGAGGAAAGAAAACGTATTTATTATTTTCACGGCTCTGCATTATAAACTTCTATGAAGCACTTGGGGGTTCAAAGTGCTCACCACACATCTAGATAAGTTCCTTTCGTGGTCTAGTTTCCAAAATGGGGTCACTTGTGGGGGGTTTCTACTGTTTAGGCACATCAGGGGCTCTGCAAACGCAACGTGACGCCCGCAGAGCATTCCATCAAAGTCTGCATTTCAAAACGTCACTACTTCAATTCCAAGCCCCGGCATGTGCCCAAACAGTAGTTTACCCCCACATATGGGGTATCACCATACTCAGGAGAAACTGGACAACAAATATTGGGGTCAAATTTCTCCTGTTACCCTTGGGAAAATTAAAAAATTCTGGGCTAAATAATTATTTTTGAGGAAAGAAAACGTATTTATTATTTTCACGGCTCTGCATTATAAACGTCTATGAAGCGCTTGGGGGTTCAAAGTGCTCACCACACATCTAGATAAGTTCCTTTCGGGGTCTAGTTTCCAAAATGCGGTCACTTGTGGGGGGTTTCTACTGGTAAGCCACATCAGGGGCTCTGCAAACGCAACGTGACGCCCACAGAGCATTCCATCAAAGTCTGCATTTCAAAACGTCACTACTTCACTTCCGAGCCTCGGCATGTGCCCAAACAGTGGTTTACCCCCACATATGGGGTATCAGCGTACTCAGGAGAAACTGGACAACAACTTTTGGGGTCAAATTTCTCCTGTTACCCTTGGGAAAATAAAAAATTGCAGGCTAAAAGATCATTTTTGAGAAAATAATTTTTTTTTTTCTCATGGCTCTGCGTTATAAACTTCTGTGAAGCACTTGGGGGTTCAAAGTCCTCACCACACATCTAGATTAGTTCCTTTGGGGGTCTAGTTTCCAAAATGGTGTCATTTCTGGGGGATCTCCAATGTTTAGGCACACAGGGGCTCTCCAAACGTGACATGGTGTCCGCTAATGATTGGAGCTAATTTTCCATTTAAAAAGCCAAATGGCGTGCCATCCCTTCCGAGCCCTGCCGTGCGCCCAAACAGTGGTTTACCCCCACATATTGGGTATCTGCGTACTCAGGACAAACAGGACAACAATATTTGGGGTCCAATTTCTCCTATTATCCTTGGCAAAATAGGAAATTCCAGGCTAAAAAATCATTTTTGAGGAAAGAAAAATTATTTTTTATTTTCATGGCTCTGCGTTATAAACTTCTGTGAAGCACCTGGGGGTTTAAAGTGCTCAATATGCATCTAGATAAGTTCCTTGGGGGGTCTAGTTTCCAAAATGGGGTCACTTGTGGGGGAGCTCCAATGTTTAGGCACACAGGGGCTCTCCAAACGCGACATGGTGTCCGCTAACAATTGGAGCTAATTTTCCATTCAAAAAGTCAAATGGCGCGCCTTCCCTTCCGAGCCCTGCCGAGTGCCCAAACAGTGGTTTACCCCCACATATGAGGTATCGACGTACTCGGGAGAAATTGCCCAACAAATTTTATGATCCATTTTACCCTACTGCCCATGTGAAAATGAAAAAATTGAGGCGAAAAGAATTTTTTTGTGAAAAAAAAGTACTTTTTCATTTTTACAGATCAATTTGTGAAGCACCTGAGGGTTTAAAGTGCTCACTAGGCATCTAAATAAGTTCCTTGGGGGGTCTAGTTTCCAAAATGGGGTCACTTGTGGGGGAGCGCCAATGTTTAGGCACACAGGAGCTCTCCAAACGCGACATGGTGTCCGCTAACGATGGAAATAATTTTTCATTCAAAAAGTCAAATGGCGCTCCTTCCCTTCCGAGCCTTACCATGTGCCCAAACAGTGGTTTACCCCCACATGTGAGGTATTGGTGTACTCAGGAGAAATTGCCCAACACATTTTAGGATCCATTTTATCCTGTTGCCCATGTGAAAATGAAAAAATTGAGGCTAAAAGAATTTTTTTGTGAAAAAAAAGTACTTTTTCATTTTTACGGATTAATTTGTGAAGCACCTGGGGGTTCAAAGTGCTCACTATGCATCTAGATAAGTTCCTTGGGGCGTCTAGTTTCCAAAATGGGGTCACTTGTGGGGGAGCTCCAATTTTTAGGCACACGGGGGCTCTCCAAACGTGACATGGTGTCCGCTAAAGAGTGGAGCCAATTTTTGATTCAAAAAGTCAAATGGCGCTCCTTCCCTTCCAAGCCCTGCCGTGCGCCCAAACAGTGGTTTACCCCCACATATGAGGTATCAGCGTACTCAGGACAAATTGGACAACAACTTTCGTGGTTCAGTTTCTCCTTTTACCATTGGGAAAATAAAAAAATTGTTGCTAAAAGATAATTTTTGTGACTAAAAAGTTAAATGTTCATTTTTTCCTTCCATGTTGCTTCTGCTGCTGTGAAGCACCTGAAGGGTTAATAAACTTCTTGAATGTGGTTTTGAGTACCTTGAGGGGTGCAGTTTTTAGAATGGTGTCACTTTTGGGTATTTTCAGCCATATAGACCCCTCAAACTGACTTCAAATGTGAGGTGGTCCCTAAAAAAAATGGTTTTGTAAATTTCGTTGTAAAAATGACAAATCGCTGGTCAAATTTTAACCCTTATAACTTCCTAACAAAAAAAAATTTTGTTTCCAAAATTGTGCTGATGTAAAGTAAACATGTGGGAAATGTTATTTATTAACTATTTTGTGTCACATATCTCTCTGGTTTAACAGAATAAAAATTCAAAATGTGAAAATTGCGAAATTTTCAAAATTTTCGCCAAATTTCCATTTTTATCACAAATAAACGCAGAATTTATTGACCTAAATTTACCACTAACATGAAGCCCAATATGTCACGAAAAAACAATCTCAGAACCGCTAGGATCCGTTGAAGCGTTCCTGAGTTATTACCTCATAAAGGGACACTGGTCAGAATTGCAAAAAACGGCAAGGTCTTTAAGGTCAAAATAGGCTGGGTCATGAAGGGGTTAAGTTGCTGTAACTGATCTATATGTTGCTGTAGTTTGTCAGCTTCTCATTCATGTTTTCCTTTATACTTTTCTTTGATATATATTTTTGCTTTTTATAGAGTGTTAACACATGCAAACATTTTTTATACTTGTGCATGATGTATCGTCTCGCAATATTTGTCCCATAATTAAATTAGTTTACAAGTTAGCTTAGCTATTACTGGCAAAGTTTATATACATGAGCTGCTGCAATAAACTTTTACCTGTTTGGTTTTATCTTTAATTTAACTTATGCTTTTGTCTGCATTTTACACCAGGTTACTGATTTTCTGAATATGGGTAATGCATAACTATTTTCATGACTGAGAACCAGATTTTAATCTAATAGTAAAAAACATTTCAGATGGGGAAGCTTTGTTCATTAAATTTTTAATTAGTGTGATGTTATACAAGAAATGTTATCTTAAAGTCACGTACATTAATTTCTTAGGAATAGATATATCCTTCACCAAAGAAGATAGCTAGATTATTCCACAGATTCACAACTCTTTTTGCGGCCATATCTTAGGTTGCGAATTTAGGGTATATTCACAAGATGCAAATCGAACAAATATTTTACCATGGCGGAAATAACTGGCTTTCTTTCATGGATGTGCAGTTTGCAGTGCCTTGGATCTGCACATGGATTAGTATTATGCAGCTAATCCACTGACTTTTTCATGTGGAATCCGTGGGAATAAGTAGTTTGCTACTTATTCTTGCAATGTTTTTTCTGAACAGAGTGTGAAAGAGGTACCAGAAGCTCAATTTACTGGCATAGAGTATGGATTTCAAGTGGCTTTAGGGGCAGAATTTGTGCTGATGAAATTACACATGCGCAAACTGTCCTTTAACACTTGACAATATACTTTAGAAGTTGCTAATTATTATTGCACATTGTTTTTTCGTCTATGGTCAAACTAGACAAAGATCCTTCAATACCAGTGACGGTACCGTCACATTAAGCGACGCCGCAGCGATATAGACAACGAGACAACGAGCCGATCGCTGGAGCGTCGCTGTTTAGGTCGCTAGGAGACGTCAAACACGGCAACAGCAGAACGATGCAGGAGCGATCCAGTGACGTACTCGTTCTCGCTGGTTGTTAGCTCCGTGAAAAAACATTGCAGGCATCGTTGCTTTTGCTGTCAAACATGACGAATCACGCCGACCTGACGACCAAATAAAGTTCCAGACTTCTAGCTACGACCAGCGATGTCACAGCGGGATCCGGATCACTGCTGCCTGTCAAACACAACGAGATCGCTATCCAGGACGCTGCAACATCATGGATCATTGTCGTTCTCGTTGGAAAGTTGCTCAGTGTGGAGGTACCTTAAGGCTATATGTGCACGTTGCAGATTTGCTGTTGTAAAATTCTGCTCTGATTCTTCCTCTTGGCAGAAAACGCAGTTGAAAATCCGTGCGGTTTTTATGCGGTTTTGATGCGGATTTGCAAGCTAAATAAAGATATATTATTTAACAAAAAAAAAAGAATTGTGATGTCATTTTCTTGTCCAACCTCTTTTTTTACATTCTCCATTGAAGACCATATTATCATTACATACCATGTTCAAATGTAATGTTTACACACACAAAACAAATATAAGTGAATAATATATATATATATACTATATAATTGTCCAAGGGGTACTTCCGTCTGTCCTTCTGTCTGTCTGTCTGTAACGGTTATTCGTTGATTGGTCTCGGCAGCTGCCTGCCATGGCTGCCGCAACCAATCAGCGACGCGCACAATCCGGAAGAAAATGGCCGCTCCTTACTCCCGGCACTCACTGCCCGGCGCCCGCATACACCCCTCCAGTCTGCCCTCACACAGGGTTAATGGCAGCGGTAACGGACCGCGTTATGCCGTGGTGTAATGCAGTTCGTTACCGCTGCTATTAACCCTGTGTGACCAAGTTTTCTACTATTGACGCAGCCTATGCAGTGCCAATAGTAAAAGCATTGAATGTTAAAAATAATAAAAAAAATAAAAAATGATTATATACTCACCTACGCCGCCTTTCCCGCTCCTCGCGATGCAACCGGCAAGTTCCGGTCGCACGGATGGTCTGGCAGCAGGACCTGCCATGACGTCACGGTCATGCAGTTTTACTGAAGAAGGTCTGAATGTTTGACCGAAACGTTTATTTTGCTGGACTGCTACTCAAGTAATAAAATTGTTTTCTTTATTATCACTATCCACCAAGTTGAGTGCCAAGTTATTTACTTACTATATGATTACTGGTGTGGGAAACCTCTCTTGAGCACCGACACAGCTGTGCCACGATATACTTTACTAAGGTCATGTGACCGTGACATCATCACAAGTCCTGCGCGCCTGCACAGAAAGGACCTGCCGTGACGTCACGGTCATGTGACTGCTACACGGTCACGTGACCGCGACGTCAGCACACCCTGGGACCGGAAGATGCCGCCTGCACCCCACACAGGCGACAGTGCTACAACGTGCCTGCGGAAGGTGAGTATGTGTTTATTTTTTATTTTTTTAACCTGTGTCATACGTGGCTGGGCAATATACTACATAGCTGGGCGATATACTACATGGGCTGTGCAATATGCTACTTGGCTCTGTGCTGTATACTACGTCACTGGGCAATATACTATGTCACTGGGCAATATACTATGTGGCTCTGTGCTGTATACTACGTCACTGGGCAATATACTACGTCACTGGGCAATATAATATGTCACTGGGCAATATACTACGTAACTGGGCAATATACTGTGTGGCTCTGCTGTATACTATGTCACTGGGCAATATACAATGTAACTGGGCAATATACTACGTCACTGGGCAATATACAATGTAACTGGGCAATCTACTACGTGGCTGGACAATATACTATGTGGCTGGGCAATATACTACGTGGCTGAGCAATCTACTACGTGGCTGGGCAATATACTACGTGGCTGGGCAATATACTACGTGGCTGGGCAATATACTACGTGACTGGGCAATATACTACGTGGCTGGGCAATATACTACATGGACATACATATTCTAGAATACCCGATGTGTTACAATCGGGCAACCATCTAGTATATATAGGATTCAACCAGGGATTCAAGCTTGAGGAGGCTAATTTGCATATTCCAGGTGCCTTCTGGGAAAAGCGAAGAGTCTCCCTAAGCTAGAAGATCGTTGGGTACAGCCGGGACCAGCTGCTTGGAAAGAATCACCAAACCGAATTTTTGCCTGTAGGACATTAATGCAAGAGAGCTTGGCTGAGTAGATTACACAAGAAGGAAAACACACAGCAAGTCAGCAGGATCTAGGAGCAACATGGCAGATGTGACAACCTACATGGTGAGCTGCAGCATGTGCTACATGTTCACAGATCGACCAGAAGAAGAATTCAATTTCACCTGTCAGAAGTGTAGACTAGTGGCCCTTTTAGAAGAAAAGGTGCGGGGTCTGGAAGAAAGAATAGCAACTTTGAAACTCATCAAAGAGAATGAAGACTTTCTAGACAGAACAGAAGCATCTCTACTGGTCACAGAAGGTGAAAAAAGTGTCAGAGAACCTCCAAAAGCAGATGAGTGGAAGCATGTGACCAAAAGAAGCAAGAAGACCATGGAGAAATCACCAACCACACAACTGAAGAACCAATATCAAATCTTTGTAGAGGATGAAGATGGCACACCTAAGGATGAAGCAATACCAGCAAGCAAAAAAGAAAAGGGCACACAGCAACAAGTGACAGCAAAAAGTACAGCCAAGAAGCAACGAAGAGTGGTGGTGGTGGGAGACTCACTACTGAGAGGCACAGAAGCAGCCATCTGCAGACCGGACATAACTGCAAGAGAAGTATGCTGCCTTCCAGGTGCGATGATCAAGGATGTAACCGATAGGATACCAAAGCTCTTCAACTCCAAGGACGTCCACCCATTTCTTCTGATACATGTTGGCACCAATGACACGGCAAGGAAGGACCTACCGACAATCTGCAAAGACTTTGAAGAGTTGGGGAAGAAAGTAAAGGAACTGGATGCACAGGTAGTTTTTTCTTCTATCCTTCCAGTAGACGGGCATGGCACCAGGAGATGGAACAGGATCCTTGATGCAAACAACTGGCTAAGACGATGGTGCAGACAACAAGGATTTGGATTCCTGGACCACGGTGTGAATTACTTGTACGATGGACTCCTCGCCAGAGACGGACTACACCTCAACAAACCTGGGAAACACACATTCGCCAGAAGACTCGCTACACTCATCAGGAGGGCGTTAAACTAGAAGAAGAGGGGACGGGAAGAAAAACATTAGACTTGAACAAAGAAGATCCAGGAAAACATACTCAGAAGGGAGGTAAGAACATTTCTAAAACAATCCACAGCGAGGAGATTGGAACAAAACAAAATCCTCTAAACTGCATGCTCGCAAACGCCAGAAGCCTGACAAACAAGATGGAAGAACTAGAAGCAGAAATATCTACAGGTAACTTTGACATAGTGGGAATAACCGAGACATGGTTAGATGAAAGCTATGACTGGGCAGTTAACTTACAGGGTTACAGTCTGTTTAGAAAGGATCGTAAAAATCGGAGAGGAGGAGGGGTTTGTCTCTATGTAAAGTCTTGTCTAAAGTCCACTTTAAGGGAGGATATTAGCGAAGGAAATGAGGATGTCGAGTCCATATGGGTCGAAATTAATGGAGGGAAAAATGGTAACAAAATTCTCATTGGGGTCTGTTACAAACCCCCAAATATAACAGAAACCATGGAAAGTCTACTTCTAAAGCAGATAGATGAAGCTGCAACCCATAATGAGGTCCTGGTTATGGGGGACTTTAACTACCCGGATATTAACTGGGAAACAGAAACCTGTGAAACCCATAAAGGCAACAGGTTTCTGCTAATAACCAAGAAAAATTATCTTTCACAATTGGTGCAGAATCCAACCAGAGGAGCAGCACTTTTAGACCTAATACTATCTAATAGACCTGACAGAATAACAAATCTGCAGGTGGTCAGGCATCTAGGAAATAGCGACCACAATATTGTACAGTTTCACCTGTCTTTCACTAGGGGGACTTGTCAGGGAGTCACAAAAACACTGAACTTTAGGAAGGCAAAGTTTGACCAGCTTAGAGATGCCCTTAATCTGGTAGACTGGGACAATATCCTCAGAAATAAGAATACAGATAATAAATGGGAAATGTTTAAGAACATCCTAAATAGGCAGTGTAAGCGGTTTATACCTTGTGGGAATAAAAGGACTAGAAATAGGAAAAACCCAATGTGGCTAAACAAAGAAGTAAGACAGGCAATTAACAGTAAAAAGAAAGCATTTGCACTACTAAAGCAGGATGGCACCATTGAAGCTCTAAAAAACTATAGGGAGAAAAATACTTTATCTAAAAAACTAATTAAAGCTGCCAAAAAGGAAACAGAGAAGCACATTGCTAAGGAGAGTAAAACTAATCCCAAACTGTTCTTCAACTATATCAATAGTAAAAGAATAAAAACTGAAAATGTAGGCCCCTTAAAAAATAGTGAGGAAAGAATGGTTGTAGATGACGAGGAAAAAGCTAACATATTAAACACCTTCTTCTCCACGGTATTCACGGTGGAAAATGAAATGCTAGGTGAAATCCCAAGAAACAATGAAAACCCTATATTAAGGGTCACCAATCTAACCCAAGAAGAGGTGCGAAACCGGCTAAATAAGATTAAAATAGATAAATCTCCGGGTCCGGATGGCATACACCCACGAGTACTAAGAGAACTAAGTAATGTAATAGATAAACCATTATTTCTTATTTTTAGGGACTCTATAGCGACAGGGTCTGTTCCGCAGGATTGGCGCATAGCAAATGTGGTGCCAATATTCAAAAAGGGCTCTAAAAGTGAACCTGGAAATTATAGGCCAGTAAGTCTAACCTCTATTGTTGGTAAAATATTTGAAGGGTTTCTGAGGGATGTTATTCTGGATTATCTCAATGAGAATAACTGTTTAACTCCATATCAGCATGGGTTTATGAGAAATCGCTCCTGTCAAACCAATCTAATCAGTTTTTATGAAGAGGTAAGCTATAGGCTGGACCACGGTGAGTCATTGGACGTGGTATATCTCGATTTTTCCAAAGCGTTTGATACCGTGCCGCACAAGAGGTTGGTACACAAAATGAGAATGCTTGGTCTGGGGGAAATTGTGTGTAAATGGGTTAGTAACTGGCTTAGTGATAGAAAGCAGAGGGTGGTTATAAATGGTATAGTCTCTAACTGGGTCGCTGTGACCAGTGGGGTACCGCAGGGGTCAGTATTGGGACCTGTTCTCTTCAACATATTCATTAATGATCTGGTAGAAGGTTTACACAGTAAAATATCGATATTTGCAGATGATACAAAACTATGTAAAGCAGTTAATACAAGAGAAGATAGTATTCTGCTACAGATGGATCTGGATAAGTTGGAAACTTGGGCTGAAAGGTGGCAGATGAGGTTTAACAATGATAAATGTAAGGTTATACACATGGGAAGAAGGAATCAATGTCACCATTACACACTGAATGGGAAACCACTGGGTAAATCTGACAGGGAGAAGGACTTGGGGATCCTAGTTAATGATAAACTTACCTGGAGCAGCCAGTGCCAGGCAGCAGCTGCCAAAGCAAACAGGATCATGGGGTGCATTAAAAGAGGTCTGGATACACATGATGAGAGCATTATACTGCCTCTGTACAAATCCCTAGTTAGACCGCACATGGAGTACTGTGTCCAGTTTTGGGCACCGGTGCTCAGGAAGGATATAATGGAACTAGAGAGAGTACAAAGGAGGGCAACAAAATTAATAAAGGGGATGGGAGAACTACAATACCCAGATAGATTAGCGAAATTAGGATTATTTAGTCTAGAAAAAAGACGACTGAGGGGCGATCTAATAACCATGTATAAGTATATAAGGGGACAATACAAATATCTCGCTGAGGATCTGTTTATACCAAGGAAGGTGACGGGCACAAGGGGGCATTCTTTGCGTCTGGAGGAGAGAAGGTTTTTCCACCAACATAGAAGAGGATTCTTTACTGTTAGGGCAGTAAGAATCTGGAATTGCTTGCCTGAGGAGGTGGTGATGGCGAACTCAGTCGAGGGGTTCAAGAGAGGCCTGGATGTCTTCCTGGAGCAGAACAATATTGTATCATACAATTAGGTTCTGTAGAAGGACGTAGATCTGGGGATTTATTATGATGGAATATAGGCTGAACTGGATGGACAAATGTCTTTTTTCGGCCTTACTAACTATGTTACTATGTTACATACAGTGGCTACCAAAAGTATCATTGCAGCCATTTGGTAAATTCAAAAAGTTCATTTTTTTCACATTAATGTAGACTCTGCACTTCATCTTGACTGAAGAAAAAACAGAAATGTAGAAATTTTTGCAAATTTGATAAAAAAGAAAAACTAAAATATCACACGGTCATAAGTATTCAGACCCTTTGCTTAGACACTCATATTTAAGTCACATGCTGTCCATTTTCTTGTGATCCTCCTTGAGATGGTTCTACTCTTTCATTGGAGTTCAGCTGTGTTTAATTAAACTGATAGGACTTGATTTGGAAAGGCACACACCTGCCTATATAAGACCTCACTTCTCACAGTGCATGTCAGACCAAATGAGAATCATGAGGTCAAAGGAAATGGCCAAGGAGCTCAGAGACAGAATTGTGGAAAGGCACAGATCTGGCCAAGATTACAACAGAATTTCTGCAGTACTCAAGGTTCCTAAGAGCACAGTGGCCTCCATAATCCTTAAATGGAAGAAGTTTGGGACCACCAGAAGTCTTCCTAGACCTGGCCGTCCAGCCAAACTGAGCAATCCTGGGAGAAGAGCCTTGGTGAGAGAGGTAAAGAAGAACCCCAAGATCACTGTGGCTGAGCTCCAGAGATGCAGTAGGGAGAAAGTTCCACAAAGTCAACTATCACTGCAGTCCTCCACCAAGGGGGCCTTTATGGCAGAGTGGCCCGACAGAAACCTCTCCTCAGTGTAAGACATATGAAAACCCACTTAGAGTTTGCTAAAAAAACACATGAAGGACTCCCAGACTTTGAGAAATTAGATTCTCTGATCTGATGAGATGTAGATAAACCTTTTTGATGATAATTCTAAGCGGTATGTGTGGAGAAAACCAAGCACTGCTCATCACCTGTCCAATACAATCCCAACAGTGAAACATGGTGGGGGCAGCATCATGCTATGGGGGTGTTTTTCAGCTGCAGGGACAGGATGACTGGTTGTCATTGAAGGGAACATGAATGTGGCAAAGTACAGAGATATCCTGGATGAAAACCTCTTCCAGAGTGCTCTGGACCTCAGACTTGGCAGAAGGTTCACCTTCCAACAAGACAATGACCCTAAGCACACAGCCAAAATAACAAAGGAGTGGCTTCAGAACAACTCTGTGACCATTCTTTACTGGCCCAGCAACAATCCTGACCTAAACCCAATTGAGCATCTCTGGAGAGACCTGAAAATGGCTGTCCACCAACTTTCACCATCCAACATGAGGGAACTGGAGTGGATCTGCAAGGAAAAATGGCACAGGATCCCCAAATCCAGGTGTGCAAAATTTGTTGCATCATTCCCAAGAAGACTCATGGCTGTACTAGCTCAGAAGGGTGCTTCTTCTCAATACTGAGCAAAGGGTCTGAATACTTATGACCATGTGATAATTTTCTTTTTTAATAAATTTGCAAAAATTACTACATTTCTGTTTATTTCAGTCAAGGTATCAGCCAGATACCCTCATTAATAAAATGGTACATAAAGAGTTAAATAAGAGACGTGCGTGCACACACACACATGAAATCTGCGTGAAACGCAATATCTGTTTAATTTTAAAAAAACGTATTAAAAAAAATTGTGTGAGCTCCCACAAAATGTTCTTAACCAGCAGAGGGAAACCAGATGGATGAGGGCTGATGTTAATATTGTGGGAAGGAGCCAATAGCCATAAAAGTTCCCGAGCCATTAATATCAGCTCACAGATGTTTGCTTAGCCTTTACTGGCTAGTTTTCAGGGGAACCTCAGAAAAAAATTTACATAGGGTCCCCCTATAAAATCAAACCAGCAAAAGCTATGCAGACAGCTGCGGGCTGATATTAATAGCCTGGGAATGGGTCATGTATAGTGGCACCCCCCAAGCCAGAAACATCAGGGCTCATCACCCCAGAAATGATGCATCTTATAGATGTGCCAGTTCTGGAACACTAAAGTAAATATATGATTTCTAAATTGCACTAGAGCTGTACACAATATATTAATGGTATGTTTCCACGGTGAGGAATGGCTCAGTATTTGCTCAGGATTTGACGCAGGTAAAATCTGCATCTGAGGTCACTGGCAGGCCACCTGCGTTTTTTATGCGTTTTTTACATGCGTTTTTGATGTTTTTTCCTCTTGATTTTTTTCATTCCATGTGTTTTTTTTGTCACTTGAAATAAAGCTTATTGAAAGTTGGCTTCTGGGAAGGAAAAAAAAAGTGATTTCCTGTTTGCAGATATATTACGGTATGTGCACACAGTCAGGAAACGCTGCAGGTTGGACGCTGCGCACATCTGCAGCATCCAACCTGCAGCGGCCCTATGTCACAGCACAGTGGATGGGATTTCATGAAATCCCATCTCCACTATGCGTTCAAAGACGCAGGTGGCAGACCTGTTTATACGCACATGCCGCGCGTCTTTATAGACCGCAGAATGTCTATTTACGATGCGGAAACACTCACTCCCCACAGCGTAAATCTCCCATAGGCTATCATTACATGCGGTAAAACTGCAGTTAATTATTAGTCACATGAGTAATAACTGCGGGAACGCAGCTTTTTACGCATGTGTACTAATTTACATATGTTGTGTCACATCCGGAAGTACATGGAGGGCCGGTGTTACACTTGCGAGTGCGATGTGAGAAACTCACGCGAGTGTCTCGCATCAACACCTGGCGCTGCTGCCGGCACTCGGACCGACATGCAGCCACACACTCCCGTCCTGAGTACTGGGTGTTGATGCGAGAGACTTTCGTTAGTTTCTCACATCACACTCTCAAGTGTAACAGCGGCCACACAGGTATATGTAATGTCCTTTCCTTTTTTTCGCTAAATAAATCTTTTTTTTTTTTAATGACGTGTTGTCCCGCACAATTTTCCAAACCAGCAGAGGGAAAGCCAGCGACTGGGGGGCCGATGTTTATAATCTGGGAAGGGGTTAATACCCATGGATCTTCCCAGGTTATGAATATCAGCTGTGTACCTAGCTTTTACTGGCTATTAAAATGATTAAAAAATGATGTGGGTTCCTCTATAATTAATAACTAGCAAAGGCTAGGCAGACAACTGTGGGCTGATATTATTAGTCTAGGAAGGGACCATGGATATTGCCCCTTCCCCGCCTACAAACACCAGCTCACAGCCGCCCCAGAAATGGCACATCTCTAAGGTGCACCAATTCTGGCACTTAACCTCACTCTTCCCACTTGCCCTGTAGTGTTGGCAAGTGGGGTAATATTTGTGGGGTTGATGTCACCTTTGTATTGTCCGGTGACATCAAGCGCACGGATTAGCAATGGAGAAGCGTCTATAAGACACCTATCCATTACTAATCCTATAGTTATATGGTAAATAAACACAAAGCCTGAAAAAAGTCCTTTAATTTAAATAATCACACAGACTCCTTTATTGAGTCTTAATTTACCATACTTACTGCATCACCCAATCCCCGACGCCCTCGATCTCCTGCAATAAAAATAAAATAATAAATTAACCTAAATACTCCCTGTCCGACGTAGTCCATTTACCGAATGTCCCACGACGATCTCACGTGTAGAACAGTAACATCAGGAGATGTGACCGCTCTACCCGGCCTCTGGCGATACACTGACAGGAGGTAATCGCTCCTGCAGTGCATCACTGAGAGATCACCGGAGTTCGTGCTTTCACTTACATCACCGCTGCGTGAGAATGATGCAGGCCATATGAATGGACCACAGAATCCACGAGAGATGTGATGAACAGCAGGCTACCGTTTATACTTCATTTAACGGAGGTGGAGCCATTGGAGGTTAGAGTTGCCAGTCTTCGTGCTATGGAGAAAAAATGTAGACAAGATCTTGGACTCTGCCTGTACTGTTGTCTCTCTTGACATTTTCTCAAAAATTGCTCAACGCTTCCTCAGGCAAGCAAATCATTGGGAGAATGTCTGAGTCTGGGTGATGACCAAAAAGGTAACCCAGACTGCCAGGTACTGATTTCTTCTTCAAATAAAATACTGATAAATACGGTGTTAAGGTTCAAGAACCAGATGTTATCTAGATTGGCGTCCATTGACTGTGGGTCTGCTGCTAACTTTATTGATTCGGGACTGGTTCTGAAGTTCGGATTATTGACAGTTAGTTTAGAAAGACCCATTCAAATCTTCATCATTGACAAGACACTGCTAACTCAGAATCTGGTCAAGAGGGTAATTGGGTATTTCACGCTCCAAGTGGGAGCACTCCACTCTGAATCTATCTCTTGTTTTGTTTTAGATAATTTACCTGCTGGGTTTGGACTGGGGCTTCCATGGTTGCATATTCATAATCCTGTTATTGATTGGGGTCAGAATAAGATTGTTAATGGAGCCCAATTGTTACTCGAAATACCTTATATCAGTGCAAATATGCTCTGCTACTCTGAAGAGTATGCCAGGGTACCTCATGGACTTTGGAGATGTGTTCTCAGAAAAAGAGGTGAAGATGCTACCTCCCCATCATCATTATGATTGTGCTATTAATCTTGTCCCTAAAGCTAAATTACCTAAAGCTCGTCATTACAATTTGTCTGGGCTTGAACGGACTGCCAAGAAAGAATTCACCAACTATTACAGAAATTTATCAAGGTTTTTTTTCAGATTGTTAAACCTCTTATTGATCTTAGGCTGGGTTCACATTACGTTATAGGCATCCGTTTGACGGACTGTGTTACACCGTGGCATAACGCGGTGTAACGCAGTCCGTTAATGCCGCCATTATGTCCTATGTCAGACGCATCGCTGGCGCATGCCCATAATGGGCGTGAGCTAGCGATGTGCCATCATTGAGTGACGGACCCAGGGACGCGGGCTGCAGCGTTTCCGGGTCTGTCACTGCTAGCGCAGAGATAGCATCTGCTAGCTCTATCTATAGCTTCCTCCATCCCTTTGCATCTTTAGCGTGTTCCATAAATCTTTGGCAGTATCTCCCTTATACCTACCTCCTTCGGTTTCTGTCGATAGGGGCTTGGAGTATGGGGTTCAGAGGGTTGTTGATTCTTGTAGGGTCCAATATTCGCTCCAATACCTCATCCACTGGAACGGATATTGACCATAGGAGAGTTTCTGGGTCCCTGCTCAAGATGTGAAGGCCAGTTAGTTAGGGCCTTCTGTCTAAAATTCCCTGGGAAACCTGGGGGTCATGTAACCCCCTATAAGAGGGAGTACTGTCACGTTTCCACCCCTTAGTGTATTTGAGTGCAGTTACTGACAGCTAAGCTGTTAAATTTGGTACAGGGACTTGCTGAAGCTGTCAGCTCTTTGATTGACAAATCAGTGTCCAGTCTGGTGCAGGAGTGTGCTGAGCTGTCAGTACTTTGATTGACAAATCAGTGCCCAGTCTGCTGCAGGGGCGTGCTGAGCTTTCAGTGTTTGATTGACAGCACAGTCATCCAATCAGAGAATGGGAGGTGTTGGCTGTTTCCAGGTGTTTATTGACCTAGGTGATTACTCTGCTACTTAGCTGGGCTATTAGTCCCAGAACTCTAAAGGTACTGTCACATTTAGCAATGCTGCAGTGATCCAGACAACGATCCCGATCGCTGCAGCGTCGCTGTTTGGTCGCTGGAGAGCTGTCACACAGACAGCTCTCCAGCGATCAACGATGCCGGTCCCCTGGTAACCAGGGTAAACATCGGGTTACTAAGCGCAGGGCCGCGCTTAGTAACCCGATGTTTACCCTGGTTACCAGCGTAAACGTAAAAAAAACAAACACTACATACTTACCTTCCGGTGTCTGTCCCCCGGTGCTGTGCTTCTCTGCACTGACTGACTGACTGGTCGGCGCTCACAGTGCAGCGCCGGGGGACAGACAGCGGAAGGTAAGTATGTAGTGTTTGTTTTTATTTACGTTTACGCTGGTAACCAGGGTAAACATCGGGTTACTAAGCCCGGCCCTGCGCTTAGTAACCCGATGTTTACCCTGGTTACCAGTGAAGACATCGCTGAATCGGCGTCACACACGCCGATTCAGCGATGTCTGCAGGAGGTCCAGCGATGAAATAAAGTTCTGGACTTTCTGCTCCGACCAACGATGGCACAGCAGGATCCTGATCGCTGCTGCCTGTCAAACTCAACGATATCGCTAGCCAGGACGCTGCAACGTCACGGATTGCTAGCGATATCGTTCAGTGTGACGGTACCTTAATAGATGTACATTCAGCTAAGTGCGGTTTGTCTCTCTGTGCTTTGTACTCTGCTAGTAGAGCTTTTGTTGTCTTACCTTGCATCTCGTTCTGACCATCCGTCTGTTTAACCCCCATATTCTGATCTGCTATTTTCCTGGTATTTTTACCTACGCCTTTGTCTCTTCCCTTTTTTTATGATGTATCTTCCTGGATTTTGACCTCGGACTCCTTGACTATCCTGATTCATGGCTTGTCTGTGAGAAGTAACTCAGCGTTATACCTTTGACTTCCAGTACCTCAGCTACCTGTTTGCCTGCAGCTTCTAATACCTCATCTATGTGTCTGTCTTCAGCTTCCAATACCTCAGTAACCTGTCTGCCTGCAGCTTCCAGTATGTCAGCTACCTGTCTACCTGTGACTTCCAGTACCTCAGGTACCTGCCTGCCTGTGGCTTCCATTACCTCTGCTACCTATTTCTCATGTGCCTAACCTGCCTGCAGCACCAAAGTCCATGTCCCGTGTGCTCATCCGAACCTTGGACTTAAAGAATCCACCTCACCAGGTGAACCTTACAATCACCCATGCGGGAGGAGAGGAGAAAGTTTTTTTTATTTTACTTGGGGAACTACAGCATTTAAGAAAGGGTTGTCCAAGTAGTGCATGAATATATCAAATTGTGTGAAGATCTGAGGGTGTGGGATGTAATAATCACATAGGCAGGTTAACAATGTAACTATTTTTATTCCTTACATCCACGGTCTCACAGCAATTCTGGATAGATGGCCACAATGCAATGTCTCCAGTCCACAAAATCCCATGCTGGGTCCGAAAGTTCCAGGTGATACCCACTAGTTGGACACTTTTTGTTTGGCCCACAGCTTTTGTATAGCCCACCAGTATAGACTGTGGTCACAGCCATTCTCCTACAGATGACGACTTACACGATCGTAGCATGTGTATCAAACTACAGCAAGCAACAACAGTCCTATAGATAGTTCCTCACATCCAAATGGTGGATATCCCAACTGTAGCATGTGTATCCCAGCTCCAGCCAACAACAACATATAACACAGACCCAACTGGGGTTCTCCAAACATCTTTATGGGTTCAGTGATGGGCAGAGGAGCAGACCTGTATTCCAACAGATGGAGCCATGGTTCCTTGGGCAGTTCCTTAAGAGCCCCTCAACAAAGTCAGCCAGAGATTTTATATCCACAGCTTCCATTCAAGACATTCCTCCACAGGATTGTGGGAAGGTGGGAGGAGATAATCTTTCATTGTTCGATTAACATGGATATTTGTCGTAAATTGTGTAGATTAGTAAACTGCAGTGGGCTGATGCAATATGTACTCAGCAGGCATTTACCAATTAACATACAACAAGAGTCAACAAACAGTCTCATGTAAAACAATGGCTCAATTGAGGCCTCTGAGACACTAACAAGAGTAATGGAATGATTGGTTTACCTGATTACCAATCCCATGTCTGGCTTTACTTAAGGTACCATCACACATAATGATATCGTTAACGATATCGTTGCTTTTTGTGACGTAGCAACGATATCGTTAATGAAATCGTTATGCGTGACAGCGACCAATGATCAGGCCCCTGCTGGGAGATCATTGGTCGCTGGGGAAAGTCCAGGACTTTATTTAATCGCTGGATCACCCGCTGACATCGCTGAATCGGCGTGTGTGACGCCGATTCAGTGATGTCTTCACTGGTAACCAGGGTAAACATCGGGTTACTAAGCGCAGGGCCGCGCTTAGTAACCCGATATTTACCCTGGTTACCATTGTAAAAGTAAAAAAAAAAACACTACATACTTACATTCCTGTCACGTTCCTCAGAGTCAGCTTCCCTGCGTCCCCCAGTGTCAGCGCCGGCCGGCCGTAAAGCAAAGCACATCGGTGATGTCACCGCTCTGCTTTCCGGCCAGCGCTTACACAGTGCAGGGAAGCTGACGCTGGGGATGTGACAGGAATGTAAGTATGTAGTGTTTTTTTTTTTACTTTTACAATGGTAACTAGGGTAAACATCGGGTTACTAAGCGCGGCCCTGCGCTTAGTAACCCGATGTTTACCCTGGTTACCCGGGGACTTTGGGATCGTTGGTCGCTGGAGAGCTGTCTGTGTGACAGCTCTCCAGCGATCAAACAGCGACGCTGCAGCGATCGGCATCGTTGTCTAGATCGCTGCAGCGTCGCTTAATGTGACGGTACCTTTATACATAAGATCCAGCCTGCACATCTTCCTCTGCTTACTGTCACTGAATGGAAACATTGATTCCTGAGGCTGGACTTATGAGCAAGCAAATCTCTAATAAAAGAAAGCAAGCAAATATCTAATAAAACACAAGAATAATATAAACGTAACTGGTGCTCCATGCTGGAAAAAGTCTGTATCCCTTAAAGTCGTGGATTCCAGTCTACAGGCATTTGTCCAATAGTCTTTAGAACAAGGCCAGCTCCTCACAAATGGTTATAGAACTGTATTCTAATGAAAACTAGTGTAAAAGATAATCTTGTTTAGTCTACCCATGCAAACCCATGATGCCTTGAAGCAAGTCATAAATGTTACCAGCTCATTCGTGTAAAAGCTTTTGACAAGTTTGTCTCCAAGGTACAGATATCTACAGAAGGTGATACTTGGTTTGCTATTCAAATATTTGGATAATATGGGATTGGCCAAGATTTCTCCAAACTAGAGTGCATCAAGCCCGTTGGCCGTGGTTTTGTGTATTATTAATATTTATTTATATAGCACCATTGATTCCATGGTGCTGCACATGAGAAGGGGTTACATACAAATTACAGATATCACTTACAGTAAGCAAACTATCAATGACAGACTGATATAGAGGGGCGAAGACCCTGCCCTTGCGGGCTTACATTCTACAGGATGGTGGGGATGGAGACAATAGGTTGAGGGTTGTAGGAGCACCGGTGTTGGTGAGGCGGTAGCTTCAGTAGTGGTGAGGAGGCAGCGGGGTCAGTGCAGGCTGTAGGCTTTCCTGAAGAGGTGGGTTTCCAGGTTCCGACTGAAGGATCTGAATGTGGTTGATAGTCGGATGTGTTGGGGCAAAGAATTTCAGAGGATGGGGGATATTCTGGATAAGTGTTGGAGGCGGTTGAGTGAAGAGCGGATAAATGTGGAGGAGAGAAGGAGGCCTTGGGAGGACCGGAGATTACGTGAGGGAAGATATAGGGAGATTAGTTCAGGGATATATGGAGGAGACAGGTTATGGATGGCTTTGTAGGTCAGTATTAGTAATTTGAACTGGATACGCTGAGGGAATGGGAGCCAGTGAAGAGATTTGCAGAGAGGGGAAGCGGAGGAGTAGCAAGGAGAGATATGAATTAGTCGGGCAGCAGAGTTAAGGATGGACTATAGAGGTGCAAGGGTGTTAGCAGGGAGGCCACAGAAAAAGGATGTTGCAGTAGTCAAGGCAGGAGATGATGAGGGAATGCACAAGCATTTTAGTAGGTTGAGGAAAGGACGGATTCTGGACATATTTTTGAGCTGGAGGCTACAGGAGGTGGAGAGAGTTTGGATGTGTGGTTTGAAGGTCAGGGCAGAGTCAAGGGTTACTCCAAGGCAGCAGACTTCCGGTGCGGGGGAAAGCATGATGTCATTAATTGCGATAGATAAGTCATGTATAGAAGATCTATGAGATGGAAGAAAGATGATGAGTTCAGATTTGTCCACATTGATTTTGAGAAAGCGAGGGGAGAAGAAGGAGGATATGGCTGATAGACACTCCGGGATTCTGGACAGCAGAGAGGTGACATCTGGTCTGGAAAGGTAGATCTGAGTGTCATTAACATAAAGGTGGTACTGGAATCCATGGGACTTTATGAGTTGTCCCTGGCCAAGTGTGTAGATTGAGAAGAGTATGAGTCGTAGAACAGAGCCTTGGGGGACTCCAACAGAGAAAGGGTGGGATGAGGAGGTAGTGTGGGAGTGGGAGACACTGAATGTGCAGTTGGAAAGGTATGAGGAGATCCAGGATAGGGCAAGGTCTTTGATGCCAAAGGAGGAGAGGATCTGTAGTAGGAGGCAGTGGTCAACTGTGTCAAAAGCAGAGAACAGGTCTAGAAGGAGGAGTACAGAGTATTGTCCATTAGCTTTGGCTGTAAGTAGGTCATTAGTGATTTTGGTCAGGGCTGTCTCAGTTGAGTGATGGGGAGGAAACCAGATTCTAGATTGTCAAAGAGCAAGTTAGATGAAAGATGGGAGGAAAGTTCAGCCTTGGCGTGCTGCTCCAGGAGTTTGGAAGTGAATGGGAGCAGCGATATTGGCCGATAGCTGGACATAGCTGTTGGGTCGAGGGTTGGCTTTTTAAGGATAGGCGTGATTGTGGCATGTTTGAAAGCAGAAGGGAAGGTGCCAGAAGTTAGTGATAGGTTGAAGAGGTGGGATAGGGATGGGATAAGTGTGGTGGTGAGGTTGGGGAGGAGGTGGGATGGGATGGGGTCAAGCGCACAGGTGGTGAGGTGCGATTTGGAGAGGAGACAAGTAAGCCCCCCTTCAGTGATCATGGAGAGGGAGGTTATGGGGTTTGGGCATTAGTCTGGTATACAAAGGGGTTGTGGTGGTTGGACAATGAAGACTTGCTTTGTTTGGTCGATCTTATTTTTAAAATGTGAGGCAAAGTCCTCAGCAGAGATGAGGGAGGTTGGAGGGGGCAGAGGAGGGAGTTAACCTAATACAGTTATTGGATGTTTTACACCTGCTTGAATAAAATACATCATGACGTGATGTGGGTCTGGCTCCTTTGTGTGCTCTTTTTATAGAATGATGACTGTACACTTGTCCAAAAATCTCGTCTTGAGCTCCATGGCTTTCTGCTCAAAATCTGCTTCATTTGAGCAGATTCTCCTGAGTATTAAAGATTGACCTACAGAAATGGATCTCATCATGGCCAGAGGGTGTGAGGAAGAAATGTGTAAAAACGCATTCATCGTCGTGGTCTTCCAAAAGAGGTCAGTCTGTAGGCAATTGTGAGTGTCCCTCTTAACCCAAGTGTCCAGGAACTAGATGTACTCCTGGTCAAAATGGTAGGCAAGATGAATGTTATATTTGTTACAATTCAGAGTAGACATGAAAGTATGAAGGGATTCAACAGAATCCTGTCAGATCAAGAAAACATCATCAATGTACCATGTCCAAAAGGGGACACGGTTCATTGATGCACACTGATCCGACAGGAAGAGGTCCCCCTCCCACAGCCCAAGGAACAAATTGGCGTAGGCTGGTGCAAATGATGCCCCCATGGCAGTTTCTTGGAGCTGCAGGAAGAAGTACTACTTGAATAGAAATAAATTATGAGATAAGGTGAATTGTAGTAGTATGATAATAAATTTTGTCTTTCCAGGTAAGACAGATGAGGTCTGAAAAAAGAATTGGGTAGCCAGTATCTCGTCAGTATTTGCGGATGTTGGTATGCAGAGACTCAACATAACATGTCACTAAAAAGTATCTGCATCAATGTAGAGTCCATCTACTTTTTTAAGAAAATCAGTAGTGTTCTTGGTATATGAGGTTAAAGATTCCACCAGAGGCTGGAGTTCAGCATCAATGAATCTATTTACATTTTCCAGATAATTGCCTCTACCTGATATAATGGGTCTTCCGGGTGGCGTAGTCTGAGTTTTTAAAATTTTCGGTAGCAGATAAAGGGCGAGAACTGACCTACAATGCTTAATGTAAGTCTTTAGTGATAATTTCACTTCCTTTGCTTTTAGTAGAATTGTTGATATTTCAGTTTGGAATTTATGCAAACTGCAGTATGCAGTATGCACTGCTACATACTTAGGCAGTTAACTGGTTCATGCAGCTTTACATGAACACCCGAGCCTTACACTATGGCCGGTCCGAATAACTAAAGCAATTGTTACCATCCACCTCTCGTGTCTCCCCTTTTCCTCATAGTCTGTAAGCTTGCGAGCAGGGCCCTCATTCCTCCTGGTATCTGTTTTGAACTGTATTTCTGTTATGCTGTAATGTCTATTGTCTGTACAAGTCCCCTCTATAATTTGTAAAGCGCTGCGGAATATGTTGGCGCTATATAAATAAAAATTATTATTATTATTATAATAAGAGGTTAAAGGTCAGGGTTTTTTAATAACAATTTATGTTCCTCAATTGACGAAAGGCTTGGTGTCTGTAACCATGGTGATACAGATGAAAGAAGAAACGAGGGTCTCACTACAATGCACATAAATATCTCAGGTGAACTTTGGTCCTAAGGCATACAATGTAAATGAAGGAGACGGGGAGTGAGGTTCCTGCAGGCAGGTGCTTCAAAGGGTTCAGGTACCTGGGGAGTGCCACCCTTGTTTCTTCTATCGTCTGCATCCAGGACCCGCTTTCTTCAGGTTGAGCACCTATTCGTCACAGCATGGGACAGCTGCCAGCAAGTCTCCACTGATTACAGCACAAGGTATGGGGTCGGAATAGTGCCAGTTTTTGCTAATTCTTTTGGCTTGCACTATAACCATTGGTAATTGGTATGCATAGAAGCTGCAAGCTAAAAATGGTAAAACCTTTTTTCATGAAGTCTCTTTGCAAAGTACCTTCATATTTTTAGATGGAACAATAAAAAGGTTCTAATGTCTACATATTCTTAAATAATTCTAGATTTATATATGGGAAAAAGAATACCCTATAAATTGACTGCGTTGTTAGTAGATTGCAGCTTTTTATGTAATTATAGAATTTGAATTTCTTTTTAACATAATGCTCTATTAGTGTAATAATATATTTACTTACAGTTTTGAATAAACAGCAAACTAGTCCTTTGATGGTTTAACTGCATCTTGGCTGTATTGTAGCCATCATGATGTGATGCTATTCTTGAGTCCATCCTAGAGGGAAAGCTGGCCTTCTGGGTGGTTCAGAGCTCTTACAGATTTGTTCTGTGCCTCTGTGCCCATACAAGCTTGTATATAGACTTCAAAAGAAAAATGATCTAACATTACAGCCCAGCACATGGGTCATGTAACACAGGCTATCTGGTAAGACAGAGAACAGAAGTGTATTTCTTCTCCCCGGGCCATTTGTGACCTGCTATAGTAGGTTTAATAGCAGTGGGAAATGCACTGGAGGAATGATAAAACGATATTCTGCAAGGTAATACTGACAAGAAAACCGAGCAAACAGTTTCCTATATGACCTGATGGTCCAAAGCAATAAATCAGTCACAAATATCTCCATGCAATAAAATGTTCAAAAGCCATTTTGCGATTCTTATTTCATGTATTTCATATTAGACAATGCTTTAGCACGATAGAGTGCAACCTTTTTTTGTATATTGTATATGGAGGTAGCTTCCACATGTGTTAATTCATAGTTTTGATGCCTTCAGTGGGAATGTACAATTTTCATAGTCATGAAAATACAGAAAAATCTTTAAATGAGAAGGTGTGTCCAAACTTTGGGTCTGTACTGTATATACTCCACGCAGGGAGGAAGGTGGGGAAACAGGCATCTTAAGGAATAAAGTCCAAAAAATGTGGAATTATATACTTAACAAAAAAGTGTGAAACAACTGAAATTATGTCTTATATTCTAGGTTCTTCAAAGTAGCCACCTTTTGCTTTGATGACTGCTTTGCACACTCATGGCATTCTCTTGATGAGCTTCAAGAGGTAGTCACCGGGAAGGGTTTTTACTTCACAGGTGTGTCCTGTTAGGTTTAATAAGTGGGATTTCTTGCCTTATAAATGAGGTTGGGACCATCAGTTGTGTTGTGCAGAAGTCTGGTGGATACACAGCTGATAGTCCTACTGAATAGACTGTTAGAATTTGTATTATGGCAAGAAAAAAGCAGCTAAGTAAAGAAAAACGAGTGGTCATCATTGCTTTAAAAAATGAAGGTCAGTCAGTCCGAAAAATGGGGAAAACTTTGAAAGTGTCCCCAAGTGCAGTGGCAAAAACCATCAAGCGCTACAAAGAAATTGGCTCACATGAGGGCTGCCCCAGGAAAGGAAGACCAAGAATCACCTCTGCTTCTGAGGATAAGTTTATCCGAGTCACCAGCCTCAGAAATCGCAGGTTAACAGAAGCTCAGATTTGAGACCAGGCCAATGCCACACAGAGTTCTAGCAGCAGACACATCTCTACAACAACTGTTAAGAGGAGACTTTGTGCAGCAGGCCTTCATGGTAAAATAGTTGCTAGGAAACCACTGCTAAGGACAGGCAACAAGCAGACAAGACTTGCTTGGGCTAAAGAACACAAGGAATGGACATTAGACCAGTGGAAATCTGTGCTTTGGTCTGATTAGTCCAAATTTGAGATCTTTAGTTCCAACCACCGTGTCTTTGTGCGACGCAGAAAAGGTGAACGGATGAACTCTACATGCCTGGCTCCCACCATGAAGCATGGAGGAGGAGGTGTGATGGTGTGGGGGTGCTTTGCTGGTGACTCTGTTGGGGATTTATTCAAAATTGAAGGCATACTGAACCATCATGGATACCACAGCACCTTGCAGCGGCATGCTATTCCATCCGGTTTGCATTTAACTGGACCATCATTTATTTTTCAACAGGACAATGACCCCAAACACACTTCCAGGCTGTGTAAGGGCTATTTGACCAAGAAGGAGAGTGATGGGGACCTGGCCTCCACTGTCACCAGACCTGAACCCAATCAAGATGGTTTGGGGTGAGCTTGACCGCAGAGTGAAGGCAAAAGTGCCAACAAGTGCTAAGTATCTCTGGGAACTCTTTCAAGATTGTTGGAAGACCATTCCCGGTGATTACCTCTTGAAGCTCATCAAGAGAATGCCAAGAGTGTGCAAAGCATTCATCAAAGCAAAAGGTGGCTACTTTGAAGAACCTAGAATATAAGACATATTTTCAGTTGTTTCACACTTTTTTGTTAAGCATATAATTCCACATGTGTTAATTCATAGTTTTGATGCCTTCAGTGTGAGTGTACAATTTTCATAGTCATGAAAATACAGAAAAATCTTTAAATGAGAAGGTGTCCAAACTTTTGGTATGTACTGTATGTACGTACGTATGTATGTGCGCATAATTAGAATATCATCAAAAAGTTAATTTATTTCATTTCTTCAATACAAAAAGTGAATCTCCTATATTATATAGAGTTGTTACCAACAGAGTGATCTATTTCAAGTGTTTATTTCTGTTAAGGTTGATGATTATGGCTTACAGCCAATTAAATCCCAAAAGTCATTATCTCAGTAAATTAGAGTACTTTATAACACCGGCTTGAAAAATGATTTCAAAATCCGAAATGTTGACCTGCTGAAATGTATGTTCAGTAAATGCAATCAATACTTGGTCGGGGCTGCTTTTGCATCAATTACTGCATCAATGCGGCGTGGCATGATGGCGATCAGCCTGTGGCCCTGCTGAGGTGTTATGGAAGCCCAGGTTGCTTTGATAGCAGCCTTCAGCTCGTCTGCATTGTTGGGTCTGTTGTCTCTCATCTTCCTCTTGACAATACCCTATAGATTCTTTATGGGGTTAAGGTCAGGCGAGTTTGCCAGCCAATCAAGCACAGTGATACTGTTATTTTTAAACCAGGTATTGGTACTTTTGGCAGTGTGGACAGGTGCCAAGTCCTGCAGGAGAATTAAATTTCCATCTCCAAAAAGCTTCTCGGCAGAGGGAAGCATGAAGTGCTCTAAAATTTCCTGGTAGACGGCGGCACTGACTTTGGTCTTGATAAAGCACAGTGGACCTAAACCAGCAGATGACATGGCTCCCCAAACCATCACTGATTGTGGAGACGTCACACTAGACCTCCAGCAGCTTGGATTGTGGCCCCTCCACTCTTCCTCCAGACTCTGGGACCTTGATTTCCATCTGAAAACAACACCTTGGACCACTGAGCAACAGTCCATTTCTTTTTCTCCTTTGCCCAGGTAAGATGCTTCTGGTGTTGTCTTTTGGTCATGAGTGGCTTGACACAAGGAATGCAATATTTGTAGCCCATGTCCTGGATACGTCTGTGTGGTGGCTCTTGAAGCAACGACTCCAGCAGCAGTTCACTCCTTGTGAGTCTCCCCCAAATTGTTGAATAGCCTTTTCTTAATAATCATTTCAAGGCTGCGGTTATTCCGGTTACTTGTGCACCTTTTTCTACCATACTTTTTCCTTCCTCTCAATTCTCCATTAATATGCTTGGATACAGCACTCTGTGAACAGCCTGCTTCTTTAGCAATAACCTTTTGTGGCTTACCCTCCTTGTGGAGTGTGACTATGACTGCCTTCCGGACATCTGTCAAGTCAGCAGTCTTCCCCATGATTGTGGCGCCTACTGAAACAGACTAAGGGACCTTTTAAACACTTAGGAAGTCTTTACAGGTGTTTTTTTTATTAATTATTCTAATTTACTGAGATAATGACTTTTGAATTTTCATTGGCTGTAAGCCATAATCATCAACATTAACAGAAATAAACACATGAAATAGATCACTCTGTTTGTAATGACTCTATATAATATGAGTTTCACTTTTTGTATTGAAGATCTGAAATAAATTAACTGATTGATGATATTCTAATTTTGTGAGAAACACCTGTATATATATTCCCAATTTCTGACCAACAATTGTGAGAAGCTTTTGGAAGGAGATCCCAAACCTTTGACCCAAGTCATTCAGTTTAAGGGCAATGGTACCAAATTGTAATGAAATGCATGTAAACTTTTGACTTTGCCGTAAGTAATAAAAATTATTTTAAATTTTTTTTTCTCTTTCTCTCTCTCATTATTCTGGCATTTGGCAATTATTAGAAATTATGGTAATACTAATTGACCTAAAACGAGAAAGGTTTATTCTGATTTCATGTCAGATGTGTAAACTTGTAGTGTCAATTGTATATACAGTTAAAAAAAATGAAAAGGTATTGTACCCATAAATAAATATTTGTATGGAAAAAATAAATAAAACTACACACATTTGGTATCGCTGCGTCCGAAACGACCCGAAGAATAAAATCGCCTAATTACTTATACCACACAAGGAACGGCGTTAAAAAAAAACAAAAAACAAAACAATAAAACCAATTCTTCACCTACTGTTAATTTTTTCATTTTGCCTCCCAAAAAGATCCTGAGCGCTTACACCGGAGTTTCCATGTAAATCTCTGAAATACGTTATTCAGACGGAACCCTCGACAGGAGATTCCTTATAATGAGGCAGATGGAGACACTGAACGCTGTCTGACCTGTTATTCGGTAATGTCCATCTTTTTACTATTGCTTAAAAGTAGGGTTGAGCGAAACGGATCGGACAAATTCAAAAATCGCCGACTTTCAGCAAAGTTGGGTTTCATGAAACCTGACCCGATCGTAGTGTGGGATCGGCCATGAGGTCGGCGATCTTCGCGCCAAAGTGGCGTTTCGTATGATGCTTTCAGCGTCATTTTTCAGCCAATGAAGGAGGACGCAGAGTGTGGGCAGCGTGATGACATAGGTCTCGGTCCCCATCATCTTAGAGAAGGGCATGACAGTGATTGGCTTGCTTTCTGCGGCGTCACAGGGGCTATAAAGGGGCATGCACGCCGACCGCCATCTTACTTCTGCCGATCGTAGCATAGGGTTAGGTTGCCGCACCTTCATCAGAAGAAGGGATATAGTTAGGGAGGGAAGATTAAGCCCCGAAACTGCTTGTGCTGTAGCGATTTCCACTGTCTAATACCACCATTTGTTTGCAGGGACTGTGGAGGCTATATTTTTGTGCATCAGCTCTGTAGCTTATTAGGCTGCCTTATAACGCTCCCTGATAGCTGCATTGCTGTTTGCACGCCGCTGTGCAAACCAACTGCTTTTTTAAAAGCAAAAATTCTGTTGCTCCTTTCTGCACAGTTATCTTGTTTATTTGTCCACACTTTTGTGTGCAGCAGTCCTTTTTATTGCTGCCATACTTTTCCTTCATTGTCGGGAGATTGAGATTGTACTACAGTCCTTGTATTTTTTCATATATCTTCCAGCCACTTTCTGCCACTGCATCGATTCAAAGTGACAGGTGGCAGCATTTGTCCAGTATGGTTATGAACTACTTTTCCTCCCTTATCGATGTTCTCCCTCACAGGTCATTCCCCTTTGATTACTGGGCATCTAAAATAGACACCTGGTCTGAATTGGCAGAATATGCATTACAGGAGCTCACTTGCCCTGCTTCTAGTGTGCTATCAGAAAGAGTCTTCAGTGCTGCTGGTTCAATACTGACCGAAAAAAGGACACGTCTGGCTACCCAGAATGTTGATGATCTAACCTTCATTAAAATGAACCAGTCATGGATTTCAAATTATTTTGCCCCACCTTCTCCTGCTGACACGTAGCTTGCTTGAAAAATGTCTTGCTTTTGGCCTCCTCTTACTGACTTCTCCAATTCCGCCATTTGCAGCTGCTGAATGTCCACCATAGGCCATTTTTATACCTCTCTAAATGGGCTGACTCCCCCCACAGGGCCGTGATCACCACCTGGCGCAAGCACCCATGCGAGTGCCGTTTGCCTGGACAGATGGGTGTGCCCACTTTTGGGCGACGGCACTGGCACATGGTCCCTCATAGTACAATGAAGCGTCTCTGATGGTGGTGGTGCACAAACAACGTCAGACACACCGTCATAATATGAGGGGCCCTGTGCCAGTACCTCCGCCCACGAGAGAGTGTTCCCCCCCAGCTCGAACAGTGCTCTACCACTTGCAATACTTACCTCTCCCTGCTCCACCACTGTTTAGTCTGTGCTGTTAAATCCTTCAATGGCACTGCCAATACAAATTTGTTAAAATAATAGATGATAGTTAAAATATACAGGGGCCCTGGCCTCCATTTAGACCAGTTAATACTTTGCGCCTACTACCACTGTCTGCTACTCAGCAGAGGAGCCCACCCTAGTACCTAGCTATGCCGCCTGTTTAGTCCAGTTACCAATTTTGAACTGCTTTTAGCCTACTTTTGTATTTGGGCCTACAAACCGTGTCTGCGCCACTAATTACAGTTGTCCCCCACTGAACAAAGCTAGGCCGCCTGTTTAGTCCTGTTACCAATTTTGAACTGCAGTTAGCCTACTTTTGTATTTGGGGCCTACTAACTGTGTCTGCGCCACTCATTACAGTTGTCCTCCACTGAACAAAGCAATGCCGCCTGTTTAGTCCTGTTACCAATTTTGAATTGCTTTTAGCCTACTTTTTTATTTTGGGTCTACTAACTGTGTCTGCTCCACTCATTACAGTTGTCCTCCACTGAACAAAGCTATGACGCCTGTTTAGTCCTGTTACCAATTTTGAACTGCATTTAGCCTACTTTATTATTTGGGCCTATATCTGTGTTTCCTCCTCATCCTGCCCATTGCCCAGCCACTGCTAGATGAGTCTGCTGGTACATTGACCCAGACCACTACATTCTCCTTGCACTCTACACAGCCGGAATCTGACCCTGCTGAAAGTCAGGTTCCCCTTCCCGCATACTATACCACCTTACACGGGGACAAAGAGGAAGGTGCAGATGAAAGTGTAGGTGGGGGCATACTCGTTGGCGATGTCACTGGCAAGGGCCCCTCATAGTATGCAAAAGTGTCTCTGGCAGTGGGAGGCGCCACCCACCGTCAAACACACCGCCGTACTCTGAGGGGCCCTGTGCCAGTGCCAAGTGCCAATGAGTGGACCCCCCCTGCTTGCTCAGGATCACAGCACTTGCAAAGTTGAAATACCTCTCCCTGCTCCACTGCTGTGACGTTTTCCGCGTTTCCTGGGCCCATGAAAATCTTGAGCCAGCCCTACCCCCCACAACTTTAGCCAAATGACCCCCTGTTTTCAATGCCTAACTATTATCATAAAGTAAATTAAGATTGACAAGCTTAAAAAATAAGAATTAATGTTTTTGGCATTAAAATGGGCACTGTAGGTGTTTTCTTGTCCTACACTCACTGCCGACTTTGATTCCCATTGACTTGCATTGGGTTTCTTGTTTCGGTCGGCCCCCGACTTTTCGAAATAATCGGCCGATTTTACCCGACCCGACTTTTGACAAAGTCGGGTTTCGCGAAACCCGACTCGATCCTAAAAAAGTAAAAGTCGCTCATCTCTACTTAAAAGCACTGTTGCCCACAATTTTGTGCACTTCTGAAAAAGAAGGACACCGCTGACCAGAGACCAGATGGAGTCCAGAGTAACTTTGTGCCTCAGTATAGTGAATGGATCCCTCAGAGGTTTCATCTGAATGACGTCACTCAAAGATTTAGATGCAAACCCCAGAGTAAGTGCTCTCCGTAGAACGCCAGATAAATGTGATCCCAAACATTATGTGAAATGTTCCCAATAAAAGCTTCAACTCAATCCACAAAAAAAGCTAGTCCCCCCTCAGGTCTGTCATCTGTTAACAGAAATATAGGGGCTTCCACATTACTGGTAATACAAACGCTCTTGAAAAGCAAAATGGCTCCTCGCCCTCCAAAAGAAATTCAGCTAATTCTCTGCTTCCAAATCCAAATACCTCCTCCCTTCTGAGCTCCACAGCAGAGGTGTATCTAGGGTTTCTGGCACCCGGAGCAAGAATTCAGTTTGGCGCCCCCCCCCCCCCAGAACGTATGTGATTTGCACACTTAGTCATGTACCCACGAGCTCCTCTCCCTAATGCTCTCAATGTTCAGTGAAAAACTGAGAGAAGCTGGAAGAGAAGCTCGTTGTCACAGGACCATAAGTATGAAAATCGCATATGAGTGAAGTGTCCATGTGATGACTACTGGAACATGCAGAGCTGAATCCTGACATCGCAGCTACTGAATTCTCACATCTAATGCACTGCACACTTTTAGGATTCTCCCTTGCTGATGGACAGTCATGTCAGCACAAGCATGTGATTTGTATACCTCTGACCACATTCCGACTAGGCGTGCCTGGCCTCGCTGAGTTCATTTTCATTGAGTGAGGCCACACATGTCTAGTCAGCACGTTACCACATGTACGTAAACCACCAGCACCAGAGAATCCTGACACTGTGCTGTGCTCACTGTGAGAAGTCAGAAGTCTGCAGTCACAAAGAATGACTGCAGACTCATTACAAACCTGGACATCCCCTTTAATGCTCCTAACATAAACAAAAACATGAGAGTTAGTTAGTATCACAAATAACATTTACATCCAGGTACCTTATAGATGGCGTCATCTCTCAAGCCGTCCTCCTTTTCTTCATCTTGTCCAGACCCCATGATGAGTTTTCTCATCCACAGCCGTCTCTGCAGACTTCCATCTTCTCCGCTCTTTTGCAGAAAATCTCCACGTGATGCCCTTAAAGATACAAGTGTCATTATAATGCTCCTGAATGAAAAATTGCCCCTCACTATATTGTCTGCATAAAATATGACCCCCACACTGTCCCTCTTATGGTACATGCTCTTTACACGAACCTCCCCTTTCCATACCGGTCCCCATTTTCACACTGTCCTCTCACACTGTGTCCCCCCTATAGGGCCCAGTATTTAAACTGTATTCTCTCATCACACTCCACCTCCTTGGTATACTGTCCCCTCCTGGCTGTGCCCTTACACTGTCCCTCCATGCTACGCATGCAGACATCCCAACACCCTCACTCCCTGTACTCTGTCCACATACATTTTTCATATCGCTATTCATACTGTGTCTGCATACATTCCCCCATTTGCTCCCCAAACTGTCTGCACCCATCCCCCATACTGTTTCCTCATATATGCCCCCCATCTCCCCCTTTGCTCTTCATTTTGTGTCCTCAAATCTCCCCCACACATTAAATTCCCCCATCCCCATTCCAAATATCACCCCACACATTAAACACCCCCATCCCCATGACAAATCTCCCCCCACAAACATTCAATCCCCCATCTCCGCTCCACTTCTCCCCCCACACAATAAATCCCCCCATCTCCACTCACATTAAATCCCTTTCCAACAATAAATCCCCTCATCTCCACTCAAATTAAATCCCCCCCATCCAATAATAAATCCCCCCATCCCCACTCACATTAAATCTCCCCTTCACAATACTGTAAATCCCCCATCTCCACTCACATTAAATCCCTTCCCCACAATAATTCCCCCATCTCCAGTCATATTATATATCCCCCATCCAATAATAAATCCCACCATCCCCACTCACATTAAATCCCCCCACAATATATCCCCCCCATTCCCACTCACATTAAATCCCCCCCTGCGCTTTCAGTGTCTTCAGCTCCACTGGAGCACTTACCACCGATCTGCGTCTCTGCCTCTGCTCTGCCTCTGCTCTGCAGCGCGGGCGAGTGACATCAGCAGCATGATCACATGACCTGATCACACTTCTGGCATCGCTCTGACCTGGCAGTCAGAGCTTCAATTGTACTCACATTAAATCCCCCCACAATATATCCCCCCATTCCCACTCACATTAAATCCCCCCCTGCACTTTCAGTGTCTTCAGCTCCACTGGAGCACTTACCACCGATCTGCGTCTCTGCCTCTGCTCTGCCTCTGCTCTGCAGCGCGGGCGAGTGACATCAGCAGCATGATCACATGACCTGATCACACTTCTGGCGTCGCTCTGACCTGGCAGTCAGAGCTTCAATTGTACTCGCATCTCAGATGCAGTACAATTGAACACTGGGAGCCGGCACGCTGCAGTTTCTCTGTGCCGGCTGTCAGCTTGATGAGCTTACATGTCCCAGCAGGCAGGAGAAGGATGTAGAGTAACAGGCAAAAACAGCTTGCAGCACCAGAACCTCTGAGAGCTGAGAAGGTTTGATGAGAAGGCGGAGCCGGAGTATCTGAAGAGGGGAAGTCTCTTGCAGCACAAGCCAGGGATTCAGACAGAATATACAAGCAAGGGGTAGGAGACAAGCCAGGCTTATAAAGACAGGGAAGTCAGATCACATGAGCAGATTCGAGGCAGCAGATGCCATCTTGGAAAATGGCAATAAAGCAAAACAGATGATCAAGGAATCCAGAGTCCTTACAGTAGTACTGTACAGCCACAAATGAGATATTGCCACATTCAGTAGAAATTGTGAGACAAATTGTGGGGCTATTTTTACCCTCTTGTGTGAAAATGTAAAATATGGGGCTAAAACAAAATGTTGGTGGTAAAAACGTAGTTATTTTGTCTTCCCTGCCCAATGGTATAAAATTCTGTGACAAACCCGTGGTGTCAATATGATCACTGCACCCCTAGATGAATTCATTGAGAGGTATAGTTTGTAAAATGTGGTCACTTATGGGGGTTCTGCTGTTCCAGTCACCCCATGGGCTTTTCCAATGGATCATGGTACCTACAAACCATAACAGTAAAATCTGGTGCTCCTGGCCTTCTGAGCTTTGCACTGTGTCTGAAAAATATTTCCAGATTACACGTAGAGTATTGATGCACCCAGGAAAAATGGACCTCAGTTTGTTGTAAAAAAAATTCTATCAGCCCTTAAAAAAATTAAAAACTTGGGGCTAAAACAACATTTTAGTGGTAAAATTAGTGATAAAATTGCCAATTGGTATAAAATTCTGTGAGGCATATGTGGTGTCAATATGATCACTGCACCCCTAGAAAAATTAATTGGGGATTGTAGTTTGTAAACTGAGTTTACATATAAGGGGTTTCTGTTGTGCTGGGGCACTGCCAATGTAACATGGCACTCTCAAACCATTCCAGCAAAATCTGAACTCCAATATGGCACCTCTTCCCTTCTGAACTTTGCACTGTGCCTCAAAAATAGTATTCCCCCACATAAAGGGTATAAGCGTACTCAGGAGAAATTGCACAACAAATTGTATGGTGCAATTTCTCCTGTTACTCTTCTTAAAATGGAAAATTTGTGGCCAAAATAATTTATTTTGTGGGGAAAATTTGCTTTTTTTTTTAATTTCCACGGCTCATTGTTATAAACTTCTGTGAAGCACCTGGGGGTTCAAGGTGCTCACCACCTATCTAAATACATTCCTTGAGGGGTCTAGTTTCTAAAATGGGGTCACTTGTAGGGGGTTTCCACTGTTCAGGCACATCAAGGGCTCTCCAAACAGGACATGACGTCAGCTAATGATTCCAGGAAATTTTACATTAAAAAAATTCAAATGATGCTCCTTCCCTTCCGAGCTCTGCCGTGCACCCAAACAATAGTTTTCTCCCTCATATGGGGTATTGGCATGCTTAGGAGAAATTTCACTACAAATTGTATGGTGCAATTTATTCTCTTTCCTTTATGAAAATGCAAAATTTGGGGCTAAAATAACATTTTTGTGGAGAAAATGTGATTTTATTTTCACGCTTGAGTGTCAGGAGACAAGGACCGGCATCCGACATCACTTTCATCCGCCCACAGCAGACACATCACGAAGCGGGTGGGGGAAGTGAGGCTCAAAGATGCATCGCCCTGGATACCTGATCTGAATCGGGCTAAGAGAGCACACCCCACTGGAAGTGAAGGACAAGTATAAAAGTGCAGGAATTTGGTATTAAAGGAGACAGCTGTGTTAGAATAGTCTGATAAAGACTGAGAAGAATTATATACATACTTAAAGAGTGCTAAGCATTCAAAAACACATTCAAATAAATATACTTATTATCCTGGTGACAAGTATGAGAAAAAGTAAAAAAGTGATTGTGGTGTAAAATGTAATTATGTATAAATGTGTGTATATCTTAATATATACTTACCTTGTAATGTCTTCACATCCTGTTCGGTCCAGATGTGTCCAGATCCCAGAATTCCAGGCGGCGGAAGTTCACCAACCTCCATATTGGGACACCCACGTGATGGGTGTCTCAATATGGAAACTGCTGGTGGTACCAGCCTCTTGCGCGATACCACTAGCAGAACACCGTCGCACCACACACACTGTATACGCCACACGCACCACACACACACACAAACTGTATGTGCCATACGCACTACACACACACACACACTGTATATGTCGTACGCAGCCTTTTGTGCGGTACCACCAGCGGAACACCATCGCGAAAACGCTGCATCCGGGATCAGCCGAATGATTTACTGGTCGCCGCCATCGTTTTCCCCATGAACAAAAGTTCACTTTAAAAATTGTCTGCTTCTGACCATGTACGGAGCATACCATATCTCCTGGGCAGGGGAGGAAGCAAAAGACAATACTGACATTACAGCAGGGGATCACAGAGGATTTCTTTTGTCAGGTAAAATATTTCACTGACTGTTTTTAAACAATATTTTACCTCACAAAATGTATCCTCTGCGATCTCCTGCTGTAATGTCAGTATTGTCTTTTGCTTCCTCCCCTGCCCAGGAGCTGTGGTATGTTCTGTACACGGTCAGACACAGACAATTTTTAAAATTAACTTTCGTTCATGGGAAAATCCCTTTAAAATGCAAATATCAACGCCAACATGGCTTTTTCTAAAAAGTACGCCAATGTCAAAGAAGAGAGCACAGATAGGAGAAGTCAGTACATGGGAAAAGAGAGAGTGGATAGGCGGGTGAGCACATGGGGAGGATTCTCAACGCTGCAAAGCCTGCTCCCATCATGACATTACCGCCCTCCCGATGTAAAAGTATTGTGCCTCAATATATATATATAAAAAATATATATATATATATATATATATATATATATACATATATATATATATATATATATATATATATATATATATACAGTCATGGACAAAAATTTTGAGAATGAGACAAATATTAATTTTTCCAAAGTCTACTGCTTCATTTTTTCTAATGGCAATTTGCATATACTCCTGAATGTCAGAGTGATCAGCTTAACAGCAATTACTGTACTTGCAAAGTCAATATTTGCCCAGAAAATGAACTTTAACCCCCAAAGCACATTTCAACATCATTGCTGTCCTGCCTTAAAAGGAGCAGCTAACATCGTTTTAGTGATTGATCCATTAACACAGGTGTGGGTGTTGATGAGGACAGGGCTGGCGATCAATCAGTCATGATTAAGTAAGAATGACATCACTGGACACTTTAAAAGGAGGCTGGTGCTTGGTATCATTGTTTCTCTTCAGTTAACCATGGTTATCTCTAAAGAAACACGTGCAGCCATCATTGCACTGCACAAAAATGGTTTAACAGGGAAGAGTATCGCAGCTACAAAGATTGCACCTCAGTCAACAATCTATCGCCTCATCAAGAACTTCAAGGAGAGAGCTTCCATTGTTGTCAAAAAGGCTCCAGGGCACCCAAGAAAGACCAGCAAGCACCAGGACCGTATCTTAAAACTGTTTCAGCTGTGGGATCGGACTACCAGCAGTGCCGAGCTTGCTCAGGAATGGCAGCAGGCTGGTGTGAGTGCTTCTGCACGCACTGTGAGGCGGAGACTCTTTGAGCAAGGCCTGGTTTCAAGGAGGGCAGCAAAGAAGCCACTTCTCTCCAGAAAAAACATCAGGGACCGACTGATATTCTGCAAAAGGTACAGGTAGTGGACTGCTGAGGACTGGGGCAAAGTCATTTTCTCTGACGAACCTCCTTTTCGATTGTTTGGGACATCTGGAAAACAGCTTATTCGGAGAAGAAGAGGTGAGCGCTACCACCAGTCTTGTCTCATGCCATCTGTAAAGCATCCTGAAACCATTCATGTGTGGGGTTGCTTCTCAGCCAAGGGAATCGGCTCACTCACAGTCTTGCCTAAAAACACAGCCATGAATAAAGAATGGTACCAGAATGTCCTCCAAGAGCAACTTCTCCCAACCGTCCAAGAGCAGTTTGGCGCCCGACAATGCCTTTTCCAGCATGATGGAGCACCTTGCCATAAAGCAAAGGTGATAACTAAATGGCTCATGGAACAAAACATAGAGATTTTGGGTCCATGGCCTGGAAACTCCCCAGATCTTAATCCCATTGAGAACTTGTGGTCAATCATCAAGAGACGGGTGGACAAACAAAAACCAACAAATTCTGGCAAAATGCAAGCATTGATTATGCAAGAATGGACTGCTATCAGTCAGGATTTGGTCCAGAAGTTGATTGAGAGCATGCCAGGGAGAACTGCAGAGGTCTTGAAGAAGAAGGGTCAACACTGCAAATATTGACTTGCAGCATTAACTCATTCTAACTGTCAATATAACCTATTGGTACTCATAATATAATTGCAATTATATTTTTGTATGTGATATAAACATCAGACAAACACTAATAAAAACCAGAGGGCAGCAGATCATGTGAAAATATAATTTTGGTGTCATTCTCAAAAATTTTGTATGGTAGGACCATACACAGTGAAATGGCAGTGACCCAAACAAGTTCAAACAAAATGTTCCTTTATTGTGTTACTTCACACAGTCTATATAATATACAGTTTCTTCATACAGTCCATTAGTAATACATGGTTATATGATGCAGTCAATAAACAGGTCGAACTTCCATCTGTCCAGTTTCCCTGGGTGACCACACGCCGGTATCAAGTCTCTGTACTCACTCAGTGCACTGCACTCTTTATCCTCCGGATTGCAGCCGGGTAAACACAAGACAGCCCAAGAGGCAGGGTGTTAGTCTCTTTGGTTCCTTCTGCCTCTGTGTTGCTCCACACAGAGAGAGCTCTGCAGACAACTGCTCTGTCTGCTTCCAAGCTCAACACTGACACACCTCCCCCTCTACTACAGGGCTTTTAATCAGTCACTGCTTCACTATTCTAATTACAGCCACACCTGTGTCTGTATTACGCCCTCATGGCCTCACGACGCTCCCATGCACATTCTGGAGAGCACATACAGCACCACCTAGCTGTAACAGGGGTCACTGCCTCACAATACATACACAGCTCTGGCAAAAATTAAGAGACCACTGCAAAATGTTCAGTTTGTCCGATTTTTCTCTTTATAGGTATATTTTTAAGTAAAATGTAAATTGCTTTTATTCTATAAAATTCTGACAACATGTCTCCAAATTTCCAAGCAATACATTTTGTATTTTTTCCTGAAAAAGAAAAATGGTCAAAATTAAAAAAAAATCCAGTGCTTTCAGACCACAAATAATGCAAAGAAAACAAGTTCATAATCATTCAGAAACAGCAATACTAATGTTTTAACTCAGGAAGAGTTCAGAAATCAATATTTAGTGGAGTAACCATGATTTTTAATCACAGCTTTCATGCGTCTTGGCATGCTTTCCACCAGTCTTTCACAATGCTTCTGGCGCAAACATTTAAGCAGTTCTTCTTTGTTTGATGGCTTGTGACTATCCACCATCCTCTTGATTACATTCCAGAGGTTTTCAATGGGGTTCAGGTCTGGAGATTGGGCTGCCCATGACAGGGTTTTGATGTGGTGGTCTCTTAATTTTCGCCAGAGCTGTGTATATTTATACAGTGCCTTGCGAAAGTATTCGGCCCCCTGGAACTTTTCAACCTTTTCCCACATATCATGCTTCAAACAAAAAGATACCAAATGTAAATTTTTGGTGAAGAATCCACAAGTGGAACACAGTTGTGAAGTTGAATGAAATTTATTGGCTATTTTACATTTTTGTGGAAATTCAAAAACTGAAAATTGGGGCGTGCAATATTATTCGGCCCCTTTACTTTCAGTGCTGCAAACTTACTCCAGGAGTTCATTGTGGATCTCTGAATGATCCAGTGTTGTCCTAAATGCCTAATGATGATAAATATAATCCACCTGTGTGTAATCAAGTCTCCGTATAAATGTACCTGCTCTATGATAGTCTCTGGGTTCTGTTTGAAGCACAGAGAGCATCATGAAGACCAAGGAACACAACAGGCAAGTCCGTGATACTGTTGTGGAGAAGTTTAAAGCCGGATTTGGATACAAAATGATTTCCAAAACTTTAAACATCCCAAGGAGCACTGTGCAAGCGATCATATTGAAATGGAAGGAGTATTATACCACTGCAAATCTACCAAGACCCAGCCGTCCCTCTTAACTTTCATGTCAATCAAGGAGAAGACTGATCAGAGATGCAGCCAAGAGGCCCATGATCACTCTGGATGAACTGCAGAGATCTACAGCTGAGGTGGGACAGTCTGTCCATAGGACAACAATCAGTCATACACTACACAAATCTGGCCTTTATGGAAGAGTGGCAAGAAGAAAGCCATTTCTCAAAGATATCCATAAAAAGTGTTGTTTAAAGTTTGCAACAAGCCACCCGGGAGACAAACCAAACATGTGGAAGAAGGTGCTCTGGTCAGATGAAACCAAAATCGAACTTTTTTAGCAACAATGCCAAACGATATGTTTGACGTAAAGGCAACACAGCTCATCACCCTGAACACACCATCCCCACTGTCAAACATGGTGGTGGCAGCATCATGGTTTGGGCCTGCTTTTTTCAGCAAGGACAGGGAAGGTGGTTAAAATTGATGGGAAGATGGATGGAGCCAAATACAGGACCATTCTTGAAGAAAACCTGTTGGGAGTCTGCAAAAGACCTGAGACTGGGATGGAGATTTGTCTTCCAACAAGACAATGATCCCAAACATAAAGCAAAATGTACAATGGAATGGTTCACAAATAAACGTATCTGTAGCGCCCTGGGAAGGGCCGTAGGGTACTCGGTACCGGGTCCTGCGGTTCACAGGGGGATGTCACGGTGGCTGCGACCCGGTCCGAGGCCCTGGGCGCCCATGTAAAAGGGGAAAGGTCTTTAAAGGGGAATAAAGTTTATGTTCGTGACACAGCGGACATGTGCTGCATCCAAACCTCTGCCAATTACTGAACGTGTGTACATACCTTAAAAGGGGAGAATTGCTTCAGACTAAAAGCAAACGTACTTCCGATTTTCATTTTCAGGTGAGATTCATTTACACATATAACAACAAGTGATATAATATGAAGATAGAACTCTCTAAATATTGTCCCATCTTGAAAATGGATCAGACTTTGGCTGGGTGTACAACAAATCACTCATCCATCACATATAGACGAGAACCAAATTTGAGACATACTGGTGCACAGTCTGTATGAGAGTCCTAAAAAAAATGCCTGCACTTTTATACTTACCCTTCACTTCCAGCAGTGTGAGCTTCTCCCACTTCAGATCACGTCTACAGGGTTACACGATGTGTCGCTAAGCCTCGCTTCCCGCCCGCACACACCGTGATGTGTCTGCTGTGGGCGGGCAGAAGGGACGTCGGACGCCGATCCTTGTCTCCTGACACTGAGCGCGGGGGATTCAAGAGCCGAACTGTTGTGAATTCTGTGATCAAGCTCCCTCCTGTGGTCACGAGTGGTACTGCGGCTTCTGAGTTTCCTTCCTCAGGTGATGAGGTTAAGTCGTTAGGTGCTGCTCTATTTAACTCCACCTAGTGCTTTGATCCTGGCCTCCAGTCAATGTTCTAGTATTGGTCTTGCTTCCTCCTGGATCGTTCCTGTGGCCTGTCTGCTCAACATAAGCTAAGTTCTGCTTGTGTCCTTTTGTTGCTATATTTTCTGTCCAGCTTGCTTTTTTGGTTCTGCTTGCTTGCTGGAAGCTCTGAGACGCAGAGGGAGCACCTCCGTACCGTTAGTCGGTGCGGAGGGTCTTTTTGCCCCTCTGCGTGGTTGTTTGTAGGTTTTTGTGTTGACCGCAAAGCTATCTTTCCTATCCTCGGTCTATTCAGTAAGTCGGGCCTCACTTTGCTAAATCTATTTCATCTCTGTGTTTGTATTTTCATCTTAACTCACAGTCATTATATGTGGGGGGCTGCCTTTTCCTTTGGGGAATTTCTCTGAGGCAAGGTAGGCTTATTTTTCTATCTTCAGGACTAGCTAGTTTCTCAGGCTGTGCCGAGTTGCATAGGGAGCGTTAGGCGCAATCCACGGCTAACTGCACAAAAGCTGTTCTGTCCTGTATGCACACATGGATTTTTCCTCTCTGAACCCTGTTCACACAGGTAATATACAGATGATCAGGTTTTTAAATACATCAGATAGGGATTGCATACATTAGTTAGGACTGCTCTGATATGGGTATACCGTGAAGATTGGTAGAGCAGCTTAGTATACATTTTTTGCAAAAAACGTATCAACCAAATACCCTGTTATTTACATCTTTTACTAGCACTTGCGGATTACTGCAAACATTTTTTCAAACTGAGTGTTTTTGGTTTTACCATTCTCTTTTGTGTCTTCAGGTTTCTTGGTGGTGTGTGAACATGTTCTTACAGACTTGTTCACTGTGCAAGTAGCCCATGTGTTCCTGTTTCCATGATTGTTCTCTTGTGTCTACAAGACTGGGGAGTTCCACCACTCCTCTTGGGCTAGCTGCACAAAAGCTGTTCTGTCCTGTATGCACACATGGATTTTTCCTCTCTGAACCCTTTTCACACAGGCAATATACAGATGATCAGGTTTTTAAATACATCAGATAGGGATTGCATACATTAGTTAGGACTGCTCTGATATGGGTATACCGTGAAGATTGGTAGAGCAGCTTAGTATACATTTTTTGCAAAAAACGTATCAACCAAATACCCTGTTATTTACATCTTTTACTAGCACTTGCGGATTACTGCAAACATTTTTTCAAACTGAGTGTTTTTGGTTTTACCATTCTCTTTTGTGTCTTCAGGTTTCTTGGTGGTGTGTGAACATGTTCTTACAGACTTGTTCACTGTGCAAGTAGCCCATGTGTTCCTGTTTCCATGATTGTTCTCTTGTGTCTACAAGACTGGGGAGTTCCACCACTCCTCTTGGGCTAGCTGCACAAAAGCTGTTCTGTCCTGTATGCACACATGGATTTTTCCTCTCTGAACCCTGTTCACACAGGTAATATACAGATGATCAGGTTTTTAAATACATCAGATAGGGATTGCATACATTAGTTAGGACTGCTCTGATATGGGTATACCGTGAAGATTGGTAGAGCAGCTTAGTATACATTTTTTGCAAAAAACGTATCAACCAAATACCCTGTTATTTACATCTTTTACTAGCACTTGCGGATTACTGCAAACATTTTTTCAAACTGAGTGTTTTTGGTTTTACCATTCTCTTTTGTGTCTTCAGGTTTCTTGGTGGTGTGTGAACATGTTCTTACAGACTTGTTCACTGTGCAAGTAGCCCATGTGTTCCTGTTTCCATGATTGTTCTCTTGTGTCTACAAGACTGGGGAGTTCCACCACTCCTCTTGGGCTAGCTGCACAAAAGCTGTTCTGTCCTGTATGCACACATGGATTTTTCCTCTCTGAACCCTGTTCACACAGGTAATATACAGATGATCAGGTTTTTAAATACATCAGATAGGGATTGCATACATTAGTTAGGACTGCTCTGATATGGGTATACCGTGAAGATTGGTAGAGCAGCTTAGTATACATTTTTTGCAAAAAACGTATCAACCAAATACCCTGTTATTTACATCTTTTACTAGCACTTGCGGATTACTGCAAACATTTTTTCAAACTGAGTGTTTTTGGTTTTACCATTCTCTTTTGTGTCTTCATATAATCTTGTGCGTATTAAACGGGGCGATGAATGGAAAACTGCATTTAATACGCCCGAGGGCCATTTTGAGTACCTAGTTATGCCATTCGGGCTTTCTAATGCTCCATCTGTGTTTCAGTCCTTTATGCATGACATCTTCCGAGAGTACCTGGATAAATTCCTGATTGTATACTTGGATGATATTTTGGTCTTCTCGGATGATTGGGAGTCTCATGTGAAGCAGGTCAGAATGGTGTTCCAGGTCCTGCGTGCTAATTCTTTGTTTGTGAAGGGATCAAAGTGTCTCTTTGGTGTTCAGAAGGTTTCATTTTTGGGGTTCATTTTTTCCCCTTCTACCATCGAGATGGACCCTGTTAAGGTCCAGGCCATTTATGATTGGACTCAGCCGACATCTCTGAAGAGTCTGCAAAAGTTCCTTGGCTTTGCTAATTTTTATCGTCGCTTCATCTGTAATTTTTCTAGTATTGCTAAACCATTGACCGATTTGACCAAGAAGGGTGCTGATGTGGTCAATTGGTCTTCTGCTGCTGTGGAAGCTTTTCAAGAGTTAAAGCGTCGTTTTTCTTCTGCCCCTGTGTTGTGTCAACCAGATGTTTCGCTTCAGTTCCAGGTTGAGGTTGATGCTTCTGAAATTGGAGCAGGGGCTGTTTTGTCGCAAAGAGGTGCTGATTGCTCGGTGATGAAGCCATGCGCCTTCTTTTCCAGGAAGTTTTCGCCTGCTGAGCGAAATTATGATGTTGGCAATCGAGAGTTGCTGGCCATGAAGTGGGCATTCGAGGAGTGGCGTCATTGGCTTGAAGGATCTAAGCATCGCGTGGTGGTCTTGACTGATCACAAGAACTTGACTTATCTCGAGTCTGCCAAACGGTTGAATCCTAGACAGGCTCGTTGGTCGCTGTTTTTCTCCCGTTTTGACTTTGTGGTTTCGTACCTTCCGGGCTCTAAAAATGTGAAGGCGGATGCCCTGTCTAGGAGTTTTGTGCCCGACTCTCCGGGTTTGCCTGAGCCGGCGGGTATTCTCAAAGAGGGAGTAATTGTGTCTGCCATCTCCCCTGATTTGCGGCGGGTGCTGCAAAAATTTCAGGCTAATAAACCTGATCGTTGCCCAGCAGAGAAACTGTTTGTCCCTGATAGGTGGACGAATAAAGTTATCTCTGAGGTTCATTGTTCGGTGTTGGCTGGTCATCCTGGAATCTTTGGTACCAGAGATTTGGTGGCTAGATCCTTTTGGTGGCCGTCTCTGTCGCGGGATGTGCGTTCTTTTGTGCAGTCCTGTGGGATTTGTACTCGGGCTAAGCCCTGCTGTTCTCGTGCCAGTGGGTTGCTTTTGCCCTTGCCGATCCCGAAGAGGCCTTGGACACATATCTCTATGGATTTTATTTCGGATCTCCCCGTCTCTCAAAAAATGTCGGTCATTTGGGTAGTTTGTGATCGCTTCTCTAAGATGATCCATTTGGTACCCTTGTCTAAATTACCTTCCTCCTCTGATTTGGTGCCATTGTTCTTCCAGCATGTGGTTCGTTTACATGGCATTCCAGAGAACATCGTTTCTGACAGAGGTTCCCAGTTTGTTTCGAGGTTTTGGCGAGCCTTTTGTGCTAGGATGGGCATTGATTTGTCTTTTTCCTCGGCTTTCCATCCTCAGACAAATGGCCAGACTGAACGAACCAATCAGACCTTGGAAACATATCTGAGATGTTTTGTTTCTGCTGATCAGGATGATTGGGTGTCCTTTTTGCCGTTGGCTGAGTTCGCTCTTAATAATCGGGCCAGCTCGGCTACCTTGGTTTCACCGTTTTTCTGCAATTCTGGGTTTCATCCTCATTTCTCTTCAGGGCAGGTTGAGTCTTCGGACTGTCCTGGTGTGGATACTGTGGTGGACAGGCTGCAGCAGATTTGGACTCATGTAGTGGACAATTTGACCTTGTCCCAGGAGAAGGCTCAACGTTTCGCTAATCGCAGACACTATGTGGGTCCCCGACTTTGTGTTGGGGATTTGGTTTGGTTGTCATCTCGTTATATTCCTATGAAGGTTTCCTCTCCTAAGTTTAAGCCTCGTTTCATTGGCCCGTATAGGATTTCTGAGGTTCTTAATCCTGTGTCTTTTCGTTTGACCCTTCCAAATTCTTTTTCCATCCATAACGTATTCCATAGGTCATTGTTGCGGAGATACGTGGCGCCTGTGGTTCCATCTGTTGATCCTCCTGCCCCGGTTTTGGTGGAGGGGAAGTTGGAGTATATAGTGGAGAAGATTTTGGATTCTCGTGTTTCGAGACGGAAACTCCAGTATCTGGTTAAGTGGAAGGGTTATGGTCAGGAAGATAATTCCTGGGTCTTTGCCTCTGATGTCCATGCTGCCGTTCTTGTTCGTGCCTTTCATATGGCTCATCCTGGTCGGCCTGGGGGCTCTGGTGAGGGTTCGGTGACGCCTCCTCAAGGGGGGGGTACTGTTGTGAATTCTGTGATCAAGCTCCCTCCTGTGGTCACGAGTGGTACTGCGGCTTCTGAGTTTCCTTCCTCAGGTGATGAGGTTAAGTCGTTAGGTGCTGCTCTATTTAACTCCACCTAGTTCTTTAATCCTGGCCTCCAGTCAATGTTCTAGTATTGGTCTTGCTTCCTCCTGGATCGTTCCTGTGGCCTGTCTGCTCAGCATAAGCTAAGTTCTGCTTGTGTCCTTTTGTTGCTATATTTTCTGTCCAGCTTGCTTTTTTGGTTCTGCTTGCTTGCTGGAAGCTCTGAGACGCAGAGGGAGCACCTCCGTACCGTTAGTCGGTGCGGAGGGTCTTTTTGCCCCTCTGCGTGGTTGTTTGTAGGTTTTTGTGTTGACCGCAAAGCTATCTTTCCTATCCTCGGTCTATTCAGTAAGTCGGGCCTCACTTTGCTAAATCTATTTCATCTCTGTGTTTGTATTTTCATCTTAACTCACAGTCATTATATGTGGGGGGCTGCCTTTTCCTTTGGGGAATTTCTCTGAGGCAAGGTAGGCTTATTTTTCTATCTTCAGGACTAGCTAGTTTCTCAGGCTGTGCCGAGTTGCATAGGGAGCGTTAGGCGCAATCCACGGCTACCTCTAGTGTGGTTTGATAGGTTTAGGGATTGCGGTCAGCAGAGTTCCCACGTCTCAGAGCTCGTTCTATGTTTTGTGGTTTTTGTCAGGTCACTTGTGTGCTCTGAACTTCAAGGTCCATTGTGGTTCTGAATAACCTATTCATAACACCGAACATAACAACCCTAGGTTAGAAAGGCTATATATAACTTCTCTTTACACTCTGACATCACCCCTCAGAGGACGCTGTACGCGAAATGTGCATCAGGGGTGTTCCTTTGCCTGCCATACAGGCCTTTTTCAATGTTTGCACACTGTCAGCTCTCATGCTAGTTTGCCTAGGAATGAGCCTTATCTTTTTCATCTGTGAACATTCTTGTTTCAATTTAGAACAATGTTCTTAGTGACTTGGTGATTTATCTATGATATTGTGTTCCATCTCCTGAATCAGTGGCTACCACTATATAGCTCATATACTTCAGCAGACATCTACTTAAAGGTTATTCCTATTTATCAACAGAGATTTTCTGTGGTGGAACTTTGCCCTACCACATCCATATATTGGTTCTCTAAATGATTGATATGCACTTACTGGTTATATGCATCCAGGTATGGGGGTTGTCATCATTATCATTGTTGACACTGACAAAGTGATTCTCCTGTGCGATCCTTTGAATTATTGGTTATTTCCTTATAGCTTGTGCACAACACTTTGGATATGGACATTTGTCCTGAAGATATCTAGATCTCCTGTAGCAGAAATCTTTGTATGCATTTTTGTATGGTAGGGATTTGTTCCACCACACATCCACATTAGGTGATTGATACATATTGATTTGCATATATAAACATTGTGGTTGTTAACTAGTGATTTACTCCAATTGTACTTCATGACTTTTCTGTGTAGCCTTCCTTATTTTTGATGCTCTCTTTTTTATGTTTACATGTATTTATACTATTTTTACATGTTTTGTTGATTAAATAAAGATTTGTGGTTTCTACATACGGCTCATGTTGCTATATGTTTATAGGATTTTGGTACTTATAAAAGGAGAGCCCTTAATGGTGTTGGTCCATTAGGTATGTAAAATGAGGGGCAGGTCAAAGAGGAATCAGTGACCTGTCATAAGCCATACAGATGAATATATAAGCAGAGTACCACATAAAGCCCCGCCCACTGGCCGCCCAGAAGCACGAAAATCTCATGAACTGAAAACTACAAATGCAGATTAAACCACAACCACAAGACAGATTTCATCAACCAAGGTATCATTTTAATCAGTGTAACGGCATCAATCTGACAATGTATGTAGTTTACTGAGAAATAGCCTGCTGACAGGTTTGCTTTAAAGACATGAGTATAATGGAGTGCAGGGAGCTAGCATTTTACATGTTCTTCGCATCGGCTGTCAATTTCACAGCTGGCATGGAGAATGGCCGAATCAGCCTCCCAGGGGAAATCCAAATGCTGCTGCCTGGGAGGCACCTTGAACTGCCTCATCAGACAAACTGATGGGGCCCACTGGTGTCTTTGTTTGGGGCAAATGCCCCAGATATCCCTCCCTAGATACAACTCTGCTGTTACTAAATAAAAAAGTAAAAAGCATGCTAATAAAATGACCGATATTACCACCATACAGTGACCATATAGTGATAAATATCAGTCCTGCAGAACATGCAAAAGATTATAGTTCAGGTATATTCAATATGATGACTTACCGCTGATGTTCTTTCTGATGGAGTCATTCACTTTTCCTGTCTTTTCCATCTGGCCCAGACAGACATGACAACTTCTTGTAGCCGGGATTCATCTGCAGAAATTACAACAAAGATATATTTGACTTCTCACATTTCCATCACCATCCCCATCCATTCCCAAACTTCTCTCATTCTGCCTGCTCTTGCAGTGACCCAAATAATTAAAAAACTTGTGTCATTACTATTATTATCCATTCCCCCCCAAAATTCTAGAGACTGTGAGTCACCCACCAGGGCCGTAGGGTACTCGGTACCGGGTCCGGTACTTAAAGGGGATGTCACGATGGCTGCGACCTGGTCCGTGGCCCTAGGGGCCCAATTAAAGGGAAAGGTCTTTAAGGGGATTGGTGAATAAAGTTTGTGTTCATGATTCCACCTGTGGTGTTCGGTCAGTGGGGAGCAACGCTGCTTAAAGGGGTCCTCTGGGGTGATGTTATGGCAGCTAGATGGTATAACTTCCCACAGGTGAAGTAGGTTCCTAGGTCTCCCAGTGTATAGATGAGGATCGTGAGTGGTGCAGTAAAGAACGGAGGACACAGGTTTGCAGTCTCTTTGCCTGGTTTACTGAAGCTTCAGGCAACCGCAATTCATGGTACCAGATCATAGGTACAGACAGGGTCCGGCCGGCTTGGAAGCAAATTGAGAGTCCCCTTTATCAGGTGGAGCTAAAAGCCTTCCCATTTGCACGGTGATGTTGTAGTCCCTTACTGCCTATGGCTTCTGGCAAGGTCCTCACAGTTCTCTCTGTCCTCCATATAGGTTAGGACACCAACCCGTATGACAGGTGGCTCAAGCCTTTTTACAGGGTCTCTATCACGACCCGTGCTCTATATGCCACCTGGGTACTAGGGCAGACAGGTTACTTGTAACCTGTCCTGCCGGTTTCTGCTATGCCTCCTAGAATCCAAAACAGCCTCAGTCTTGCGGCTACCGGAATCTGCGCTCAGCAAGGGAGGTAGCCCAAATGCTGCTATGTGCCCCTGGTGTCACTCTCCTGTGCTTCCTTCTCCTGCACACTCACTAAACAATATTCTTCCTTTCGTTTTCTCTCTCTTTGTCCAGGAGCTGCAGCAACTCTGGCTGCACGGCTTCTTCAGTCCTTCCGACACTCAAGATCTGACTGCTCTCTTCTCTGTCCTCTGACAGACTACCTCACTTTCTTTCTCTCCAGACTAGAATATAGGGAAGTTCCCCTTAATCCGCGTTCAGAGCTCCCCCATCTGGCCTGGAGTGTGATCATGTTGTGTGTATGGTGATTACCTGGTGAAAGAGATCTTCCTTCGCTTCCAAGCATGACATCACTCTTCTTGTGAGGAAAGCAATGCCACTGTGATGACCAGGACCCTGGGGAATCACAACTGTGTGCCAGATAGATGTATAAAAAGTATTAATGTACTTAGTGTAAAACCTATAAAATTTTAATGCCCGGTATACTCCAATGAACTGTATAATACCCTAAGTGTCCCTTCAGAGTAACAATAACTGTTCACAACAACAGTAATTTTGACCAGGGGTGCCCAAACTTTTACATGCCACTGTTTATATATATATATATATATATATATATATATTATATAAAGCTGAATGTGTGTGTGTGTGTGTGTGTGTGTATGTGTGTATGTCCGGGATTGGCATCTGCACCGTCGCAGCTACAGCCACAAAACTTTGCACGGTCACACGTCTGGACCCCAAGAGCGTCATAGGCTATATTGTGAGGCGAAATTTTAACCCCGCGCGTTCCAATTCACCAAACAATTTTGCCCCTATCTACATAATGGGGAAAAAAGTGAAAGGAAAAGTGTTGGAAGCGTCGCAGCTACAGCAACAAAATTTTGCACAGTCACACGTCTGGACCCTGAGAGCGTCATAGGCTACGTTGTGAGGTGAAATATTAACCCCGCGCTTTCCAATTCACCAAACAATTTTGCCCCTATCTACATAATGGGGAAAAAAGTGAAAGGAAAAGTGTTGGAGGCGTCGCAGCTACAGAAACAAAATATTGCACAGTCACACGTCTGGACCCCGAGAGCGTCATAGGCTATATTGTGAGGTGAAATTTTAACCCCGCGCGTTCCAATTCACCAAACAATTTTGCCCCTATCTACATAATGGGGAAAAAAGTGAAAGGAAAAGTGTTGGAAGCGTCGCAGCTACAGCAACAAAATTTTGCACAGTCACATGTCTGGACCCTGAGAGCGTCATAGGCTTCGTTGTGAGGTGAAATTTTAACCCCGCGCATTCCAATTCACCAAACAATTTTGCCCCTATCTACATAATGGGGAAAAAAGTGAAAGGAAAAGTGCTGGAGGCGTCGCAGCTACAGAAACAAAATTTTGCACAGTCACACGTCTGGACCCTGAGAGCGTCATAGGCTACGTTGTGAGGTGAAATTTTAACCCCGCGCGTTCCAATTCACCAAACAATTTTGCCCCTATCTACATAATGGGGAAAAAGTGAAAGGAAAAGTGTTGGAGGCAAATTGACAGCTGCCAGATGTGAACAAGGGGGACTTAAAGAATTAGAGCGATGTCGCCAAAGAGTATATACCGTACAGTTGCTAAGGTGGGGCCTCGACATGGGATACTCACCACACACGGGGATATGAACACACACAAAATGCGCCACACACTACCACGTGCTTGAACACATATTACCCTCAGCACACATTTCACCACAAATACACCAACCTCGCCACATAAAAGTCAAAACACAAAAGTCGCCACTCAAAACTCGCCACGCGCAGAACTCGCAACATGCAAAAACTAGGCTCTTGCAAAACTCGCCCCAAGTGCAAAATTCTCCTCATGAAAAACTCGCCACACGCAAAACTTGCACACGCGGAAAAATTGCCACATGCACAAAAGTTGCAACACATGCAAAAGTTGCCTCACACAAAACTTGCACATACTCAAAAGGCACCACACATAATACTCGCAACGCGCAAAACTCGCCATGCGCAAAACTTGCTGCACACAACTTGCTACACTAACCTGTCACATGCAACTCGACACACAAAAAGTTGCTACACGCATGTTGCCACACAAAACTCATCTCACAAAAGTCGCTACATGCATGTCGCCACACGCAACTCAACACACACAACTTAACAAACAAAACTCGCCCTAAAACACACACAAGTCTGGTATTATCCTTCAAAAATAAAAATCTGATTAATACGCAGACAAACTACAACAATTGCACCATATAGGAAATACGGCAGCTGTCAGTCACATGACCTGTCTATTATGTGTATGTGTGAGCTAATATATACTGCCAGGGGGAGGGCTTCCTGTTGGCTGGGGATTTATCAGGCTGCCAATTTAGCTTACAAATACTGAGGTAAAAATACTGAGCAAATAACGTGTGAACGAGGTCTAATACAGGAGGAGATGACAAACAGGTATATACTATATACAGGGGAGATGACACACAGATATATACTATATACAGGAGAGATGACACACAGGTATATACTATATAGAGGAGGAGATGACATATAGGTACATATATATACAGGAGGAGATGACATACAGGTATATACTATATACAGGAGGAGATGACACACAGGTATATACTATATACAGGGGAGATGACACACAGATATATACTATATACAGGAGAGATGACACACAGGTATATACTATATAGAGGAGATGACATATAGGTACATATATATACAAGAGGAGATGACATACAGGTATATACTATATACAGGAGGAGATGACATATAGGTATATGCTATATATAGAAGATGACATGCAGGTATATACTATATGCAGGAGGAGATGACACTCAGATATATACTATATACAGGGGAGATGACACACAGGTATATACTATATACAGGAGGAGATGACATACAGCTATATGCTATATATAGAAGATGACATGCAGGTATATACTATATGCAGGAGGAGATGACACTCAGATATATACTATATACAGGGGAGATGACACACAGGTATATACTATATACAGGAGGAGATGACATACAGGTATATACTATATATAGAAGGAGATGACATTCAGGTATATACTATATATAGGGGAGATGACACACAGCAGGTATATACTATATACAGGGGAGATGACATACAGGTATATACTATATACAGGAGATGACATACAGATGTATACTATATATAAGGGAGATGACAAACATGTATATACTGAGGTGATGAGGTGAAAATGAGAGGTGTGAAGTGAAAATGAAAAGGTGTGAGTGCAAAATGAGAGGAGTGAGGAAAAATAGTGGAGTGATCAGAAAATGACAGATGTGAGGTTGAAATGACAAGTGTTAGGGGGGAATGAGAGGAGTGAGGGAGAAAATGAGAGGTGTGAGGGAGAAAATGAGAGATGTGAGGGGGAAAATGAAAGATGTGATTGGGAAAATGAGAGGCGTGATGGGAAAATAAGAGAAGTGAGGTGCTATAACTAACCACAGATATTTACTATGCCCAGGCAACGCCGGGCTCTTCAGCTAGTATATATACAGTGGGGCAAAAAAGTATTTAGTCAGTCAGCAATAGTGCAAGTTCCATCACTTAAAAAGATGAGAGGCGTCTGTAATTTACATCATAGGTAGACCTCAACTATGGGAGACAAACTGAGAAAAAAAAATCCAGAAAATCACATTGTCTGTTTTTTTAACATTTTATTTGCATATTATGGTGGAAAATAAGTATTTGGTCAGAAACAAAATTTCATCTCAATACTTTGTAATATATTCTTTGTTGGCAATGACAGAGGTCAAACGTTTTCTGTAAGTCTTCACAAGGTTGCCACATACTGTAGTTGGTATGTTGGCCCATTCCTCCATGCAGATCTCCTCTAGAGCAGTGATGTTTTTGGCTTTTCGCTTGGCAACACGGACTTTCAACTCCCTCCAAAGGTTTTCTATAGGGTTGAGATCTGGAGACTGGCTAGGCCACTCCAGGACCTTGAAATGCTTCTTACGAAGCCACTCCTTCGTTGCCCTGGCAGTGTGCTTTGGATCATTGTCATGTTGAAAGACCCAGCCACGTTTCATCTTCAATGCCCTTGCTGATGGAAGGAGGTTTGCACTCAAAATCTCACGATACATGGCCCCATTCATTCTTTCATGTACCCGGATCAGTCGTCCTGGCCCCTTTGCAGAGAAACAGCCCCAAAGCATGATGTTTCCACCACCATGCTTTACAGTAGGTATGGTGTTTGATGGATGCAACTCAGTATTCTTTTTCCTCCAAACACGACAAGTTGTGTTTCTACCAAACAGTTCCAGTTTGGTTTCATCAGACCATAGGACATTCTCCCAAAACTCCCCTGGATCAACCAAATGCTCTCTAGCAAACTTCAGACGGGCCCGGACATGTACTGGCTTAAGCAGTGGGACACGTCTGGCACTGCAGGATCTGAGTCCATGGTGGCGTAGTGTGTTACTTATGGTAGGCCTTGTTACATTGGTCCCAGCTCTCTGCAGGTCATTCACTAGGTCCCCCCGCGTGGTTCTGGGATTTTTGCTCACCGTTCTTGTGATCATTCTGACCCCACGGGGTGGGATTTTGCGTGGAGCCCCAGATCGAGGGAGATTATCAGTGGTCTTGTATGTCTTCCATTTTCTAATTATTGCTCCCACTGTTGATTTCTTCACTCCAAGCTGGTTGGCTATTGCAGATTCAGTCTTCCCAGCCTGGTGCTGGGCTACAATTTTGTTTCTGGTGTCCTTTGACAGCTCTTTGGTCTTCACCATAGTGGAGTTTGGAGTCAGACTGTTTGAGGGTGTGCACAGGTGTCTTTTTATACTGATAACAAGTTTAAACAGGTGCCATTACTACAGGTAATGAGTGGAGGAAAGAGGAGACTCTTAAAGAAGAAGTTACAGGTCTGTGAGAGCCAGAAATCTTGATTGTTTGTTTCTGACCAAATACTTATTTTCCACCATAATATGCAAATAAAATGTTAAAAAAACAGACAATGTGATTTTCTGGATTTTTTTTTCTCAGTTTGTTTCCCATAGTTGAGGTCTACCTATGATGTAAATTACAGACGCCTCTCATCTTTTTAAGTGGTGGAACTTGCACTATTGCTGACTGACTAAATACTTTTTTGCCCCACTGTATATATATATATACAAAGAGAACTTTGGTGGTGTGGGTACTACCATCAGTAGCGCAGCCAACCAGATTCTGTTCCTCCTCCTCCTCATTATCACCCAATCCACTTTGAGAAGATAAGATGAGGCTGGGCAGTGTAGCATCATCCAGTATAGTTTCTTGCTCCATCTCAACTTGCTCAGCCTGCAAAGTCTCCTCTTTAACTGTGAGCATCGAGCAATTCTGTAGACAGAGAAGCAAGGTGCCCCTGATTATGGCATCATCGCCGCTCACCATCTTGGTCGAGTCTTCAAAGTTTTGGTGAAACGCACAGATGTCAGACATTAATGACCACTCATCAGCTCTTATCTGCGGAGGTTGACTAGAATACCAACATGCATGGTGTAGATGGTATTCAACTACTGCCCTCTGCTGCTAACAAAGCTTTGCCAACTTATGTTACGTTGAGTTTCAACGAGTGGTGACATCACACACCGGTCAGTAACCTGGAAGTTGCAAATGCTGCTGCAGCTCTGCCGGGGCGGCGGCAACTGTAGCTGATTTGCAGAAATGGTTGCACACGCTTCATACTTTCATAAGTAGCTCAGGCACATCTGGGTAGGTTTTGAGAAACCACTGAACCACTAAGTAGAGCACGTGGACCAGGCATGGTAAGTGTGCAAGGTTACCAAGCTTCAGAGCTGCCACCAGGTTATGGCTATTATCACACACGACCATGCCTGGTTGTAGGTTCAGGGGTGAGAGCTACTGATCAATATGGTCTGTTTAACCTTTCAACAACTTCATGGTGGTGTTCGGTTTCTCACTTAAGCAGATTAGCTTCAGCAGAGCTTGTTGCCACTTGGTCTAGGCAGTGCTGCAGTATTCCACCTTGTGACTGATGTTGACATTTGTGAAATGGCAGGTGAGGAAGAAGTGCAGGAACTGCTCTAGAATGTGGGAGAAAACCAAATTGAACTAGGACCCGCAATCCTCTGTGTGGGTAGTACATGTTCCGTCCCAGGGTCCTACTGGGTCTCAGATTCCATAATGTTCACCCAGTGTGCCATCAGGGAAATGTAGAATCCCTGTCCACAAGCACTTGTCTAGGTGTTTGAGGTTAAGTAGACCTTCCCAGTGACAGCATTGGTCAGAGCATGGCAGATGTTATGGGACATGTGCTTGTGTAAGTTGGGGATGGCACATCGGGAAAAATAATGATAGCTAGGGACCGAGTACCGAAGCACGGCGGCTGCCATAAGGTTGTAAAAGACTTCCATCTCCACAAGCCTAAATGACTACATTTCCAGCGTAAGCAGTGTGGAACTGTGGCCGTTTAGTATTGTAGCCTAAGGGTGGATGGCTGCATTTTTACACTTGCGTTCCAAGGACTTGGATAGGGACAATTGAACACTGCGCTGGGACAAGGACGTGGACGTGGTTGCTGATGGTGGTTGCAAGTGTGCAACGACAAGTGCAGGGTGGGAGTCATATTCGCCTAGATCATGGACAAAGGAAGGGGCAGTGGTGTCACCCACAGACACTGTTTCTGGACCCTGGCATTCGGCCCAAGTAGTCAGGTGCTTTGCTTTCATGTGCCTGAGCATGCTGGTGGTTGTCAGGCTGGTAGTTGTGCTGCCCCTGCTGATGCTGGCATGCCAGATATTGCAAATGGCCTTTTTAAATTAACTTATATTGCCTTTAAAAAAAAGTGCTAGACTCGTGAACACATAAGCCTTGGCTTGACAACTTCACCAGTGTTGCAGCTCTGGGGGAACAGTTGTCAGCCTTGTGTCTCTGGTCACTCCACTGCCTCTTCCTGCCTGTTGTGGTGTAGCAGATCCATCTCCCTGTGTGCTGTTGTTCTTACTCTGCATGTCCCCTTCCTCGGTTTGGTCAGTGACTTCCTTGTCCACCAGCTCGTCTTCCACTTCTGTGCCCTAGTCTTCCTCCTGATTTGCTGATGTAACAACACCAGTTGCTGGCAATTGTGTCTCATCATCATCATCCAGCTCTTGCGATAGTAATTGCATTTTCCCACGTCACCTTCTTGTGAGCATGGCTGCTCAAATATTTGAGCACCATTACATGCAATCTCCTCTTGTCCCAGTTGAAATGGGCAGGGTGAGAGACCAGAATCTATAAATGGAAATGTGAACAGCTCTTTGGAGTGTCCAAGTGTGGGATCACTTGTCTCCAGGCACTGGTGGGAGGAAGGAGGATCAGGGTGAGGATTATGTGGTTCATAATCATAGCTACTGAGACTGGACTGTATGGCAGACAGGGTGGTACTGGCAAAGTGACTTGAAGCATTATCTATCCATCCAAGAAATGTTTCACACTGGTCTGGCTTCAAGAGTGGTGTTCCGTGCCCCATATGAAGTGGGACAGGAAGCAAGATTGACATTGTGTGTTTGTTTTTTTTTGTGGGGATTTGAGGCACTGTTTTCTTCCTTACACCACCTCAAGATTTTACTTAAAATTAACAAAATAGCATTGTTAATAAACTGGTGCAATTCACAACTTCACTTAGACTTTTTTCTTGACATTTTTCACAAGTGACTAAAGCATAATAAATGCCCTGAATTTATTTATTAATATATGTTCCAAATTTTTTTTCCACATACGTATTGGGCATCTGACCAGTGCACTTCACCAATCAGATTTAGATTCTCACATGTAATGAACATAGCATTTCTCCAGTATTATACCATTTTTAGGCTTTCACATCGTGGACATACTTTCCGGTGGAATGATATTTTCCGGGTCAGCAAGCTGACAATAGCTCCGTGTTATTTATATTTTTCATCCAGAAGGATTTGTCAGAAAACAGTGTAAGTATTATTTATCTAGCTATCCAACTGTATTGACTAGTGCATTTCACACTATTCAGTACTTTTCCTGAAAGAAGTAAATAACAATCCTATTAGCTAGAGGTTGAGGAATGAAATAGATCGCCATTAAGGGCAAAATGCCATCTTTATCAATTATTGCATTTGTCTGCTTTTTCTGCGCAGAAAAAGTAATAGAGGTGCAGATTTGAGAAATGTACTTTTATGACAGGTTTGTATATTATTGGAGATCCATACATAGCCTCATAGTAATATGAAATAATCTCACACCTATAACATATTACTGTTATTTATAATCTACTAAACCGTCTACTTTACCTTGAAAGATTTGCATTCTTTGCTTTAGTGCATGATAGTAATGGATTCATAGTGTCTATGCTTAAAGACAGAGATTTCTTTAGAATGTTACACGCTTCCAATGTTCAGTAGTTTTCAGTGTCTCATTAACTGTAATATTTGCCTAATCATTTTAAAGGGAATCTGTCAGTCCAATCTACACTGTGAAGGAGGCACATAACCCTGTAACGAATATAGCCCCTATTAAAATTGCACATTAAGACTCGCTCACATGTAGCAATTTTGATGTACTTTTTACCGTGCATTTTTTTATACAGAAAAAATTTAGTATTTTACAGTAACAGCAAAATAATTAAGATTTCTTACATTTTTTTTTCTTTCGTTCTTTTATCAGTAGAGCTTCTTTATTAAAAAAAAAACCACAGTATGTAAAATCTTTTGGCATTTTTACTACAGTTTTTCCCCATGGAGATAAAAATAGATTAGCATCAAAAATGCATAAAAATGCATCAATTGCAGCTGCATTTTTGGGTCATTTGCATTTTTTATTTAGAAAAAAATAATATAAAAAAGATAAGCATGAACGTTTCTTGATGATCCAATCGCTGCCTCCGTTCTGCAGAAACTGAAGTTTAATCAACAAGACTTATTAGGGTGCTTGGTGTACCCTAGATGTGTCCAAGATACTCAGAGCACCATTTCACCTAATGCTCTTGTTTATTTCAATGGCAAGAAGGGAACGACCTGCTACTAGACACTTCTGGCATTGGCTTATCATTTACGGGAAGAAGAGTTTGCTGTACTGAAATTCAACAATTTGCCACACAGTAAAATATGGTGGAGATTCAACTATCTTTTGGGGTTGTTTGACTGTGTGCAAGGCATCATGAAACCTGAAGATTACTAAAGGATTTCAGGTCACAATGTAGTGCTCAGTATCAGAAAGTTGGGTTTGCGTCTTAGGTCATGGGTCTTCCAGCAGGACAATGACCCCAAATATTCTTTAAGAAGCCCCAAGAAATAGATGGAAACAAAGCACTGTAGAGTTCTGAAATAGCCAGTAATGAGTCAGGATCTAAACCCCATTGCACACCCGTGGAGAGATCTTAAAATTGTTGTTCGGAGAAGGCACCCTTCAAATATGAGAGACCTGGAGCAGTTTGCAAAAGAAGAGTGGTCAAAAATCCTAGCTGAGAGGTGTAAGAAGCTTGTGATGGTTTTAGGAAGCGATTGATTGCAGTTATTTATTCCAAAGGGTGTGCAACCAAATATTAAGTTAAAGGTGCCAACAATTTTGTCCAGCCAATTTTTGGGGTTTAGTGTGAAATTATGTCCAATTTGCCTTTTTTTCTGTTTTCTTTTGTTGTTTTTCAATACACACAAATTAAATAAACATGTATAACAAAATATGCACAATTTCAATAATTTTCTGGGAGAAATACCGTATTTTTCAGACTATAAGACGCACCGGACCATAAGACGCACCTCAAATTTGGGGTGAAAATTGCAGAATTTTTTTTTTTTATAAGTTGGGGGTCCGTCTTATTGTTTGAATTTACAGTATCTTACCTGAGGGCTGGCGGTGGCAGAGCAGGGTCACAGGAGGCATGGTGTCAGCAGAGGTACAATGATGCGGTGGGCGATATGGCGTGCACCTGAGCAGGGTCCCTTCCTGTTTAGGCAGGCAAAGCCACGGCCTGGTGTCCATGTGGGTGTTGCAGCAGTCATTTTCCTGAAGCCGAGTTCGCAGATTTAGAGCTCGGCTTCAGGAAAATGGCCACCGCGATCTCCATCTGTGCACGCGCGGCCTACCGTGGCCATTTTCCTGAAGCCCCGGGAAGCAGAGCACTCCATCTGCACATGCGCGGCCTCAGGAAGATGGCCACCGCCACCGATAAAGCCATGATTCACCCGGCTCTGCTGCTTCCTTGGATACTGGGCCACTGAGTCACCTCACCTATGGAAGGGACCCTGCTCACGCCATACCGCTCACTGCGCCGCATCTTCCCCGCACCTCTGCTGCCGCGGCACCTCTGCCACCACCACACCGCTGCCGGTAAGCCTGCATTCCAACTATAAGACGCACTCCCCATTTTCCTCACATTTTGGGGGGGAAAAGTGCGTCTTATAGTCCGAAAAATACGGTACTTCATTTTCTGGAACAATTTCAAGGGTGCCAACACTTTCTGTCTCAACTGTAGGATTTGTGCGCATATCATACATTCTAAGGCTAGGATCACACGACAGTATTTTCTCTCATCTGAGAGAATCGGGCAAATTATCCTAATCACACTGATCAGACTTTGTTCAGAATGTGATTACAGTGTTATCCGATTTTCTCAGATGAGAAGAAGATGGAAAAAAAATGTTCCATTCTTTCAATCTAGGAAAATTGGACCGCACTCAGATGTCATCCGAGTGTGATCCTATGTTTTGCACGGACTCATTGACTTACATGACCGAATGCGGTCTGATAATCGGATCCAAATCGTACATTTGAAAAGCCCTATAGAATAACATTGCTTCTAGTGCAATCTGATGTCTTGTCGGATTGCATTCGGACCAAAAATATGGTCATGTGCACAAGCCCTAATAGGAAAAAACTAGACAAGATAAATGTCGTGAAGACTTGAATTTTAAATACTTTAATGTGCAGCAATTTTCCAATTGTGTTTACTGTGTATAGTATCCTTAGTATAGAAAGTCTGTAAAATGTTATCGAAGTCATTTCACAGTAATTCTTTATTTTTTAATCTAATATTAGAAAAAATGTATAGTAAAAACGTCTTAATTTGACCACATAAAGAAATGTTAATCTTTGTGTACCTATGAAGGGTTTGCTATCTATTTTCCTTCCATTCTGTCTATTGATTGTATACATCTGGTGTAATGCAGAGAACATGTAGCGGTGTGCTGTGTGGGCTATTCCGCTGTCGCTCAGATGAGCAATGTGGCTCTCAGTGGCTTGCAGACAGTTTAATGAAGCAGTCTTCATTTCACCTGAGGCAGTAGGAAATCCTGTTAGATTTACAAGTGTCCATCTGTTAAAAGGTCCCCAGAGTTATTTCCACTGGCATTCTTCATTTGGACTTAAACCCTCTTAACACTTATTGTTCAATTTGCAGACATGCTTATGGCCGTGTACTCAGCATTGTGGAAAAACTTTCAGGAAGACTCTGATTACTGCCTGTGTTTAGCAGCTAGGCTGAAATTGAATCTGTTTTTCTTTTTCTTTTATTGCATTCTATCAATAATTATATAATATTATTTTCTAAATGTATGGATATTAACATAATATGTATAAAGTGTTTACGTTTTCCCCGGATGCGCATTGTACCCTCTTTCTTGATTATTATTTGTCTAAAAGGGTTAAAAGGGCTGTCTGGGACTAAATTATTGGTAACCTATCTGTTGGATAGATCATCAATGTGAGATCAGTGGGTGTTCAACACTTAATACCCCGACTTGGTTCACGTGAATACGAGATAAAGTGCACTACTCAACAACAACCACTAAACACTGTGTGAAGTTGCAGTTCTACCCCCTGTTAAATCAGAAGGGGTTCCTGGTATTCTACTGTATCTCAAGAGCAGGTCTTTAATATTTTAGTCCCAGACAAATCATTTAATTAATTCATCTGTAATATTTAAATTAAATGTTATCTTATTTTTTGTTCTTCATGCAAATTTAATAGTACACAAAATTTCCAGTGTGGATTTACTTCTTATGAGCCTCAGCTTCTGTCCAGCAATTAGGTCCCAGCAGGACATGTGTTATAAGAGCATAGGTATATTATAGACTCTGAAGACTCACCTCTATGAACTATACTGTATTGCTGAGCTGCCAAAAAGGTTTTGAAAGTCCATAAGTGCATGATTGCCATTTGTTGAATTAATTAATGTTCTGAAAATAGATTCTACTTACCGTATATACTCGAGTATAAGCCGACCCGAATATAAGCCGACCCCCTAATTTTACCACAAAAAAATGGGAAAACTGAATGACTCGAGTATAAGCCTAGGGTGGAAAATGCAGCAGCTACCTGTAAATGTCAAAAATAAAAATAGGTACGAATAAAAGTAAAATTAATTGAGATATCAGTAGGTTAAGTGTTTTTGAACATCCATATTGAATCATGAGCCCCATATAATGCTTCATACAGTTCATGATGGGCACCATAAGATTCTCCATACAGTTCATGATTGGCCCCATAAGATGCTCCATATTAAAATATGCCCCATATAATGCTGCACAAAGGTTAATAATGGCCCCATAAGATGCTCCATAGACACATTTGCCCCATGCAGTACTGCATAAAGGTTAATAAGGGCCCCATAAGATGCTCCATAGAGACATTTGCCCAATTGTTGTGAATTCTGTTGTCGGGCTCCCTCCTGTGGTCATGAATGGTACTTCGGCTGGTTCTGTCCATGGACTTCCTCTGGTGGGTGTTTCTGAGTTTCCTTCCTCAGGTGACGAGGTTAATTCGTTAGCTGGCTGCTCTATTTAACTCCACTTAGATCTTTGCTCCAGGCTACCTGTCAATGTTCCAGTATTGGTCTAGTTCACTCCTGGATCGTTCTTGTGACCTGTCTTCCCAGCAGAAGCTAAGTTCCAGCTTGTATTTCTTTGGTTTACTATTTTTCTGTCCAGATTGCAATTTTATTGTTGTCTTGCTTGCTGGAAGCTCTGGGACGCAGAGGGAGCGCCTCCGCACCGTGAGTCGGTGCGGAGGGTCTTTTTGCGCCCTCTGCGTGGTCTTTTTGTAGGTTTTTGTGCTGACTGCAAAGTAACCTTTCCTATCCTCGGTCTGTTCAGTTAGTCGGGCCTCACTTTGCTAAATCTATTTCATCTCTGTGTTTGTATTTTCATCTTTACTCACAGTCATTATATGTGGGGGGCTGCCTTTTCCTTTGGGGAATTTCTCTGAGGCAAGGTAGGCTTTATTTTTCTATCTTCAGGGCTAGCTAGTTCCTTAGGCTGTGCCGAGTTGCATAGGGAGCGTTAGGAGCAATCCACGGTTATTTCTAGTGTGTTTGATAGGATTAGGGATTGCGGTCAGCAGAGTTCCCACGTCCCAGAGCTCGTCCTTTATTATCAGTAACTATCAGGTCATTCCGTGTGCTCTTAACCACCAGGTCCATTATTGTCCTGACCACCAGGTCATAACAGTACAGGTGGCCCAAAGTACTAATGCATCTCAATAGAGGGATAAGAGAAGTTCTGAGACCATTTTTTTTTCTTTGCAGTGTGTTTTGTTTCTCTTTTCCCCTTTACCTCTGGGTGGTTCAGGACACTGGTGTAAACATGGACATTCAAGGTCTGTCCTCTTGGATGGATAATCTCACTACAAGGGTACAAAACATTCAAGATTTTGTGGTTCAGAATCCGATGTCAGAGCCTAGGATTCCAAATCCTGATTTGTTTTTTGGTGATAGATCTAAGTTCTTGAATTTCAAAAATAATTGTAAATTGTTTCTTGCCTTGAAACCTCGCTCCTCAGGTGACCCTGTTCAACAAGTAAGGATCATTATTTCTTTGTTACGTGGTGACCCTCAAGACTGGGCATTTTCCCTTGCGCCAGGACATCCGGCATTGCGTGATGTTGATGCGTTTTTCCTGGCGCTTGGATTGCTTTATGACGAACCTAATTCAGTGGATCAGGCAGAGAAAATCTTGCTGGCTCTGTGTCAGGGTCAGGATGAAGCGGAGATATATTGTCAGAAGTTTAGAAAGTGGTCTGTGCTCACTCAGTGGAATGAATGTGCCCTGGCAGCAATCTTCAGAAAGGGTCTCTCTGAAGCCCTTAAGGATGTCATGGTGGGGTTTCCCATGCCTGCTGGTTTGAATGAGTCTATGTCCTTGGCTATTCAGATCAATCGACGCTTGCGTGAGCGTAAAGCTGTGCACCATTTGGCGGTACTATCTGAGCATGGGCCTGAGCCTATGCAATGTGATAAGACTTTGACCAGAGCTGAACGGCAAGAACACAGACGTCAGAATGGGCTGTGTTTTTACTGTGGTGAATCCACTCATGCTATCTCCGATTGTCCTAAGCGCACTAAGCGGTTCGCTAGGTCTGCCACCATTGGTACGGTACAGTCTAAATTTCTATTGTCTGTTACTCTGATTTGCTCTTTGTCATCCTATTCTGTTATGGCATTTGTGGATTCAGGCGCTGCCCTGAATTTGATGGACTTGGAGTATGCTAGGCGCTGTGGTTTTTTCTTGGAGCCCTTGCAGTATCCTATTCCATTGAGAGGAATTGATGCTACGCCTTTGGCCAAGAATAAGCCTCAGTACTGGACCCAATTGACCATGTGCATGGCTCCTGCACATCAGGAGGATATCCGCTTTCTGGTGTTGCATAATCTGCATGATGTGGTCGTTTTGGGGTTGCCATGGCTACAGGTTCATAATCCAGTATTGGACTGGAAATCTATGTCTGTGTCCAGCTGGGGTTGCCAGGGGGTACATGGTGATGTTCCATTTTTGTCTATTTCGTCTTCCACTCCTTCTGAAGTTCCAGAGTTTTTGTCGGATTATCGGGATGTATTTGATGAGCCCAAAGCCAGTGCCCTACCTCCTCATAGGGATTGCGATTGTGCAATTAATTTGATTCCTGGTAGTAAATTTCCTAAGGGCCGATTGTTCAATTTATCTGTGCCAGAGCACGCCGCTATGCGGAGTTATATAAAGGAGTCCTTGGAGAAAGGCCATATTCGCTCGTCGTCATCACCGTTAGGAGCAGGGTTCTTTTTTGTGGCCAAGAAGGATGGTTCTTTGAGACCTTGTATTGATTACCGTCTTCTTAATAAAATTACAGTCAAATTTCAGTATCCTTTGCCGTTGCTGTCTGATCTGTTTGCTCGTATTAAAGGGGCTAGTTGGTTCACCAAGATAGATCTTCGAGGGGCGTATAGTCTTGTGCGTATTAAACAAGGCGATGAATGGAAAACAGCATTTAATACGCCCGAGGGCCATTTTGAGTACCTGGTTATGCCATTCGGGCTTTCTAATGCTCCATCTGTGTTTCAGTCCTTTATGCATGACATCTTCCGAGAGTACCTGGATAAATTCCTGATTGTGTATTTGGATGATATTTTGGTCTTTTCGGATGATTGGGAGTCTCATGTGAAGCAGGTCAGAATGGTGTTCCAGGTCCTTCGTGCGAATTCCTTGTTTGTGAAGGGGTCAAAGTGTCTCTTTGGAGTTCAGAAGGTTTCATTTTTGAGGTTCATTTTTTCCCCTTCTACTATCGAGATGGACCCTGTTAAAGTCCAGGCCATTTACGATTGGACTCAGCCGACATCTGTGAAGAGCCTGCAAAAGTTCCTGGGCTTTGCTAATTTTTATCGGCACTTCATCGCTAATTTTTCTACTGTTGCTAAACCGTTGACTGATTTGACCAAGAAGGGTGCTGATGTGGTCAATTGGTCTTCTGCAGCTGTAGAGGCTTTTCAGGAGTTGAAGCGTCGTTTTTCTTCTGCCCCTGTGTTGTGCCAGCCAGATGTTTCGCTCCCGTTTCAGGTTGAGGTTGATACTTCTGAGATTGGAGCAGGGGCTGTTTTGTCGCAAAGAAGTTCTGATGGCTCGGTGATGAAGCCATGTGCTTTCTTTTCTAGAAAGTTTTCGCCTGCTGAGCGTAACTATGATGTTGGTAATCGTGAGTTGTTGGCCATGAAGTGGGCATTCGAGGAGTGGCGTCATTGGCTGGAAGGAGCCAAGCATCACGTGGTGGTCTTGACAGATCACAAGAATTTGACTTATCTTGAGTCTGCCAATCGGTTGAATCCGAGACAGGCTCGATGGTCGTTATTTTTCTCCCGTTTTGATTTTGTGGTTTCGTACCTTCCGGGCTCTAAGAATGTGAAGGCTGATGCCCTGTCAAGGAGTTTTGTGCCTGACTCTCCGGGTGTTCCTGAGCCGGCGGGTATTCTCAAAGAGGGGGTAATTTTGTCTGCCATCTCCCCTGATCTGCGGCGGGTGCTGCAAAAATTTCAGGCTGATAGACCTGACCGTTGCCCAGCGGAGAAACTGTTTGTCCCTGATAGATGGACTAGTAGAGTTATCTCTGAGATTCATTGTTCAGTGTTGGCTGGGCATCCTGGAATCTTTGGTACCAGAGATTTGGTGGCTAGATCCTTCTGGTGGCCGTCTTTGTCACGGGATGTGCGTTCTTTTGTGCAGTCCTGTGGGATTTGTGCTCGGGCTAAGCCCTGCTGTTCTCGTGCCAGTGGGTTGCTTTTGCCCTTGCCAGTCCCGAAGAGGCCCTGGACGCATATTTCTATGGATTTTATTTCGGATCTCCCCGTCTCTCAAAAGATGTCAGTCATTTGGGTGGTAAGTGATCGCTTTTCTAAGATGGTCCATTTGGTACCTTTGTCTATATTGCCTTCCTCCTCTGATTTGGTGCCATTATTTTTCCAGCATGTGGTTCGTTTACATGGTATCCCGGAGAACATCGTTTCTGACAGAGGTTCCCAGTTTGTTTCGAGGTTTTGGCGATCCTTTTGTGTTAGGATGGGCATTGATTTGTCTTTTTCCTCGGCTTTCCATCCTCAGACAAATGGCCAAACCGAACGAACTAATCAAACTTTGGAAACATATCTGAGATGCTTTGTTTCTGCTGATCAGGATGATTGGGTGTCCTTTTTGCCGTTGGCTGAGTTCACCCTTAATAATCGGGCCAGCTCGGCTACTTTGGTTTCGCCGTTTTCCTGCAATTCTGGTTTCCATCCTCGTTTCTCTTCAGGGCAGGTTGAGTCTTCGGACTGTTCTGGTGTAGATACTGTGGTGGATAGGTTGCAGCAGATTTGGACTCATGTGGTGGACAATTTGACATTGTCCCAGGAGAAGGCTCAACGTTTCGCTAACCACCGGCGCTGTGTGGGTCCCCGACTTCGTGTTGGGGATTTGATTTGGTTGTCGTCTCATTATGTTCCTATGAAGGTTTCCTCTCCTAAGTTTAAGTCTCGTTTCATTGGTACGTATAAAATTTCTGAGGTTATCAATCCTGTGTCATTTCGTTTGGCCCTTCCTGCTTCTTTTGCCATCCATAATGTGTTCCATAGGTCGTTATTGCGGAGATACGTGGCGCCTGTGGTTCCATCCGTTGATCCTCCTGCCCCGGTGTTGGTTGAGGGGGAGTTGGAGTATGTGGTGGAGAAGATTTTGGATTCTCGTGTTTCGAGACGGAAACTCCAGTACCTGGTCAAGTGGAAGGGTTATGGTCAGGAAGATAATTCCTGGGTTTTTGCCTCTGATGTTCATGCTGCCGATCTGGTTCGTGCCTTTCATTTAGCTCATCCTGGTCGGCCTGGGGGCTCTGGTGAGGGTTCGGTGACCCCTCCTCAAGGGGGGGTACTGTTGTGAATTCTGTTGTCGGGCTCCCTCCTGTGGTCATGAATGGTACTTCGGCTGGTTCTGTCCATGGACTTCCTCTGGTGGGTGTTTCTGAGTTTCCTTCCTCAGGTGACAAGGTTAATTCGTTAGCTGGCTGCTCTATTTAACTCCACTTAGATCTTTGCTCCAGGCCACCTGTCAATGTTCCAGTATTGGTCTAGTTCACTCCTGGATCATTCTTGTGACCTGTCTTCCCAGCAGAAGCTAAGTTCCAGCTTGTATTTCTTTGGTTTACTATTTTTCTGTCCACCTTGCTATTTTATTGTTGTCTTGCTTGCTGGAAGCTCTGGGACGCAGAGGGAGCGCCTCCGCACCGTGAGTCGGTGCAGAGGGTCTTTTTGCGCCCTCTGCGTGGTCTTTTTGTAGGTTTTTGTGCTGACCGCAAAGTAACCTTTCCTATCCTCGGTCTGTTCAGTTAGTCGGGCCTCACTTTGCTAAATCTATTTCATCTCTGTGTTTGTATTTTCATCTTTACTCACAGTCATTATATGTGGGGGGCTGCCTTTTCCTTTGGGGAATTTCTCTGAGGCAAGGTAGGCTTTATTTTTCTATCTTCAGGGCTAGCTAGTTCCTTAGGCTGTGCCGAGTTGCATAGGGAGCGTTAGGTGCAATCCACGGCTATTTCTAGTGTGTTTGATAGGATTAGGGATTGCGGTCAGCAGAGTTCCCACGTCCCAGAGCTCGTCCTTTATTATCAGTAACTATCAGGTCATTCCGTGTGCTCTTAACCACCAGGTCCATTATTGTCCTAACCACCAGGTCATAACACCCAATACAATGCTGCACAAATGCTGATTATGGCCCCATAAGATGCTCCAGAGATATTTGCCCCCATATAATGCTGCACAAATGTTGATTATGGCCCCATAAGATGCTCCATAGAGATATTTACCCCATATAGTGCTGCACAAATGTTGATTATGACCCCATAAGATGCTCCATAAAGATATTTGCCCCATAAAATGCTGCACAAACATTGATTATGGCCCCATAAGATGCTCCATAAAGATATTTGCCCCATATAGTGCTGCACAAATGTTGATTATGGCCCCATAAGATGCTCCATAAAGATATTTGCCCCATATAGTGCTGCACAAACGTTGATTATGGCTCCATAAGATCCTCCAGAGATATTTGCCCCATATAATGCTGCAACAACGTTGAATATGGCCCCATAAGATGCTCCATACAGATATTTACCCCATATGCTGTTGCAGCGATTAAGACAAGAAAATCACATACTCCCCTCTCGTCGCTCAGGCCCCCGACACTTGCAATACTTACCGGTCCTCGTTCCGGTGCACGCTGTGTCTTCCGCGTCCTCTGCACTAACCTTCAGTCAGAGGATGCGGACTAACCACCTCATTGCGCCCTCTGACCTGAGCATCACTGCAGAGGATGCGGAAGATGGAGCGGCGCTGGAACGTGGGACAGGGGACTATCGCACAGTGCTCCCCCTCCCCATTATACTCACCTGCTCCCGGCATGGTCCCTGCATCTCTGGTCTCCGGGCGCTGACAGCTTCTTCCTGTATTGAGCGGTCACCGTTACCGCTCATTACAGTAATGAATATGCGGCTCTACCTCTATGGGAGTGGAGTCAGGTCCAAATTCATTACTGTAATGAGCGATACCATGTGACCGCTTAACGGTGGAAGAAGCTGTCAGTGCCCGGAGATCAGAGATGCAGGGACCGCGCCAGGAGCAGGTGAGTATGTCACAGCCGCAGCTCCACCTCCCCCGCCGACCTCCTAGGAACAATGACTCGAGTATAAGCCGAGAGGGGCACTTTCAGCCTAAAAAAATGGGCTGAAAAGGTAAGGTAAGGGGGCCCATTTCTACCTACAAAGTAGATGGAATTGTGCATTATGATGCGTTATTGGACTTCAAAGGGCCCATATATCATTCTTGCACAGGCGCCCTCTTGAATCTGTGTCTGCCACTGTGATACACAAACATCTGAATTTGGCCTAACCATGATCTCATCATGTCAAGAGCAAAACATGGAACTATGGTTGTACTATTGTATTGCACACGTGTTGGACACAACATTTCAGAATCTCATGTTGATTTGATATAATTTTAGAACTTTTCATTGTGTCCTGATCTTGGAACTATTTTCACATGAATATTTAGTCAGCTAGTTCTGCTATGTAGTAATAATGGGCATAGAGAGAAACCTGTGGTTAATGCTGTGTCATCCACACATTCAGGGATTATAGCTCATAGGCCGGGGTCACACGTGCGAGAAATTCGCATGAGTCTCGCGTCTCAATACCCGACACTGCCACCAGTACTCTGAAGGCAGAGAAATACATGCAGCTGCACGCTCCTGTTCCGAGTGCCAAGTATAGAGACGCGAGAATCGTGAGAGTTTTTTGCACGTGTGACCCCGGCCATATAATATGCAAATTGCCTCTTCTGAGAAAAAGAGGACTTAAACTCTATAGCACCACCTGTTGGAAGTAGCGATCCTACAAGTCACAATCAACCCTTTAACGAGTCGTGCAATATGACTTAGGATAAAAGCCAAATCAGTATCTCAATTCGCAGACATGGTGTTTCGGGCTGTTGGCCCTCATCAGTGTGAAGCATGAGAACTAATTTGGCTAGGTGAGAGGCTCTGGACTGGGGTCTAAGGGGTATCGTTTCTCGTTATGGAGAGTGACATACCATCTCTGGCTTCTCAAGGTAAGGAGGCTTATTCGCTGTGCAATGCTCCTCTGGGAAATATAATATGCAAATTGCCTCTTCTGAGAAAAAGAGGACTTAAACTCTATAGCGCCACCTGTTGACCGTTGACACAAAACACCGTATCTGCAAATTGAGATACTGATTTGGCTTTTATCCTAAGTCATATTGCACTACTCGTTAAAGGGTTGATTGTGACTTGTAGGATCGCTACTTCCAACAGGTGGCGCTATAGAGTTTAAGTCCTCTTTTTCTCAGAAGAGGCAATTTGCATATTATATTTCCCAGAGGAGCATTGCATGGCAAATAAGCCTCCTTACCTTGACAAGCCAGAGATGGTATGTCACTCTCCATAAGGAGAAACGATACTCCTTAGACCCCGGCCATATAGTGAGAGTTGTTTCAGTAGTCTCCATTCAGTAATGATATACAAGTCATGTAGCTCTGAAAGAGTTTTAATGCAGTTAGTATAAGGATACCCGTACATTGGAGAATTCTATATGTGAAGCAACCTTATTACTGCTCTGGGAAAAGCCCTACGGGGCCGACTCATCCTGTGGTATTAGCTGATGGTTTTTTGTGGCAACTTAATCAAAATGAAGCATAGAGTTCATGAATTTTGTGCAAAATAAAAAATGCTCTTTATTTATTTTTTTTCAACATAATCTGCCTAAATGTTGCAAAAAATGGGCCAAAATTTCAGATGTACATAAAAAATACTCCAGGAGGAACGAGTATGTTTTTGACAAATTTTGTGACTTTTCGCAAATGATGAATCAGGTGAAAACATCTATAAATCCGTAAATTCGGCCCACAGTGGCAAACTAACAAAAAAAAACCACAAGCACAAAAAGTTACTTTAAAACTTATGCAAATGGATAGATGAATATGGCGCAAAGAAAAGGCAAAAAAAAACCAATAAAAATTGGCAGAAAACAAACGCAAATGCAATAACGAATCGGACATTTATTTTTGTCTTCAACGTGTTTTGCGACCTTTTAGTGCAAAAAGTCACATTTTGCTAAAATTATTTCAAATTTGCACCAAAATTTCACTTGCACATGAAAAAAACTCCTGGGATTGGAGGAAGGGGTTAGCACAGGAGTACATTTGAGACAAATTTTGCAACATTTTGAAAAGCCGGAAATGATGAATCAGGTGAAAACATGATGAAACCCTAAAATTTGCCCATGGCGGCAATAAAAACAATGCCCCATGCGAACACATAAAAAATACACTAAAAGAAAAGAAAGAAAAGGCATAAATAGAAAGATGAAAATTGTGCAATAAAAAAACGTAAAACATTAAAAACTCGTCAAGAAACAATTGCAAATACAATTATGAATTGGACACAAACTTATTTTTTTATATTTCTACCCATCATTAGCAATTTTGCTCTGAAACTTTAATTTAATATGAAGATCTTTTCTTTTTGTCTCTTTCCTGGATTCAGTCCTACGCACAAAATGTGAACATTGCTAAGATCAAAACCTGCTGTAGGCATAAAACTAACTAGAGAAAGACTCAAAGAATAATTGAAACAAATTCTAAGCTAATAATTTGTTTCCATTATGATATTAAGTGCCTAATTAAAATCTGTAATATGCCTCATCATCAGTGCGCTGAGATAATGTATGGAGAACACACACCACTAACTCTGCCTTTATTTCACAATTATATTCATTTTATATTTATAATAAGTGGAACAAGATTTGCAAATTAAATCTTTTAAGCATCATTATTATTTGTGTGGTGAGATCTATAAACAGCTTTACTGTATGTAACAGAAATGTGCTGCTATTAGCCTGTTTATGTCCTATAAACAGATGTGTAATACTGTGTATGAATGCAAACTATTGGATAACTCCTTGTGACCATCAGAGGAGAACCCAAAATGCTGCCCACTCAGTGTGTTGCTTCTAAATTCAGCACAGAAGAAGCACTTAAAAGCTCTATACAGCTTTTGATAAGGGTTAATTTATACTGCCTGATTATTTGGAATGAATGTTCCCTGGAATGCTCATCTAATAATTAGCAAGTGTAAACAGGATGCAAAATGCTGATTTATGGGGTGAAATGATTTTAAGGTTACTTAAAAATCATTTCTTTCGGCAGCACATTGTTCTAGGTAAACAGGACATGTGATGATTTAATGTTATCACACTGCTTGAGATGGGACGCTGGAGGCTGGAGAGCAGATGTTTGAAGACAGCAAAGAAGGTAAGTTCTCCTTTTGGAGGCAAAAACAATTTACTTTTCAGTGTTGAGAGGGAAAAGCAAGGGAGGAAGCAAAGTGGAGAAGGGATTTCTATGGGAGGGGGCAGTGCGGAGAGGGGACAGCATAGGAAGGAGCAAAGTGGTGATGAGGGATCTGTGGCGCCCCTGAGGGTCCAGTAGCCACAGAGGTACTGCACCTCAGCCAGAAGTGTGGTACTCCGCTCTCAGGTAAGGAGGGGGCACTACCCAAGACTTACACTAGCATCCAACACTACACCACTCCAGGCCATGGGATCTGGGTGGACCCTATTGAGGGAGGGCCCCATCTCTGGCTGGATGAGGGAGAAGGTAGAGGGTGTGGGTAGAGAGTGACAGTTAAAGGGAGGAGTTAGTTAGTAAGTGAGGAATTGGTGAGGAGGAGTGTAGGAGAGCAGATGTGGAGAGAGAAGCTCCTGAGAGAAGGAAGGGGTCCTAGAGGCCATGGAAGTAAGGAATCCACCCTGGGCATCCAAATCCACGTTGACTATAGTCGGGTGGAAGGACCAGGTCGCAGTAGGGGAACCAGCCCCCAGACTAGTGGATGAACCACAAGGCTCAGCTTGCAAGCCGGAGGCTGTGGTAACTGTATGTGCTACAACCACATCCACACAGATTCACTGAAAAGGCAGCCACATAGGATCAATGGGGACCAGGAGGACTTCGCCTAACAGGATCTGAGGCTACTTGCTTTGGGACACTGTGTGTGAGGTGCAGGGCAGGAGGGTGAGAATCAGCTCAGAGAGATGGCCAGGGAAGGAATAGGAGAAAGGGAGTCTCGGGAAAGTGAGCCCCAAATTACCTGAGAGCTGGCTGGACCACAGACCTGGAGGACACAGCATCCGGCTGGGGACTACATCTAAGAACTGGGAGTAAAGTGTAGAAACTGCACCCTGCTGTGTCCTCAGAATTATTTCCTGCGTCACCTGGTCTGCACCACAACATTCATCATTATTGACTTTAACTCTTTAACTGCCCTGGGGCCTAGCTCTACCATGGAGAGCTGTAACATCTTTGCTGCATCATCAACTGTCCAAGTGGACCTGAACCGCAGCATCGGCCATTTCCCTATTGCTGAACACCACGAGTGGCATCACAAACAAATCCCCTATAAACTTTATTTTCCCCTTCAATTCAATTTCATTGGATGCCCAGGGCCATGGACCTGGTCACTGCTGCCTCGACAACTACCCCCTGTAGAATTGCCAGACCCGGCCCAAGTTCCCCAGGGCCCTAGAAGGCGCTCCAGAACAGTGTTAGGTTAGGTTCACATTGCGTTAGGGCAATCCATTAAGCGCATAGCGCTAGCGGATCGTGCTAACGCAATGTTTATTTTGGGTCCGCATTCGCCGTCCCCGCTAGCGCAGATCCCCGATCTGCGCTAGCGAGGAACGGACCTCGGACGCACCTCGGATGCTGCAAGCAGAGTCCAAGGTCCGTCACAAAAGAACGGCACATCGCTAGCGTGTGCCGAAAATGGCATGCGCTAGCGATGCGCTACAGGCACAAATCACATTGCTGTCAATGGGTGCGCTAACGGACCCGTTGCACGGCGTTAATTGCGACATTTTCGCCGTGCAACGCTGTCCGTTAGCGTTAACCCATTAACGCAATGTGAACCTAGCCTTAGGGAAACAGTGTTGAATTGAGTAATGGTGGAGGGGATTGCAATGTGAAGATGGGACATTGTGGGAGAATTGAAGTGCGGAGAGGGGACAGCATCATGGGGGTCTGAGTGGTGAAGGGATAGCATGGGGGAGCTTTAGTCATAAGGGAGGATGGTGAGATGGTTGTAGCTCATAAGGGAAATTTGTGTGTTGTCTCTAGTTTATAAGGAATGGTGGTGTGGCAGTTACAATTAATGAGGGGCGAATTTGTGACATGTATTGTTCATCAGTGGAGTTGTTAGGATGGTTACAGTTATTTAGGGGGATGGTGTAATGGGTTTTAATTCATAAGAGGGTATGGTGTGGTATTTATAGTTCAGAAGGGAGGATGGTGGCCTTATCACAAAAAGGTGTCACAGTTATAGTTCTTAAAAGAGGATTTGTGTTGAAGTCATAATTAAGAAGGGAAGGTGTGAAGGCATTTTTTTTATATGAGAGGACAGTGTGGAGGCAATGTACTACAAGATGGACTGTGTGAGGGTCATTTTTGTGAAGGGAGAAGAGTGAGGGGCAATAATTTCTTGAGAGGCACAGCATAGGGCTTATTTAGTGAACAGTATGGGCAGACATTTTTTTTCAAGGGGCACTTTGATACAGGGATTTTTAAGGGCAATGTGTCAGGATGGGCTGCAGAAGATTGGAGAAGAGGGAAGTGATGAGTTGTGGCTGTGAAAAACCACCCTGCCTTCTGGACCAGAGGAAGAAGAAAAGGATGAGAACAACTCCACAATTAGAGAAGATGTCACCCCGCGTCGGACTGGAGTACCTTGGGCCCACAAGAGAAAATCATTCTTGGGGCCCACTATGTAGCTACATAGAAATAAATACAAGACCACCAATTGTGCGGTAAAACACGCTAATATCAGGGTATAATATTATGTAGCAGGGGTTGGGGTAGCCCCCTCATGGAATATAATGTAGCCCCCTCTTAGAATATAATGAAGCCCCCTCATACAATATAATGTAGCCTCCCTCATAGAATATAATGCAGCCCCCCTCATAAAATAATGTAGCCCCCTCAAAGAATATAATGCAGCCCCCTCTCACAGAATATAATGCAGCTCACCTCAAAGAATATAATGCAGCACCCAACAAAATATAATGTAACCACCTCATAAGGTATAATGCAGTCCCTACCACAGAATGTAATGTAGCACCCTCATAGGGTATAATGCAGCCCCCATAGAGTATACTGTAGCCCCCTCATAGGGCATAATGCTGCCCCACTCATTTCGTATGATGTAGTCACCCAGAATATAATATAGTCCCCTGAGAATAATGCAACCCACACCACAGAATATAATGTAGCCCCCATAGAGTATACTTCAGCCCCCTCATATAGTATGATGTAGCCCCCCAGAATATAATGTAGTCCCCTGAGAGAATAATGCAGTCCCCCCACAGAATATAATGTAGCCCCCTCATAAAGTATAATGCAGCCACCCCCATTGGATATAATGCAGCCCCTCTCCACTTCCATCATTGTTCTCCCCCTCCACCCCCATAATTGCCCATTCCACCACCACCATTGTCTTTTCCACCACTTCCATCATTGTCCTTTACATCACAACCATCATTGCTTTCTCCCCCTCCACCCCATCATTGCCCATTTCAACACCTCCATCATTGCCTCCCCCACCACCATCATTGCCCTTTCTACCACAACCATCAATGCCCATTTCACCACCTCCATCATTGCCTCCTTCCCCGCCACCCCATCATCCTTCCCCACCATCCCATCATTGCCATTCTCCAATACACACATCTCCAATACACACACACAGCACCGCACCACTCTCTCACACACACACACATACACACAAAACACCGCACCACATACACACACCACTGCACCACTCTCTCACACACACACAAAGCACCGCACCACATATGCACACGCACGTAGGCAGACACACAGCATGACTCACCTCTCGCAGCACATCCCAGCAGCCTCTTCCTCGCTGGCAGCTTTTTGTCTGAAACAGCCGCGCTCTGAATGATGATGTTATCCAGCAGTGCTGTCTCAGACAGGAAGCACTGGGCAGGAAGCAGGATGTCGGGATGTGCTGCGAGAGGTAAGTTGTGCTATGTGTCTGTCTGCAGGCTTGTGTGTATGTGGTGCAGTGCAGTGCTTTTTGTGTGAGTGTGAGAGAGTGGTGCGGTGGTGGTGGGGCTTTACATATGGGTAGTGTTAGCTGCAGCCTGCAGCTAATGCTGCCCGCTATTAAAGTGAAATGTATTCACTCCTCTCCACACCCATGGGGGCATGGAAAAGTGTGAATATTCATTTCTCTTTAGCAGCGGGTACAGATATGGTTTCCTGTCACCCGCTGCTGCTCCACTGGCACAGGGCGGGCCCCCTTGATTCAGGGGACCCCTGGCCACTGGCTTGGGGCTCCTAGAGCAGTGAGGGCCTTAGGCAGCTGCTGACCAATATGCCAGCAGGTGTCAGTGCCTGGGCCCACCGGTGAATCCTTTGGTGGGCCAGTACGACCCTGATATCACCTATATGGTTGCTGGACCTAAAGGTACATTTCACTTGCCAATCACAGCAGGTAAATGACTACCATTTGACTATATTATAGTGAATGCCCTTTATTGAAACATTTCTGTAGAGATGTACCCCTGTTTATAAGTTTATTTTATAGGTAAACAATGGACTTAGATTTATAAGTATCTTCTGTGTAGATCAAAATGTCAGTTACCAAAGGAAAGATCTGGAACTTAAAGGGGTTTTGCCACAAGCAAATTTTTTAATTAATAGATCTTGGAATAAAAATAAATTCCATGATTGGATGTGTTAAAAAAAATGAAAACAAGAGGAGAGAGAAATGATCCTGCTTGAGGTGGAGGAGGCTAAAACTTTTTGATCGTCCTCACTGGTATGCCAAGTGTTTGCTATGCATATTTTTTGAAGAACATTATACATTTTTAAGTTTTCCAATAAAGCTTCACAAAGTTTTAGCCGCCTCCGCCTCAAGCTGGCTCATTTCTCCTCTTGTTTTCATTTGGCGTGGGTGTTCACCCCGATCCGTGCTGGGTGTTGGCAGGTTTGGGGATTTCATCGCAGACCGAAAAGCTGACAATCTTTTTTTTTTTTAATTGTTTAAAAAAATGTTCCTGTACTAATTTTAATCAATATGGGATCACAGCTGATTTTTTGTGAGACAAAACATTTCCCTGACTGTTTCTAAGCAATGTTTTACCTCAAAGAAAGAATCAGCTGTGATCCTGTGCTGCAATGTCTGTATACCGCCCAGGAGATGTGGCATGATCATTCCATGTCCATGTACGGTCATATGCATGCTTAACATGTCACTCTCCGAAAGGAGAAACATTACCAATTGGATACCTATACAGTCAGACATAGTCATTACACTACATAGCAGGGGTACATTTATAAGATTATCTCTGCACAGGAACATTTAAAAAAAAATACAATTGTGGAATGTATTATTATTCAAAGATATATATATATACATATATATATATATATATATATATATATACTATATATTGATGGGAGATGGGAGGGTCTGGCTTGCCATATACCTCACCTCTGAGTGGGGGTGCTTACTGTACCTCTTTTCCCTGCAAGAGTTTGAAGACCTGCAGTGATGTCATGATCATGTGACCAGTGCATGTGATGTTACCTCACTTATGAGTGTGGTTACAGGCTACCTAAAGGAGGTGTGTTTGGCACATGGGAGTAAGTGTTTGGGGGTCTGCCAGTGTGGACAGACTTCCATGTATCCAGGCTGGACATTACACAGTGGTCTGTGTCTTGAGTGGGAGAAGCCTTTCTGTGTCCATGGCTCCAGATAGAGCCTGAGTGCTGGACATTGCACAGCCGGTGTACCTACAGGCCTGAGAGAGCAGAGCTCTGATATGGACATTTATACTGTGTCGGCCTGATGTAAAGTCTGTTTGCCTTTGGTTCTTGTTTCTTTGGTTTATGAAGCAAATAAACCAACATGGACGTTGAAGAGAATGTGCCTCCTGTTTCTTCCTACGTGAGTGAGTACAATCCTTACAATATATATATATATATATATATATATATATATATATATATATATATACACAGCGGGAGAAATTAATATTGAACACCTCATCAATAACTTAATATATGAATTTGTGGACATCTGTGGTTTGATTTCTTTGCCAAAAAACATGGCAAGAATTTCAGTCTCTCGGTGTACAAAACTGATAGAGACATACCCCATCGACTTGCAGCTGTAATCGCAGCAAAAGCTGGCGCAACAAAGTATTAAGTTAAAGGGGCTGAATAATATTGCTCTCCCCACTTTTCAGTTTTTGAATTTCCACAAAAATTTAAAATAACCAATAAATTTTGTTCAATTTCACAATTGTGTTCCATTTGTTGTTGATTCTTCACCAAAAATTTACATTTAGTATCTTTATGTTTGAAGCATGATATCTGGGAAAAGGTTGAAAAGTTCCAAGGGGCTGAATACTTTCACAAGGCACTTTATCTATCCTTTTATAGCTAACAAATGTTCTTCAATTCAGCATTCACAGGTAAAGGGGAAGAATAGTGATGAGACCAACTCACATTATTTGATTATGTAATCTATTTGCTTAGCTTTTCTCCTTTGTTTTGCAAGTCAACAAACTGGCTAGCCCAGACAATGTATAATCAACATATCAGCAAACATCATTGCTGAATGACCCTGTATCACTAGTCATCCAGGATAACAGCACAATATGTTACATCAAATGTCAACTTACAAGTCAATATTACAGGCTTGTACAACCAAAAGTCTTTGCTTTCTTGACCAGCAAGAAAGAAACACATACATTCAAAAGTCATCATATAGATAACAGTCTATTCCTCCTGTCTTGCTGAAAATAGATGTCTGGTAAATTAAGATAAAATGCTGTGTCATCACAATATGACTCAACTCTTTTTACACCAGATGTCTTTGTTCTCAATAAAGTACGACATAGTGATCATGGGAGATTTTAACTATCCAGATATTTGCTGGGAATCTCTCTCAGGCAAAAATAATGGGTCCAGAAAATTCTTATCTTCTCTTACTGACAACTTTATATTTTAAAAGGCAGAAGAGAAAACAAGAAGGTTTACCATCTTTGACCTAATTCTTAACAACAGGGAGGAGATGCTTGAGGAAGCAAAGGTGGCTGGGAATTTAGGAGGCAGCGATCATGTTATCCACAAATTTTGGATTACAAGGAGAAGAAGACCTGCAAGAACTCAAACTTTAACATTGAGCTTCAGAGAGTCAGATTTTAATGAACTCAGAAAGAGGGTAGGAAAGTGGCTGGATGTTCTAACCCAGTGGTCCCCAACTCCAGGCCTCGAGGGCCGCCAACAGTGCAGGTTTTCAGGATTTCCTTAGTATTGCACATGGGTTGGAATCATCACCTGTGCAGATGATCACATTACCACCGATGCAATACTAAAGAAATCCTGAAAACCTGCACTGTTGGCGGCCCTCGAGGCCTGGAGTTGGGGACCCCTGTTCTAACCAACAGAAATGTCCAAGAAAGATGGAAGAGTTTGCTAAACAAAATTCTCACTGCAGTCAGTAACAATCCGGAAAAGAAGGAAGATTTAGAAGCATTTAAAGAGACTAGGATGAATGAACTCATAACTTAAACACTTGCTAAAAAGGAAAAAAGAAATATATATCAAATAGAAAGACAGGGGTAAATCTAAAGAAAAATATAATGCTGCCTGCAGGGAATGCAAGGCAAGCGCTAAAAGAGCTAAACCCAGTAATGAAATGAGACTTGCAATGGAGACCAGAAGTAATAAAAAAGGATTTTGGGGTGTGTCAAATCAAAAGAAAGATGCTATAGGATTTTTACAGGATTTTTATGGGATGAAAAGGGTGAAGGCCAATGTTTTAAAATGCTTTCTTGTATCTGTGTTCTCTAAGAAAGCAAATGTAACATCAACTTATCTTCCCTGTGCTATCAAAGGAATAAAAGAATCCACAATATCTTTAAACAGAGTAATGATGAGGGAATGCTTAGCTAATCTAAATTAATTTAAACTCCTGGTCCAGATTAATTAGATCCTAGGATACTGAAAGAGATAGCTGAGGAAATTGCAGGACCACTAGCCAAAATCTTTGAAAATTCCAGGAGAGCAGGAGAAGTCCTAGAAGATTGGAGAAGGGTAAATGTTGTCCCTATCTTCAAAAAATGAAAAAAGATGGAGCCAGGAAATTACAAGCCAGTGAAGCTTATTTCTATACCAGGAAAGATCTTTGAACAAATTATTAAACAGCATGTATGTATCTACTTGGATAACAATACAATAATTAACCAGAGCCAGCATGAGTTTGTAGCAAACAAGTCATGCCAGACTAATCTAATTTCCTTCTATGATGGAATCACTGACTAGGTGAATCAGGGAAAGCCAGTATATATAGTACATCTTGACTTCAGTAAAGCGTATCTCATATCCTTATTAAAAAAAAAATAACCAAGTATGGGATTCTCCCGTCAAAGGCAAGGTCCAAGGTCAGGCAGCAAAAGATAAGAAGCACTGGAAAACAAGGAAATACATTTATATAGTTTATACAATGTGATTTTCTGGATTTTATTTTTGTTATTCTATCTCTCAATGTTAAAATTACCCTACCCTTAAAATTATAGACTGTCCATGTCTTTGTCAGTGGGAAAACTTACAAAATCAGCAAGGGATCAAATACTTATTTCCCCCACTCTATATACAGATTATGATTTTTATTTATACATTTTTTAAGTATGTGGGTTATCTGCGTTGTGTCTTACTTGCTTGGTTTTGTATGCCAATTATATATTTACATTTCCATATATGACTTTAGTGTGACCATTTGTGTCCCAATCTTGCAGCAGGATTCTTTTTTATGTTTTTTTTTAGAAAAATGTAAACATTAATTATTATATGAACAGAAAAGGGCCCTACATAATAAGCACGGAGGACAGTGATACAACAAAAAACCTATGTAGAAAGGAGAAAGTCCTCCAAACACAAATTATATAAAGCATAAATAATTTAATTAGAACAACCAATTAAAAGATTTAAAGAAATTGGAGATGTAAACAGACATACAGAAAATGAAATCAAGCAAACACTGGGCAAATGGGTAAGTTATATCCGAGATTATGCAATGAGTACTGTATATCACCTTGCAGAATAGACTCTAGTTCACATGTGAGCAAATTCATGAGATAGTAAGACGTAACATTCTAGTGAATAAGGTGCAAATAATTAAGGTACAAAGATGGATATAAATAAATAAATAGACTAGGATTTCTCTCTGGTAACTCCTAATGAAGTTTACAATGAATGCATGATAAATTGAGTGGCATAGATTAGATAATTCATAGGAGAATCCAGAGTCATAATGATACATACCATAGCTCAAAGTCAAAGTAGATAAGTAATATCACATATAGACATATAAATAAGTCCAAGCCAGGAAAAATATAAATATCCAGGGTCCAGAGAGTTCCAGTGTAACCCCTTGACGCATGTTTCGATGATTTTCTTCCTCAGAAGGGGTGCATAAGGAACAGACTGGGAAGACCACCTATTTATACCCAAACACATGTAGAATCAAGTTAACAGTATGGAATAAGAAACTAGCTTGTCAAATATGACATCCATGTCCCCTTTTTATATTGCTAAATGGGTTCCACCTGGTAATAAAATAAGAAACCCTATGACTCCTATTCCACAGTTTGTTGTCTTTTCAATGAATCTAAATTTAATTTTTAGGACCGGGAAATTCTAATATCTCTTTCATGTACCTAATAAAAAGTCTGGGTAACTTTTTTCAATGATTGCAAGTTGCAAGCTGTAACCAGATACAATTTTTTATAGACAATGTCTGGGCTAGACAAATATCCATGGAAATGGTGATTTATTGTGTCTGAAATGTGTGTGAGAAGGTGTATGGAACCATACAGTAGAGGCAATTCCATTTATTGTTTTTTTTTTTCCTATTGTTCCTCTGTACCAAAAGATAGGCTTTGGCATTAAATAACATCTTTTTGATTGTTGTTGTCTCTTTATTTCATTTTTTTAGCAGTTTACATATAGTCTCAGAAAACACACCATGGGTTAAGCTATTGCAAATTAAAGGGGTGATATATTTATTTTTTACAATATACCTGTTACAGGAGTGGTGAAACCATTGTGCCGTGTTCCGAGGAGAGCCTGACTGAGGCATGGCTAGGTGAGCACCTGACTTTTTACTAGAGCCCCTGATGGTGGGGTTAGGCTTGGCTCCCAATGAACACCAGGTGCTACACCAGGACAGACCTCGGATTTACAGCTGTTGACCTCCCAGGGGACTGACAGCTGAAACGGCCCAAAGGGAAAAAAACAGCTGAAGCAGGCAGGTGCCAACTGGTGCTGGCGGGATTGGCTGATATACAGACTGGCAGAGCTGGTGCAGGTGGGTCTGGCTGATACACAGGTTGGCACATCAAGTACAGGTGGATCTCGCTGATATACACACTGGCACTGCTGGTGCAGATGGGTCCGGCTGATAGGATGTCACAGCAAGTACAGGCCGGTGCGGCTGATGTGCAGTCTGGCACTGGAGATGCGGGCAGATCCGGCTGATGTACAGACTGGCACGGCAGGTGGTGGATCTAGCTGTAATACAGACTGGCAAGGCAAGTACTGGCAAGAAGGTTGGGGATGGAGAGACAGTAGCAAAAACTAGGAGACTGGTACCTGAGAACTAGCAAGCATGTTTAGGAACAGACTAACAATGTTGCACAGGCATCTCCATGCAGATGCGGGTGTCTTAAATAATAAGTGTCTCCCAGTCATTGTGTTACACCCGGTTCTGGCCCTGCACCCGGGTCTGGCGCTGCCACCAGTTATGGTCCCTCACCTGCTCCTGCTCTCGAGGCTGCCCCTGTACCTTTGTGAGGTCCCTGTCGGGATCCTCGCTCTCTGTCTGTTCCTTGGCATCCTGCTGCTGCTTCTCTCTCCCCCATTTCCTGGCACACTGCCAGCAGGCCTCCAGGGAGATTGCTTAGGACATGTGGGCGCTTACCTCCAGTCTATTAAAGGGACAGCACACATTTTTTGAAAATTACAATTAACCAATGGTAGCGCACTGATTACTACTTCTGGCCCTTCCATCATAGGGAGGGTGCCGGAGCAACGAGTATCTACTCTTGCTATTTCCGGTTCTGTTCCTGTTCTGTGTGTGTTGTTTTAGCATTCCGATTTGCACTCTGCTTATACTGTTTGTTTCCGCAGAATATCAGTGACCAGTGGTTTGGCTATCCTAAGATGACACTTGTACCTTTATACTCAAGTGCCATCCCGTGTCACCACTCATCCGGTGCTGGAGCCAGCTTCCTCCCATCTACTTGGAATCTGACTTCCCTCGCCAGAGCCAGCTTCATATCTCATACCCGGTGTCCGTCAGCCAGCTCTACCATATCTGTTATGAACTTCATCATTTGTGCCTCCGCTTTCATTCATTACACATTGGTGGTGCATTTCCTCTTTAAAAAGAAGTGAGCAGGCGTGCCCTAAGCATAGTGCCCGAAGATCTGTGCTACTGGCGCGCACCCTGAACAGCAGCAGACAAGGAAGGAGGAGGAAGAGCTGGACGTGAGCCACGGCGGTGAGTCGGCATACCTGCCAGGGGAGAGGGGCAGTGTGCAGGGACACCGGCATGCCATTGCCTAAACTGTTATGGACCTGGTGGTTAAGAGCACCCGGAACGACCTGATGGTTAAACTCACACAGGACAAGCTCTGGGAAGTGGGAACTCTGCTGACCGCAACCCCTAATCCTGTCACACAACTAGAAATAGCCGTGGAGCGTACCTAACACGACCTAGACGCCTCTTCGCAGCCTAAGAGCTAACTAGCCCTAGAGATAGAAAATAAACCCTACCTTGCCTCAGAGAAATTCCCCAAAGGAAAAGGCAGCCCCCCACATATATTGACTGTGAGTTAAGATGAAAGTCACAAACACAGAGATGAAACAGGTTTCAGCAAAGGGAGGCCAGACTTACTAAACAGACTGAGGATAGAAAAGGTATCTTTGCGGTCAGCACAAAAAACTACAAAAAACCACGCAGAGTGTGCAAAAAGACCTCCGCACCGACTCACGGTGCGGAGGTGCCACTCTGCATCCCAGAGCTTCCAGCTAGCAAGACAAAATCATGATAGCCAACTGGACAAGGAAACAATGAACAAATAATTAGCTAGCAGGGACTTAGCTTCTGCTGGAGTAGACAGGTCACCAGAAAGATCCAAGAGCGAACTGAACCAGTACAAGAACATTGACAGCTGGCATGGAGTAACGATCTGAGTGGAGTTAAATAGAACAGCCAGCCAAAGAATAAACTACGTTACCTGTGGAAGGAACCTCAGAAGCAGCAGCTCCACTCACAGCCACCAGAGGGAGTTCATGGACAGAACTCGCCGAAGTACCATTCATGACCACAGGAGGGAGTTCGAAAACAGAATTCACAACACTAAACACTAACAGGCAGGTAGCTGCTAACTACTGTATCTGCTTGTAGTTCCCATCTCTGATCTCTGACAGAGATCACAGACCACTTCTATTGTCAATTCAATGGCTTCTGCGGATTTCACATTGACAGATCAGGGGCTTTTCCGCTCTGCTCCGTTGATAGCGTGTGACTGCCGACATCATGCTGATTGACAGCTGACTTCCCACTGCCTAATTGCAGGGAGCCGGCTGTCATTCACCATGACTCTATTGATATGGAGCACCTGAATCACTGACAGAAGTGGTCAGTGACTTCTCTGAGCCGGTGCCTGGTCCAACAGACAGGCAGTTGCTTGTATTAAGAACTACCTGCCTGTTAGTTTTTAGGCCCATAGTAAAGAAAAAATCCTGGATAACATCTTTAACTTTTAATTATAATTCATGGATAAAAGGCAAAACAGATACTGACCTCCATTATATTATTTGCAAGATGCAAACACCATAATTTCTGTCCATATGGGCTCGGCGCTGGGTGGACCCTTAAGTATTAATTAGGCCCAGCGCTGAACCCCAAATGATATTATTATAGTTTTTTAAATTAAGTACCATAGTTGAAATTATTTTACCAGTTTCTTCAGTAGTGCATTGTAATTACTACAAAGTCCATGTAAACTCACGGCGTGTCCTACTATGTCATCATATATTACTCTATAGGAGTTAAAAAAAGGCCCCTGACTTTTAAATCCTACCAAAATCTACAAATGGTGCTGTGTACATGTAAATGTATCATGACTTACTGTAATCCTATGGACTGAGAGTAGCCTTAAGGTACCTTCACACTGAGCAACTTTAGAACGATAACGATAGCGATCCGTGACATTGCAGCGTCCTGGATAGCGATATCGTTGTGTTTGACACGCAGCAGTGATCAGGATCCTGCTGTAACATCGCTGGTCGGAGCTAGAAGGCCAGAACTTTATTTCGTTGCTGGATCACCTGCTGACATCGCTGAATCGGCGTGTGTGACGCCGATCCAGCGATGTGTTCACTTGTAACCAGGGTAAACATCAGGTTACTAAGCGCAGGGCCTCGCTTAGTAACCCGATATTTAACCTGGTTACCATTGTAAATGTAAAAAAAAAAAACACTACATACTTACATTCCGGTGTCTGGCGCGTCCCCTGGAGTCAGCTACCCTGCACTGTGTCAGCGCCGACCGGCCGTAAAGCAGAGCACAGCGGTGATGTCACCGCTCTGCTTTACGGCCGGCGCTGACACAGTGCAGGGAAGCTGATGCCGGGGGACGTGACAGACACCGGAATGTAAGTATGTTGTTTTTTGTTTTTTTTTACATTTACAATGGTAACCAGGGTAAACATCGGGTTACTAAGCGTGGCCCTGCGCTTAGTAACCCGATGTTTAACCTGGTTACCCGGGGACTTCGGCATTGTTGGTCGCTGGAGAGCTGTCTGTGTGACAGCTCTCCAGCGACCACACAACGACTAAACAGCGACGCTGCAGCGATCGGCATCATTGTCTATATCGCTGCAGCGTCGCTTAATGTGACGGTACCTTTAGTCTTTAAAGCTTTAATTACAAAAAGATATGAAGAGCAGTTTGTTTCTACAATCTTGTTTTCTTAAGCATTTATGCAAACTCCTTGAATCCTGAAAATAATTGAATAATTTCCTGTCCGCATTATAGATGTGCCACCCATTTATGACTATATAAATTATTCTTCAGTTACCTTCTGGGTGCTGTCAGATTTAGATTGGATTTGAATCTATTGCTTTCTGTCTTACTGAGGTTTGCTCTTCTGATATTTTATTGCCATATATTAAAATAGAAAGCACATCTAAGCAGGATTGCAGGACAGAAAGCCTGCACCAATATCTGGCACATGTGGCACCATGCAAAAAATTCAAATTTTTATATCCGATTCCCATGGACCAAGTTTTATGTTGTGTGTTTATGGCAGGGATATTAGACTATAAGCTATAGTATTTATGCATTTTTGTAATTGTCACTAAGGCATATATATTTATTATTGCCAAACAGATTTGTGAGATTATCATATTGGACCTGGAGTTCTTTTATTTCATCAAAATATTAGTGGTGTAATGATGTACATGTGTATAAACATACATTTCTTAATTTCTGAAAATTTATGCAGGCAACATTAGAAAAAATGTTTAACCTCTTCAAACGGTGGCCATTTTCCTTTTTTTTTTCTTTTTTTTCCTCCTCTTCTTCCAAGAGCCATAACATTTTTATTTTTCCATCCTCATAATCATATGCAGGCTTGATGTTTGCAGGGCAAGTTGTGCTTTTAAATGATACCATTCATTTTAACATTTAATGCACTGGAAAGTGGGAAAAAAATCCAAGTGCGTTGACATTGCAAAAAAAGTACAATTTCACAATAGTTTAGGGTGGGTTTTATTTACCAATTTCACTGTATGGTAAAATTGAATGGGCAATATGATTATCCAGGTCAGTATAAATATGTAGATAGCTAAAATGCACAGTTTTTTGTTTTCTTTTACTTAAGTGGTGAAAAAAACCCTGAAATTTGTAAATTTGCAACAACAACAAAAAAAACAATGTGTGTCACGCTCACGCCCTGTCTGATGGGCGAGAGCCAAGGGGATTTGTGGCCCCACTGTGCCACAAACCAGATTACCCTGGAAGGGGCGTGACTATGACAGCTGCCTTGGTCTTCACTGGATCCTCTGATGGTGAGGTCAGGCTTGTGCGGCAGGCAGCTGCCAGGTGCTACTCCAGGGTGGTGTCTGGCTGAGGCTGCTGAGTCCACTTGGGAATCAGGAACACCAGGATTGGTGCGGGCATCAGGCAGGACTAGCAGATGAGCACGGATGAGATTCAGATGAGGAAGCTGGCACGGCTGAGACACAGAGCTGGCAGAGACACAGGACTCGCAGGAACAACAGAGACACAGGGCTGGCAGGCACGGCAGAGACACAGGGCTGGCAGGCACGGCAGAGACATAGGGCTGGCAGGCACGGCAGAGACACAGGGCTGGCAGGCACGGCAGAGACACAGGGCTGGCAGGAACAGCAGAGACACAGGGCTGATTGGTGTGGTATATGAAGGAACAGGTAGGAACCTGTTCACACAGGAGGTGCAGGTAAGGAGACAAGCAGAGAGGAATGAAGTATGAAGGAACAGGTTGGCACCTGTTCACACAGGAGATGCAGGTACGGAAACAAGTAGGATGGAATGGAGTGTGAAGGAACAGGCTGAGACCTGTTCACACAGGAAGAGAACTGCAAGGCTGTGGATAGGAATGGTAGAGCAGCAACAGAAGCTAAGCAGAGCGGAACTGCAAGGACTGCAGAGATCCTAATGCACCACAAAGAAACTACAGTCAAAGTCCCAAACCATATAAAAAATATAAACCTTTATTAGATATATATAAAAGACACACAATATAACCATACAAATGGACAGGTATCCGAAATACAAGAAGGGGGGAAGAAGATGAGACCAACTATATCATAAATGCCCAAATACACGGACTACAAAGCACCCCCCACTACATCAACACAACAAGGAGTATGGTGGAAATCACACAGTATAAATGGGAATATGGGCAAAACATAAGAATGAAAATGGTCACAGCCCATGAAGGTCAGTAGTGAGCTTATATAAAGAAGTATATATCACCAATGCAGAAGAGAATTAGACTCAATGGACCATAACCAACCATATATCCACCAAAGTGTACAGATAAACTGCCACATAGGTTCCCCAGTGTTACCTGGTGTGTATCAGCAGTGGGGGATCCTGAGCCCTCCCCGACGCGCGTTTCGGAGCGCAACACGGCTCCTTCCTCAGGGGGTATGTAGGGAAAGTGTCCACAGCAATATATATGCGACAGCGCCGGATCTAATCATCGGCACATAGCGCACCAGCTGCGGACGCCGCCAACCATGACGCCGCTGCCATCCGGAGCCGGAAACACGCGGGGCCCCACGTGATCCGGCGTCACATGGCAGCGGACGTCAGTGAGGGCGAACCACAAACCGGCGCCTGCGCAGAGACAGACCGCGGACGCGGACGCCATGTACAGTAAGGGCAAACTTAAGGGCACAGAGCATAGACACACGATATGTTCACCACACAGTTAGTAAACGCAGCATTGCTACAAGAAATGACCATATATGCGCAGAATGCATAGCCAAAGCAATGGCAGCAGCGTGCATATAGGAGCACATTAAATAAGACAAAACAAATGAATAAACATAAAAATCATAAATGAGTACAAAAATAAGAATAAATACAAAAAACTAAGATAAATGCAAAAATTATAATATATAACTATATATAGAAAAATGGACATAGGAGTATATATCAAACATAATATAATACACAGACACCAGCACATAAAATCCCCTAATAAGGAGATACCGGTAACATATATAAATATATATAGAGAAATGAACATGGGAGTATATATTAAATACACAGACAACTACAGATAAAATCCCCTAATAAGGGGGTATCAGTGACATATACAGTGTATACGACATAAACAAACAATTGCAACACCCTATGGCAAATAATTCAACAATACATGTAATTATAGTTGTGACACAGTATAGAAAATATAAACGATGCTCCTATATAGACAAAAGTATTGATAGTAGACTCCAACGAAGGTTGATTGTCAGTAACAGATGAAGAACACATCGAATGGCGCTCCAGACATCCACAATATTCAGGAATCAATAGGATAAAAAGAACACCTACCTAAAGCAATAAAACCACAATTAAAAACAAGGCATAAATAACCAATCAGCTCAGCTATATAAACGGTGCATGGGATCACAGAAAGGGAGCAAACGAGATATGCTCATTCAATCCTTGTGGGTGGATTGTACCTAATGTCCAAATCCACTTGGACTCAAGCTGCGCTAGACGTTTAGAGAGATTACCTCCTCTTATATTAATAGGAAGCAAATCAATGCCTCTGACCCTCAATAGTTTGTCGTCACAGTTATGAAAATCCCGGAAGTGCCGCGGAATGGTTTTTAGGGTGGATGCTTCCACACAAGAGGCTGCCGCGATGATACCCAGTATGTGTTCCCGAATACGGACTTTGAGTTGCCGTGTGGTCAATCCAACATAGATCAAACCACACGGGCAGGTAGCATAGTAGATCACGTACCGGGAAACACAGGTGATTCGTTGTCTGATGGTAAACTCTTTGGAGCCATCAAAGTTAGAAAAAGAGGCACATTTATCAACATTAGGGCACGCGACACATCTACCACAAGGAACGCATCCACCCCCCACCCTTGCCACATCCAGGAATGTAGGCACAGCCTGCCCAACATAATGGCTGCTAGTCAGTTTATCCCGGAGGTTTCTCGCACGTCTGAAAGTAATTGCTGGGTTATCAGGGAGAAATTTAGCCAAAATAGGATCTGCCTTCAGAATTGGCCAGGCATTTTTGACCGCCGTACGCAATTTATCATGCTGAAGATTATAGGTAGTGATCAGTCTTGCTACATTACTCGTGTTGGATTTACTGAGGGCTCTACCATAGAGTAAAGCATTGCGGTTAGCATACTTGGCCCGGTGGTACGCCCTCTTGACACTACGACCACTATAGCCTCTAGATCGAAAACGTTGTTTCAACTCCTTCGCCCGAGCCTCAAAATCAGAGTCATTAGAATAAATCCGGCGGAGGCGGAGGAATTGACCAACTGGTATAGCCTGAACCATATGACGCGGATGGCAGGACGACGCGTGTAACACGGTGTTGGTAGCCGTTTGTTTACGGTAGATGTCTGTCTGGATAAGGCCAGATCCATCCCTATAAATAGTTACATCAAGAAAATCAATTTTCTCAGCGTCCCACACCGGGGTCAGACGAATGTTAAGATCGTTACTGTTCAATGAGGATACAAATTGCGCAAGGACGACGGCAGTGCCCTGCCAGACAAAGAAGATGTCGTCGATATACCGAGTCCAAAGAAGGACGCGGTCTATCGACCCCTGTTTGTCTGACAGGAAGAGATCCCTCTCCCACAGCCCCAGGAACAGATTAGCATAGGCAGGCGCAAAGGTCGCACCCATCGCTGTGCCCTGGAGCTGTAGGTACAAGGATCCCTTAAGCACAAAAAAATTGTGTGTGAGGGTGAACTCAAGAAGCTCCAGGATGAGGTCCCTCAAAGATGTAGTTAATGTAGACGTGCCAAGAAAAAAACGCACAGCACGCAGCCCATCACTATGGCGGATGTTGGTATAGAGGGACTCAACATCAACTGAGGCCAAAAGAGTATCACCCTCTAAGCACAGGCCGTCGACCTTGCGCAAAAGATCCCCCGTGTCTTTAAGAAAGGAGGGGAGGGTCAGCACGAGAGGTTGAAGATGGTAATCAATCCACTTATTTACTTGCTCCAGGAAATTCCCCCTCCCAGACACGATTGGTCGGCCGGGTGGTGACCTAATGTCCTTATGGACCTTGGGTAGGAGGTACAACGTAGCAATAGTAGGTTCCCTGACAGTGAGCGCTGAAGCCAAATCCTTGGTGACAATGCCGTTGTCCTGGGGCTGTGGGAAAGGGATCTCTTCCTGTCAGACAAACAGGGGTCGATAGACCGCGTCCTTCTTTGGACGCGGTATATCGACGACATCTTCTTTGTCTGGCAGGGCACCGCCGTCGTCCTTGCGCAATTTGTATCCTCATTGAACAATAACGATCTTAACATTCGTCTGACCCCGGTGTGGGATGCTGAGAAAATTGATTTTCTTGATGTAACTATTTATAGGGATGGATCTGGCCTTATCCAGACAGACATCTACCGTAAACAAACGGCTACCAACACCGTGTTACACGCGTCGTCCTGCCATCCACGTCATATGGTTCAGGCTATACCAGTTGGTCAATTCCTCCGCCTCCGCCGGATTTGTTCTAATGACTCTGATTTTGAGGCTCGGGCGGAGGAGTTGAAACAACGTTTTCGATCTAGAGGCTATAGTGGTTGTAGTGTCAAGAGGGTGTACCACCGGGCCAAGTATGCTAACCGCAATGCTTTACTCTATGGTAGAGCCCTCAGTAAATCCAACACGAGTAATGTAGCAAGACTTATCACTACCTATAATCTTCAGCATGATAAATTGCGTACGGCGGTCAAAAATGCCTGGCCAATTCTGAAGGCAGATCCTATTTTGGCTAAATTTCTCCCTGATAACCCAGCAATTACTTTCAGACGTGCGAGAAACCTCCGGGATAAACTGACTAGCAGCCATTATGTTGGGCAGGCTGTGCCTACATTCCTGGATGTGGCAAGGGTGGGGGGTGGATGCGTTCCTTGCGGTAGATGTGTCGCGTGCCCTAATGTTGATAAATGTGCCTCTTTTTCTAACTTTGATGGCTCCAAAGAGTTTACCATCAGACAACGAATCACCTGTGTTTCCCGGTACGTGATCTACTATGCTACCTGCCCGTGTGGTTTGATCTATGTTGGATTGACCACACGGCAACTCAAAGTCCGCATTCGGGAACACATACTGGGTATCATCGCGGCAGCCAATTGTGTGGACGCATCCACCCTAAAAACCATTCCGCGGCACTTCCGGGATTTTCATAACTGCGACGACAAACTATTGAGGGTCAGAGGCATTGATTTGCTTCCTATCAATATAAGAGGAGGTAACCTCTCTAAACGTCTAGCGCAGCTTGAGTCCAAGTGGATTTGGACATTAGGTACAATCCACCCACAAGGATTGAATGAGCATATCTCGTTTGCTCCCTTTCTGTGATCCCATGCACCGTTTATATAGCTGAGCTGATTGGTTATTTATGCCTTGTTTTTAATTGTGGTTTTATTGCTTTAGGTAGGTGTTCTTTTTATCCTATTGATTCCTGAATATTGTGGATGTCTGGAGCGCCATTCGATGTGTTCTTCATCTGTTACTGACAATCAACCTTCGTTGGAGTCTACTATCAATACTTTTGTCTATATAGGAGCATCGTTTATATTTTCTATACTGTGTCACAACTATAATTATATGTATTGTTGAATTATTTGCCATAGGGGTGTTGCAATTGTTTGTTTATGTCGTATACACTGTATATGTCAGTGATACCCCCTTATTAGGGGATTTTATGTGTAGTTGTCTGTGTATTTAATATATACTCCCATGTTCATTTCTCTATATATATTTATATATGTTACCGGTATCTCCTTATTAGGGGATTTTATGTGCTGGTGTCTGTGTATTATATTATGTTTGATATATACTCCTATGTCCATTTTTCTATATATAGTTATATATTATAATTTTTGCATTTATCTTAGTTTTTTGTATTTATTCTTATTTTTGTACTCATTTATGATTTTTATGTTTATTCATTTGTTTTGTCTTATTTAATGTGCTCCTATATGCGCGCTGCTGCCATTGCTTTGGCTATGCATTCTGCGCATATATGGTCATTTCTTGTAGCAATGCTGCGTTTACTAACTGTGTGGTGAACATATCGTGTGTCTATGCTCTGTGCCCTTAAGTTTGCCCTTACTGTACATGGCGTCCGCGGTCTGTCTCTGCGCAGGCGCCGGTTTGTGGTTCGCCCTCACTGACGTCCGCTGCCATGTGACGCCGGATCACGTGGGGCCCCGCATGTTTCCGGCTCCGGATGGCAGCAGCGTCATGGTTGGCGGCGTCCGCAGCTGGTGCGCTATGTGCCGATGATTAGATCCGGCGCTGTCGCATATATATTGCTGTGGACACTTTCCCTACATACCCCCTGAGGAAGGAGCCGTGTTGCGCTCCGAAACGCGCGTCGGGGAGGGCTCAGGATCCCCCACTGCTGATACACACCAGGTAACACTGGGGAACCTATGTGGCAGTTTATCTGTATACTTTGGTGGATATATGGTTGGTTATGATCCATTGAGTCTAATTCTCTTCTGCATTGGCGATATATACTTCTTTATATAAGCTCACTACTGACCTTCATGGGCTGTGACCATTTTCATTCTTATGTTTTGCCCATATTCCCATTTATACTGTGTGATTTCCACCATACTCCTTGTTGTGTTGATGTAGTGGGGGGTGCTTTGTAGTCCGTGTATTTGGGCATTTATGATATAGTTGGTCTCATCTTCTTCCCCCCTTCTTGTATTTCGGATACCTGTCCATTTGTATGGTTATATTGTGTGTCTTTTATATATATCTAATAAAGGTTTATATTTTTTATATGGTTTGGGACTTTGACTGTAGTTTCTTTGTGGTGCATTAGGATTTCTGTTTAACAGTTGTCCCTGTATTGTCCATGCATACACACATGGTACACTATGTGGTATTAATATCTTCGTTAATTAGTTCTAGTTCTTTATATATTCCATGTGTGTATTATGTATGCTGCAATTATATTTCCTAAGGACTGCAGAGAGCAGCTGCAGCAAGAGGTTTCTGCAGCAGCAAAGCAGAGCAGAATCACAAGGAATGCGGAGAGGAGCTGCAGCAAGAGATTTCTGCAGCAGCAGAAGCTAAGCAGAGCGGAGCCACAAGGAATGTGGAGAGGAGCTGAAGCAAGAGGTTTCTGCAGCAACAGGAATGGAGCAGAGTAGAACGGAGCAGAACCGCAGGAGTGCAGAGCAGAGGTAAAGCCACAAATTTACAGAGCAGGCAGAGCCACAAGAGTGCGGAGCATAAGCGGACTGAGAACACAAGGAAAGACACAGCAGGGAAGGAAGCCACAGACAAGGAGACCGAGATAAAACTAAGTTCAGACAAGGTAATGGAACAAGAAAAAGAACAAGAACAAAGACACAGGGACCAGGATATTCTGCCTCCTGGAGGGCGGACAACAAGATCAAGGCAAGAACACTGAGAAAAGCCTCTAGAGAGGGAGTAACACAGAGCAAGGCCTGGCAAACATAGAAGCTAAACACAAACTGAGCTAACACATTCCACAGGCCCAGTCCACTGGGTGGAGCTGCACTAAATACTGGATGCCTCTTGGTAATTGGTCAGGAACAGATTAAACAGGTGCACCTGATTCCTATAAGAACCAGAGAGTTCAGGCGCCGCCCCCATATGCACACAGCCAGGAAGCATGCAGAGAGCAGAGGCATAGAATATGGAGCTGGCAAGAAACAGAAACCACATCATGACCTGGAGCAGTGGGTAAGATAGTGTGAGAGATGAGAGGCCATGCCGTGATGCCAGCAGAGCTGTTACAATATGCTTGTGTTGCCATGTTCCATGGCTCATTTCACTTTAAATTTTCAAGATATGCAACTTTGTAATGGCTTATTTTTTTCACCCTGAGCTGACATTTTTACTGATACCATTTTGGGGTACATACAATGTTTTGTTCTCTTATTGCATTTTATTGCAATGTTGGAGGGCACAAAAAAAACGTAATTCTGGAGTTTTGATTATTTTTTCTCATTAAGCCATTTACTGATTTCGTGACATATTGTACTTCATGATAGTGGTAAACATTTCTTCTATTTGACTTGTGTTTATTTGTGAAAATATCAAAAATTTGGCTAAAATTTGGAAAGTGTAGCCATTTTCAAACTTTTCAATTTTATGCCCTTAAATCAGGGAGTTAATGTATGTCACACACAGTAGTTAATAAATAATATTTCCCACATGCAGGAACGGACACTGACAGCTTGGGACCCCATGTGAAAGAAATGTGACTGGGTCCCTCCTTTTATGGCGACAAGCTACAGATATTTATATACAAGTGCTTCTCACTAAATTAGAATATCATCAAAAAGTAAATTTATTTCAGTTCTTCAATACAAAAAGTGATACTCGAATATTTTATAGAGACATTACAAACAGAGTGATCTATTTCAAGTGTTTATTTCTGTTAATGTTGATGATTATGGCTTACAGCCATTGAAAAACAAAAGTCATTATCTCAGTGTATTAGAATACTTTATACCACCAGCTTGAAAAATGATTTTAAAATCCGTAATGTTGGCCTACTGAAATGCACTCAATACTTGGTCGGGGCTCCTTTTGCCTCAATTACTGCCTGAATGCGGGGTGTCATTATGGCAATCAGCCTATGGCACTGCTGAGGTGTTATGGAAGCCCAGGTTGCTTTGATAGCAGACTTCAGTTCATCTGCATTGTTGGGTCTGGTGTCTCTCACCTTCCTCTTGACAATACCACATAGATTCTATATAGGGTTAAGATCAGGTAAGTTAGCTGGCCAATTAAGCAGAGTGATACTGTTGTTTTTAAACCAGGTATTGGTACTTATAGCAGTGTGGATAGGTGCCAAGTAGTGTTGAGCGAGTGTGCTCGTTACTCGAGTTTTTCGAGCATGCTCGGGTGTTCTCCGAGTATCTTGGGTGTGCTCATATATTATGTTTGAGTCCCCGCATCTGCATGATTGACGGCTGTTAGACAGCCTGAATACATGTTGGGATTCCTTAACAAACAGGCAATCCCTGCATGTATTCAGGTTGTCTAGCAGCCACAAATCATGCAGCTCCAGGGACTCAAACATAATCTATGAGCACGCCCAAGATACTCAGAGAACACCCAAACTTGCTCGGAAAAATCGAGTAATGAGCACACTCGCTCATCACTAGTGCCACACCCTGCTGGTGAATGAAATTTCCATCTCCAAATAGCTTGTCATCAGAGGGAAGCATGAAGTGCTCTAAAATCTCCTGGTAGACGGCTGCACTGAATTTGGTCTTGATAAAACACAGTGGACCTACATCAGCAGATGACATGGCTCCCCAAACCATCACGGATTGTGGAAACTTCACAATAGACCTCAAGCAGTTTGAATTATGGCCTCTCCACTCTTCCTCCAGACTATGAGACCTTGATTTCTAAGTGAAATGCAAAATTTATATTAATCTGAAAATAACACCTTGCACCACTGAGCAACAGTCCAGTTCTTTTTCTCCTAGGCCCAGGTAAGACGCTTTTGGCGTTGTCTATTGGTCATGAGTGACTTGACACAAGGAATGTGACACTTGTAGCCCATGTCCTAGATACGTCTGTGTGTGGTGGCTCTTGAAGCAATGACTCCAGCAGCAGTCCACTTCTTGTGAATCTCCCCCAAATTATTGAATGGCCTTTTCTTAATAATCCTTTCAAGGCTGTGGCGTATCCTGGTTGCTTGTGCACCTTTGTTTACCACACATTTTCCTTCCACTCAACTTTCCATTAATATGCTTGGATGCAGCACTCTGTGAACAACCAGCTTTATTAGCTTTTATGGTTTACCCTCCCTGTGGAGTGTATCAATGACTGCCTTATGGACATCTGTTAAGTCAACAGTCTTCCCCATGATTATGGAACCTACTGAAACAACTAAGGGACCTTTTTAAATGCTTAGGAAGACTTTGCAGGTGTTTTTTGTTAATTATTCTAATATACTGAGATAATGACTTTTGGGTTTTCATTGGCTGTAAGCCATAATCATCAATATAAACAGAAATAAACACTTGAAATAGATCATTGTTTGTAATGACTCTATGTAATATATGAGTTTCACATTTTTTATTAAAGAACTGAAATTAACTATTTGATTATATTCTAATTTAGTGATAAGGACTTGCATATAGCCACACACATATACAGATCTGGAAAAAATTAAGAGACCACCACATCAAAACCCTGTCGTGGGCAGTCCAATCTCCAGACCTGAACCCCATTGAAAACCTCTGGAATGTAATCAAGAGGATGATGGATAGTCACAAGCCATCAAACAAAGAGGAACTGCTTAAATTTTTGCACCAGAAGCATTGTGAAAGACTGGTGGAAAGCATGCCAATGGAGATAAGAAGAGAAATGATCCAGCTGAAGGGGGTGGTGGTTCAAACTTTGTGAGACTTTATTAGACAACTATAACGATATATCATTCTTCAAAAAAGTCTTTGCATAGCAAACACCTGGCACACCAGTAAGGAGGATCAACGCGTTTCAACTATGAAGTCTTACTTTAGGAGGCATCACACTTCCCACCCCTGAACAAATTATTATTATTATTATTATTATTTATTGTTATAGCGCCATTTATTCCATGGCGCTTTCCATGTAAGGAGGGGTATATATAATAAAAACAAGTACAATAATCTTAAACAATACAAGTCATAACTGGTACAGGAGGAGAGAGGACCCTGCCCGCGAAGGCTCACAATCTACAAGGGATGGGTGAGGATACAGTAGGCAAGGGTAGAGCTGGTCAGGTAGCGGTTTGGTCGATTGGTGGTTACTGCAGGTTATAGGCTTGTCGGAAGAGGTGGGTCTTCAGGCTCTACAAATGTCCTACTGTAGTATTCTTTAAATGTTGTGCTTTTTTCTTATTAATCTATTTGTAATCTCGGCTGAAGAAGGAGCCTCTGTGCTCTGAAAGCTTGCAAACATATTATTTTCTGGTTAGCCAATAAAGGTATCACTCCTAGAATACTTTTGTCATAATTGGGCAGAAAAGTATTCACATCAATCTACCAATGACTGAAATAAATCCAGGGATTGTACTCTGGATTGCAAGGGATATTATGACGAATTTTGAGGAATTACATGAACATCAATGTCACATATAGCATCCGGATTACATCTTGGATCCTGCAGTGACGATAAAGTTGTGATAGTTTTTTGTTCCTGAAAGGAAAAAGCAGCAGAATTCTCAATAGTCATATGGCATTGATTAAATGATGATTGTGCACCAATATCGTCTGTGAAGAAATGTCTTTTAATCATCAATAATCTTGTAAATTTCTTGGTAGGCACAAAATTGAGTCCATTTTCCAAATCTCCCAATTGAGCATGAGACAGAACAATAGGTGTCAAAACCACAACACTTCAAGCGGATTCTAATACCTTGTTCACCTGTTTCTCACAGGATAACGTTTCCAGGTGTGTTTTTCTCTTCCTCCGACCTCCTTAACCTGCACCTCCTGCGTTTTTTCAGGAAATAGTAGAAGGGTGTCTTTGTTCATGTTGGCTGTTATCATGTCCATGTATGGAATGATCAGAATCAAATTCAGAACTAATAACAATAAAGTGTATGAGAGAACACACCAGCGCTACATTCCAGGAGTAGCCCTCAGCGGCTGGGATCGAGACAGGTAGGTGCTGAAACTGTCGTGAGAAATGCAAGTACAAGAAAAAAATCGAAACCACGCTTGAGGGAATGGAACCTCCAGAACAAGTGTGCACAAACAAATGTGTACAAATAATGGGGATCACCCTATACAGATATAGTGGGAGATACCCAAGCAATATATTACCTGAAAAAGGGGGGATAGATGATAGACTAGAGAGCCCACATTGGGTAAACAGTGACGTGCCTGTTGCAACCTGTGAATCATAAAAAAATGATCAAAGCAACGTAGCTAATAGTGTGTAAGGCCCGCAGTGGATGAGTGCTGACCTAGTATATAGGCTCCTGCAGGCTGCACATGCGTGACTGGAGCCAGTGCTGTGTCTGTTGCAACAAGAGGCAGGTGTGGAGCTAGCAGAGATGGACATGCTCGTCTGGAACTGCGGAGGGGCGTCCGGGGTGTGGGTACCGGATGGGAGCGTGGGCAGGTGAGCTCGGGACGGCCGCAGCTATGCACTGCGGGAAAGCTACGCAGAGCCAGAGAAAGCCCCGGTCGGTGGCATCTCTGGATGTGAGCATGGGGGAAAGATGGCCGACAGAGGTGTCTAGCATGTGACGTCACAGGGGCTACGGAGCAGCACTGAGACCAAAAGTACCAACGTGTTTCAAAGGAACTGCGTCCTTCTTCGTCATTTTTTTATGATTCACAGGTTTCAATTTTTTTCTTGTACTCAAATTCAGAACTGTTGAATTCAGATGAGGAAAAAACAACAGATCTATTATGTTTATATCCCACCCGGCGGTTAAAAGATTGATTTTTCAATATAGATTTTTTAAAAGTGCCATGAAATTAGTTTTTGTTCCAGGTATACACCTTGTTGTTTTTATGGTCCATAGTGTCTCTGGAGAGTTTAGATTTTTTAGTCTTAATTATACTCTCTTCCATGGCCTTGATGTTATCCTGGACTTTTTTCATGCTGTTTTCAAATTCAGATCAAGATTTAAATCCATTCAAATCAGCATTAACCGCATCAATCTCATTTTTTAATGCGCCAATACGAGTATCTTCATAAGAGGTACCAATCCTTGGTACCCTGGACTGTGGCCTGCCAACTACAGTAAAGCAGGTAAAGACTTTACAACTTGTGTCCTTTACTCATTGCCCGGCATACACCATCATCGCCATACACTATAGGACCCCTGGGGACTCCGCTTCCCTGTGGGAAGTGTTACCATCTTTGCTGCAACAACATCCCCAGAGGACCCCTTAAAAGCAGCGTCGGTCCCCCTATTGACCGAACACCATAGGTGGCGTCATGACAGACTCTTTTACAATATCCCTTTAAAGACCATTCCCCTTTTATTGGGTGTCCAGGGCTACGGACCGGGTCACAGCCGCCATCACATCCCCTTTAAGAGAGCCCGGACCCGGTGCCGGTTCCCCGCTGCCCTGGTAGGGTGCTCCAACTTGACATCACGAACAGGATGGACCGACCCATTGGAATGGGTCCTGTGCGCCATGGATTATAATGGACTGTGTGAAATTGATTTGTGTAATGGCTGCCATTGCTGCACCACGAGGCGGATAAAGGAGAAAGAAGATGTATTGCCATGGGTGGAGTTCAAGAACCGGCACGAAAGCTGGATCCACCCTCTACAGAGACTGTAATGCTAACAAAAGATGTCTGTCACCAGGACGGATCCTCCCCTAGAGATGACTGGCAGGAAAGTGGAGGAGACAATGGAGAGAAAGCCCAGGACGCGTGATGGAGAGAGACGCGAGAGAGCATGGCAGCAGCATGGCTGCACACTACCTGGTGCAGACATTGGCGGACAGCTGTGGAAAGCCGCCAGAAACTACAGACACCTGTGGAGATGTCCCCGATCTGTAGCGGCATGAAACCTCGGACCTGAAGCCTACCGTGGACCTGGAGCTCCTAGCCGCGCAGATGGAGGAGCTGGTCCAGCAACTTCTACTGACCCAGATGACAGCAGTGACCACCAGGAAAGAATCCCAGGTTTGGAGAATGACCACCGCCCAGCCGCAACGACAGTACTCACGGCGGCGCTTCCAGCCCCAGTGGAACCTGCACCTTCGACCTCGGTGGAGCTGGAAAGCAACGCTCTGTTGGAAAAAGTGATGCCACCTACGGAGAACCTGGACCTCGCGACTGCAACCCCGACGGAGCCAGAAAGCGAGATGCTGAAAACTGAGATGACAACGCCGCAGCACCAGGCCCTGCAGCCCGCGGATCAGGCCCAGCAACCAGCACATCAGGCCCCAGCGGAGACGGAACAAGACACCGGCACCGGCGAGACAGGTATGCTAACTGCCCCGGTAGCTGAAGACACCCTAGTGAGACCACTAGCACCCCCACCAACTATCACACCGATAGCCAGATAGTAACAGTCACAGTAACCTGGACCATATGACTGACAAATGCGACGCACTTACTAAGCCAATGACACCTGTATCATCACCCCTGAAGGCATGCAGGCCTAAAGAGACTGTTCATTGGAGACACCCTCAGACAGACCTTATGTGGTTTCCTATAGAAGCTCAATCAGCAGCAAACAGTGTTAATATTACTGAAACAGAGAATTATTGCAGACAGCAGATCTTAAAACTGGCCACAGAAGAACAACAGCATAGAGTTAAATGGGAGATTATGGAGGAAAAGAATCTGTTAGCTAAAGCCCATTTCCGCACAGCTAGACCCGCAGCTAGAGGACCTATCATAGCAGGAACTGTTGTCTCCTTCAATTTGGATATAGGATGGGGTTTCATCAAGGAACAAATAGGACACAGGGAACTATTCGTCAACCGCAGGGACGTGGAATCACATCTCCTAAGAGGACACCCTGAACGTGACTTATACCCTGGAGACAAAGTGACTTATACTCAGCAACATGGAGAAAAGGGATATTATACCCTACATGCTAAAAGGTGACCAATCCCACATGCCAATACCCATGTAGCCACTGTGAGTTGACAGCAAACCCGGGCTACACAGACCTCTTGCGAACACTCTTCTAAGGAGTCACCTTCTGACCCCCGTGTTAATGAACTTCCCCAGCCAGGAAGCTGTACACGCCAGGACCTGCCCTGGTAGAAACAGAATTAAAGAGATATTCACCTGCGTGAAACTGATGCTGTGAATATGTTATGTTTATGTTTTTTGTTTGCAGTTTGTATGGACAATTGTTACCTGAGGACTGTTCTATAAATAATTTGGCACTTGTTCCAGTGCCCTTATGTTTTGATATTGCCACGTGCTGGTAGCGTGAGCAGGACTGCATATACTGTATGTGTACCTGTTTTGCTTTTTAGGTTTGGAGCAAAACTACAAGGCACAGCAGACACCAGGATTGGTCAATGCGCCTTGTTAATTTCAAAGTTTGCACTTTCACCTGTGTGTCATAGTAATAAAAAGATATGCTATTGTTTTGTTATGCAACGTTCAAGAACCGTACCTCCCATAAAGGGATGATCCAGTTTAAGTTTGAACCTATTGACATGCATGTCTCAAAATTGTCTTAACCGGTAATGCCTGTTTTTCTTTTCCCAGTCCGGGAGTACTGGTGTTAACGGGGATGGACTGCAACACCCCAGGTAACCCATTGTTGCAGTGATGTTGCCTTCCTTTCGGGGAGGGTGATATCATGCTCAGAAGCAATGGAATTCCCTTTATCAGGTAAGGCACTCACATGCAACATATTCCAAATCCAGACCAGGAGGGGGAGCTCAGGACCTGGATTTAGGGGAGCTTCCCTCAAATCTATATATATAATTGTCTAAGGGTTTTTCCGTCTGTCTGTCTGTCTGTCTGTCTGTCCTGGAAATCCCGCGTCTCTGATTGGTCGAGGCCGCCAGGCCTCGACCAATCAGAGACCGGCACAGCATCGACGTAGAAATCCCGCGTCTCTGATTGGTCGAGGCTGCCAGGCCTCGACCAATCAGCGACGGGCACAGCGACGATGATGTCATAAAGGACGTAGATATCCCGCGTCTCTGATTGGTCGAGGCCGCTAGGCCTCGACCAATCAGCAACGGGCACAGCGACGATGATGTCATAATGGTTGCCATGGCGACGATGATGTCATAAAGGTCGCCTCGACCAATCAGCGACGGGCACAGTCTGCCGCGAATTCTGGAATCATCATTGTCCATATACTACTGGGACATGCATATTCTAGAATACCCGATGCGTTAGAATCGGGCCACAATCTAGTAGGATATATGTTCTGGTCTGGAAGAGGAGTTGGCCAGTCTGGGAGAGACACAGAAGGAGAAGGAAGTCTGAGTGAGCAGACAGAGAGGCCCAGCAGCCATGTGGGAGCTGCAGCCTCTGGAAGGCGAAAGACCCGAAGGGTTGTATGTGGTGGAGCTTCAGAGGAAAGGAGCAGAGGAGAGGAACAGGGCTCAGAGGGGAACTGTGACCGGGCACCCTCATAGCCGAAACGCAGTATCGGGTACTGGGAGCCTGAGGCTATAGTGGAACTGTAGGACACTTGGCAAAACTGGAGGGCTCAGAACTTTAAGTGAATGACCCGCACCACACCTGAGATGCAGCAGCACCTGAGGAGCCCAGGGCATGATAGTCCCTGTAAAACAGCTCAAGCTCCCTTTCATGCAGGTACCTGTCTCAGGACAGGGGAAAAGAGGACTTTGCCAGTAAGCTTCAGGCAGCGGGGAGCTCAAATAGAACGGCGCTAATTGGAAAGGCTCACGGACCTCAACTGGAAAAGGGATTCTCCCATTGCCTCTGATCTGTCCGGGCCGCATCACCATCCGTGCCTGGTACCCTGGACTGTGGCCTGCCAACTACAGTAAACCAGGTAAAGACTTTACAACTTGTGTCCTTTACTCATTGCCCAGCAAACACCATCATCGCGATACATATAGGACCCCTGGGGACTACGCTTTACCTGTGGGAAGCGTTACCATCTTTGCTGCAACAGCATCCCACAGAGGACCCCTTTTAAAGCAGCGACAGTCCCCCTATTGATCGAACACCACAGGTGGCGTCAGGACAGACTCATTTTCAAAATCCCTTTAAAGACTGTTCCCCTTTTATTGGGCACCCAGGGCCACAGACTGGGTCGCAGCCACCGTGACATCCCCTTTAAGAGACACCGGACCCGGTGCTGAGTACCACACTGCCCTGGTAGGGCGCTCCAGGATTATGAGGCAGGATGGAGACAGATTGGACAGGATCATGGGGCAGGATGGAGACACATGGTGCAGGATCATGGGGCAGAATGGAGACGTGAAGAATCATGGGGCAGGATGGATATGACGGAGACAGATGGGGCAGGATGATGGGGCAGGATGGAGACACATAGTGCAGAATAATGGGGCATGCAGGATGGATACGATGGAGACAGATGTGGGAGGATCATGGGACAGATGGAGCAGGATCATGGGACAGATGGGGCAGAATCATGGCTCAGATGGGGCAGGATCATGGGGCAGGATCATGGGGCAGATGGAGCAGGATCATGGGACAGATGAGGCAGGATCATGGGACAGATGGGGAAGATAATTGGACAGATGGGGCAGGATCATGGGACAGATGGGGCAGGATGGGACATCACATGGAGGCGGGATAGGAGAACATATGTCTGGAGCCAGGAATGAGACACACGGGGGCCAGGAAGGGGGATATTATTACTGCAGTGAGGAATTTCTTTTATTTTTGGAGGATAGTGTTTTAAATGGGGAGGCGGTCCTGTTACTGTGCAGAGCAACACTGTCACCTTTTTTTCTTCTTCTGGTGTAGTTTAGAATTTGGGAAAAAAAAGTAATGTGTTCTGCAAGTGGAGCTCTAGATAACTGTGTTATTTCCTACAGAGACTAGCCCTGGCTGGAAGAAGTGACTGTGGTCTGTGCTGGATGAAGATGAAAAGCAAAGATGAAGGACTTCACTTAGAGACGTCACTGGTGAGTCAATGTGTTACCTGTGCACTCACACTATACACTGTATACTATATACAGTGGTCCTGTGTACAATGTAACCAGTGATCACTGTATTACCTTTACACTATACACTATATACAGAGATCCTGTGTATAATATCACCAGTGATAACTGTATTACCTGTACACAGACACTGCATACTAAGTACAGATCTCCTGTGTATAATGGCACTTAGTGATATTAGTATTGTTTTTTTAATTACTGATCAGTATTTTAGTATTCAGTCACTATGTGGTGGTAACGTGTTGTCCAGCCATGGTGTGGTGGTATTTTTTCCTTGTATGTGCTATTAATTGGTCAATATATGATGGTAATATGTGGTCTGGACATGGTGCGGTGGTATTTGTTCCTTGTATGTGGTATTATTGGTCACCATGTGGTGCTAATACAGTGGGGCAAAAAAGTATTTAGTCAGTCAGCAATAGTGCAAGTTCCACCACTTAAAAAGATGAGAGGCGTCTGTAATTTACATCATAGGTAGACCTCAACTATGGGAGACAAACTGAGAAAAAAAAATCCAGAAAATCACATTGTCTGTTTTTTTAACAATTTATTTGCATATTATGGTGGAAAATAAGTATTTGGTCAGAAACAAAATTTCATCTCAATACTTTGTAATATATCCTTTGTTGGCAATGACAGAGGTCAAACGTTTTCTGTAAGTCTTCACAAGGTTGCCACACACTGTTGTTGTTATGTTGGCCCATTCCTCCATGCAGATCTCCTCTAGAGCAGTGATGTTTTGGCTTTTCGCTTGGCAACACGGACTTTCAACTCCCTCCAAAGGTTTTCTATAGGGTTGAGTGTTATGGCTGGCAATCAGGCAACACAGCGTGCAGTAATCAGCGCACATACAGAGATCTGGCAATAACCAAAAACAATAGGACGAGCTCTGAGACGTGGAATCTCTGTAGACTGCAGTACCTGATCTATCCTCACACAACTATAAGCAGCAGTGGATTGCGCCTATAACTACCTATGCAACTCGGCACTGCCTGAGGAGCTGACTAGCCTGAAGATAGAAATACAAGCCTGACTTACCTCAGAGAAATACCCCAAAGGAATAGGCAGCCCCCCACATATAATGACTGTTAGCAAGATGAAAAGACAAACGTAGGAATGATATAGATTCAGCAAAGTGAGGCCCGATATTCTAGACAGAGCGAGGATAGCAAAGAGAACTATGCAGTCTACAAAAAACCCTAAAACGAAAACCACGCAAAGGGGCAAAAAGACCCACCGTGCCGAACTAACAGCACGGCGGTGCACCCCTTTGCTTCTCAGAGCTTCCAGCAAAAGTTAATAGCAAGCTGGACAGAAAAAACAGAAAACAAACTAGAAGCACTTACCTAGCAGAGCAGCAGGCCCAAGGAAAGATGCAGTAGCTCAGATCCAACACTGGAACATTGACAAGGAGCAAGGAAGACAGACTCAGGTGGAGCTAAATAGCAAGGCAGCCAACGAGCTCACCAAAACACCTGAGGGAGGAAGCCCAGAGACTGCAATACCACTTGTGACCACAGAAGTGAACTCAGCCACAGAATTCACAACAGTACCCCCCCCTTGAGGAGGGGTCACCGAACCCTCACCAGAACCCCCAGGCCGACCAGGATGAGCCACATGAAAGGCACGAACAAGATCTGGGGCATGGACATCAGAGGCAAAAACCCAGGAATTATCTTCCTGAGCATAACCCTTCCATTTGACCAGATACTGGAGTTTCCGTCTAGAGACACGAGAATCCAAAATCTTCTCCACAATATACTCCAATTCCCCCTCCACCAAAACAGGGGCAGGAGGCTCCACAGATGGAACCATAGGTGCCACGTATCTCCTCAACAACGACCTATGGAATACATTATGTATGGAAAAGGAGTCTGGGAGGGTCAGACGAAAAGACACCGGATTGAGAATCTCAGAAATCCTATACGGACCAATAAAACGAGGTTTAAATTTAGGAGAGGAAACCTTCATAGGAATATGACGAGAAGATAACCAAACCAGATCCCCAACACGAAGTCGGGGTCCCACACGGCGTCTGCGATTAGCGAAAAGCTGAGCCTTCTCCTGGGACAAGGTCAAATTGTCCACCACCTGAGTCCAGATCTGCTGCAACCTGTCCACCACAGAATCCACACCAGGACAGTCCGAAGACTCAACCTGTCCTGAAGAGAAACGAGGATGGAACCCAGAATTGCAGAAAAATGGAGAGACCAAGGTAGCCGAGCTGGCCCGATTATTAAGGGCGAACTCAGCCAACGGCAAAAATGACACCCAATCATCCTGGTCAGCGGAAACAAAACATCTCAGATATGTTTCCAAGGTCTGATTGGTTCGTTCGGTCTGGCCATTAGTCTGAGGATGGAAGGCCGAGGAGAAAGATAGGTCAATGCCCATCCTACCACAAAAGGCTCGCCAGAACCTCGAGACAAACTGGGAACCTCTGTCAGAAACAATATTCTCAGGAATGCCATGTAAACGAACCACATGCTGGAAGAACAAAGGCACCAAATCAGAGGAGGAAGGCAATTTAACCAAGGGCACCAGATGGACCATTTTAGAAAAGCGATCGCAGACCACCCAAATGACCGACATTTTTTGAGAAACGGGAATGTCAGAAATGAAATCCATCGAAATATGTGTCCAAGGCCTCTTCGGGACCGGCAAGGGCAAAAGCAACCCACTGGCACGTGAACAGCAGGGCTTAGCCCTAGCACAAATTCCACAGGACTGCACAAAAGCACGCACATCCCGTGACAGAGATGGCCACCAGAAGGATCTAGCAACCAACTCCCTGGTACCAAAGATTCCTGGATGACCGGCCAGCACCGAACAATGAAGTTCAGAGATAACTTTACTAGTCCACCTATCAGGGACGAACAGTTTCTCGGCCGGACAACGATCAGGTTTATTAGCCTGAAATTTCTGCAACACTCTCCGCAAATCAGGGGAGATGGCAGACACAATGACTCCTTCCTTGAGGATACTCGCCGGCTCAGATAACCCCGGAGAGTCGGGCACAAAACTCCTAGACAGAGCATCCGCCTTCACATTTTTAGAGCCCGGAAGGTATGAAATCACAAAATCAAAACGAGCAAAAAATAACGACCAACGGGCCTGTCTAGGATTCAAACGCTTGGCAGACTCAAGATAAGTAAGGTTCTTATGATCAGTCAAAACCACCACGCGATGCTTAGCACCCTCAAGCCAATGACGCCACTCCTCGAATGCCCACTTCATGGCCAGCAACTCTCGGTTGCCCACATCATAATTACGCTCAGCAGCAGAAAATTTCCTGGAAAAGAAAGCACATGGTTTGAACACTGAGCAACCAGAACCTCTCTGTGACAAAACCGCCCCTGCACCAATCTCAGAAGCATCAACCTCGACCTGGAACGGAAGAGAAACATCAGGTTGACACAACACAGGGGCACAGCAAAAACGACGCTTCAACTCCTGAAAAGCTTCCACGGCAGCAGAAGACCAATTAACCAAATCAGCACCCTTCTTGGTCAAATCGGTCAATGGTCTGGCAATGCTAGAAAAATTACAGATGAAGCGACGATAAAAATTAGCAAAGCCCAGGAATTTCTGCAGACTTTTTAGAGATGTCGGCTGAGTCCAATCCTGGATGGCCTGAACCTTAACCGGATCCATCTCGATAGTAGAAGGGGAAAAGATGAACCCCAAAAATGAAACTTTCTGCACACCGAAGAGACACTTTGATCCCTTCACGAACAAGGAATTAGCACGCAGTACCTGGAAAACCATTCTGACTTGCTTCACATGAGACTCCCAATCATCTGAGAAGATCAAAATGTCATCCAAGTAAACAATCAAGAATTTATCCAGATACTCACGGAAAATGTCATGCATAAAAGACTGAAAAACAGATGGAGCATTGGCAAGTCCGAACGGCATCACCAGATACTCAAAATGACCCTCGGGCGTATTAAATGCCGTTTTCCATTCATCTCCCTGCCTGATTCTCACCAGATTATACGCACCACGAAGATCTATCTTGGTGAACCAACTAGCCCCCTTAATCCGAGCAAACAAGTCAGAAATCAATGGCAAGGGATACTGAAACTTAACAGTGATCTTATTAAGAAGGCGGTAATCAATACACGGTCTTAGCGAACCATCCTTCTTGGCTACAAAAAAGAACCCTGCTCCCAATGGTGACGACGATGGGCGAATATGTCCCTTCTCCAGGGACTCCTTCACATAACTGCGCATAGCGGTGTGTTCAGGTACGGACAAATTAAATAAGCGACCCTTAGGGAATTTACTACCAGGAATCAAATCGATAGCACAATCACAATTCCTATGCGGAGGTAGGGCATCAGACTTGGACTCTTCAAATACATCCTGAAAGTCCGACAAGAACTCTGGGATGTCAGAAGGAATGGATGACGAAATAGACAAAAATGGAACATCACCATGTACTCCCTGACAACCCCAGCTGGTTACCGACATAGGGTTCCAATCCAATACTGGATTATGGGTTTGTAGCCATGGCAACCCCAACACGACCACATCATGCAAATTATGCAGTACCAGAAAGCGAATAACTTCCTGATGTGCAGGAGCCATGCACATGGTCAGCTGGGCCCAGTACTGAGGCTTATTCTTGGACAAAGGTGTAGCATCAATTCCTCTCAACGGAATAGGACACCGCAAAGGCTCCAAGAAAAATCCACAACGTTTAGCATAATCCAAATCCATCAGATTCAGGGCAGCGCCTGAATCCACAAATGCCATGACAGAATACGATGACAAAGAGCACATTAAGGTAATGGACAAAAGGAATTTGGACTGTACAGTACCAATAACGGCAGAGCTATCGAACCGCCTAGTGCGTTTAGGACAATTAGAAATAGCATGAGTAGAATCACCACAATAGAAACACAGTCTGTTCAGACGTCTGTGTTCTTGCCGTTCTACTTTAGTCATAGTCCTGTCGCACTGCATAGGCTCAGGTTTACTCTCAGACAATACCGCCAGATGGTGCACAGATTTACGCTCGCGCAAGCGACGACCGATCTGAATGGCCAAGGACATAGACTCATTCAAACCAGCAGGCATAGGAAATCCCACCATTACATCCTTAAGAGCTTCAGAGAGACCCTTTCTGAACAAAGCCGCTAGTGCAGATTCATTCCACAGAGTGAGTACTGACCACTTTCTAAATTTCTGACAATATACTTCTACATCATCCTGACCCTGGCATAAAGCCAGCAGATTTTTCTCAGCCTGATCCACTGAATTAGGCTCATCGTAAAGCAATCCCAGCGCCTGGAAAAATGCATCAACATTACTCAATGCAGAATCTCCTGGTGCAAGAGAAAACGCCCAGTCCTGTGGGTCGCCGCGCAAAAAAGAAATAATAATCAAAACCTGTTGAATAGGATTACCAGAAGAATGAGGTTTCAAGGCCAAAAATAGCTTACAATTATTTCTGAAGCTCAGGAACTTAGTTCTGTCACCAAAAAACAAATCAGGAATCGGAATTCTTGGTTCTAGCATCGATTTCTGATCAATAGTATCTTGAATCTTTTGTACATTTACAACGAGATTATCCATTGAGGAGCACAGAGCCTGAATATCCATGTCCACAGCTGTGTCCTGAAGCACTCTAATGTCTAGGGGAAAAAAAAGACTGAAGACAGAGCTAAGAAAAAAAAATGATGTCAGGATTTCTTTTTTCCCTCTATTGGGAATCATTGGTGTGGCTCCTTGTACTGTTATGGCTGGCAATCAGGCAACACAGCGTGCAGTAATCAGCGCACATACAGAGATCTGGCAATAACCAAAAACAATAGGACGAGCTCTGAGACGTGGAATCTCTGTAGACTGCAGTACCTGATCTATCCTCACACAACTATAAGCAGCAGTGGATTGCGCCTATAACTACCTATGCAACTCGGCACTGCCTGAGGAGCTGACTAGCCTGAAGATAGAAATACAAGCCTGACTTACCTCAGAGAAATACCCCAAAGGAATAGGCAGCCCCCCACATATAATGACTGTTAGCAAGATGAAAAGACAAACGTAGGAATGAAATAGATTCAGCAAAGTGAGGCCCGATATTCTAGACAGAGCGAGGATAGCAAAGAGAACTATGCAGTCTACAAAAAACCCTAAAACGAAAACCACGCAAAGGGGCAAAAAGACCCACCGTGCCGAACTAACAGCACGGCGGTGCACCCCTTTGCTTCTCAGAGCTTCCAGCAAAAGTTAATAGCAAGCTGGACAGAAAAAAACAGAAAACAAACTAGAAGCACTTATCTAGCAGAGCAGCAGGCCCAAGGAAAGATGCAGTAGCTCAGATCCAACACTGGAACATTGACAAGGAGCAAGGAAGACAGACTCAGGTGGAGCTAAATAGCAAGGCAGCCAACGAGCTCACCAAAACACCTGAGGGAGGAAGCCCAGAGACTGCAATACCACTTGTGACCACAGAAGTGAACTCAGCCACAGAATTCACAACAGTTGAGATCTGGAGACTGGCTAGGCCACTCCAGGACCTTGAAATGCTTCTTACGAAGCCACTCCTTCGTTGCCCTGGCGGTGTGCCCAGGGCACGATCCTGGAGAGAGCCAGACCAATACTGGAACATTGACTGGAGGCCAGGAACAAAGAACTAGGTGGAGTTAAATAGAGCAGCACCTAATGACTTAACCTCGTTACCTGAGGAAGGAAACTCAGAAGCCGCAGCCCCACTCACATCCACCAGCGGAAGCTCATAGACAGAACCAGCCGAAGTACCACTCATGACCACAGGAGGGAGCTTGACCACAGAATTCACAACAGTACCCCCCCTTGAGAAGGGGTCACCGAACCCTCACCAGAGCCCCCAGGCCGACCAGGATGGGCCAAATGAAAGGCACGAACCAGATCGGCAGCATGAACATCAGAGGCAAAGACCCAGGAATTATCTTCCTGACCATAACCCTTCCATTTAACCAGGTACTGAAGTTTCTGTCTCAAAATACGAGAATCCAAAATCTTCTCCACTATATACTCCAACTCCCCCTCAACCAAAACCGGGGCAGGAGGATCAACGGATGGAACCACAGGTGCCACGTATCTCCGCAACAATGACCTATGGAATACGTTATGGATGGAAAAAGAAGCTGGAAGGGTCAAACGAAAAGACACAGGATTAAGAACCTTAGAAATCCTATACAGACCAATGAAACGAGGCTTAAACTTAGGAGAGGAAACTTTCATAGGAATATAACGAGATGACAACCAAACCAAATCCCCAACACGAAGTCGGGGACCCACACAGCACCTGCGGTTAGCGAAACGTTGAGCCTTCTCCTGAGACAATGTCAAATTGTCCACCACATGAGTCCAAATCTGCTGCAACCTATCCACCACAGTATCCACACCAGGACAGTCCGAAGACTCAACCTGCCCTGAAGAGAAATGAGGATGGAAACCAGAATTGCAGAAAAACGGCGAAACCAAAGTAGCCAAGCTGGCCCGATTATTAAGGGCGAACTCAGCCAAAGGCAAAAAACACACCCAATCATCCTGATCGGCAGAAACAAAACATCTCAGATATGTTTCCAAGGTCTGATTGGTTCGTTCAGTCTGGCCATTTGTCTGAGGATGGAAAGCCGAAGAAAAAGACAAATCAATGCCCATCCTAGCACAAAAGGCTCGCCAAAACCTCGAAACAAACTGGGAACCTCTGTCAAAAAACGATGTTCTCCGGAATGCCATGTAAACGAACCACATGCTGGAAGAACAATGTTACCAAATCAGAGGAGGAAGGCAATTTAGACAAGGGTACCAAATGGACCATCTTCGAGAAGCGATCACAAACAACCCAAATGACCGACATTTTTTGAGAGATGGGGAGATCCGAAATAAAATCCATAGAGATATGTGTCCAGGGCCTCTTCGGGACTGGCAAGGGCAAAAGCAACCCACTGGCACGAGAACAGCAGGGCTTAGCCCGAGCACAAATCCCACAGGACTGCACAAATGAACGCACATCCCGCGACAGAGACGGCCACCAAAAGGATCTAGTCATCAAATCTCTGGTACCAAAGATTCCAGGATGACCAGCCAACACCGAACCATGAACCTCAGAAATAACTCTACTCGTCCATTTATCAGGGACAAACAGTTTCTCCGCTGGGCAACGGTCAGGTCTATTAGCCTGAAATTTTTGCAGCACCCGCCGCAAATCAGGGGAGATGGCAGACAAAATTACCCCCTCCTTGAGAACACCCGCCGGCTCAGACAAACCCGGAGAGTCGGCCACAAAACTCCTAGACAGGGCATCCGCCTTCACATTTTTAGAGCCCGGAAGGTACGAAACCACAAAGTCAAAACGGGAGAAAAACAGCGACCAACGAGCCTGTCTAGGATTCAACCGTTTGGCAGACTCGAGATAAGTCAAGTTCTTATGATCAGTCAAGACCACCACGTGATGCTTAGCTCCTTCAAGCCAATGACGCCACTCCTCGAATGCCTACTTCATGGCCAGCAACTCTCGATTGCCAACATCATAATTACGCTAAGCAGGCGAAAACTTCCTGGAAAAGAAGGCGCATGGTTTCATCACCGAGCCATCAGAACTTCTTTGCGACAAAACAGCCCCTGCTCCAATCTCAGAAGCATCAACCTCGACCTGGAACGGGAGCGAAACATCTGGTTGACACAACACAGGGGCAGAAGAAAAACGACGCTTCAACTCCTGAAAAGCTTCCACAGCAGCAGAAGACCAATTGACCACATCAGCACCCTTCTTGGTTAAATCAGTCAACGGTTTAGCAATGCTAGAAAAATTATTGATGAAGCGACGATAAAAATTAGCAAAGCCCAGGAACTTTTGCAGACTCTTCAGAGATGTCGGCTGAGTCCAATCATAAATGGCCTGAACTTTAACAGGGTCCATCTCGATAGTAGAAGGGGAAAAAATGAAACCCAAAAATGAAACCTTCTGAACACCAAAGAGACACTTTGATCCCTTCACAAACAAAGAATTCGCACGCAGGACCTGGAACACCATTCTGACCTGCCTCTCATGAGACTCCCAATCATCCGAGAAGACCAAAATATCATCCAAGTATACAATCAGGAATTTATCCAGGTACTCTCGGAAGATGTCATGCATAAAAGACTGAAACACTGATGGAGCATTAGAAAGCCCGAATGGCATAACCAGGTACTCAAAATGGCCCTCGGGCGTATTAAATGCTGTTTTCCATTCATCGCCCTGTTTAATGCGCACAAGATTATACGCACCACGAAGATCTATCTTGGTGAACCAACTAGCCCCCTTAATCCGAGCAAAGAAATCAGACAGCAGCGGCAAGGGGTACTGAAATTTGACCGTGATTTTATTTAGAAGGCGGTAATCAATACAAGGTCTCAGCGAACCATCCTTCTTGGCCACAAAAAAGAACCCTGCTCCCAATGGCGACGACGACGGGCGAATATGACCCTTCTCCAAGGATTCCTTTACGTAACTCCGCATAGCGGCGTGCTCAGGCACAGACAAATTAAACAGTCGACCTTTAGGAAACTTACTACCAGGAATCAAATCGATAGCGCAATCACAATCCCTATGCGGAGGTAGGGCACTGGACTTGGGCTCATCAAATACATCCCGGTAATCCGACAAGAACTCTGGGACCTCAGAAGGGGTGGATGATGAAATAGACAGAAACGGAACATCACCATGTACCCCCTGACAACCCCAGCTGGACACAGACATTTATTTCCAATCCAATACTGGGTTATGGACTTGTAGCCATGGCAACCCCAACACGACCACATCATGCAGATTATGCAACACCAAAAAGCGAATATCCTCCTGATGCGCAGGAGCCATGCACATGGTCAGCTGGGTCAAGTACTGAGGCTTATTCTTGGCCAAAGGCGTAGCATCAATTCCTCTCAATGGAATAGGATACTGCAAGGGCTCCAAGAAAAACCCACAGCGCCTAGCATACTCCAAGTCCATCAACCTCAGGGCAGCGCCTGAATCCACAAATGCCATGACAGAATAGGATGACAAAGAGCAGATCAAAGTAACGGACAAAAGAAATTTTGACTGTACCGTACCAATGGTGGCAGAGCTAGCGAACCGCTTAGTGCGCTTAGGACAATCGGAGATAGCATGAGTGGAATCACCACAGTAAAAACACAGCCCATTCCGTCGTCTGTGTTCTTGCCGTTCAGCTCTGGTCAAAGTCATATTGCATTGCATAGGCTCAGGTTTATGCTCAGATATTACCGCCAAATGGTGCACAGTTTTATGCTCACGTAAGCGTCGATCGATCTGAATGGCCAAAGACATAGACTCATTCAGACCAGCAGGCATAGGAAATCCCACCATGACATCCTTAAGGGCTTCAGAGAGACCCTTTCTGAAAATTGCTGCCAGAGCACATTCATTCCATTGAGTGAGCACAGACCACTTCCTAAATTTCTGACAATATATCTCTACCTCATCCTGACCCTGACACAGAGCCAGCAAGATTTTCTCTGCCTGATCCACTGAATTAGGTTCATCATAAAGCAACCCGAGCGCCAGAAAAAACGCATCAATATCACATAATGCAGGATCTCCTGGCGCAAGGGAAAATGCCCAGTCTTGAGGGTCACCACGTAATAAAGAAATAATGATCTTTATTTGTTGAACTGGGTCACCAGAAGAGCGGGGTTTCAAAGCCAGAAATAGTTTACAATTATTTTTGAAATTCAGAAACTTAGCTCTATCTCCAGAAAATAACTCAGGAATAGGAATTTTAGGTTCTAACATAGGATTCTGAACCACTAAATCTTGAATGTTCTGAACACTTATAGCGAGATTATCCATCAAAGAGGACAGACCTTGAATGTCCATGTCTACACCTGTGTTCTGAACCACCCTGATGTAAAGGGGAAAAGAAAGACAAAACACAGTGCAAAGAAAAAAAAATGGTCTCAGAACTTCTCTTTTCCCTCTATTGAGAAGCATTAGTACTTTGGGCCTCCAGTACTGTTATGAACAGGTGATTCAGAACCACAATGGAGCTAGTGGTTAAGAGCACACAAAGTGACCTGATAGTTACTAACATAGGACGAGCTCTGAGACGTGGGAACTCTGCTGACCGCAATCCCTAATCCTATCATACCACACTAGAGGTAGCCGTGGATTGCGCCTAACGCTCCCTATGCAACTCGGCACAGCCTGAGAAACTAACTAGCCCTGAAGATAGAAAAATAAGCCTACCTTGCCTCAGAGAAATTCCCCAAAGGAACAGGCAGCCCCCCACATATAATGACTGTGAGTTAAGATGAAAATACAAACACCGAGATGAAATAGATTTAGCAAAGTGAGGCCCGACTTACTGAATAGACCGAGGATAGGAAAGATAGCTTTGCGGTCAGCACAAAAACCTACAAACAACCACGCAGAGGGGCAAAAAGACCCTCCGCACCGACTAACGGTACGGAGGTGCTCCCTCTGCGTCTCAGAGCTTCCAGCAAGCAAGAAAAACCAATATAGCAAGCTGGACAGAAAATATAGCAAACAAAAGTAACACAAGCAGAACTTAGCTTATGCAGGGCAGACAGGCCAAAAGAACGATCCAGGAGAGAGCCAGACCAATACTGGAACATTGACTGGAGGCCAGGAACAAAGAACTAGGTGGAGTTAAATAGAGCAGCACCTAACGACTTAACCTCGTCACCTGAGGAAGGAAACTCAGAAGCCGCAGCCCCACTCACATCCACCAGCGGAAGCTCATAGACAGAACCAGCCAAAGTACCACTCATGACCACAGGAGGGAGCTTGACCACAGAATTCACAACAGGCAGTATTTGTTCCTTGTATGTGGTATTATAGGTCACTATGTGGTGGTAAAATGGTGTCTGGTCATGGTGTGGTGGTATTTGTCCCCTGTATGTGATATTATTGAACAACTAAAAGGGGGGCTCTGCTAGACCTAATATTAACCAACAGGCCAGACCACATAGCAAATATAAGGGTTGGGGATCACTTGGGGAATAGTGATCACAAAATATTAAGGTTTCATGTATCCTTTAATAAGGTGTGTAGTAGAGGGGTTACAAGGACATTAAATTTTAGGAAGGCAAATTTCCAACGGATGAGAGATGATCTTGGTGCAATTAACATGGATGATATCCTGAGACATAAAAATACACAAAGAAAATGGGAGACGTTTATTAGAATCCTGGATAGGACCTGTGCACAATATATACCGTATGGGAATAAACATACTAGAAATAGGAGGACACCAATATGGCTAAATAGAGCTGTAAGGGGCGCAATAAGTGACAAAAAGAAAGCATTTAGAGAATTAAAGGAAGTAGGTAGTGATGAGGCATTAAATAAATACAGAAAATTAAATAAATTCTGTAAAAAGCAAATCAAGGCAGCAAAGATTGATACAGGGAGACTCATTGCCAGAGAGAGTAAAAATAAACCCAAAATATTCTTTAACTACGTAAATAGTAAGAAACTAAAAAATGATAGTGTTGGCCCCCTTAAAAATTGTCTGGGTGAAATGGTGGATAAGGATGAGGAAAAAGCTAATATGCTAAATTACATTTTTTCATCAGTATTCACACAAGAAAATTCAATTGCAGACAATATGATCAGTGATAACAAAAATTCCCCATTAAGTGTCACCTGCTTAACCCAGCAGGAAGTACGGCGGCGTCTAAAAATCACTAAAATTGACAAATCTCCGGGCCCGTATGGGATACACCCCCAAGTACTTCAGGAATTAAGTACAGTAATTGATAGACCATTATTTTTAATCTTTAAAGACTCCATAATAACAGGGTCTGTACCACAGGACTGGCGTATAGCAAATGTGGTGTCAAAAAGGGGACAAAACTGAACTCGGAAATTATAGGTCAGTAAGCTTAACCTCTACTGTGGGTAAAATCCTGGAGGGCATTCTAAGGGATGCTATACTGGAGTATCTGAAGAGGAATAACCTCATGACCCAATATCAACATGGGTTTACTAGGGACCATTCCTGTCAGACTAATCTGATCAATTTCTGTGAAGAGGTAAGTTCCGGACTGGACCAAGGGATCCCAGTGGACGTAGTGTATATGGACATTTCTAAATCTTTTGATACGGTGCCACACAAAAGGTTGATACATAAAATGAGAATAATGGGGATAGGGGAGAATAATGGGGATAGGGGAAAATATGTGTAAGTGGGTTAAGAGCTGGCTCAGGGATAGGAAACTAAGGGTGGTTATTAATGGAGCACACTCGGACTGGGTCACGGTTAGCAGTGGGGTACCACAGGGGTCAGTATTGGGCCCTCTTCTTTTTAACATATTCATTAATAACCTTGCAGGGGGCATGCAGAGTAGAATTTGAATATTTGCAGATGACACTAAACTCTGCAGGATAATCAATACAGAGGAGGACAATTTTATATTACAGGATGATTTATGTAAACTCGAAGCTTGTGCTGATAAATGGCAAATGAGCTTTCATGGGGATAAATGTAAGGTCATGCACTTGGATAGAAGTAATAAGATGTATAACTATGTGCTTAATTCTAAAACTCTGGGCAAAACCGTCAATGAAAAAGACCTGGGAGTATGGGTGGATGACAAACTCACATTTAGTGGCCAGTGTCAGGCAGCTGCTACAAAGGCAAATAAAATAATGGGATGCATTAACCCCTTAGTGACAGAGCCAATTTGGTACTTAACCCCTTCATGACCTTGGGATTTTTCGTTTTTCCGTGTTCGTTTTTCACTCCTCTCCTTCCCAGAGCCATAACTTTTTTATTTTTCCGTCAATTTGGCCATGTGAGGGCTTATTTTTTGCGGGACGAGTTGTACTTTTGAACGGCATCATTGGTTTTAGCATGTCGTGTACTAGAAAACGGGAAAAAAATTCCAAGCGCGGTGAAATTGCAAAAAAAGTGCAATCCCACACTTGTTTTTTGGTTGGCTTTTTTGCTAGGTTCACTAAATGCTAAAACTGACCTGACATTATGATTCTCCAGGTCAGTGCAAGTTCATAGACACCTAACATGATTAGGTTTATTTTTTCCTAAGTGGTGAAAAAAAATTCCAAACTTTGCTAAAAAAAAAAAATTGCGCCATTTTTCGATACCCGTAGCGTCTCCATTTTTCATGACCTGGAGTCGGTTGAGGGCTTATTTTTTGCGTGCCGAGATGATGTTTTTAATGATAGCATTTTGGTGCAGATACGTTCTTTTGATCGCCCGTTATTGCATTTTAATACAATGTCACGGCGACCAAAAAAACCTAATTATGGCGTTTCGAATTTTTTTCTCGCTACGCTGTTTAGCGATCAGGTTAATGCTTTTTTTTCAGTTGATACATCGGGCGATTCTGAGTGCGGCGATACCAAATATGCGTAGATTTGATATTTTTTTTATTGATTTATTTTGATTGGGGCGAAAGGGGGGTGATTTAAACTTTTATATTTTTTTTATTTTTTTCACTTTTTTCACTTTTTTTTTTTACTTTTGCCATGCTTCAATAGCCTCCATGGGAGGCTAAAAGCAGGCACAGCGCGATCGCCTCTCCTACATAGCAGCGATCTGCTGTTCGCTGCTATGTAGCTGAAAATCAGGTGTGCTGTGAGCGCCGACCACAGGGTGGCGCTCACAGCTGCCAGTGATCAGTAACCATAGAGGTCTCAAGGACCTCTATGGTTACAATTCTGAAGCATCGCCGACCCCCGATCATGTGACGGGGGTCGGCGAAAGCGGTACCGGAAGCGGTAGTTAAATGCCGCTGTCTGCGTTTGACAGCGGCATTTAACTAGTTAATAGGCGCGGGCAGATCACGATTCTAATCGCGCCTTTTACGGGCACGTCAGCTGTTCAAAACAGATGACATGTCCCGGCTTTGATGCGGGCTCACCGCCGGAGCCCGCACCAAAGAGGGGCTTCTAACCTCGGACGTACTATCCCGTTCGAGGTCAGAAAGGGGTTAATGACCGAGCCAATTTTTACACTTGTGACCACTGTCACTTTATGAGGTTATAACTTTGGAACGCTTTAACAGATCCCGCTGATTCTGAGATTTTTTTTTCCCGTGACATATTGTACTTCATGTTAGTGGTAACATTTCTTCGATATTACTTGCAATTATTTATGAAAAAAATTTGCAATTTTCAAACTTTGTATTTTTATGCCCTTAAATCAGAGAGATATGTCATGAAAAATAGTTAATAAATAACATTTCCCTCATGTCTACTTTTACATCAGCACAATTTTGGAGTTATAAGGGTTAAAAGTTGACCAGCAATTTCTCATTTTTACAACACCATTTTTTTTAGGGACCACATGACATTTGAAGTCATTTTTAGGGGTCTATATGATAGAAAATAACCAAGTGTGACACCATTCTAAAAACTACACCCCTCAAAGTGCTCAAAACCGCATTCAAGAAGTTTATTAACCCTTTACATGCTTCACAGGAACTGAAACAATGTGGAAGGAAAAAATGAACATTAACTTTTTTTTACAAACATTTTAATTCAGAACTATTTTTTTTAATTTTCACATGTGTAAAAACAGAAATGTAACCATAAATTTTGTTATGCAATTTCTCCTGAACACGCCGATACCCGATATGTGGGGGGGAAGGGGGCGGGGAAAACCACTGTTTGGGCGCAACGCAGAGCTTGGAAGTGAAGGAGTGCCGTTTTACTTTTTCTTTTTTTTTTTAACCAATCAATGTTTATTGAAAATTTTGCATATTAAACAACACATAAGACGGGGGGGAGGAAAGGTAATAAGGGGAAAGGTCCAATGCATAACATATTAAAGACCACAATGTAATCAGTACAAAATACACAAATACAGTGTCAGATAAAGCCAAAAAGAACAGAATTAGAGAAGCATACAATTTAAATAAGGGAGAGAGCAGACTGGGATATATATGCCGAGGACATCCAGGGGTCCCACCACGAGAGGACCCTAGCTCTCCTCGATAGACCCTGAGCCATAATAACCTCATAGCAGAAGTGTAAGTCGATCCTGGAGATCAGCTCTGCTCTGGAGGGGACATCCGAGGATTTCCAATGCTTCGCGATACATTGTCTAGCGGCAACTAGGATATTAGAAACTATGGGTCGAAGGGGGGAAGGGAGATCAATGAGGGAGATGCCCAGAACAGCGAGCTGACCACTCAGCACAAGGGGGAGACGGGTCAGATCAACAATCAAAGCCTCCACTTCGCGCCAGAAGACCTGAATCTGCGGGCACGACCACCAGATATGAGAGGAAGACCCCAAGGCGCCGCATTTCCTCCAGCAGAGAGGGGAGGAAGCTGGGAAAACCTTCGCCAGGTGGACGGGGGTGAGGTACCAGTGGAGCTGAATTTTTTTCACCTGTTCCAAGTGGCCAAGGCAAGACGAGAACCTGGAAGGGTGAACCATAGCAAATTGCCAATCCTCCAGGGGGGCCTCAAAACCCAGCGCGGACTCCCAGGAAGACATGAAAGGAAGCTTGTCAGTAGAACCAGATGAAATGAGGGCTTTATAGATTATGGAGATGCCATGTGGCATAATAGTGGCCGGTCTGAAGAATCTGTGGGCCGGATCCTCTGTCAAAGGCGGGGGCGCCCCGAATGGCCGACATGTCCTGAGAAAGCTGCGAATCTGCAGGTATTGAAAGAAGTCAAACTTAGTAAGGGAGAATCTCCCTGAGAGGTCCTCAAACGACAAAATGCCGTCCGAGCCGAAAAGGTCCGCCACCCGGAGCACCCCACGCCTCGCCCAGGAGGAAAGAGAAATGTGGCCAATGGCACACTCCAGAGCCTGCAAAGAAACATAGTCAAACATAAACATTAGATGGGAAGTACTAAGCAGCGCCCATAGTTTAGAAGCATTCCTAATTGAACGGAGACCGGGGCCCACAAGAGGGACCTGAAGCAGCTGAAGCTCCAAGAGCAATCTAAGCGAGATTTTGGGGGCAAAATGAGATTCAATCAAAAACCAGGGCAAACATGAGTTCCCCTCCCACCATATTTTAAGGGGCTCAAGGATCGCCGCCCTATAGTAAGACTGCACCGCAGGAACTCCCAACCCCCCCACAGAGTACGGTAGGGACATGATCCGACGCTTGACCCTATGGGGCTTCTTATTCCAAATAAACCGGTCTATAAGGGATTGAAAAGCTGAAATAAACTTCGAGGGTATGAAAAGGGGGAGGCACCGAAAAAGGTACATTATTTTGGGAAGGAATAGCATTTTCGCCGTTTGTATGCGGGCCATCCACGAGAGGGACGCACTTGATAATTGCTCCATGCCCCTCCTAACCTCCAAAAGAGTTTCTTCACAATTCATACGGACTATGTTATCTAGCTTAGTTATCCTGATGCCTAGGTACGTAAAGCCCAAGGGAGCCCAAATAAACGCATATTGAGATTGAATTTGAATCTGAAGGGGAGCGGGGAGGAAAAGGGGAAAAATTGTGGATTTGGTCAAATTAAGCTTATAATATGAAACCGCCGAAAACTCAGATAGGATGGAAGTGATCGCATTCAGTGAGGTTAAGGGTGAGGTGCAGGTCAGGACCACGTCGTCGGCATAGAGACCGATTTTATGTTCAGATCCCCCCACCTCGACTCCCTTTATGTCCGCGCACTGCCTGACCATGGCAGCCAAAGGCTCCATGACCAGAGCAAAGATGATAGGGGAGAGGGGGCAGCCCTGACGAGTACCATTCCGAATAGGGAATGTCCGAGACCTGAATCCCGCCGATCGAACCGACGCGCAAGGATTGGAATATAATGCCATAACCGCTTTGCCAATCTGCCCGGTGAGCCCAAATTTCTCCAGTGTGAGTTCAATATAACCCCAATGCACCCTGTCGAACGCCTTTTCGGCATCCAGCAACAGGAATACACTGGGGAGGCTCCCCCTCTCCACCACATCCAAGAGATCTATCAGGCGCCTGGTGCCACCCTGGTCTGTCTGCCAGGAACAAACCCAACTTGGTCGGGGTGGATGAGACTAGGAAGGACCGAGAATAATCTGTTGGCCCAGACTTTTGCATAAAACTTCACGTCGCAGTTTAGAAGTGCTATCGGGCGGAAGTTCCCCGGAGATGTTGTGGGTTTCCCTTGTTTGGGGAGAGTCGCAATGGAAGCCTCCAACCCCTCCGCCCTAATACTGCCAACCGACAACCAATTATTAAAAAGGCGCAAAAGATAGGGCGAGAGGATAGAAAAGAACTGAGCATAGTAAAGGAAAGAAAAGCCATCAGGCCCCGGGGAAGAACTCTTATTGGCCTCTCTAACAATCTGCGAGAGTTCAGACTCGACAATGGGAGCATTTAGGAAAGAGAGCTGCTCCTGGGTGACCGAGGGGAGATTAGCCCTCTCCAAAAACGCCAAAATTGACTCCCGCGAAGGCTGGGGAATCCCTGGGTCAGACCCGAGGTCATAGAGAGAGGAATAATGAGATGCAAACTCCTCAGCAATCTGAATCGGGTTGCGAACCTGGGAGCCGTCAGGCCTGAGCAAAAATGGGATCTTGGATTGAGCCTCTCTCTTCCTAACACGTCTGGCCAGAACAGCGCCCGCTCGATCCCCCATTGTGTAAAATTTGGCTCTAGTTTTCCTCAGGGCCTTCTCAGCCTTGTGGAGGAGTAGATTACGAACATGCATTCGGGCTTTAGAAAGGTCAGAGAGAAGCGCTGGGGTGGGGGATAGTTTATGAGCAGACTCCAAACGAGATAATTCGTCTAGGGCTATATGGAGGGCCGCATTGTACTTCCTCTTAGCCTTTGCCGCCAGCTTAATGAAATGACCCCTAATTACCGCCTTGTGGGCGAACCAGAGGGTGTCATCACCTATGCCAGGGGTGTCATTGGAGGCAAAAAATTCCCCCAAGGCCTCCTCTATACATTGGGAGTTGGATTGGTCAGCAAGGAGATGGGCATTGAGACGCCAATACGCAGGGGGTCTGATGGCCAAGGGGTCTTTCAGGGCAAGGGACACCGGGGCATGGTCCGACCAGGTGATACTGCCTATATCCGATGAGATGCAGTGAGGAAGAGCCACGTCATTCACCAGCACAAAATCAATCCTGCTATAGGAACCGTGCCTGGGAGACAAAAATGTGTAATCTCTCTCACCGCAATGCAGATATCGCCAGACATCATGCAAGTGGAAAGAGTCAGTTAGAGGCCCGATCTCGCATCTAGTCAGGGAAGAGGCAGAGCAGTCAAGAACCCTAGACATTGGGGCATTGAAGTCACCAGCAATCAGTTTGTGACCGTGTTGGATATCGTGTAAAGTTTTGAAAACGCCCTCCAGAAACTTAAGCTGCCCTACGTTAGGAGCGTAGATCGAGGCAATAGTATAGGGGGCATTATTAATAAGGCATAGAACCACAATGAATCTACCCAACGGACCCGCTATAGAGCGAACCAGCTGAAAGGAGTTGGACCTGCTGAAAAAAATGGCTACTCCCGCCTTTTTTGACGGGCCATTGGCGAAAAACTGATGCGGGTATAAACCTGATTGCATTCTGGGATTATCACATTCCAGCAAGTGAGTTTCCTGAAGACATAAAATATCATGGTGGGATTTGCCCAACTGACGCCAGACCACAGACCTCTTGCCCGGTGAGTTGAGGCCATTAACGTTAATTGAATACAGTGAGATACTCATTGGAAAGACATAAAGACAGTTTTACAATCCTCAGACACCGATAGTCTGTGCAAAGGCATAGAAAACATGTGGCCAATAGACTAGGACATAAGTAAGGGCAGACCGGGAACAGGGAGGGGAGAAAAAGGGAAGCAAACAAGACATACGACAAATAAACCAGTGGACCGAGGTCCATTCAGGGATACCCTGAGTCCAGAAGGTGAGAATCAGAAAAACAGTTCACCTATGGGGCAAACAAATGCTGCGGGAACTCTCAAAAGAGAAACCAACGCAGCTTAAAAAAAAAAGAAAAAGGAAAAACCAAGTGTATCCGTGCGGGAAAATAGCCAGGAACCATAGTTGCAGTGGGCTCAGGCCACCTCCCAGTCCGGTGTAATGCGGGCCCTGAAGCCTCCGCCAGCTCCAGGCTTAGAAAGGTTCACGGAGATCGAGGGGTCTGGAGTCGGGAGTCCCCATTTAGAGAGAGCAGAAGCTGCGTGGGACGGAGTTAGGCAGGTGGTGATTGATCCGTCTTTGCGGATGAGCAGCTTGGTAGGGAACCCCCAACGGTACAGGATGCCCTTCTCTCTGAGGATGGTAGTGTAGGGGGCAAAGGCCATCCGCAGGGCCAAAGTACCCGGGGAGAGATCCGGAAAGACTGAGATGCTTGCAAATCTTTCAGGGAGAGCTGGGTTCCTCCTCAGGGCCTGTAGAAAGTCCTCCTTCATTTCTAAAAAATGTATGCGTGCCAGCACATCTCTGGGGATAGAGGGCCCCAGGCCAGAGGGTTTAGGGATCCTATGCACGCGGTCAATTATGAAGTCCTTTGGCGCGAACTGCGGTAGGGCCGCCGCCATAAAGTCCTGCAGAAATAGCTTCAAATCCCCTGCTAGGACAGACTACTCAATGCCTCTAAGTTTGACGTTATTTCTCCTGGACCTATCTTCTAGGTCCAGGGCTTTAGAGTGAATTTTAGCGGCCAGGGTTTGCAGGGTCTCATGGGCGTCCCAGAGATCGTTATGAGAAGAAACTAGCTCCGCCATCTTGCGTTCCAAACGGTCTGTGCGATTACCCAGCTCCGCCACCTCCCCTCTCAACTCAGCCAGCATAGTGTGCATATCGTCTTGGATGGAGGTTCTGAGATCTCCAAGTAGTCCTTTGAGGAGAGAAGCAGTCACCGGACCTTCGGCCGAATCAGACGCCGTACCGCTTGAATTTAACGCTGCTCCGCCTGAATGCGACGCTGCTCCGCCTGGATGCGACGCTGCTCCGCCTGGATGCGACGCCGCAGCGCCCGACTGCGACGCCTGAGCGTTGCGTTGTGAAGAGCGGGAAGGCCTGGGGGAGGGCGGTGCCATCTTGGATACCGGCGGTGGCTGTGGGGTGGCCGCAAAGAAGTCAGGAATTCTCCTGGAGGGGTCACGGGTGCCAGCTCTGGATTTCCCCATACACTCACCGACGCACCGGGAGCCAGTACCGATGTTTTGGAGGCAAACGAGGACACCGGAGAGGTAGAAATGTGCCGCTTTAAGGTTCCTGGCTGAGGAGCTCCCGCTCTGTGCGACCTACTCCATCGGCAGACAGGCCACGCCCCTCCCGTTTTACTTTTTCAATGTAGAATTGGCTGGAATTGAGATCGGACGCCATGTCGCATTTGGAGAGCCCCTGATGTGCCTAAACAGTGGAAACCCCCCACAAGTGACACCATTTTGGAAACTAGACCCCTTAAGGAACTTATCTAGATGTGTGGTGAGGACTTTGAATGCCCAAGTGCTTCACCGAAGTTTATTATGCAGATTCGTGAATATAAAAAATATTTTTTTTTCCACAAAAAAGATATTTAGCCCCCAAGTTTTGATTTTCACAAGGGTAACAAGAGCAATTGGACCCCAAAAGTTGTTGTCCAATTTGTCCTGAGTATGCAGGTACCCCATATGTGGGGGTAAACCACTGTTTGGGCGCACAGCAGAGCTCGGAAGGGAAGAAGCGCCATTTTGGAATGCAGACTTTGATAGAATGGTCTGCGGGCGTTATGTTGCGTTTGCCGAGCCCCTGATGTATCTAAACAGTAGAAACCCCCACAAGTGACCCCATTTTGGAAACTAGACCCCCCAAGGAACTTATCTTGATGTGTGGTGAGAACTTTAAATGCTCAAGTGCTTCACAGAAGTTTATAATGCAGAGTCGTGAAAATAAAAAATATTTTTTTTTATCCACAAAAAAGATTTTTTAGCCCCCAAGTTTTTATTTTCACAAGGGTAACAGGAGAAATTTGACCACAAAAGTAGTTGTCCAATTTATCCCGAGTACGCTGATGCCCCATATATGGGGGTAAACCACTGTTTGGGCGCACGGCAGAGCTCAGAAGGGAGGGAGCACCATTTGACTTTTTGAGCGCAAAATTGGCTGTCGTGTTTGGAGACCCCCTGATGTACCTAAACAGTGGAAACCCCCCAATTCTAACTCCAACCCTAACCCCAACACACCCCTAACCCTAATCCCAACCCGATCCATAATCCTAATCACAACCCTAACGATATTCACAACCCTAACCTCAAAGCAACCCTAATCTCAACCCTAACCATAACCCTAATCAAAACCCTAAATCCAACACACCCCTAATCCTAATCTCAACCTTAACTTCAAACCTAACCCTAATCCCAATACACCCTTAACCCTAATCCCAACCCTAACCTTAACCCTAATCCCAAACCTAACCCTAATCCCAAACGTAACCCCAATGCCAACCCTAATCCAAACCCTAACCCTAATCCCAACTCTAACCCTAACTTTAGCTCCAACTCTAGCCCTAACTTTAGCCCCAACCCTAACCCTAGCCCTAACCCTAACTTTAGCCCCAACCCTAACCCTAGCCCTAACCCTAATTTTAGCCCCAGCCCTAGCCCTAACCCTAAATTTAGCCCTAACCCTAAATTTAGCCCTAACCCTAACCCTAAATTTAACCCTAACCCTAGCCCTAACTTTAGCCCCCACCCTAACCCTAGCCCTAATGCCACTTTCACACTTGCGTCGTGTGGCATCCATCGCAATCCGCCATTTTGGACAAAAAAACGATCCTGCAAATGTGCCCGCAGGATGCCTTTTTTACCCATAGACTTGAATTGCCGACGGATGGCCACACGTCGTATCCGTCATGCACTGGATCCGTTGTGTTTTGGCAGACCGTCGTCACAAAAAAAAGTTCAATGTAACCTTATTTTGTATGTCGCGTCCGCCATTTCCGCGCATGCATGGCCGTAACTATGCCCCCTCCTCCCCAGGACATAGACTGGGCAGCGGATGCATTGAAAAACTGCATCTGCTGCCCACGTTGTGCACAATTTTCACAACGTGCATCGGTACGTCGGGCCGATGCAAGTGTGAAAGAAGCCTAACCCTAGCCCTAACCCTAACCCTAGCCCTAACCCTAACCCTAAATTTAGCCCCAACCCTAACCCTAAATTTAGCCCCAACTCCTCTCTCCTGCCGGCCGGCAGATGGCGGCAGATGGCGGGCGCACTGCGCATGCACCTGCCATTTTCTTTCCCGATGAAGAAGCCGGCGGGCAGGAGAGGACGCAGGAGGACCCAGGGACACCGGTAAGTATAATAGGGTCCCCAAATCCCCCTATTTCTCTGTCCTCTGATTTGCGATCACATCAGCGGACAGAGAATGACAGATCGCTTTTTTTTTTTTGCGACCGCCGGTAAACAGTTAATTACCGGCGATCACAAAACAGGGGTCGGTAAAAACCAACCCCGATCATGTTCTTTGGGGTCTCGGCTACCCCCGGCAGCCAAGACCCCAAAGATCCTCCCGATGCCGGCCGGCGGGCGCACTGCGCATGCGCCCGCCATTTTTTTGCCGGAAAACAGGTGAGTATCGGGGGGCTATCGGGGATCCCATTTCTCTGTCCTCTGATGTGCGATCACATCGGAGGACAGAGAAATTAAAAGGGAAATCGCGTTTTGGGTATTTTTGCGATCGCCGGTAAACGGTAAAATTACCAGCGATCGCAACTCGGGGGTCGGTAAATCATGTTCTCTGGGGTCTCGGCTACCCCCAGCAACCGAGACCCCAGAGAAAATCCGATTCTGGGGGCGCTATTCACTTTTTCCACAGCGCTGTTAAGTAACGGCGCTGTGGTTTAAGTACCCTTAACTGCTGCCGTATCGGCGGTCGTTAAGGGGTTTAAAGAGGCATAGATGCTCATGAGGAGAACATAATTTTACCTCTATACAAGTCACTATTTCAACCACACTTAGAATACTGTGTACAGTTCTTGTCTCCGGTGTATAAGAAAGACATAGCTGAACTAGAACGGGTGCAGAGAAGAGTGACCAAGGTTATTAGAAGACTGGGGGATCTGCAATACCAAGATAAGTTATTACACTTGGGGCTATTTAGTTTGGAAAAACGAAGGCTAAGGGGTGATCTTATTTTAATGTATAAATATATGAGGGGATAGTACAAAGATCTTTCTGATGATCTTTTTAATCATAGACCTGAGACAGGGACAAGGGGGCATCCTCTACGTCTGGAGGAAAGAAAGTTTAAGCATAATAACAGACGTGGAATCTTTACTGTAAGAGCAGTGAGACTATGGAACTCTCTGCCATATGATGTTGTAATGAGTGATTCATTACTTAAAGGGAACCTGTCACCTGAATTTGGCGGGACTGGTTTTGGGTCATATGGGTGGGGTTTTCGGGTGTTTGATTCACCCTTTCCTTACCCGCTGGCTGCATGCTGGCTGCAATATTGGATTGAAGTTCATTCTCTGTCCTCCATAGTACACGCCTGCACAAGGCAAGATTGCTTTGCACAGGCGTGTACTATGGAGGACAGAGAATGAACTTCAATCCAATATTGCAGCCAGCATGCAGCCAGCGGGTAAGGAAAGGGTGAATCAAACACCCGAAAACTCCGCTCATATGACCCAAAACCAGTCCCGCCAAATTCAGGTGACAGAGTCTCTTTAAATTAAAGATTGGACTGGATGCCTTTCTTGAAAAGTATAATCTTACAGGTTATATATACTAGATTCCTTGATATGGTGTTGATCCAGGGAACTAGTCTGATTGCCGTATGTGGAGTCTGGAAGGAGTTTTTTCCCCAATGTGGAGCTTACTCTTTGCAACATGGTTTTTTTTGCCTTCTCTGGATCAACATGTTAGGGCATGTTACGTTAGGCTATGGGTTGAACTAGATTAACTTAAAGTCTTCCTTCAACCTTAATTACTATGTTACTATGTTATTTTAAAAATTGAAAAATACAAATATACCTAAATTGCATCGGATATTTTAAAAAATGATTAATAGGATAGAGTAGGGTAGAGCCCAGCCAAAAGAGTCTAGCTTGTCATGGTGGCGGTTTAAAAAATCTTTTGACTGTGGACAGTTCGAGGGGTGGAGGCAGGACTGGAGTGGAGCCTGGGTGGAGTCACAAGGGGGCCCCGAAAATTTTGCCAGTATGGGGCCCTGAAATTCCTAGTGGCAGCCCTGAGTATATGTATGTCCTGTGCCAGGTGCAGGATTGATCCATCCAGGGTATATAACATTTTATATCTGTGCACATAGTATACCACTATAGTATAAAGAATAATACAGACATCAGCTGTTATACAGTATACACATTGTCCTATATCTGTATATGCATACAACAATGTGCATACGGTATAACAGTATATCAAATGCCAGTCATTGTCCTCTTTACCACCCACATCATTCTTCTTCCCACCTCCATGATTGTCCTCTCCCCCACACATACCATTGTCCTCTACCATCTCCATCATTGTCCTCTGTCCCTCCTCAATCATTGTTCTCTCCCCATCTCTCATCGTTATCCTCCCCCTACCTCCATCATAGACCTCTCCCCCTCCTCCATCATTGTCCTCTCCCCACCTCCATCATTGTCCTCTCCCCACCTCCATCATTGTCCTCTCCCCACATCCATCATTGCCCTCTCCCCTCCTCCATCATTGTCCTATCCCACCCTCATCATTGTTCCCCCATCTCCAATATTTGTCCTCTCCCCTCCTCTATCACTGTCCTCTCCCCCACCTCCATCGTTGTACTCCCCCAACTCTATCATTGCCCTCTTTCCCACCTCCATCATTGTTGTTTCCCCACATCCATCATTGTCCTCCCCCACTTCCATTATTGTCCTCTCCCCACCTCCATCATTGTCCTCTCCCCCACCTCCATCATGTCCTCTCCTCTACCCCATCATGGCCCTCTCCCCACCTACATCATTGTCCTCTCCCACTCTCATCATTGTCCATGCATCTCCCATCATTGTCCTCTGCCCTCCTCTATCACTGTCCTCTCCCCTACTTCCATTATTGTCCTCGCCTCCCTCCATCATTGCCCTCTCCCCACCTACGTCATTGTTCTCCCACCGCCATCATTGTTCTCTTCACCACCCCATTATTTTTTTCCCCCACTGCTATCATTGTCCTATCAACCACCCACATCATTGTTCTCCCCCCCACCACCATTCATTGTCATGGACCTCTTCCCAGTGCATTGTTAAACACTGTAGGCAGCGTCGCTGCAGGGAGCAATCTGTACCCGCCGCACATGAGGGCAATCTGGCCATGGGCCCCCCAGAGCCTCGGGCTCCGAGAAACAGGCCAGATTGCCCTCATTATTAGCTGCCCTGCAAGGGCTCCCTTCCATTTCCAGGCCCTGGTGCAGCTGCACTTGCTTTACTGGCAGTATGTCCGCCGCTGCCCACATGTGTACCTTACATCAGAACAATTTTTAAACATAATTTTTTTGTTAGGAGGTTAGAAGGGTTAAGTTGACCAGCGATTTCTCATTTTTTCAACAACATTTACAAAAACATTGTTTTAGGGACCACATTATATTTGAAATGACTTTGAGGTGTCTACATGACAGAAAATACCCAAAAGTGACACCATGCTAAAAACTGCACCCCTTAATGTGCTCCAAACCACATTCAAGAAGTTTATTAACCCTTCAGGTGCTTCACAGGAATTTTTAGAATATGGAAGGTAAAAATGAATATTAAACTTTTTTTCAGAAAAAATTCACTTTAGAACCAAATTTTTTTATTTTCACAAGGGTAACAGTAAAATTTGTTGGCAATTTCTCATGAGCGTGCCGATACCTCATATATTGTGGAGGAAAACCACTGTTTCTGAACATGGCAGGGCTCGGAAAGGAAGGAGCGTCATTTGACTTTTTGAATGCAAAATTGCTGGAATAATTAGCGGATGCCATGTCACGTTTGGAGAGCCCCTGATGTGCCTAAACAATGGAAACACCCCACAAGTTAGACCATTTTAAAAACTAAACCCTTCAGTAAACTTAACTAGATGTGTGGTGAGCACCTTGATCCCACAGGTGCTTCACAGAAGTTTATAAACTGGAGCCATGAAAATAAAAAAAAATTGCATTTTTCCTCAAAAAATGTTTTTAGCCCCCAAATTTGCATTTTTACAAGGGAAACAGGAGAAATTGCACCTTGCAATTTGTTGTGTACTTTTTCCAGAGTACACCAATATGATGGGGAAAACTACTGTTTGATTGCATGACAAGGCTCAGAAGGGAAGGTGCGCCATTTGACTCTTTGAACACAAAATTTGCAGGAAAGATTAGCGGACGCCATGTCACGTTTGGAAAGCCTCTGATATACCTAAACAGTGGAAATCCCCCACAAGGAACACCATTTGGGAATTTAGACACCCCAGGGAACCTATCTACATGTGTGGTGAGCACCTTGAACCCCTGGTGCTTCTCAATAAATTAAAAAATTGAGCCGCGAAAATTAAAAAAATCTAATTTTTCCCACAAAATTGTTTGTTAGTCGCAAATTTCGCATTTTCATAAGGGCAACAGGAAAAATTGCACCATACAATTTTTTGTGAGATTTCTCCTGAGTATGCCTCTATCCAATATGTGGAGGAAAACTACTGTTTGGGTGCACAGCAAGGCTTGGAAGGGAAGGAGTGCCATTTGACTTCTTGAAAGCAAAATTTGCTGGAATAATTAGCGAACACCATGTCTCATTTGGCCCCTGATGTACTTAATCAGTGGAATCCCCCCAAAAGTGACAGCATTTTGTAAACTAGAACTCTCAGGGAAATTATCTAAATGTGTGGTGAGCACCTTGAACCCCAGATGCTTCACAAATGTTTTGTAGCGTAGAGCCGTGAAAATAAAAAAATATCATTTTTCCCACAAAAATGGTCTTTCAATCTCAATTTTTTTTATTTTCAGAAAGCAACAGGAGAAAATGGACCCTAAAATTTGTTGTGCAGTTTTTACTGAATACATAGATACCCCATATTTAGTCAAAAGGTATTGTTCGAGCAGGGCTCAGAAATGAAGGAGTGATATTTTGGAATGCAGATTTTGATGGAATGGTCTGCAGGTGTCAGATCACATTTGGAGAGTCCCTCATGTGCCTGATGTTGTGAATTCTGTGGCAGAGCTCCCTCCTGTGGTCACAAGTGGTACTTCGGCTGATTCTCTCTGTGAGCTTCTGTTGGTGGAGGGAAATGGTACTGCGGCTTCTGAGTTTCCTCCCTCAGGTGATCTGGTGAGGTCGTTAGGTGCTTCTCTACTTAACTCCACCTAATGCTTTGATCCTGGCTTCCTGTCAATGTTCCAGTGTTGGACTTGCTTTTCCCTGGATCATTCCTGTGGCCTGCTGCTCTGCATAGCTAAGTGTCATGATTCCAATGGCAGGGAATCACAAAAGGACAAGCACCAATGAGCTCTAGGGTGATGGAACCTGAGCTGACCGCGACCCTAAACCTGAACACACAAATAACAATAGCCGGGGAACGTGCCTACGTTGATCCTAGACGTCTCGCACCAGCCGAAGATCTAACTTCCCCTATTAGAAGAAACACAGACCTCTCTTGCCTCCAGAGAAATACCCCACAGAAATAGCAGCCCCCCACATATAATGACGGTGAAATGAGAGGAAGGCACATACACAGTATGAAAACAGATTCAGCAAAATGAGGCCCGCTAAAACTAGATAGCAGAGGATACAAAAGTAAACTGCGCGGTCAGCAAAAAACCCTTCAAAAAACCATCCTGCAATTACTTGAACTCATGTTCCAACTCATGGAACATGAGGAGCAATTACAGCCCACTAGAGCAACCAGCAGCAAAGAAACAATTATATGCAAGCTGGACAAGACAAAAATAAAGCAAAACGTGGAACAAGAAAATCAAAAACTTAGCTTGTCCTGAAGAATACTGAAGCCAGAAGCTTCAAAACACTCTGATAACCTTGATAGCCGGCGGGGAAATGACACGAAAGCCCGGTTAAATAGGAAACTCCCAAATCCTAATAGAACAGGTGGACACCAGAGACAGCAGAACACAAATCACCCAGTACCATCAGTAACCACCAGAGGGAGCCCAAAAACAGAACTCACAACAGTACCCCCCCCCATGAGGAGGGGTCACCGAACCCTCACGAGAACCACCAGGGCGACCAGGATGAGCCCTATGAAAAGCGCGGACCAAATCATCAGCATGAACATCAGAGGCAACCACCCAAGAATTATCCTCATGACCATAACCCTTCCACTTGACCAAATATTGGAGTTTCCGTCTGGAAACACGAGAATCCAAGATCTTCTCTACAACATACTCCAATTCTCCCTCCACCAGCACCGGAGCAGGAGGCTCAAGCGAAGGAACAACAGGTACCTCATACCTCCGCAACAACGACCGATGGAACACATTATGAATAGCAAACGATGCCGGCAGATCCAAACGAAACGACACAGGGTTAAGAATTTCCAAGATCCTATAAGGACCGATGAACCGAGGCTTGAACTTAGGAGAAGAGACCTTCATAGGAACAAAACGAGAAGACAACCACACCAAGTCCCCAACACGAAGTCGAGGACCCACGCGGCGACGGTGATTAGCAAACTGCTGAGCCTTCTCCTGGGACAACTTCAAATTGTCCACCACATGACTCCAAATCCGATGCAACCCATCCACCACCATGTCCACTCCAGGACAATCAGAAGGCTCCACCTGACCAGAGGAAAAACGAGGATGAAACCCCGAATTACAAAAGAAAGGAGAAACCAAGGTAGCAGAACTAGCCCGATTATTAAGGGCAAACTCGGCCAGCGGCAAAAAGGTAACCCAGTCATCCTGATCAGCAGAAACAAAACACCTCAAATAAGTTTCCAAGGTCTGATTAGTTCGCTCCGTCTGGCCATTCGTCTGAGGATGGAATGCAGACGAAAAGGACAAATCAATGCCCATCTTAGCACAGAACGTCCGCCAAAATCTAGACACAAACTGGGATCCCCTGTCAGAAACGATGTTCTCCGGAATCCCATGCAAACGAACCACGTTCTGGAAAAACAGAGGGACCAACTCAGAGGAGGAAGGCAACTTAGGCAAGGGTACAAGATGAACCATTTTAGAAAAGCGGTCACACACAACCCAGATGACAGACATTTTTTGAGAGACAGGGAGATCCGAAATAAAGTCCATGGAAATGTGCGTCCAAGGCCTCTTCGGGATAGGCAAAGGTGACAACAATCCACTGGCTCGAGAACAGCAAGGCTTAGCCCGAGCACAAACCTCACAAGACTGCACAAAAGAACGCACATCCCTTGACAAGGAAGGCCACCAAAAAGACCTGGCCACCAAGTCTCTAGTACCAAATATTCCAGGATGACCTGCCAACGCAGAAGAATGGACCTCGGAGATGACTCTACTGGTCCAACTATCCGGAACAAACAGTCTCTCAGGCGGACAACGATCAGGTTTACCCGCCTGAAACTCCTGCAAAGCACGTCGCAAGTCTGGGAAGACGGCCGACAAAATCACCCCATCCCTAAGGATACCAGTGGGCTCAGAATTTCCAGGGGAGTCAGGCACAAAACTCCTAGAAAGAGCATCCGCCTTCACATTCTTTGAACCTGGCAGGTATGAAACCACAAAATTGAAACGAGAGAAAAACAGTGACCAACGAGCCTGTCTAGGATTCAGACGCCTGGCAGACTCAAGGTAAATCAGATTTTTGTGATCAGTCAAGACCACCACACGATGTCTAGCACCCTCCAGCCAATGACGCCACTCCTCAAATGCCCACTTCATGGCCAAAAGTTCCCGATTACCCACATCATAATTCCGCTCAGCGGGCGAAAATTTTCTAGAAAAGAACGCACATGGCTTCATCACCGAGCAATCAGAGCTTCTCTGTGACAAAACCGCCCCCGCTCCAATCTCGGAAGCATCAACCTCAACTTGGAAAGGAAGCGAAACATCAGGCTGACGCAACACAGGAGCAGAAGAAAACCGGCGCTTAAGTTCCCGAAAGGCCTCCACAGCCGCAGGAGACCAATCAGCAACATCAGCACCCTTCTTAGTCAAATCCGTCAAAGGCTTAACAACACTAGAAAAATTAGTTATAAAACGACGATAGAAATTAGCAAAGCCCAAGAACTTCTGCAGACCCTTAAGAGATGCAGGCTGCGTCCAGTCACAAATAGCCCGAACCTTGACGGGATCCATCTCAATAGTAGAAGGGGAAAAAATATACCTCAAGAAAGAAATCTTCTGGACTCCAAAGAGACACTTTGAGCCCTTTACAAACAAGGAATTAGCCCGCAGGACCTGAACACCTTCCTGACCTGCTGAACATGAGACTCCCAGTCATCAGAAAAAACCAAAATATCATCCAAATACACAATCATAAATTTATCCAGATATTCACGGAAAATATCGTGCATAAAGGACTGGAAGACTGAAGGAGCATTAGAAAGTCCGAAAGGCATTACCAAATACTCAAAATGGCCCTCAGGTGTATTAAATGCGGTTTTCCACTCATCACCTTGCTTTATTCGTATAAGATTATACGCACCCCGAAGATCAATCTTAGTGAACCATTTAGCCCCCTTAATGCGAGCAAACAAATCAGTCAACAAAGGCAAAGGATACTGATATTTTACGGTAATCTTATTCAAAAGACGATAATCTATACAAGGCCTCAAGGACCCATCTTTTTTGGCCACGAAAAAAAAAAACCTGCTCCCAAAGGGGACGAAGATGGCCGGATATGTCCCTTTTCCAAGGACTCCTTAACATAATCCCGCATAGCAGTATGCTGTGGCACTGACAGATTGAACAAACGACCTTTAGGAAATTTACTACCAGGAATTAAATCTATAGCACAATCGCAATCCCTGTGAGGAGGAAGCGAACTGAGCTTAGGCTCCTCAAAAACATCCCGATAATCAGACAAAAATACAGGAACCTCAGAAGGAGTAGATGAAGCGATAGAAATCGGAGGTGCATCATCATGAACCCCCTGACATCCCCAGCTTAACACAGACATTGTTTTCCAGTCAAGGACTGGATTATGAGTTTGTAACCATGGCAGACCAAGTACTAGAACATCATGTAAATTATACAATACCAGGAAGCGAATCACCTCCTGATGAACGGGAGTCATACGCATGGTCACTTGTGTCCAGTACTGAGGTTTATTCATAGCTAAAGGTGTAGAGTCAATTCCCTTCAAAGGAATAGGGACTTCCAGAGGCTCAAGACTAAACCCACATCGCTTGGCAAATGACCAATCCATAAGACTCAGGGCAGCGCCTGAATCTACATAGGCATCGACGGAAATGGATGATAATGAGCAAATCAGAGTCACAGACAGAATGAACTTAGACTGTAACGTACTAATGGCAACAGACTTATCAACCTTTTTTGTGCGTTTAGAGCATGCTGATATAACATGAGCTGAATCACCACAATAAAAGCACAACCCATTTTTCCGCCTATAGTTTTGCCGTTCACTTCTAGACTGAACTCTATCACATTGCATTGTCTCAAGTGCCTGTTCAGAAGACACCGCCAAATGGTGCACAGGTTTGCGCTCCCGTAAACGCCGATCAATCTGAATAGCCATAGTCATAGACTCATTCAGACCCGTACGCGCAGGGAACCCCACCATAACATCTTTAATGGCCTCAGAAAGGCCATCTCTGAACTTTGCAGCCAGGGCGCACTCATTCCACTGAGTAAGCACTGACCATTTCCGAAATTTTTGACAATATATTTCTGCTTCATCTTGCCCCTGAGAGAGAGCTAATAAAGCTTTTTCAGCCTGAATCTCCTGGTTAGGTTCCTCATAGAGCAAACCCAATGCCAGAAAAAACGCATCCACATTAAGCAACGCAAGATCCCCTGGTGCCAATGCAAATGCCCAATTTTGAGGGTCACCCCGCAGGAAAGATATAATAATCTTAACCTGCTGAGCAGGGTCTCCAGAAGAGCGAGATTTCAAAGAAAGGAACAGCTTGCAATTGTTCCTAAAATTCAGAAAACTAGATCTATCTCCAGCAAAGAACTCTGGAATAGGAATTCTAGGTTCAGACATAGGAGCATGTACAACAAAATCTTGTATATTTTGAACCTTAGCAGCAAGATTATTCAAGCTGGAAGCTAAACTCTGGACGTCCATGATAAACAGCTAAGGTCAGGGCCATTCAAGGATTAAGAGGAGGAAAAAAAAAAAATCAGCCAGGCTGCAATTAAGGCTAGGCAGCAACCTCCGAGGAGAGGAAAAAAAAAAAAAAAAAACTTCCTCAGACTACTTTTCCTCCTACTTCAGCCCAAACATTTTTGGCCGGCTATACTGTCATGATTCCAATGGCAGGGAATCACAAAAGGACAAGCACCAACGAGCTCTGGGGTGATGGAACCTGAGCTGACCGCGACCCTAAACCTGAACACACAAATAACAATAGCCGGGGAACGTGCCTATGTTGATCCTAGACGTCTCGCACCAGCCGAAGATCTAACTTCCCCTATTAGAAGAAACACAGACCTCTCTTGCCTCCAGAGAAATACCCCACAGAAATAGCAGCCCCCACATATAATGACGGTGAAATGAGAGGAAGGCACATACACAGTATGAAAACAGATTCAGCAAAATGAGGCCCGCTAAAACTAGATAGCAGAGGATACAAAAGTAAACTGCGCGGTCAGCAAAAAACCCTTCAAAAAACCATCCTGCAATTACTTGAACTCATGTTCCAACTCATGGAACATGAGGAGCAATTACAGCCCACTAGAGCAACCAGCAGCAAAGAAACAATTATATGCAAGCTGGACAAGACAAAAATAAAGCAAAACGTGGAACAAGAAAATCAAAAACTTAGCTTGTCCTGAAGAATACTGAAGCCAGAAGCTGAGGTAACAAAACACTCTGATAACCTTGATAGCCGGCGGGGAAATGACAAGAAAGCCCGGTTAAATAGGAAACTCCCAAATCCTAATAGAACAGGTGGACACCAGAGACAGCAGAACACAAATCACCCAGTACCATCAGTAACCACCAGAGGGAACCCAAAAACAGAACTCACAACAGCTAAGTTCTTCTTTGCTATTTGTTTGCTATTTTTTCTGTCCAGCTTGTCTACTTTGTTGCTGGAAGCTCTGGGACGCAAAGGGTGTACCTCCGTGCCGTTAGTTCGGTACGGAGGGTCTTTTTGCCCCCTTTGCGTGGTTTTCTTTAGGGTTTTGTGTAGACCGCAAAGTTACCTTTTCTATCCTCTATCTGTTAAGAAAGTCGGGCCTCACTTTGCTGAATCTATTTCATCTCTACGTTTGTCTTTTCATCTTAACTCACAGTCATTATATGTGGGGGGCTGCCTTTTCCTTTGGGGTATTTCTCTGAGGCAAGGTAGGCTTATTTTCTATCTTCAGGCTAGTTAGTTTCTCAGGCTGTGCCGAGTTGCATAGGCAGAGTTAGGCGCAATCCACGGCTGCCTCTAGTGTTGTTTGGTGAGGATTAGGGATTGCGGTCTGCAGAGTTCCCACGTCTCAGAGCTCGTTCTATGATTTTGGGTTATTGTCAGATCACTGTATGTGCTCTGACCGCTATGTCCATTGTAGTACTGAATTGCCTTTCATAACAGTACAGGAAGCCCAAAGTACTAATGATTCTCAATAGAGGGAAAAAAGAAGTTCTGAGACCATTTTTTTTTCTTTGCACTGTGTTTTGCCTTTTTTTTCCCCTAGACATTTGGGTCTGTCTTCATTTGTGGATCAGCTCTCGGCAAGAGTACAAAAGATTCAAGACACTATTGATCAGAAAGCTATGTTGGAACCAAGAATTCCTATTCCTGATTTGTTTTTTGGAGATAGAACTAAGTTTTTGAGTTTCAAAAAATAATTGTAAATTATTTCTGGCCTTGAAACCTCGCTCCTCTGGTGATCCAGTTCAACAGGTTTTGATTGTTATTTCTTTTTTGCGCGGCGACCCTCAGGACTGGGCATTTTCTCTTGCGCCAGGAGATCCTGCATTGAGTAATATCGATGCGTTTTTGATGGCGCTCGGATTGCTGTACGATGAACCTAATTCAGTGGATCAGGCAGAGAAAAATTTGCTGGCTCTTTGTCAGGGTCAGGATGAGATAGAGGTATATTGTCAGAAATTTAGAAAGTGGTCCGTGCTCACTCAATGGAATGAATCTGCGCTGGCAGCTATGTTCAGAAAGGGTCTCTCTGAAGCCCTTAAGGATGTCATGGTGGGATTTCCTATGCCTGCTGGTTTGAATGAGTCCATGTCTTTGGCCATTCAGATCGGTCGACGCTTGCGTGAGCGTAAATCTGTGCACCATTTGGCGGTATTACCTGAACTTAAACCTGAGCCTATGCAGTGCGATAGCACTTTGACCAGAGTTAAACGGCAAGAACACAGACTTCTGAATGGGCTGTGTTTCTACTGTGGTGATTCCACTCATGCTATCTCTGATTGTCCTAAGCGCACTAAGCGGTTCGTTAGGTCTGCCACCATTGGTACGGTACAGTCAAAATTTCTTCTGTCTGTTACCTTGATCTGCTCTTTGTCATCGTATTCTGTCATGGCATTTGTGGATTCAGGCGCTGCCCTGAATTTGATGGATTTGGAGTATGCTAAGCGTTGTGGGTTTCTCTTAGAGCCCTTGCAGTGTCCTATTCCATTGAGAGGAATTGATGCCACGCCTTTGGCCAAGAATAAGCCTCAATACTGGACCCAGCTGACCATGTGCATGGCTCCTGCACATCAGGAGGTTATTCGCTTTCTGGTGTTGCATAATCTGCATGATGTGGTCGTGTTGGGGTTGCCATGGCTACAAGCCCATAATCCAGTATTAGATTGGAAATCCATGTCGGTGTCCAGCTGGGGTTGTCAGGGGGTACATGGTGATGTTCCATTTCTGTCAATTTCGTCATCCACCCCTTCTAAGGTTCCAGAGTTCTTGTCTGATTACCGGGATGTATTTGATGGGCCCAAGTCCGATGCCCTACCTCCGCATAGGGATTGTGATTGTGCTATCAATTTGATTCCTGGTAGAAAATTCCCAAAAGGTCGACTGTTTAATTTATCTGTGCCTGAGAACGCCGCTATGCGCAGTTATGTGAAGGAATCCCTGGAAAAGGGGCATATTCGCCCGTCATCGTCACCATTAGGAGCAGGGTTCTTTTTTGTAAACCAAGAAGGATGGTTCGCTGAGACCTTGTATAGATTACCGCCTTCTAAATAAGATCACGGTTAAATTTCAGTACCCCTTGCCATTGTTATCTGATTTGTTTGCTCGGATTAAGGGGGCTAGTTGGTTCACCAAGATAGATCTTCGTGGTGCGTATAATCTGGTGCGAATCAGGCGAGGAGATGAATGGAAAACTGCATTTAATACGCCCGAGGGTCATTTTGAGTATCTAGTGATGCCATTCGGACTTGCCAATGCTCCATCAGTGTTTCAGTCCTTTATGCATGACATCTTCCGAGAGTACCTGGATAAATTCCTGATTGTGTACTTGGATGACATTTTGATCTTCTCGGATGATTGGGAGTCTCATGTGAAGCAGGTCAGAACAGTTTTTCAGGTCCTGCGTGCTAATTCTTTGTTTGTGAAGGGATCAAAGTGTCTCTTTGGTGTGCAGAAGGTTTCATTTTTGGGGTTCATCTTTTCCCCTTCTACTATCGAGATGGATCCTGTTAAGGTCCAGGCCATCCATGATTGGACTCAGCCGACATCTCTGAAAAGTATGCAAAAGTTCCTGGGCTTTGCTAATTTTTATCGTCGCTTCATCTGCAATTTTTCTAGTATTGCCAAACCATTGACCGATTTGACCAAGAAGGGTGCTGATTTGGTCAATTGGTCTTCTGCTGCTGTGGAAGCTTTTCAAGACTTGAAGCGTCGTTTTTCTTCTGCCCCTGTGTTGTGTCAACCGGATTTTTCTCTTCCGTTCCAGGTCGAGGTTGATGCTTCTGAGATTGGAGCAGGGGCTGTTTTGTCGCAGAGAGGTTCTGATTGCTCAGTGATGAAACCATGCGCTTTTTTTTCCAGGAAGTTTTCGCCTGCTGAGCGAAATTATGATGTGGGCAACCGAGAGTTGCTGGCCATGAAGTGGGCATTCGAGGAGTGGCGTCATTGGCTTGAAGGAGCTAAGCATCGCGTGGTGGTATTGACTGATCATAAGAACTTGACTTATCTTGAGTCTGCTAAGCGGTTGAATCCTAGACAGGCTCGTTGGTCGCTGTTTTTTGCCCGTTTTGACTTTGTGATTTCGTACCTTCCGGGCTCTAAAAATGTGAAGGCGGATGCTCTGTCTAGGAGTTTTGTGCCCGACTGTCCGGGTTTGTCTGAGCCGGCGGGTATCCTCAAGGAAGGAGTAATTGTGTCTGCCATCTCCCCTGATTTGCGGCGGGTGCTGCAAAAATTTCAGGCTAATAAACCTGATCGTTGTCCAGCAGAGAGACTGTTTGTCCCTGATAGGTGGACCAATAAAGTTATCTCTGAGGTTCATTGTTCGGTGTTGGCTGGTCATCCTGGAATCTTTGGTACCAGAGAGTTGGTGGCTAGATCCTTTTGGTGGCCGTCTCTGTCGCGGGATGTGCGTGTTTTTGTGCAGTCCTGTGGGATTTGTGCTCGGGCTAAGCCCTGCTGTTCTCGTGCCAGTGGGTTGCTTTTGCCCTTGCCGGTCCCGAAGAGGCCTTGGACACATATCTCTATGGATTTTATTTCTGATCTTCCCGTTTCTCAAAAGATGTCAGTCATTTGGGTGGTCTGTGATCGCTTTTCTAAGATGGTCCATCTGGTACCCTTGTCTAAATTGCCTTCCTCCTCTGATTTGGTGCCATTGTTCTTCCAGCATGTGGTTCGTTTACATGGCATTCCAGAGAATATCGTTTCTGACAGAGGTTCCCAGTTTGTTTCAAGGTTTTGGCGAGCCTTTTGTGGTAGGATGGGCATTGACTTGTCTTTTCCTCGGCTTTCCATCCTCAGACTAATGGCCAGACCGAACAAACCAATCAGACCTTGGAAACATATCTGAGATGCTTTGTTTCTGCCGATCAGGATGACTGGGTGTCCTTTTTGCCTTTGGCTGAGTTCGCCCTTAATAAATCGGGCCAGCTCGGCTACCTTGGTTTCGCCATTTTTCTGCAATTCTGGGTTCCATCCTCGTTTCTCTTCAGGACAGGTTGAGTCTTTGGACTGTCCTGGTGTGGATACTGTGGTGGACAGGTTGCAGCAGATTTGGACTCATGTAGTGGACAATTTGACCTTGTCCCAGGAGAGGGCTCAACGTTTCGCTGATCGCAGACGCCGTGTGGGTCCCCGACTTCGTGTTGGGGATCTGGTTTGATTATCTTCTCGTCATGTTCCTATGAGGGTTTCCTCTCCTAAGTTTAAACCTCGTTTCATTGGTCCGTATAGGATTTCTGAGGTTCTTAATCCTGTGTCTTTTCGTCTGACCCTTCCAGATTCTTTTTCCATACATAACGTATTCCATAGGTCATTGTTGCGGAGATACGTGGCACCTATGGTTCCATCTGTTGATCCTCCTGCCCCGGTTTTGGTGGAGGGGGAATTGGAGTATATTGTGGAGAAGATTTTGGATTCTCGTGTTTCTAGACGGAAACTCCAGTATCTGGTTAAATGGAAGGGTTATGCTCAGGAAGATAATTCCTGGGTTTTTGCCTCTGATGTCCATGCTCCCGATCTTGTTCGTGCCTTTCATGTGGCTCATCCTGGTCGGCCTGGGGGCTCTGGTGAGGGTTCGGTGACCCCTCCTCAAGGGGGGGGGTACTGTTGTGAATTCTGTGGCAGAGCTCCCTCCTGTGGTCACAAGTGGTACTTCGGCTGATTCTCTCTGTGAGCTTCTGTTGGTGGAGGGAAATGGTACTGCGGCTTCTGAGTTTCCTCCCTCAGGTGATCTGGTGAGGTCGTTAGGTGCTTCTCTACTTAACTCCACCTAATGCTTTGATCCTGGCTTCCTGTCAATGTTCCAGTGTTGGACTTGCTTTTCCCTGGATCATTCCTGTGGCCTGCTGCTCTGCATAGCTAAGTTCTTCTTTGCTATTTGTTTGCTATTTTTTCTGTCCAGCTTGTCTAATTTGTTGCTGGAAGCTCTGGGACGCAAAGGGTGTACCTCTGTGCCGTTAGTTCAGTACGGAGGGTCTTTTTGCCCCCTTTGCGTGGTTTTCTTTAGGGTTTTGTGTAGACCGCAAAGTTACCTTTTCTATCCTCTATCTGTTAAGAATGTCGGGCCTCACTTTGCTGAATCTATTTCATCTCTACGTTTGTCTTTTCATCTTAACTCACAGTCATTATATGTGGGGGGCTGCCTTTTCCTTTGGGGTATTTCTCTGAGGCAAGGTAGGCTTATTTTCTATCTTCAGGCTAGTTAGTTTCTCAGGCTGTGCCGAGTTGCATAGGCAGAGTTAGGCGCAATCCACGGCTGCCTCTAGTGTTGTTTGGTGAGGATTAGGGATTGCGGTCTGCAGAGTTCCCACGTCTCAGAGCTCGTTCTATGATTTTGGGTTATTGTCAGATCACTGTATGTGCTCTGACCGCTATGTCCATTGTAGTACTGAATTGCCTTTCATAACAGCCTGAACAGTGAAAACCCCCCACAAGTGACCCCAATTTGGAAACTAGACCCCTCATGGAATGTATCTAGATGTGTGGTGAGCACCTTGAATCCCCAGGTGCTTCACAGAAGTTTATTACGTAGAGCCATGAAAATTGAAAAAACATATTTTTTTTCACATAATAATGTTATTTTAGCCCCCAATTTTTTATTTTCACAAGGGTAGCAGGAGAAAATTGAGCCTAAAATTTGTTATGCAATTTCTCCTGAGTATGCTGATATCCTATATGTGGTTAAACCTACCTTTTAGGTACAGTGCAAAGCTCAGAAAGAAAGAAGCTCCGTATTGGAGTTCAGATTTTGCCTGACTGGTTTGAGGGTGCCATGTCATATTGGCAGAGCCCTTAAGGTGCTAGAACTACAGAAACCCCCATAAGAGGCACCATTTTACAAACTGCACCTCTTTACAAACTGCACAGGTGGGTCATAGAATTGTATACCATTGGGCAGTGAAGAAAAAAATAATTACATTTTTACCACCAAAATTTTGTTTTATCCCAAGATTTTACATTTTCAGACTGAAAATTGGTAAAAATTGCCTAAAATTTTTCCCAAAATTTCTGTTGAATGTAGAAATACCTCATATGGGGCTGTACACTACTGCTTAGCCATATGGCAAGACTAGGGAGGGACAAAGCTCTATTAGCATCATGGAGCGCAGGTTTTCCTAGAATAGTTTGTGGACTCCATATACAGAGCCCCTAAGTGCTATAACAGCAGAATCCCCCCTCAAGTGACCCCATTTTGGAAAATATACCTCTTTGTAATTTATCTACAAGTGTAGTGACAATTTTGACTCCATGGATGTTTTCTAGGAACAAGCAGCAGTGGATGTTGCTGAGTGAAAATTGCAAACTGCCATTGAAGTGACCACTACACTGTAGTAACCAGTACGTTGTAGTAACCAGTACATTATGCCCAGCTCATGCTTTTGGAAACACACTGTTAGGGCTAGCGGAACGCTAGATGTTGATTATTGGTGCGTTCGCAGCCCGGGGTCCACCGTGCAGAAGGAACCTGCTGCTAGTGAATGGTGGCACTATTTGGCGGAATAAGCTAGCTCTGTTACTTCACAGAGTAGCTGTGAAAGGAAAGCACTGCGCCCTGTTAGACTCACAGGCGCACAAGCTATCTGCCGAGCTGATAGCAGTCTGTGGTCATGCAAACACACAATCTCCTCACCGGAGGTGCCGGTATTCTAGGGGCTTATTTCAGCCGGGTCCCTGAATACATACACAACACACAATCTCCTCACCGGAGGTGCCGGTATTTTAGGGGCTTATTTCAGCCGGGTCCCTGAATACATACACACATAACCACACTGGCACAAAGCACATAACTTAGATTGATACTAGCGCATGGCTGTGCGGTCATTCGAACCTTTTATAGCTGCAGCAAGTACAGGACCTTCCCAGAAGGACAAATGGGAGGCTGCCACAGAAGTTGAGCACCTTCAGGACCTTCCTGGAGGACCAATACAATTTGCTGCAGTATCTAAGCCTGTGACCCTTGATCTCCAATGAGAGATCTTACCCTGGGCATGCTCAGAAGGGGAAAAGCAGGACTTAGTCCCAAAAACATCTGCTCGGCGCTGCCCAGTACTGGCTACAATGGCAGAAGCTGGAAAGGCAGCAGTAACCCTTTGCACAGAGTCAGACTGAGCAAGACGTTTGGACTGAAGTCTCCGCTGAGCAGGCTCCACTGTGGCAGGAGAAGAATGGGAGACCGCAGCGGAGATGGCCAGAGATTCCCCCCCGTGCAGAGGTGGGATCTCGACCCCTAACACACACACACCCGTAAATTAGGCGGGCTCTCATCACTACAGAAATGCCAAACATGTGGACACTAAATGTGGTTTAGGCACACTGTGGGGCTGAGAAAGGAAGGCCCATTTGGATTTGGGAGCACAGAATTTGCTGAATTTTATTTGGGGGCGAGGAGCCATTTAGCTTTTCAAAGCCTTTGTACTACCAGTGACATGGAAGCCCCCCTATATTTCCATTGACAGATGACGGACCTGAGTGGGGACTTTTCTTGTGGATTTAGGTTTTATTGGGAACTTTTTATTTGACGTTTGGGATCAGATTTATCCTATGCTCTATGCTGAGTACTTACTTTGGGGTTTCCATCTAAATCTATGAGTGACATGATTCAGATGAAACTCGCGCAGGATCCATTCACTATAATGAGGCAGTAGACCTCTGTTCAGCAATGTATTTTTTTCAGAAGTACACAAAACTGTGGCGGACCGCGTTTTAATTCAAGCCTATGAAGACGGACACTGCTGGATCATAAGCCAGAAGGCGTCCACAGTTTCTCCATCTGCCTCATGTAAGGAGGTTAATGGCCGTGTAGTCAATGGAAGGTATGTGTCACAGAGATGGCTGCTCTCTCTGATGTAACCCGGAGTATTTTCTCTAGTGCATGTAAGCACTAAGAGGTTCATTTGGTGCACCTGGGACCAGGTTGCGGGTAGCTATGAGAGATGGGCGGGTCTGGCTACCCACATACCTCACCACTGGGTGTGGTTAACAGCCTAGATAATGGAGGCTGTTTGGCACATGGTCTGTGACAGGAGGTGTAGAGACCTCCAGTGTGTGTTTGCTAAGACTGACCTGAGTGAGCGGACGGGCAGTGCTATATGAAATGTTTGTTTTTTGTTTGTTTTCACTTTGTGCCGCAGAAGGCCATCTTTTGTTTGCTTAAACTTAAGCAGGTTTATGGAGCTAATAAACCTGACTGAACATTTTATGAAAACCACTTCCTGTGCTTACATCAACCCACAGCCGTGTGCGTAAAACCTTACACTCATTATAGGGAATCTTCCATCAGGGTTTCCGTATAAATCACACATTTAAGAGATTTACTTATTTTAATAAAAATAATTATTTATGGGTATGGGTACAATATATTTTTTTTCATTATTTTGTAATTTTAAAAAATTATATTTTTTACCATTTTTTCCCCTTTTTCACATTTTTACGTTGTCCCAATATGGGACTTTCACTTTTTGCAGTCTGATTGCTTGTAAACCATAGCCAAGCTAGCACCAACATATTCAATAGCACTTTACAATATTAGAAGGGACTTGTTCAGATAATAAAGACATTGTATAATAACACATAACTTAGTAAGGGGAAGAGGAGAGGAAGAGGAGCCAGAAAAAGGTACAGTGAAGAAGCGGTCAGAGAGGTAGCAAGAGAACCAGGAGAGAACAGGGTCCTTGAGGCCGATAGAATGGATCATAGTGAGTAGGAGCTGGTGATCCAGTGTCATATGTATGTCAAATGTTGTGACGGCAAGGGATTAAGTAATGTATAATAAGAAAAAATCTGGATAATTGACTAAAATGTAATCCTACAAAAAGAATTGAGTAGTGTGCCACAAGCAATAAAACAAAATAACAACCATACCAAAGATGATAAAGAAAATGTTAATTTTATTATAAACAACTCATATACATATAGTGAAAAAAGGTATGTACAGCAGTCACTCAGGTCTTATGATGATAAGTGGATACACTGTCACCCAGAGCACAAAGATATGTAAAGAAACACATGTATCTCCAAGTAACAACCATGTATACAACAGCCATTCAGCAGAGAATACATGCGTAAAAAAGAATGAAAAAAATCCATCAGCAATATGTAAAATTTGGCATAAAGTGACGTTCATAGTGCAAAAAAGTGACAGTGCTTACCCATGACCAGGTAGTCAAGCTGTGTTGGCTGTAGCCCCGACACGGGTTTTGCTTGATGGGCTTCCTCGCGGGGCTGTGATTGACTAAAATGTGTGTATGATTAAGTATTTAAACTAAATTAAAGGGGTTGTCCAGGGTTATGGTGCTGATGGCCTATGCTGGTTATCAATTTGAGATTGGTCAATGGCCACTAGACAGCTACCACAGCTGTGATGTTCTGGCTCCTTTCCATATCTCCATTTCCTGCCGGAGCTGAAAAGGGCTGATTAGTGGAGGAGCTAGGTGTGTGACCCAAATTGTTCTGATATTAATAATTTATCCTAAGGACAGATCATGAATGTTATAAGTCTGGAAAATCTCTTTAATAATATTCACTTTAGAAGTTTCTTTGCACTCAGAGTTTAATTTTTTTTTAAAGGGACTGTACTACTTCCTAGTAGTAGAAACATGTTAAGTCTATTCAGGGGAAGTGGCTTGAAACCAATGAAGAATGTTTTTATGAAGCCAGTCTATGAAACAATCCACTGTCAACTACCACAAAATCCAACTACAGGAAATAATTTTCCCCACTGTAAATAATGATTATAAGGCTGCGATATATCACAATACTATTATCATATGAAACTTAGCCTTTCCTTCTAGTAATTAAGACATTAATCAAAGCGAATCTTTAAACAAATATAGGTTATAATAACAATCGTAGAAAAACTGATTAATCCAATAATAATGGGAGAGGACCAGCTATATAAGTTTTTGCACTTAACATACCCCTGGTCATCATAGTGCCCCTCCAGATACCCTAGTAAATGTCATTTCCCATGATTTGGGAATCATATAGACAGTATTGTATTATCATTGTGTTGTTTATATTGTGCCTTTTTGTTGTTATGCAATAAGGTTTGCTCTCTTTAGAAGTAGGTCCTTCCTCTCTCCCTGATGTAGCTCTAATGTCAGTAACCCCTCCATTCTTCCCCAGTTTCTGTCTAGCAGCCATCTTAGAAGCTCGTGTGTTTGCAACTCTGATCAGAAAAGTTTTTTTGTCATACTGTATGTGTGAATAACTACAAGAATTCAGCTGGAAAGTAAACCTTCTTCTGGAATCTTCATACAAAGTAAACCTTCTTCTGGAATCTTCATACATGCTTCCTGTAGTCACATTCAAGCTATATGAGGACATCACTCTGTGTGAGTAACAGTTGATAGAGGCAGCCTAGAAATGGTGTCTCAAGTACTCTACACTTGCAGCTTAGTTGACACAAAAGAGCACAATGAGGCCAAAAATACTCTGTTGTAAAAAAAAACACAGTAATACGCAAGTGCTAGTCAAAAGATGGAAAAAAACAGGCTATTTAGTTGATACATTTTTTTGCAAAAAAATGTATACTAAGCTGCTCCACCAATCGTCAAGGTATACCCTTATAGAGCAGTCCTAACTAATGTATATAATCCCTATCTGATGTATTTAAAAACCTGATCATCTGTATAGTACCTGTATAAGCAGGGTTCAGAGAGGGAATATCCATGTGGACATGCTGGATGGAACAGCTTTAGTGCAAACGGCCCATAAAGAGTGGTGAACACCCCAGTCTTATAGAAACAAGAGAACAGTTATAAAACCAGAAACACATGGGCTACTTGCACATTGAACAAGTCTGTAGGAACATGTTCACACACCACCAAGAAACTTGAAGACACAAAAGAGCACAATGAGGCCAAAAGTACTTTGTTGTTAAAAAAAATCACAGTAATAAGGATGTGCTAGTCAAAAGATGGAAAAAAGTTGATATAGGCAGTCTAGAAATGGTGTCTCAAGTACTCTACACTTGCAGCTTAGTTATGGAGTCAGAATAGGAAACATGCAGGATAACCCTTATAGCCCTTGTAAGTAACATATAGTCCGAGGCACCACTTGTCCGCATATTTAGCTCCAGTATGGTTTCCCTTCTTATGCCCTAAATGGTATCTTTATGTTGTTATTTCCAGACTCATCTGTATTGATGGATGTGTCAACTTCATCAATGCGATTGGATCCACAATTAGTGGATTAGTTAAGGGAAGTTGTCTCATGGTGAAGTTGTTGGCTTTGTGTTACATTGGAATCATTAATTTTTTTAAGGAACAAAATTCTAACATCCCGGGTGCACTGCGATGGGGAGCCCCTGCATACCCTACGTACGCAAACTTGCTTCTGGGCTGGCTTGAGAGAAACATGGTGTTTGTGGATGGACTGGAATCCTGCACAGAAAATGTTTTGCTGTGGCCCAGATTCATTGCTGATATTTTCATACCGTTACCTCTCCTCTGAGACCTGCTCCTGCTTATTCATTCTGTGGGTGGTGCTGGTGATGCAGGAGACATTAGGACCAGAAGCTCTGGATGGCACAGGTTCATTCCAGCCACTGAGACTAGAATATCTGGGGTCTGTAGTGCCATTCAGTCTGGCAGTTTGGGTATGTGCTGAACAAATGGAGAAATCAGCTATCTACCTTAGCACCGTAGCAAGTAAGACTGCACAACACCTTACTAATTTCCCATCTTACTTTGGGCCTGTCCGTGTAAGTCATTTCATTTTTAGTGCTGCCAGGTGACCGCTGACTGACCCATGTTATAGACACGGTGGAAATGCAATATGGCCTTATTTCTAAAATTTGCCTGGCTAGCCACAAGGATGCAACCAAGTACACATATAGACTTCAGGTAGATATTAATCACCTTGACCAATCTTGGTGACTACTTGTGCCCATTTAAATATGAGCCTCATGCAGGGTATGAAGTACCCATCCCCAGAAACAAATATCTAGTAACGCCCAGTTGAACTGTAACACATTATACCTTCAAGTTTATAAGCTTACATGTCCACAATGGAGAGGAGAAAATATAAAATATAAACTTTGTTTTACTTAGGTCTGCAGCTACTATTCCATGATGTGGCCAATTTATCATGCCTAAACTAAAGATAGGTCTTTTTTTGAGTTACTTGATACATTCCAAATAAGTGTAGGACTGGGAAAGAACGGTTAGAAAATGATTTCCAGAGTCCTTTAGTGGACTGTGTTCAAATTTATGTTGATCTTTTTAGTGTTTTAATGATAAATAAATCTAACATGTGTCTTAAGGTTACCATTTCATCTCTGAAAGAAAGTGATGTTACATTTGCTATATACAATTGGTTAAATATTGTCTACAGCTAGGTCATATGTAGTGGAGAATTTGTTTTAATTAGATTTATTGCTCTGCTTTCTATAAACCCTCTTTAATGGTATAAATATCTCACAGCAGGTAACAATAATCCAGTAGTAATTTGATGCTGAGCACAAAGACTATTGATTTTGTAAAATTACTGAACAGGCTTGCCGAACTCCTGGGATTGTCTATCAAGCTCTTAGTAATAACCATAGCAGTTAATGTAAAGTGAACATTTCCTAACTAAAGTTTAACCTTACAGATATTTTCCTCTACATTTCATAAACTTGAAGGGTAAAAAGTTCTAAACTATGGCTACAATAGTTCAATATCCTCATAGTATGTTTCATAAAAGTATAACTGCATGTGGAGAGATATCTCACTGACACCCCCAGATGAGAGTTAATAACTAACCCTTGAACCATGCAGCTCATAAGTAGTGTTGAGCATTCCAATACTGCAAATATCGGGTATCGGCCGATATTTGCTGTATCGGAATTCCGATACCGAGTTCCGATATTTTTGCGATATCGGAAATCGGAATCGGAAGTTCCTATAAGTTCCCAGTCATCTTCGGCGTGTGCGGTGCTTATGGTTCACAGGGTCTGGAGGAGAGCAGACTCTCCTTCAGGCCCTGGGATCCATATTCATGTAAAAAATAAAGAATAAAAATAAAAAATATGGGATATACTCACCCCTCCGACGAACCCTGGCTGTCACCGCTGCGTCTGCTTCCGTTCCTAAGAATGGAGAGAGTGAAGGACCTTCGATGACGTCGCGGTCAGGTGACCGGTCACCTGACCGCTCACGTGACCATGACATTATTGAAGGTCCTTCACTCTCTGCATTCTTAGGAACGGAGGCAGACGCAGCGGTGACAGCCAGGGTTCGTCGGAGGGGTGAGTATATCCCATATTTTTTATTTTTATTCTTTATTTTTTACATGAATATGGATCCCAGGGCCTGAAGGAGAGTTTCCTCTCCTTCAGACCCTGGGAACCATCCAGGATACATTCCAATATTTGTGTCCCATTGACTTGCATTGGTATCGGGTATCGGTATCGGCGATATCCGATATTTTTTGGATATCGGACGATCCCATCCGATACCGATACTTTCAAATATCGGAAGGTATCGCTCAACACTACTCATAAGTGGTGAACACTATTTTGAACTATTTTGAATTTTTTTTGTTCAAAGAAACAAAGAATCAAAAGGGTTATATTAATCATGAAATATTTTGGAAACAAATGAAAAGCCTGCATACAATATCAATCTTATAGATAGAGCATTATTTGATAATTTTATCAATCCATATAAAAGGGACAAATAAAGGGAAGTAGCCATTATTTATTTGCATTTATAACAATTGCCTTTGTCTCCAATTGGTTTAAGTATTCTTTACTAGATGCTCACCTGGAGCTTGAGTGTTTGATTCCTTAGCTGAAGGATGCGTTTAGCTATAAGAAAGCATTTTGTCTTGGTCAATGAGTGGTTCAGTAATTATACAGTATGTACACTGTGTGCAGAATTATTAGGCAAGTTGTATTTTGATCACATGATACTTTTTATACATGTTGTCCTACTCCAAGCTCTACAGGCTGGAGAGCCAACTACCAATTAAGTAAATAAAGTGATGTACATCTCTGTAATGAGGAGGGGTGTTGTCTAATGACATCAAAACCCTATATAAGGTGTGCTTAATTATTAGGCAACTTCCTTTCTTTTGGCAAAATGGCTCAGAAGAGAGATTTGACGGGCTCTGAAAAGTCCAAAATTGTGAGATGTCTTGCAGAGGGATGCATTAGTCTTGAAATTGCCGAATTTTTGAAGCGTAATCACCGAACAATCAAGCGTTTCATGGCAAAAAGCCAACAGGACCGCAAGAAGCGTGTGCAAAGAAGGCGCAAAATAACTGCCCATGAATTGAGGAAAATCAAGCGTGAAGCTGCCAAGATGCCATTTGTATCACAGAAAAAATATAAATGCAAGTGCCCAAAAAGAACAAAAGTAATTCACCAACTAAAGCACCAAATAAACTAATTAATATAATACACAATAAAACATAACTTTTACTATTAAATGCTGATAAAAAATGACAACATTCACGACCTAAAAACGTCTACTGTAAGCTGACAAAAAGATACAAGGTGCACTCAGATCCTAATATATCACTATCTATACCCTACCTTTCTGCGGAGGTTGGCACCCTATAAACCCTGCGCAATGGCGCCCCCGCTCAACGTAGGCTTACCCTGACTCACCCTATAAAGCCCTCAAGTGAGGAAAAATAGACACACAGCAGACCATACAAACAGACAAAGAAAAAGAATAGAATAAACCAATGTACTATGCAATTGGAGTAGCAGAGAGAATAAATAAAGTGCGCTTGTGCTATAGTAAGTCAGTAATAGCGCACATTCAGTACACAATTGCACATATCCCAATATGGCAAATAGCCTTTTTGTGGGATTAGACTGTACCTAGATGCATACTACCTGTCTGCGGGGGTTGGCACCCTACAATCCTGCGCAATGGCGCCCCCGCTCCCGTCGTCTGGCCCTAATTAGCCCTAACACTGCCAGATGGCCACTAAACCGGAAAAATACAAAAAAAACAGGCCGCATGTACAGTCACCAAAAAAGGTTAACCATAACACCTAACACAGAAAAAAATGACAAATCCCCAATTAGCATAGAAAATGCATAAAAATATACATATCTAAATGTGTGCATATAAGTATACATATCTCAGTATGTTCAACTCGACGCGTTTCCCCGAGGTCGGTTCATCAGGAGACATACTAGAAAACTCTCACTTATCTGAGTGACAGGTAGAGGATAAATCACTCAAGGAGGTGTGCGGTAGAGCAGTGGGGAACAATGTCCATCCCTGACCACAGGTTCCAATCAGCCTTGCATATAACGATTTCGCCAGTCTTTAAATACACTCACACTCACCCCCTCATTGCGTTCATTAGCGCTTCCTGACCCACGCTGGATGAATAACTTCCGGGTAGTGACGTCTAAAGGTAACTCATAACTGCGCAAGTGCGTGGCGCCCTTAGTCAGCGCTTCACCTGAGACGCAAGATGCCATTTGCCACCAGTTTTGCCATATTTCAGAGCTGCAACGTTAGTGGAGTAACAAAAAGCACAAGGTGTGCGATACTCAGGGACATGGCCAAGGTAAGGAAGGCTGAAAAACAACCACCTTTGAACAAGAAACATAAGATAAAACGTCAAGACTGGGCCAAGAAATATCTTAAGACTGACTTTTCAAAGGTTTTATGGACTGATGAAATGAGAGTGACTCTTGATGGGCCAGATGGATGGGCCAGAGGCTGGAGGGCAGAGAGCTCCACTCCGACTCAGACGTGAGCAAGGTGGAGGAGGGGTACTGGTATGGGCTGGCATCATCAAAAATGAACTTGTGGGACCTTTTCGGGTTGAGGATGGAGTGAAGCTCAACTCCCAGACCTACTGCCAGTTTCTGGAAGATAACGTCTTCAAGCAGTGGTACAGGAAGAAGTCAGTATCGTTCAAGAAAAACATGATTTTCATGCAGGACAATGCTCCATCACATGCCTCCAACTACTCCACAGCATGGATGGCCAGTAAAGGTCTCAAAGAAGAAAAAATAATGACATGGCCCCCTTGTTCACCTGATCTGAACCCCATAGAGAACCTGCTGTCCCTCATTAAATGTGAGATCTACAGGGAGGGAAAACAGTCCACCTCTCGGAACAGTGTCTGGGAGGCTGTGGTGGCTGCTGCACGCAATGTTGATCTAAACAGATCAAGCAACTGACAGAATCTATGGATGGAAGGCTGTTGAGGGTCATCATAATGAAAGGTGGCTATATTAGTCACTAATTTTTTTGGGGGGTTGTTTTTGCATGCCAGAAATGTTTATTTCTAAATTTTGTGCAGTTATATTGGTTTACCTGGTGAAAATCAACACATGAGATGGGAATATATTTGGTTTTTATTAAGTTGCCTAATAATTCTGCACAGTAATAGTTACCTGCACAAACAGATATTCTTCTAAGATAGCCAAATCTAAAAAAAAAAAAAAAAAAACACTCCATCTTCCAAAAATATTAAGCTTTGATATTTATGAGTCTTTTGAGTTGATTGAGAACTTAGTTGTTGCTCAATAATAAAAATAATCCTCTAAAATACAACTTGCCTAATAATTCTGCACACAGTGTACAGTAAATTGTAAAACAAAACTAAACCAGCATGTGCTTTTGTATTTTAATTTTTAACTTTCAAAGTGTTATATAATTAAATGTCATGCATCTATTCTGAGGATTTAGACACTCTCTAGGATTACAGGGTTTTTAAGCCAAACCAAGATGTCTGCTGGCCAGATATAAATGCAGAATCCATATGGGGGTGATGTCTTGGAAAAGTAGTCACTAAAGTGGACCTTTCTTAATCCTTTGGCAAGGATGACTTGCATTATGTCTACTGCTTTTGGAAAATTAGTCACAAAGCTTAAGATTCCTTAAATATCTCCAAATTTCTGTTAGAATAAGAAAGTCTGTCACTACAAGTAGTGTGTACTTACAGTTAAGTCCAGAATATTTGGACAGTGATTTTTTTATGTAAAGCACCTCTCCAGTTGGGGGCACTTAAAATCTAAGTCCCCGCTTACATACTCACCCTCCAGCATCTTCACAGTCTGAGGCTCTCATAGACTTGTATTCTAATATGACCTCTGCACAGCTCCAAGAAACACTGGCGCAGGTCACTTTTTGCAGAGTCTGACTGGGGCGGCAGCAAACACGAATAAAAATGCCAGAATGTAAGTATTAGACAGGGGTCAGTGGGCATACATTTAAAGCAGCACTCGAGCAATAAAAAAAAACCTGAAATGGTGCTTTAAAGTGAAACACATGGGACTTTCAGGTTTAATTAAAGGGGTTGAACAAAAATATCCCGTGAAACCTTTATGAATTGCAAATATTTTCCTTCCTGGGAAGGTTACATGGTTATGGTGGGTTCAACTTATTAGCCTGACTTGGGGACTGCCCTTGTCAGGGCGGGAGCAACACAGGGGCATGACTGGGGTAGTATAGAGACTGTTTCCCCCTCCCCCTCAAAACATATATGGACGCTCCCGTGAAGGAAACTACATAGTTGGTGAGATAAAACCATTTTTTTACGGAGCACTGGTTACATGAGCACTTTTTTTGCACTTTATCACTTTGTTGTTTGTATTATCCATTTGATCTTTTAGACTTTGTTCATTAAAGGTTATGTTTTATTATATGTGAGGTGTTCTCCTAGCTAGTTTGTATATTTGTAATCAGAGGACCTCTAGGGGTATCATATTTGGATACACCCTATATTTGGCTTATTCTGGCTCAGATGTAATTGGACAAATTAATTTTTCTATAAGTAAAATGCTCATTTTTAATACTTTGTAGAGAATCCTTTGCAGACAATTACTGCCTGAAGTCTGGAAGCCATGGACGTAGAGGAGCTGCGGAGACACCATCATGTGTTTCTCAACGCAGGCAGTGAATAGCCAGGCTTTTCCCCGGGAAGGAACAACCAAGGGAAGGGCAGCATCCAATAAAGGAAAACCACCTATGCCAAGCATGGTATCCATCCACAGACAGCTGTTTCGGGGTTTTTGCCCCTCATCAGTGTGAAGTAGGAAATTGGCTATCAGGAGCAGTGCCTAGTAGAAAGTCTATAAAGGCACGGATGAGGATGAATACCATGCTTGGCATAGGTGGTTTTCCTTTATTGGATGCTGCCCTTCCCTTGGTTGTTCCTTCCCGGGGAAAGGCCTGGCTATTCACTGCCTGCGTTGAGAAACACGTGATGGTGTCTCCGCAGCTCCACTACATGCATTTGCATATTTGGGGGCAGTGTCCTGGATCACTGCGTTGAGAAACACGTGATGGTGTCTCCTCGGTGTTGGATGTTTTGGTCTCCACAAGGTCAATCATCCGTGCCTTTATGGAAGCCATGGACGTCACCAATCGCTGGGTTTCCTCCTTTGTGATGGTTTGCCAAGCCTTTACTGCAGCTTACTTTAGTTGTTACTTGTTTGGGGGTCTTTCTGCCTTAAGTTTAGTCTTAAGCATGTGCAATGTTTGCTCGATGGGGCTGAGATCTGGTGATTGACTAGATCATTACAGAATATTCCACTTATATACCCTTAAAAAAACTCTTGGATTGCTTTTGCAGCATATTTAGAGTCATTGTCCATCTGTACTATGAAGCGCCATCCAATCATTTTTGCTGCATTACGTTGAATCTGAGCAGAAAGTGTGGCCTTGTACACTTCAGAATTCACCCGGCTGCTTCATGCTTCAGTCACATCATCAATAAACGCTAGTGTCTCAGTACCATTGGAAGCCATGGATGCCCATGACATCACACTGCCTCCACCATGTTTTATAGAGGATGTTGTGTGCTTTGAATCATGAGCCGTTCCAAGCCTTCTCCATACTTTCTGATTCCCATAATTCTGGTACAAGTTGATCTTAGTTTCTTTAGATTTTTTTTATAGTCTGGCCTTTCTATTTTTAAGGTTGATAAATTTTTTGCACCTTGCGATGAAACCTCCGTATTTGCACTCGTGAAGTATTCTCTTTATGGTAAATTACATATTGCAACACCTACTTCCTGGAGCGTGGTCTTTACTTGGATGGATGTTGTGAAGAGTTTTTTCTTTACCATGGAAAGGATTCTGCGATCATCCATCACTGTGGTCTTTCGTGGATGTCCAGACCTTTTTGGGTTCCTATGCTCACTAGTGTGCTCTTTTTTTGTAGAATGTACTAAACTGTTGATTTGGCCACTCCTAATATTTCTGCTATCTCTTTGATGGATTTTCCTTATTTTCCGCCTTAAAATGGCATGTTTCATTTCCACTAAGAGCTCTACCAACATGTTGTGGGTTCACAGCAATAGCTTCCAAATGCAAATGCCACACTTGTAATCAGCTCCAAACCTTTTACCTGCTTAATTGATAATGGATTAATGAGGAAATGTCCCATTCAGCCACTTAATGAGCTTTTGAGAAAATTCTCAAATTACTTTCAGACTCTTTAAAAAGAGGCAGCTGCATATTAAAGAGCTGTAATTCGTAAATCTCAGTTTCAATTAGGATGCAAACTCTCAAAGATGAGATCTTCAGAGCTGTGTTGGTGTTAAAGAATACTGAACCTTGTTTTTTTTCCCTGAGCAGGCAAACCCCGCAGCCACACAAACTGTACTGTATGCTATTTCGTTTTTCCCGTTATGCCAGGAGGGGCATGTTTGTTTATGTAATTTTGCACTGGTTTATGCAGTAAATTTTTAATAAACCAGTTGAAAACATAAACAGAAAGTGTTCCTGTGACTACCTCATTGAGCAGCGGAGTGAGTCGATCAACCACAGTTGGTGTTAGAAAAGGAGAAAGTGTTCCCAGAGAACGCGAGTGACTGCTACAGAGGTACTGCGTGTCTTGGGTGAAGGCGACCATAAGCCAGCAAGCAATGGCAGACAGCATGGAGGACCTGATTAAACACCTGGTGTAATCCTAGCAGCAGCACCATCAACAGCTACAGCAGCAACAGCTGGCACTATATGAGACAAGGAAGCTGCTTATGCAACAGATCCAACAGCAGCAGCAACAAGTCCAGCACTAACAACAGCAGCAGCAGATTGAATTGCTCACAGAGGCGGTTCGTGGCATGGCAACAGCTCCGATTCCAAGGTCAGCTGATAATTTTTCCATCCGAAGAGCCCTGCTGAAAATTACCTAAGGGGACGACATGGAAGCCTTTTTGACCATTTTTGAAAGGGTCACCAAATTTGAAATTAATTCTGAACTGTAACAGAAGCACTTAACTTGAATTGCCAACAGTATCGGTCTCGTGTGTCTGATTATTTGGCATGTTCACCAAAAGTACAAATCTTTGGCTTTCTTCGCCTTTTTTTTTCTTACACGATCACAATCACATTTAGGATACACATCAACAATTTCTTATTATGCACATGCCTCTTTCATATATTCACACAGTAAGTATTCATATATTATGCTTTCACTTTAAGCATGTTTATTAACATGCTGACGCATGTTTATTCTCTTTTTGAACTTCTGTCCTTTTATTATTCACTTTGTTCACACCTACACCGTTTATATTTATATTTATTTATTTCGTTATTTGTTATTTTTAGGACTCCATTTGGTAGGTCTGCACATATACATTTGCACACACTTTATGATATTGCACAGGTGTGGATTCACTTTTTCTATTTGTTTCCCTACCTTTCTCTTTGATTATTGGTGATTGTTACTAATATTGGCATCCCAATATTGCAATATGTGTATATATGGCCTTATGATAATAATGCAATTAATCATATGTTCAGCACATGTTCCCCAATGATCTATTCCATCAACCCCTGGACGCATTTCATTTGGCACTTTGTCTCCAATACATGCCTTCTGCTTGCTGGCGCCAAGTTGCCATGGTGATGTACAACACAGCAGTGTGAACTCCTCCTGTTTGCCAGTGCCAGGTTGCTGTGGTAACATGTCACTGGCGTCACTTGTTCTGCGCATCGGACGGGGGCATGGTGTGTGACACTGACTTGCGCACTTCTGGGTTCTGGTCTGGACAGCGGGAGTGCCGCATTCAAACCGCTGCCACCACTGTATGAATGCATGTATAAAAAGATCAGACCTTGCTCCATCACCATACTAATCCCAAGGAAGAAGCTAAGCACGAAACGCATGTTGGGGCCAGTACTACTCCTCGGGCTGTATCAAATTGCCTGTGTAACTCATTATGCACCATATTTATGCTCTGCTTTCACATTATACCAGGATAGTGTATTTAAATGTTTGATGTCCTGCATGAGCTGCTTGTGCGCACTACTTTAGTGCAATTGTTCTCACAGCACCCTATGATGGACTTTGCACTATTGCACTTTTTTTGTAATATGTGGTAAATACTTTGAAGATGAACCATTCTTTCTATTTTTAGCATATGTACAATCTATGGAATATAGGTTGGCTTTGTAAAATAGGATTTCTGTCCTTTGGTATATTAAGAGCTAAACAATTATGTTAACTTTATTAAACCTGTGAACGTTTTTTTCACTTTGTCAACAAATTAGAGCATGTGTGTCTTGATACATGAATGTAGGACTTTGTCCTTGCTTTGTATAGACAGCATTTATCATTATACTATTCGTAGGCACCTTCCTGATACTGGTTGGGCATGTTGGAATGGCCGTTTGTTACAGTCCTGAGATATGTAGTAGTCTCTGTATTTGTTTTCCCCAATTTTATATTTTATCCTTTATGTGTTTTATACCAATAAATAATTTTTTATATGAATCTGATTGGGCGTTAGCTTCCCTTCTTCATAGTTTTTTTTTTACATGGTTTGGAAGTGACCCTAGGACCCTGTTTGGTCACATCTTTGTTTTATATAAACCTAGGCATAGTTTGTCCCAGGCCAGAGTATTCCTCGGGGATAAATTGTCCTAGGCCAAACAATATCCAGGGGTGCAAAATAGCCCAGACCAAACTATACCCTTCCAGGCTACAACATACCCCTCTATTTTATGAACCCTTATAAATGAGATGGATCTTAGATGCATGTAGTGGGAAGGTATTTGTGTTGGTAATCACAGGATGACGATTGATCTTACAATAAAATGTGACAGGTACCGGACAACAGTCATTACATCTGAGATTACACTGTTGTCCATTAAAATAAGTACTTTTTCTTTAGAGTGCAATTGTATCTTATCCCTCCACTGGTTTTCTCACCCTGTCTCTTATTGGATGTAAAGTATGCCGATCTCTTTCTATCATACTCAGAAACACAGCTGTTTTTAATGTTCAACTACTAAGAAGTGCGGTAGGATTCTTTACCTCATTATAACTTTATAAAAGTAAAATGAAAAAGAGTGGTATTCACCTGCGCTGTCTACAAAAACAAACAATATGATGAAAACTGGATGAATAAATGAATAAGAGAGCACTTACTTAATGAGTAATCATTGGTTATGCAGTGGATGTTGTTATAGGTCCTTAAAGTACTACCAGAATCTTAGGGGAATGAGGAGAGAAAAAAAAAAGGAGAAAAAAAAGGGTAAATGTTTGTATTGGTGAATATAGTGAGACTAAATAGATTTATAATATATACTCACTCAGATATTAAATGGAAATGTGCAATGAAGAGACGTGAACCCTGTGTATCTGCAATTGATGCGGGTATTGTGATGTACGCAGTTGCTTAATCTTCAGAGGTTTATAGTAGATGCCCCTGCTTAGATAAATGTACAACCTTTATAGGTAATGGTGGTTTTAAATAAATGCGGTCTAGTTTTCCCAGTACACAATAAACTTACTGCTGGTGGGAGTAGCGCAGGATTCCATTAGGTTAAGGTAGTAAGATGACCATCAGGTGCTGGCTGACAAGGATTACTGTGATTAGAATGGATTGCCCATATGTTGAGATGAGGAGAAATGCTCCCCTAGTATGTTGGAGCACTAATATGCCACAATTGCTATGTGCACATAAAATATGCTGTACTCACTGCGGCGCTGAGTGCGGAGGGAAGCGGTTCCGGAAAGTCTGAGCCACCACTAGGTGTACCACTATGACAGAGCGGTTGGTTAAGGAGAAAGTGGCGGCAGAAGCCGTGCGACCGTGAGACCTCGCGTGCCCCGGCCGGATGCAGCGCTGAGGTAGCGGTTGGAGAGGGTGGGCGGAGCTGCTGGTGACATCACCACGCTACAGGGCTAAAGAGGACAGGTGTGTTAGTATAGCTAGTCAGCAAACCAATGCATTTCAAAGGCTCTGGCCCTCTTCATCAGGGTTAAACCTTTCTCCTTAACCCACCACTCTGTCATAGCGGTACACCTAGCGATGGCTCAGACTTTCCGGAACCGCTTCCCTCCGCACTCAGTGCCGCAGTGAGTACAGCATAATTTATGTGCACATAGCAATCGTGGCATATTAGTGCTCCAACATACTAGGGGAGCATTTCTCCTCATCTCAACATATGGGCAATCCATTCTAATCACAGTAATCCTTGTCAGCCAGCACCTGATGGTCATCTTACTACCTTAACCTAACGGAATCCTGCGCTACTCCCACCAGCAGTAAGTTTATTGTGTACTGGGAAAACTAGACCACATTTATTTAAAACCACACCTATAAAGGTTGTACATTTATTTAAGCTGGGGCATCTACTATAAACCTCTGAAGATTAAGCAACCGCTGTCATCACAATACCCGCATCAATTGCAGATACACAGGGTTCACGTCTCTTCATTGCACATTTCCATTTAATATCTGAGTGAGTATATATTATAAATCTATTTAGTCTCACTATATTCACCAATACAAACATTTACCCTTTTTTTTCTCCCCTTTTTTTTTTCTCTCCTCATTCCCCTAAGATTCTGGTAGTACTTTAAGGACCTATAACAACATCCACTGCATAACCAATGATTACTCATTAAGTAAGTGCTCTCTTATTCATTTATTCATCCATTTTTCATCATATTGTTCGTTTTTGTAGACAGCGCAGGTGAATACCACTCTTTTTCATTTTATATACTTTACAGGTCTACACAGAACCTGTCACAATCACCAGCAGCACTCTACATTCAGTAATTTTGTTTCCCCACTAGGGACTATCAGGAGCGCCAGTGCTTTTTACTTTCTTTTTTAGTATTCTAACTTTATAAAAGTCTAATATTTTTACTGATTGAAGTTTTTTTCTGGTTCAAGTAATAAAAGTCTGTATGTTTAGAACATTTCGATTTAAGTTGGTTATCTTCTCAAATAATTTACCTGACAAAACTGAATCCCCAATAAGATGTTAAAAATTAAGTAATTCTTGTATATATCACTCAACAGGGTATAATCTGGCATGAGGGGGGTATGAAATGGCCTAGCCCAGTTTATACCCCAGAGTATCAATTGGCCTATGCCATAATATACCCGGGTATAATTAAGTCTAGGCTGCTTTAACCCCATGTATAGTCTGGACTGGGGGTATACTATGACATGTTACACTGGCGAGAGCTGATCTCCAAGGAAGTAAAATATATGCTGAATCTTGGAGTCATTGAGGAATTCAAGAGAGGGTAGTCCAGCCCGATTGTCCTGGTTCCAAAACCTGATGGCGAATGAAGGTTTTGTAACGGTTATAGGAAGCTGAATGAAGTCTCCAAGTTCGATGCATATCCATTGTCGCATGTCGATGAGCTGATCAAAAGACTTGGGTTGGCAAGATACATAACCACTTTGGATTTAATGAAGGGATATTGGCAAATCCCCATGTCACAAGAAGCCAAGGAGAAGATGGACTTCTCTACACAGTTACAGTTGTCAAATTGGACTAGTAAAAAAGGTGTGCAAAAACAGGTATGCATTTTTTTCTATTCTTTCAATAAACTCCTTCCATATTCCTAAAAATTACAAATTAAGAAATGTTAGGTAAGTGTATGACCTAAAAAACGAAACCGGCAACACTGTGCTGTATTGTTGTGGCATGCATGAATGTAACATGTGCGTAGTTAAACAGATGCGCAAATAAAAATGGTTAGCGAATTTTCCTTTGAATTAAAAAACAACAATTATTCCGCCTTTTGCAAAATGGATTGCACAAGTGGTTAAAAAACTCAGTACAGTCGTTTGTGATAAACAAGCACACCATCTATGACTGACACTGGTTTCAGGGTTTTTTTCTGTGGCTTGCTGCTGCTTTCTAGTGCATTAAGAGTAAAGAAGAAAAAATGTGTAATTTTGATTCAAATACAGCAGAGCCTATGCCAGCTACACTGTCACTAATCTTGCTGAGTCTCACAATTTAAACTTTTCACTGCTGCAGTTGGACAACATATTACTGTCTGGAATATTTGTTCATTATTTTTAGACTTTCTCTTCCTAACTCTATTGCTGAGCTGTGAGCTCTGACATCCTCTCACTATCCTAAATCCCCCTAAAATGGCTGCACCATTCCCTGCCTTAGTTTTTTTTATATGTTAGGATAGTCACTCTGTATTAGGGTTGTTTACTATTTTGCAATACCAAGTGATGTGTTAGATATACGGCTTTGTGAGGAAGCATGTATTGTGGCATCTAAAGTCATGCAAGCCTTCTGTAACTAATGCAATCTTCTGTAATATGCAAAATTGTGAAATTGTGAAGTGTATTTTTATTTTTGCAAATTAAATTAAAGGAATCACTAATTGTTTAATTCACCAGGACCTGAAAATTTCATAAACTTCTACACAAATTTGATTTGAATTGATGCGCTCATGTCTAGTAAGCTGTCAATTACTATTTAAATATATAGCACTAAAGTGATCAAGTAATGTGAGTTTTCATATAGAAAACAAAATAGAATCAAATAAGCTAGAAAAAATTGCAGGTCAAACATATTCAACTGAATATAACGCACATGTATAAACATGCAAAAACAGTAGAGGTAAAACAAAAATCTCCCATTTTACCCTAGCAGCCATCTCTGCAGACTAAGAACATTGTAGAAATAGAGCCCTCAATCACTTGAAAGTAATAAGGCTATAATCATCATTGACACTATAATGATTAAAATGAATAAAACCCATTAAGAAAAGCCATGTTGAGTTATTAAAAGTTTCGCTCTATCTGATATGTAATCTTTTATCCATTTTTTATGATCAGATCAGTACCCATCAATCTACTAAAGACCATTAATATACTGTGCTGTAGATGCTGCATGCGCTCTTTAGTTTAACAGCGTATTATTGATTTCTTGCAGCAGATATTATATTTAAAAAAAAATACACATGAAATGAAATTTGCTCCACTGCTGTAAATTTCCCACTGTCAGGTTGATCAAAGGTTTTTTACATGGTCTACAACAAAGGCTATGTAACAGAGACAGAAAGCAAGTAGTCACAAACCTGCTGAGAGGAGCCCAAGGCAAGTCACCAGCTACATATAGTCAAGGCTGTCTCAGATACTTGCAAGTGAAATCTACAGCACTCTACTGAGGGGGTTGGGGACAATAAAACTTCCATTAACTGTATTGTTGTTAAATCGACTTATTGGCATCTACTAGCAGGAGACTGCAAACAAAACTTATCTCAGGATAAAACTTCCCTTTTCTGTGCTGTCATATAAACTTAGAGGACAGGCCCATGAAAAGAGAAGAATTGGATATTTTCAAACTTGGCATTACTTGGAGCCTAGCACTATCTATTCATCACAGCTCCGTAATTATTAGTGGTAGACTTATTAAGTTGATACAAAGATGATATCAGAGAGAAAGGCTTAGGACTTTTATGGCGTCACTATAGTCTCCCTGATATTACTTCTTATACTGAGCAAACACCAATAAAATATGTGATTTGTGGAATGTGTACACAATGTGCAGACCTGAATGGTGGGAGAGCGCCATTAGTAATACGTACTTTCTTTTCATTTTGCAAACAATGCACTAAGATCTTTATTATCCATCTCTTCATTCTAAATCTTGTTAAAGGTAATAGCTTTAATTTCTATGAAATACAGTGTACTGTCCTAAATATACATTCTCCTCCATAAATGCATGTTGAATCAGACATTGCTAAAGTTACAGAAAAGTTGATCAAGATGACGCATACTTTCTTATCTAAGGGATAACACTATATCTGGGCAGTATATCCCTCACACATTTTCAACAGTTTTCCCCTCTACAGGCACTATCCCTAATTTACATTCCACTCTGAGCTAGGATGGCAGATGGGTGTTTTAGGACTAGCTGCTTTGACTTCTAAATTTTCATATAAAGAACAGCCAACAAGGGATAGATTCCTGCTCATTTATTTTAGCAAAGAGACAAGAAGCAGCAGCATGGAGGATATTACATGACAAAAGTTATCAGTGAAGAAATTAATCCAGGTCATGAGTGAGGTAAAGACTTGTTATAAACCTCAGCACAATCTTTCTGTGTCTTCATCTGCTTGTTTCCTCACTGTGTTCAGCACTAGGGTTGAGCGAAATGGATCGGACAAATTCAAAAATCGCCGACTTTCGGTAAAGTCGGGCTTCATGAAACCCGACCCGATCCTAGTGTGGGATCGGCCATGAGGTCGGCGATCTTCACGCCAAAGTCGCATTTCGTATGATGCTTTCAGCGCCATTTTTCAGCCAATGAAGGAGGACGCAGAATGTGGGCAGCGTGATGACATAGGTCTCGGTCCCCACCATCTTAGAGAAGGGCATGACAGTGATTGGCTTGCTTTCTGCGGCGTCACAGGGGCTATAAAGGGGCATGCACGCCGACCGGCATCTTACTTCTGCCGATCGTAGCATAGGGAGAGGTTGCCGCAGCTTCATCAGAAGAAGGGATATAGTTAGGGAGGGAAGATTAAGCCCCGAAACTGCTTGTGCTGTAGCGATTTCCACTGTCCAACACCACCATTTGTTTGCAGGGATAGTGGAGGCTATATTTTTGTGCATCAGCTCTGTAGCTTATTAGGCTGCCTTGTAAGGCTCCCTGATAGCTGCATTGCTGTTTGTACGCCGCTGTGCAAACCTACTGCTTTTTTAAAAGCAAAAATCCTGTTGCTCCTTTCTGCACAGTTATCTTGTTTATTTGTCCACACTTTTGTGTGCAGCAGTCCTTTTTATTGCTGCCATATTTTTCCTGAGATCATTGTAGGGAGATTGAAATTGTACTACAGTCCTTGTATTTTTTCATATATCTTCCAGCCACTTTCTGCCACTTACATTGTGTTGCTTTATACACTGGGCCTGAGTTTTGGTTGTCTCCCCCCAAAAAAGTGAGATTCAAATTCTCACAACGTGGATATACTGGTGGTAGTGGCAAAAGCACAATAACACCTAAGGCTGGAGGTGTTGAGCCAGCGTCATCGTCTGGCTACACAAGGCCTCAAAGGCTCCCTTACCTGGGAGTAGGAAAACGGCTTTTAAAGCCGGAGCAGCAGGAAAAAGTTTTGGCTTTCCTTGCTGACTCAGCCTCTAGCTCTTTCTCCTCCTCTTCAGAAAGTTCCAAATATAAAAGCAGCGAGTCGTCAGTGGATGCTCCCGGTCAGGAACAAGACGTTTCCTTGTGTCCTTCACCCAAACCAAAAGTGAAGGATGAGTCAGGCGACACTACAGGTTACTCCATGGAGCTCTTTACACATACCGTGCCTGGGTTAGAACGGGAAATTGGTAACTGCCCATTACAAGATGAATCGGACATGGAGTGCACAGATGCACAGCCACAGCTAGATTATAATGCTGTTCCATTGACTCAGATCACTACATTGCCCTCACAGTGTACTGAGCCAGAATCTGACCCTGATGAGACTATGGTGCCCCGTCCCAAACGCTATAGCACCTTACACGGTGACACAGAGGAAGGTGCACATGACATTGAAGAGGAGGTGATAGATGACCCAGTTGTTGACACAGATTGGCAGTCATTAGGGGAAGAGGGTGCCGCTGCCAGTAGCTCAGAAGCGGAGGAGGATGATCCGCAGCAGCCATCTACATCGCAACAGCTGTCATCTGGCAGGCCCGTATCAGGCCAAAAACGTTTGTCAAAAACAGTTTTAGGACTGCATGGCCATCTGATGAAAGTAGCACAGTGTGCAATGCCTGAAAAGGTATTCCATAGTAGGAAGAGTGCAGTGTGGCAATTTTTAACCAAGATCCGAATGATCAGTCAAAAGTTATATGTAAGAAATGCTCAAATACCTTTAGCAGAGGGAAGAATCTTCAAAATTTAAATACAACATGCATGCTTAGACATTTAACCAGCATGCACTTGCAAAGCCTGGACTAACTACCAGACGTCCCGTACCATTGGTGCACCTGCTCAGAATGAAGGTAGTCAGCAACGCTACATTGCTTCCCTCACTGTAAGCCCACCGGTTAGGACACCACCAGCAGCAAATGTGGAGGTATCGTCGCAAGGCCAAAGCAGTCAGGGAATCACAGGATTATTGGTAGGAAACACTGTATGTAGGCCAACATCGAGAATACCATCACCAACCCTCTTTCAATCCACTATGTCCACCACCACCACCACCGCTAGTTCCAACATATGCACCTCTCCAGTCCAGCTCACCCTACAAGAGACTCTCATTAGGAAAAGAAAGTACTCATCCTCTCATCCGCGTATACAGGGTTTGAACGCCCACATTGCTAGACTAATCCCATTAGAGATGATGCCCTACCGGTTGGTTGAAAGCGAAGCTTTCAAATCCCTGATAGCCTACACAGTACCACGCTATGACCTACCCAGTCGACACTTCTTTGCGAGAAAAGCCATCCCAGCCCTCCACCAGCATGTCAAAGACTGCATTTTCCATGCACTGAGGCAATCAGTCAGTAGGCAGGTGCACCTCACAACACATGCATGGACCAGTAGGCATGGCCAGGGACGTTACGTGTCCATCACGGCACACTGGGTTAATGTGGTGGATGCAGGGTCCACAGGGGACAGCCATAGTGGGACAGTTCTGCCTAGCTCACGGTCTAGGAAACAGATGGCTGTAGGCGTTCACCACCGCTAATCCTCCTCCTCCAGAAGCAAAAGCTCGTCCACAGAGCGCAGTCGCACGACCACTCCATCCGCAGCTGCCAGTGTTGCACACGAGGTGTCTCATTATCGAACAGCTAGTGGTAAGCGTCAGCAGACTGTTAGAAATTGTTTGGGCGACAACAGACACACCGCGGAAGTACTGGCCGAGTACTTGCAGCAACATACTCAGTCATGGCTGGACAGTGTACATCTTGAGGCAGGCAAGGTAGTCAGTGATAACGGAAGGAATTTTATGGCTGCCATAGCCCTTTCAGAACTTAAACACATACCTTGCCTGGCTCACACCTTGAACCTGGTGGTGCAGTGCTTCCTGAAAAATTATCCGGAGTTACCAGGCCTGCTCCTGAAGATGCAAAGACTTTGCTCACACATCCACCGGTCGCCCGTACACCCCAGCGTATGCTGAACCATCAGCAATCGCTGAATCTTCCCCAGCACCGCCTAATAATCGACGTTGCAACAAGGTGGAACTCCACACTGCACATGGTTCAGAGGCAGTGCGAACAGAGGCGTGCTGTAATTAATTTGTGGGAGGATACACATACACGGGCAGGCAGTTGGATGGCAGACATGGAGTTGTCTGGTGTGCAGTGGTCGAAGCTCCAAGACCTCTGTGAAGTCCTTCAGTGTTTAGACTAATGCACATGGCTGGTAAGTGCAGATGACTCCATCATATGCATGAGCATCCCACTAATGCTTCTGCTGATGCAAAGTTTGACGCACATTAAGGAGCTGGCGTCTGCAGCCGAGGAGGAGGGAAGCCTTGATGACAGTCAGCCATTGTCTGCTCAGGGAACTCTCCTGGACGAGGTGGTGGATGAAGAGGAGGAGGAGGATGATGGGGATGAATATTTATGGGAGGAGGATGCTTCACAGGGGGCAATAGAAACTGGTGGCGTTGCAAGGTCGGGTACAGGGTTTTTGCGGGACACAAGTGATGTTGATTTGCAAGAAAGTGCTCCTCAACCCAGCACAAGCAGTGAATTGACACCTGGAACATTGGCCCACATGGCTGAGTATGCCTTGCGTATCTGCAGCGCCCCAGAGACCTGGTCTTTGCAGTAACGTCGTTCTGCCACTAAGGGGAGTGATGGTACGTCTGATGGCACTAAAGGAGTTCATCTGACCAGGTATCACCAGCACACATTACACTTCACACTCCGGCCACTAGGGGGAGCAAAAGGTTCTATTTATTAGGCCACTCCTCACACTGGTAAAACTAGGGGTTGGATAGGAAGTTAGTTAGAAGCTGACTGGGTTTTGTCCAGTCAACATCCCGTGGCAGGGGGTGTTGCGGGGAAGATTCAGGGGGTCCCTGTCAGGCGTGGGAACCTGGCAGGTACCTAGCGACAAGGCAGAATGTTACGGAGCCGCGCCTGCACTACCTTGCGGCGGCATCTAAAGAAAGGACACGAAGCGAAGGATATTGTGGACAGTGAGAATCGAGATCAAGCACAAAGGAGAGCCAGTAGGAGTCGTGCCTGGAGAACGGCAACATCCTACTGAGGCGCGTAGCCGGTGCCCGGAACACCGAGGAAGTAACTGACTTTATGCCTTACTTCAAATACCGCAGGACAGTTAATTATAGGTTGGCTGTCTACCTTACATCACCTAAGCAGACATAGGGGGCAACCATGGAGAGGGGCATCTCTAGGGTCCCGGAAGAGCTCCGAGCCTACCCGTCAAAAGGGGGCGTCCTAGCCATAACAAATCTGGGGGACGGAGAATAGAAAGAACTAGAAAGAACTGGAATGAACGAGAATAGAAGTTGTGAGGACTATCCCGAATGCTCAGCAGGGAAGCACTACAACACACAGGCGCTAGTGGTAGGCAACGATTTCCATCTGCAAAGGGAACTCTGGATGTGCCTTCGGACTGGCCGGTCTCAGACAGCCCTGTTAACAGTGCTCTGGATTGAGGATCCTGAAGTCACCAGTAAAGAGGTAAAGAGACTGCAACCCTGTGTCCTCGTTATTGTCTGCACCTCACACCATCACCATCCACCTTACTGGGAAGCCCTGGGGACATACTTCACCTGTGGGAAGGTTTACCATCTAGCTGCCATCACATCACCCCAGTGGGCCCCAAGCAGTATCGGTCACCCTGACCGAATACCACAGGTGACATCACGAAACCTTGACAGACTTGTATCACCACCGTGACAACCCTTGGGCCTGACAGAAAGGACCGGTACTGAATAACCCGCGGCCCTGCATCTGGGGGCGCTCCATATCTTAAAAAGGGACCCCCGCATTATTAAAATGATGACCGATGACGATTACTGGTTGGCCTGCCTCGTGGATCCACGATATAAAGGAAAATTACAAAATATCATGCCACATGAGAACCATGAGCAAATATTGGCTACCAAACATGCAACTCTTGTAGACCGTTTGGTTCAGGCATTCCCAGCACACAGCGGTGGTGATGGTTCTCACACGAGCCGTAGGGGGTAACATGGCAGAGGTGTTAGAGGTGCACAAATCCGAAGTGGCGTTGGACAGAGGGGTTTTATGACCAGCTTGTGGAGTGATTTTGCAATGACCGCTGACACGACAGGTAGTGCTGCATCGATTCAAAGTGACAGTAGACAGCATTTGTCCAGTATGGTTATGAACTACTTTTACTCCCTTATCGATGTTCTCCCTCACAGGTCATTCCCCTTTGATTACTGGGCATCTAAAATAGACACCTGGCCTGATTTGGCAGAATATGCATTACAGGAGCTCGCTTGCCCTGCTTCTACTGTGCTATCAGAAAGAGTCTTCATTGCTGCTGGTTCAATACTGACCGAAAAAAGAACACGTCTGGCTACCCAGAATGTTGATGATCTAACCTTCATTAAAATGAACCAATCATGGATTTCAAATTATTTTGCCCCACCTTCTCCTGCTGACACGTAGCTTGCCTGAAAAATGTCTTGATTTTGGCCTCCTCTTACTGACTTCTCCAATTCCGCCATTTGCAGCTGCTGAATGTCCACCATAGGCCATTTTTATACCTCCCTAAATGGGCTGACTCCCCCCACAGGGCCGTGCTCACCACCTGGCGCAAGCACCCGTGCGAGTGCCGTTTGCCTGGACAGGTGGGTGCGCCCACTCTTGGGCGACGGCACTGGCACAGGGTCCCTCATAGTACAATGAAGTGTCTCTGATGGTGGTGGTGCACAACCAACGTCAGACACACAGTCGTAATATGAGGGGCCCTGTGCCAGTACTGCAGCCCACGAGAGAGTGTTCCCCTCAGCTCGAACAGTGCTCTACCACTTGCAATACTTACCTCTCCCTGCTCCACCACTGTGTAGTCTGTGCTATTAAATCCTTCAATGGCACCGCCAATACAAATTTGTTGAAATGATAGATGATAGTTAAAATATACAGGGGCCCTGGCCTCCATTTTGACCAGTTAATACTTTGTGCCTACTACCACTGTCTGCTACTCAGCAGAGAAGCCCACCCCAGTACCTAGCTATGCCGCTTGTTTAGTCCTGTTAACAATTTTGAACTGCTTTTAGCCTACTATTGTATTTGGGCCTACTAACCGTGTCTGCGCCACTCATTACAGTTGTCCTCCACTGAACAAAGCAATGCCACCTGTTTAGTCCTGTCACCAATTTTGAACTGCATTTAGCCTACTTTTTTATTGTGGGCCTACAAACTGTGTCTGCGCCACTCATTACAGTTGTCCTCCACTGAACAAAGCAATGCCGCCTGTATAGTCCTGTTACCAATTTTAAACTGCATTTAGCCTACTTTTTTATTGTGGGCCTACAAACTGTGTCTGCGCCACTCATTACAGTTGTCCTCCACTGAACAAAGCAATGCCGCCTGTTTAGTCCTGTTACCAATTTTGAACTGCATTTAGCCAACTTTGTTATTTTGGGCCTACTAACTGTGTCTGCACCGCTCATTACAGTTGTCCTCCACTGAACAAAGCTAGGCCGTCTGTTTAGTCCTGTTACCAATTTTGAACTGCATTTAGCCTACTTTTTTATTGTGGGCCTACAAACTGTGTCTGCGCCACTCATTACAGTTGTCCTCCACTGAACAAAGCAAGGCCGCCTGTTTAGTCCTGTTACCAATTTTGAACTGCTTTTAGCCTACTTTTTTATTTTGGGCCTACTAACTCTGTCTGCGCCACTCATTACAGTTGTCTTCCACTGAACAAAGTTGGCCGCCTGTTTAGTCCTGTTACCAATTTTGAACTGCATTTAGCCAACTTTGTTATTTTGGGCCTACTAACTGTGTCTGCACCACTTATTACAGTTGTCCTCCACTGAACAAAGCAATGCCGCCTGTTTAGTCCTGTTACCAATTTTGAACTGCTTTTAGCCTACTTTTTTATTTTGGGCCTACTAACTGTGTCTGCACCACTCATTACAGTTGTCTTCCACTGAACAAAGCTAGGCCGCCTGTTTAGTCCTGTTACCAATTTTGAACTGCATTTAGCCAACTTTGTTATTTTGGGCCTACTAACTGTGTCTGCACCACTCATTACAGTTGTCCTCCACTGAACAAAGCTAGGCCGCCTGTTTTGTCCTGTTACCAATTTTGAACTGCATTTAGCCTACTTTTTTATTGTGGGCCTACAAACTGTGTCTGCGCCACTCATTACAGTTGTCCTCCACTGAACAAAGCAAGGCCGCCTGTTTAGTCCTGTTACCAATTTTTAACTGCATTTAGCCAACATTTTTATTTTGGGCCTACTAACTGTGCCTGCACCACTCATTACAGTTGTCCTCCACTGAACAAAGCTAGGCTGCCTGTTTAGTCCTGTTACCAATTTTGAACTGCATTTAGCCTACTTTATTATTTGGGCCTATATCTGTGTTTCCTCCTCATCCTGCCCATTGCCCAGCCACTGCTAGATGAGTCTGCTGGTACATTGACCCAGACCACTACATTCCCCTTGCACTCTACACAGCCTGAATCTGACCCTGCTGAAAGTCAGGTTCCCCTTCCCGCATACTATACCACCTTACACTGGGACAAACAGGAAGGTGCAGATGAAAGTGCAGGTTCCGTCATCAGATGGGGGGCATACTCGTTGGTGACGTCATTGGCACAGGGCCCCTCAGAGTACGCAAAAGTGTCTCTGGCAGTGGGAGGCGCCACCCGCCGTCAAACACACCGCCGTACTATGAGGGGCCTGTGCCAGTGCCAAGTGCCAACGAGTGGGCCCCCCTGCTTGCTCAGGATCACAGCACTTGCAAAGTTGAAATACTTACCTCTCCCTGCTCCACCGCCGTGACGTACTCCGCGTTTCCTGGGCCCACGAAAATCTTGAGCCAGCCCTACCCCCCCACAACTTTAGCCAAATGACCCCCTGTTTTCAATGCATAACTATTACTATAAAGTAAATTAAGATTGACAAGCTTAAGAAATAACAATTGATGTTTTTGGCATTAAAATGGACACTGTAGGTGTTTTCCTGTCTTCCACTCACTGCCGACTTTGATTCCCCATTGACTTGCATTGGGTTTCATGTTTCGGTCGGCCCCTGAATTTTTGCAATAATTGGCTGATTTCACCTGACCCGACTTTTGACAAAGTCGGGTTTCGCGAAACCCCACTCGATCCTAAAAAAGTAAAAGTCGCTCAACTCTATTCAGCACTACTCTATTCACTTCTCCATAGAGTATAATAAACAGTGTCACCTGAGCCCCCAGTGTATTGACTGTCCACCTTTTCTTAGAAAAATAAATCTGTTTTAATAGTGTCCTTGGTGAGTTCAAGAGGCAGGGACGAGAAGTGTCCTGCAGTGGGAAAAAAAAGTGTTTAGTCAGCCACCAATTGTGCAAGTTCTCCCACTTAAAAAGATGAGAGAGGCCTGTAATTGATATTATAGGTAGACCACAGCTATGAGGGTCAAAATGAGAAAACAAATCCAGAAAATCACCTTGTCTGATGTTTATTTAGAAAATTATGGTGGAAAATAAGTATTTGGTCACCTAAACTGTTATGACCTGGTGGTTAGGAGCACCCGGAATGACCTGATAGTTAAACCTTATACAGGACGAGCTCTGGGATGTGGGAGCTCTGCTGACCGCAAGCCCTAATCCTATCACACACACTAGAAATAGCCGTGGAGCGCTCCTGACCAGACCTAGGCGCCTAGTCACAGCCTAAAAACTATCTAGCCCTAGAGATAGAAAATAAAGCCTACCTTGCCTCAGAGAAATTCCCCAAAGGTAAAGTAAGCCCCCCACAAATATTGACTGTGAGTAAAGATGAAAGTCACAAACGCAGAAATGAAACAGGTTTCAGCAAAGGGAGGCCAGACTTACTAAATAGACAGAGGATAGGAAAGGTAACTTTGCGATCAGCACAAAAACCTACAAAAGACCACGCAGAGTGTGCAAAAAAGACCTCCGCACCGACTCACGGTGCAGAGGGGCCACTCTGCATCCCAGAGCTTCCAGCTAGCAAGACAAAATCATGAAAACCAGCTGGACAAGAAAACAATGAACAAATAATGACTATCAGGAACTTAGCTCCTGCAGGAGAAGGCAGGTCACCAGAGCGATCCAGGAGCGAACTGAACCAATGCAAAAACATTGACAGCTGGCATGGAGTAACGATCTGAGAGGAATTAAATAGAGCAGTCAACCAAAGGATAAACCACGTCACCTGTGTAAGGAACCTCAGAAGCAGCAGCTTCACTCACAGCCTCCAGAGGGAGCCCATAGACAGAACTCGCCGAAGTACCATTCACGAACACAGGAGGGAGTTCGACAACAGAATTCACAACACTAAACACATGCAAGATTTCAGGTTCTCATAGACATGTAACTTCTTCTTTAAGAGGCTCCTCTGTCTTCCACTCATTACCTGTAGTAATGACACCTGTTTGAACTTGAAATCAGTATAAAAGACACCTGTCCGCAACCTCAAACAGTCACACTCCAAATTTCACTATGGTGAAGACCAAAGAGCTGTCGAAGGACACCAGAAACAAAATTGTAGCCCTACACCAGGCTGGGAAGACTGAATCTGCAATAGGCAAGCAGCTTGGTAAGATGAAATCAACTGTAGGAGCAATAATAAGAAAATGGAAGACATACAAGACCACTGATAATCTCCCTCGATCTGGGGTTCCACGCAAGATCTCACTCCGTGGGGTCAAAATGATCACAAGAACGGTAAGCAGAAATCCCAGAACCACAGGGGGGCCTAGTGAATGACCTGCATAGAGCTGGTACCACCGTAACAAAGACTACCATCAATAACACACTACGCCACCAGGGGCTCAGATCCTGCAGTGCCAGATGTGTCCCCCTGCTTAAGCCAGTATATGTCCGGACCCATCTGAAGTTTGCTAGAGAGCTGTTGTGAATTCCGCTCTTGGGCTCCCTCCGGTGGTTGTAAGTGGCACTTTTGTGAGTTCTGCTCTTGGGCTCCCTCTTGTGGTTTCTAGTGGTATGACTGCTCCTTGGAGTTAGCTGTCATCAGCTGCCTCCACTTATTGTCCACTATTTAAGTCTGGCTCTTTCTTCAGCCTGTGCCACTTGTCAATGTTCCTGGCTGGATTCACATCTCTGCTTGGATTCTCCTGGTTTCCTGACCAGTTCTGCAAAGATAAGTTCTGGCTTTGCTCATTTCAGTCCACATGTTGTGGACTTATTGTTCTGTGCATTCTATATTTGTCCAGCTTGTCAGTATGGATTTTTTCTGTTAGCTGGAAGCTCTGGGAAGCAGATTTACCCTCCACACCTTTAGTCAGGTGTGGAGATTTTGTAAACTCTGTGTGGATTGTTTTGTAGTTTTTATATTGACCGCACAGTATCCTTTCCTGTCCTATCTATCAAGCTAGACTGGCCTCCTATGCTAAAATCTGATTTCATTTCTGCGTATGTTATTTTCCCCTCCTCTCACTGTCAATATTTGTGGGGGGCTATCTTTCCTTTGGTGATTTTCTCTGAGGCAAGATAGGTTTACTGTTTCCATCTTTAGGGGAAGTTAGATCTTAGGCTGTGCCGAGGGGTCTAGGGAGCGTCAGGTACCCCCCACGGCTATTTTTAGTTGCGCTGCTAGGTTCAGGGTTTGCAGTCAGTACAGTTACCACCTCCTTCAGAGCTTGTCTCATGTTGTTCCTAAACCACCAGATCATAACAGAGAGCATTTGGATTATCCAGAAGAGTATTGGGAGAATGTCATATGGTCTGATGAAACCAAAGTCTAACTGATAGAAACAAAACTCGTGTTTGGAGGAGACAGAATGCTGAGTTGCATCCAAAGAACACCACAATTACTGTAAAGCATGGTGGTGGCAACATCATGCTTTAGGGCTGTTTCTCTGCAAAGTGACCGGGATGACTGATCCGTGTACATGAAAGAATGAATGGGTCCATGTATCATGAGATTTTGAGTGCAAACCTCCTTCCATCAGCAAGGGCATTGAAGATGAAATGTGGATGAGTCTTTCAGCATGATAATGATCCCAAGCACATCACCAGGGCAACAAAGGGGTGGCTTCGCAAGAAGCATATGAAGGTCCTGGAGTGGCCTGGCCAGTCTCCAGATCTCAACCTCATAGAAAACCTTTGGAGGGAGTTGAAAGTCAGTGTTGCCCAACGACAGGCCCAAAACATCACTGCTCTAGAAGAGATCTGCATGTAGGAATGGGCCAACATACCACCAACAGTGTGTGCCAACCTTGTGAAGACTTACAGAAAATGTTTGACCTCTGTCATTGCCAACAAAGGATATATAACAAAATATTGAGATGAACTTTTGTTAATCACCAAATACCTTTTTTCCACCATAATTTGCAAAATAAATCTTGCCAAATCAGACAAGGTGATTTTCTGGATTTGCTTTCTCAATTTGACTCTCATAGTTATGGTCTATCTATGATGTCAATTACAGGCCTTTCTCATCTTTTTAATGTGAGAACTTGCACAATTGGTGGCTGACGAAATACTTTTTTTCTTCACTGTATAAGATTGGAAGGAAGCAGATTTCTCTGACAATATGTTGTGGCAATGCTACTTGCTTTGGTGTGTGATGAGGTAACACCGGAACTGTGTCCAGGTTGGTTTATTAGTGCTTCATAAGCCATGCCACAAGCAAAGGAAAATACACAGCCTTTCAGTGCAGGCAAAACAAAGAAAACAGTTTCAACAAAGTCACGTTAGAACCAGTCCAGGACACACAGGCTGGATAGCATCTAGCATACAGCTTAGTCTGGAGACATCCCATGGGAGGTCTTCTAACCTCCTCACACAAAACACGTGTCAAAGAAACAGACTCAATTTTATCATGTGAACCACACTGAGTTTGTGTGCAGCCAGAGCTGGACATCTCTCTGGCTGCCAGTAAACCAGACCCAGATGCACAAACAAGCCTATTAGTACTATGTGCACTAGAGCATTACTCCAGAATTACTTCCCAGAGGACAACCATGACCAATCACCAATTGCTGTGATGAAACTTGCTCACATGAGAATCACCAGAGGAAAGGTAAACCAAGAATTATCTCAGCTGCAAAGGACAAGTTCTTCAGTTACCAACCTCAAAAATTGAAAACTAATAGGGCCTAAGATAACGGCCCTCATAAATTATGCACAGACAGCAAGAATCAGACACACCTCAACATCAGCTGACACTCAGAGACTGTGGAAAACAGCCCTTATTTCTTCAAGAATGCCAATACTGACAACCATAAACAAGAAGAGACTTGTTTCGACCAATCAAAGCAATGACTAAACATTAGATCAGTGGAAATCTGGTCAAATGAGTCATGAGAATTTTGGTTCTAACTACCATGTGTTTGTAAGACACTCAAAAGGTTAGCAGATGATTTTAACATAGGTGGTGTCTACCGTGAAGCATGGAAGAGGTGGTGTGAGTTCTAGGGGTGCTTTTCGGTTGGTAATTTGGTAACTCTTATCCAGCATTGCTATCACAGCATTCTGCAATGACATGCCATCCCATATGGTTTGCACTTAGTGAGACCATCATTTGTGTTGCAACCGAACAATTGTTCAAAACACACTTTCAGACTACATGGTGCTGCAGACCGCTTTCCTTAGCTCAGCCTACTTCGTTATGCGTCCTGCATACCTATCTTTAACATTGGGTACAAAGTGACATGTGTTGTATGCGGATGCATCCATGTGCATCGTTTTGACGTGTCCGCCGAACGCAACACGTTGCATTTTCTTGCATTCGGCGGGCATGTCAAAATGACGCACGTGGACGCATCCTCATACAACATGTGTCCCTACGTACCCAATGTTAAAGATAGGTACGCAGGACGCATGCGGAAAAAGGGGGAGCTTAAGGAAAGAATTCCACAGCACCACGCTGCGGACTCAAACGCTAATGTGAACTTAGCCTAAGAGTAGTGTTGAGCGATACCTTCCGATATCGGAAAGTATCGGTATCGGTTGGGATCGGCCGATATTCAAAAAATATCGGATATCGCCGATACCGATACCCGATCCCAATGCAAGTCAATGGGACCAAAATATCGGAATTAAAATAAACCCTTTCTTTCCTTGTAGGTTCATTCTACATCAAGGAAAACAACTAAGAATAATGTAGGATGTATTGTGGGAGGTGGCGGAGACATTAAAGGCAATGAGGTTTAGCCCAATCAAATAGAATAGCATGTTTTTTTTTTTTTTAAAGACGTTCGGAGTGAAAAAGATATTGAGTATGTAAATTTTCTTTTATTTTGTCAGATATTGATGTTTCACTATTCCACGCCCTTCCCCTTCTTTTTTTTCTTTTTTTTTTTTACTTTTCCCACACTTTCATCTTCATCATCATCAGCATCTTTGACATCAACTTCTTCTTCACCTTATTCATCTTCTTCTTCATCTTCTACCTATTTTTTTTTTTTATTACATTCTTCATATTCATTTTATTCAACTATTATTATTCTTCCTATTCTACATATTCTTTTTATTCCACTGTTATTATTCTTCCTATTCTACTTCTTCATCATATTCTCATTTGTGACAGGCATACCCGTAGTTGTTATCTATAAAAGTTGGAAGATTACACCTTCCGTTCTGCCAGTCACAAAAGTTACATTTGTCCGCGTTCAGTTTGGCCTGCAGCATCAGGCTTTATCCAGGGGCACCACGAGGAGGAACGGACTCACCACCATACACTGCTTAGTCTTCTTCTGCATATAATTTAGATAATATCTTTTGCTCTGATATTAAGTCTTATGCTTAATGTTCTTCTGCTCTTTGTTCTGCAGCCTCTTGTTCTTCTGCTTCTCGGTCTTCCATGTCGTCGTCTCCAGGGTCGTCGTCTCCAGTGTCGTCATCTCCGCCGTCGTCGTCTCAGCCGTCGTCGTCTCCGCCGTCGTCGTCTCCGCCGTCGTCATCGGGGTGGTCTTCCGGGTCGTCGTCATCGGGGTGGTCTTCCGGGTCGTCGTCATCTGGGTGGTCCTCCGGGTCGTCGACTTTAGGGTCTTAAACTTGGAAATGTAGCAGAAGGTACAAGAAGGCTGAGAAAATGCCAAGAACCAGCTGATGTTACTGGAACTCGGATGGCTACCCGAAGGTTCAAGAGCCTATGGAACTACCGAGGACCAGCTGACGTTACTGGAACCCGGTTACTAAGCAGGAGGTACCCATGCTAAAAAGCACTACCAAGGACCGCCTGGCGTTGGCGGAACTCGGATACCCAGAAGGAGGCACCTAAGCCAAAGGCTCTGCCCGGAACCAGCTGACGTTACTGGAACCAGGATGGGGAGCAGAAGGTACAAGAGCAAAAGACACTGCCGAGAACCAGCTGACGGTGCTGGAACCAGGTGGTGGACCCGAAGGCCCACAGGAGAGGAGAGAACAGCTAGGCCGCGAGGCAGCCGCAGTTACCGAACCCCAACAGTCCTACAGGGGGAGCTGGGCCTACTGGCACTACAGAACCAGCCTTGACTACCAGTTCACGCAGCCCACATAGGAAGCTCCTAAACTGGAGGCACCCTGGAGTTGGCTAACCCGACTGCAACACGACGGGGCAAACATAGGCGTCTCAGCGAGTTTGACACACCCCGGAAACAGCTGACGGTGCTGAAACCAGGTTTGGCACGAGGGAGTACCTGTGACAAAAACACTGCCGAGAACCAGCTGGCGGTGCTGGAACCCAGATGCGTTGCCCCAGTGTGCAAGAGTCAATGGCACGACCGAGGACCAGCTGACGGTGCTGGAACACGGTTACTAAGCTGTAGGTGCCCGCGCTTAAAAGCACTACCAAGGACCGCCTGACGTTGGCGGAACTCGGATACCCAGGAGGAGGCACCTAAGCCAAAGGCTCGGCCCGGAACCAGCTGACGGTGCTGGAACCAGGTGGTGGACCCCAAGGCCCACAGGAGAGGAGAGAACAGCTAGGCCGCGAGGCAGCCGCAGTTACCGAACCCCAACAGTCCTACAGGGGGAGCTGGGCCTACTGGCACTACAGAACCAGCCTTGACTACCAGTTCACGCAGCCCACATAGGAAGCTCCTAAACTGGAGGCACCCTGGAGTTGGCTAACCCGACCGCACCACGACGGGGCAAGCATAGGCGTCTCAGTGAGCTTGACACAACCCGGAAACAGCTGACGGTGCTGAAACCAGGCTTGGCACGAGGGAGTACCTGTGACAAGAACACTGCCGAGAACCAGCTGGCGGTGCTGGAACCCAGATGCGTTGCCCCAGTGTGCAAGAGCCAATGGCACGACCGAGGACCAGCTGGCGGTGCTGGAACCCGGTTACTAAGCTGTAGGTGCCCGCGCTTAAAAGCACTACCAAGGACCGCCTGACGTTGGCGGAACTCGGATACCGAGGAGGAGGCACCTAAGCCAAAGGCTCGGCCCGGAACCAGCTGACGGTGCTGGAACCAGGAGGTGGACCCCAAGACCCACAGGAGAGGAGAGAACAGCTAGGCCGCGAGGCAGCCGCAGTTACCGAACCCCAACAGTCCTACAGGGGGAGCTGGGCCTACTGGCACTACAGAACCAGCCTTGACTACCAGTTCACGCAGCCCACATAGGAAGCTCCTAAACTGGAGGCACCCTGGAGTTGGCTAACCCGACCACACCACGACGGGGCAAGCATAGGCGTCTCAGTGAGCTTGACACAACCTGGAAACAGCTGACGGTGCTGAAACCAGGCTTGGCACGAGGGAGTACCTGTGACAAGAACACTGCCGAGAACCAGCTGGCGGTGCTGGAACCCAGATGCGTTGCCCCAGTGTGCAAGAGCCAATGGCACGACCGAGGACCAGCTGACGGTGCTGGAACCCGGTTACTAAGCTGTAGGTGCCCGCGCTTAAAAGCACTACCAAGGACCGCCTGACGTTGGCGGAACTCGGATACCCAGGAGGAGGCACCTAAGCCAAAGGCTCGGCCCGGAACCAGCTGACGGTGCTGGAACCAGGTGGTGGACCCCAAGGCCCACAGGAGAGGAGAGAACAGCTAGGCCGCGAGGCAGCCGCAGTTACCGAACCCCAACAGTCCTACAGGGGGAGCTGGGCCTACTGGCACTACAGAACCAGCCTTGACTACCAGTTCACGCAGCCCACATAGGAAGCTCCTAAACTGGAGGCACCCTGGAGTTGGCTAACCCGACCGCACCATGACGGGGCAAGCATAGGCGTCTCAGTGAGCTTGACACAACCCGGAAACAGCTGACGGTGCTGAAACCAGGCTTGGCACGAGGGAGTACCTGTGACAAGAACACTGCCAAGAACCAGCTGGCGGTGCTGGAACCCAGATGCGTTGCCCCAGTGTGCAAGAGCCAATGGCACGACCGAGGACCAGCTGGCGGTGCTGGAACCCGGTTACTAAGCTGTAGGTGCCCGCGCTTAAAAGCACTACCAAGGACCGCCTGACGTTGGCGGAACTCGGATACCCAGGAGGAGGCACCTAAGCCAAAGGCTCGGCCTGGAACCAGCTGACGGTGCTGGAACCAGGTGGTGGACCCCAAGGCCCACAGGAGAGGAGAGAACAGCTAGGCCGCGAGGCAGCCGCAGTTACCGAACCCCAACAGTCCTACAGGGGGAGCTGGGCCTACTGGCACTACAGAACCAGCCTTGACTACCAGTTCACGCAGCCCACATAGGAAGCTCCTAAACTGGAGGCACCCTGGAGTTGGCTAACCCGACCGCACCACGACGGGGCAAGCATAGGCGTCTCAGTGAGCTTGACACAACCCGGAAACAGCTGACGGTGCTGAAACCAGGGTTGGCACGAGGGAGTACCTGTGACAAGAACACTGCCGAGAACCAGCTGGCGGTGCTGGAACCCAGATGCGTTGCCTATTAAAGATTGTCTTCCTAGAGCCCCAACTAGCGGTGTTGGAGCTAAGGGTAAGCAGGGGGAGCAGAGTGTAGGCCGAAGCCTGCACTGGAGGCAGCTTTGTGTCTGCGTTGCGTTTGCAGGACACTTTGCCGGCTACACAGTGGGGGAACAGCTGGCGTTGCTGAACCCCACTAACACAATGGCGTGTGTTTTTCTCTGTGCAGCTAGCACTTGCGGTCAAAAACTAGCGATGTTAGAACCCGTGTTGAAGCAGGAGGAGGAGGAGAGGAGCAGAGTGTAGGCCGAAGCCTATTTGAACCAATTTCAAAGGAAACCTTTAACCCCCCCTCAGGTGTTACAAAGTACAAAAGACACACCTTGTGCAGTATTAATGCTGCACAAGTGAAAGGTTGCTCTATTAATTTGTCTACTTGCACACGCTGAATGAAAGACGTACACAATTTAGCCCATTCTACAGTCAAACTGTAGTGGATGCGTGACTTGGCTTTTTAAGGAGACGCAGCACAGGTGTCCCAAATAACGCCTTGGTGCTTGGCGCAGCTTCCTGAGCGTTGTTATTTGCTGTACAGGAGTCTGCGCTCTTGTGTTATCCCTTGGCAATGCCCTGTTAGAGCTGCCCGTCTTATGACCTCATTTCATGTTGGCCGGTGCGGTTAACGATGGCCATAAATCCCAGACCCACAGTGCCTTTTCATAAAGTCACACTGCGGTGCTGTGATTCGTGGCCTTGAGCAGTAAATATTTTGGCCGCTCACACACGTCCTTACACCTGCTTCAGGCTGGGCGGCCTCTGCTGATCCCTTCTCGCATGCCGCGGCCATGAGGCTGCACAGTCTGAAGAAGGCGGAAGGAGATGAGTTAAGACAGGTGAAGATATGCACTGCTCGTGCCCATCAATCACACCCTCGCAGTCAAAATAAGACAACGAGGAGCATTGTTTCAGGCAGGGCGGACGCACAGGCGCAACAAGCCAACCAATGATGTCAGAAGACGGGAAGCGCTACCAAGGGGGGTGCTGTGTATCATTAGAAAGGAAAGTCACACCTCAGGGACAGTGGAATGGTCTCAATGAGACACATTTTGTACGTTTTGAGTTCCACGTGGGCAAGGACAAAAAGTCAGCCACCTTGTACAAATGCAGCAGTACTGCTGTACAAGGTGGCTGTTATACATAGAAACACCTGGGGGTGGGGGGCAGGCTCCCTTCAATTTCAGTTCATGTGCCTGCGTGGCGTTTGCAGGACACGTTGCCAGCTACACAGCAGGGGAACAGCTGGTGGTGCTGAACCCCACTAACACATTGGCTGGTGTTTTTCTCTGTGCAGCTAGCATGTCCGGGCAGAAACTGGCGTTGTTTGAGCCCAGGGTCAGCAGGAGGAGGAGAGGAGCAAAGTGTAGGCCGAAGCCTGCACTGGTGGCAGCTTTTGGTCAGTTGTGCCAGCGTGGCTTGTGCTGGACATGATGCCGACTACACAGCAGGGGAACAGCTGGCGTTGCTGAACCCCACTAACACATTGACTGGTGTTTTTCTCTGTGCAGCTAGCAGTTCCGGGCAAAAACTAGCGGTGTTTGAGCCCAGGGTCAGCAGGAGGAGTAGAGGAGCAGAGTGTAGGCCGAAGCCTAGTTGAACCAATTTCAAAGGTTACCTTTAACCCCCCCCTCAGGTGTTGCAAGGTACAAGAGCCACACCTTGAACAGCATTAATGATGCACAAGTCAAAGGTTGCTCTATTTAATTTTGCTCCTTGCACACGCTGAATTAAACACGTACACTATTTAGCCCATTATACTGTCAAACAGTAGTGGAGGCGTGACTACTAGTGTTGAGCGATACCGTCCGATACTTGAAAGTATCGGTATCGGATAGTATCGGCCGATACCCGAAAAATATCGGATATCGCCGATACCGATATCTGATACCAATACAAGTCAATGGGACATCAAGTATCGGAAGGTATTCTCATGGTTCCCAGGGTCTGAAGGAGAGGAAACTCTCCTTCAGGCCCTGGGATCCATAGGGAGGTGTAAAATAAAGAATAAAAATAAAAAATATTGATATATTTACCTCTCCGGCGGCCCCTGAACTCAGCGCGGGTAACCGGCAGGCTTCGTTGTTCAAAATCAGCGCTTTTAGGACCTGAGAAACACGTCCCGGCTTCTGATTGGTCGCGGGCCGCCCATGTGACCGCCACGCGACCAATCACAAGCCGCGACGTCACTGCAAGCTATTAGCGCGCTCATTTTTGAAAAATGAGCGCGTTAATGACTTTCAAAGACGTAGCGGCTTGTGATTGGTCGCGGCCACGCGACCAATCACAAGCCGCGACGTCACCGCAAGCTATTAACGCGCTCATTTTTAAAAATGAGCGCGTTAATGGCTTTCAAAGACGTAGCGGGTTGTGATTGGTCGCGGCTGCGACCAATCACAAGCCGCGACGTCACCGCAAGCTATTGACGCGCTCATTTTTAAAAATGAGCGCGTTAATGGCTTTGAAAGACATAGCGGCTTGTGATTGGTCGCGTGGCCGCGACCAATCACAAGCCGCGACGTCACCGCAAGCTATTGACGCGCTCATTTTTAAAAATGAGCGCGTTAATGGCTTTGAAAGACATAGCGGCTTGTGATTGGTCGCGTGGCCGCGACCAATCACAAGCCGCGACGTCACCGCAAGCTATTGACGCGCTCATTTTTAAAAATGAGCGCGTTAATGGCTTTGAAAGACATAGCGGCTTGTGATTGGTCGCGTGGCCGCGACCAATCACAAGCCGCGACGTCACCGCAAGCTATTGACGCGCTCATTTTTAAAAATGAGCGCGTTAATGGCTTTGAAAGACATAGCGGCTTGTGATTGGTCGCGTGGCCGCGACCAATCACAAGCCGCGACGTCACCGCAAGCTATTAGCGCGCTCATTTTTGAAAAATGAGCGCGTTAATGACTTTCAAAGACGTAGCGGCTTGTGATTGGTCGCGGCCACGCGACCAATCACAAGCCGCTATGTCTTTCAAAGCCATTAACGCGCTCATTTTTAAAAATGAGCGCGTCAATAGCTTGCGGTGACGTCGCGGCTTGTGATTGGTCGCGGCCACGCGACCAATCACAAGCCGCTATGTCTTTCAAAGCCATTAACGCGCTCATTTTTAAAAATGAGCGCGTCAATAGCTTGCGGTGACGTCGCGGCTTGTGATTGGTCGCGGCCGCGACCAATCACAACCCGCTACGTCTTTGAAAGCCATTAACGCGCTCATTTTTAAAAATGAGCGCGTTAATAGCTTGCGGTGACGTCGCGGCTTGTGATTGGTCGCGGCCGCGACCAATCACAACCCGCTACGTCTTTGAAAGCCATTAACGCGCTCATTTTTAAAAATGAGCGCGTTAATAGCTTGCGGTGACGTCGCGGCTTGTGATTGGTCGCGGCCGCGACCAATCACAACCCGCTACGTCTTTGAAAGCCATTAACGCGCTCATTTTTAAAAATGAGCGCGTTAATAGCTTGCGGTGACGTCGCGGCTTGTGATTGGTCGCGTGGCCGCGACCAATCACAAGCCGCTACGTCTTTGAAAGTCATTAACGCGCTCATTTTTCAAAAATGAGCGCGCTAATAGCTTGCGGTGACGTCGCAGCTTGTGATTGGTCGCGTGGCGGTCACATGGGCTGCCCGCGACCAATCAGAAGCCGGGACGTGTTTCTCAGGTCCTAAAAGCGCTGATTTTGAACAATGAAGCCTGCCGGTTACCCGCGGACTCACCAGGGGCCGCCGGAGAGGTAAATATATCAATATTTTTTATTTTAATTCTTTATTTTACACATCTCTATGTATCCGATACCGATACCCGATACCACAAAAGTATCGGATCTCGGTATCGAAATTCCGATACCGCAAGTATCGGCCGATACCCGATACTTGCGGTATCGGAATGCTCAACACTAGTGACTACTAGTCTTTTTAAGGAGACGCAGCACAGGTGTACAAATTTACACCTAGGTGCTGTGCGCAGATTCCTTACCGTTGTTATTTGCAGTACAGGAAACTGCGCTCTTGTGTTATCCCTTGGCAATACCCTGTTAGTGCAGGCCGTCTCATGACCTCATTTCATGTTGGCCGGTGCGGTTAACGATGGCCATAAATCCCAGACCCACAGTGGCTTTTCCTAAAGTCACACTGCGGTGCTGGGATTCGTGGCCTTGTGCAGTAAATATGTTCGCCGCTCACACATGTCCTTACACCTGCTTCAGACTGGGCGGCCTCAGCTGATCCCTTATCGCATGCCGCGGCCATGAGGCCGCACAGTCAGAAGAAGGCGGAAGGAGGGGAGTGAAAACAGGGGAACATATGCACTGCTCGTGCCCATCAATCACACCCTCGCAGTCAAAATATATGAGACAACGGGGGGCGTTGTGTCGGGCAGGGGGGACGCACAGGCACAGCCAGCCAACCAATGATGTCAGGAGACGGGCAGCGCTAACAATGGGGGTGCTGTGTGTCATTAAAAAGGAAAGTCACACCTCAGGGACATTGTAATGGTCTGTAATGAGACACATTTTGTACTTGTTGAGTTCCACGTGTGCAAGGAGAAAAAGTCAGCCACCTTGTACAAATGCAGCAGTACTGCTGTACAAGGTGGCTGTTATACATAGAAACACCTGGGGGGGTGGGGGGCAGGCTCCCTTCAATTTCAGTTCATGTGCCTGCGTGGCGTTTGCAGGACACGTTGCCAGCTACACAGCAGGGGAACAGCTGGCGGTGCTGAACCCCACTAACACATTGGCTGGTGTTTTTCTCTGTGCAGCTAGCATGTCCGGGCAGAAACTGGCGTTGTTTGAGCCCAGGGTCAGCAGGAGGAGGAGAGGAGCAAAGTGTAGGCCGAAGCCTGCACTGGTGGCAGCTTTTGGTCAGTTGTGCCAGCGTGGCTTGTGCTGGACACAATGCCGACTACACAGCAGGGGAACAGCTGGCGGTGCTGAACCCCACTAACACATTGGCTGGTGTTTTTCTCTGTGCAGCTAGCATGTCCGGGCAGAAACTGGCGGTGTTTGAGCCCAGGGTCAGCAGGAGGAGGAGAGGAGCAAAGTGTAGGCCGAAGCCTGCACTGGTGGCAGCTTTTGTTCTGTTGTGCCAGCGTGGCTTGTGCTGGACACGTTGCCGACTACACAGCAGGGGAACAGCTGGCGTTGCTGAACCCCACTAACACATTGACTGGTGTTTTTCTCTGTGCAGCTAGCAGTTCCGGGCAAAAACTAGCGGTGTTTGAGCCCAGGGTCAGCAGGAGGAGTAGAGGAGCAGAGTGTAGGCCGAAGCCTAGTTGAACCAATTTCAAAGGTTACCTTTAACCCCCCCCCCCAGGTGTTGCAAGGTACAAGAGCCACACCTTGAACAGCATTAATGATGCACAAGTCAAAGGTTGCTCTATTTAATTTTGCTCCTTGCACACGCTGAATTAAACACGTACACTATTTAGCCCATTATACTGTCAAACAGTAGTGGAGGCGTGACTACTAGTCTTTTTAAGGAGACGCAGCACAGGTGTACAAATTTACACCTAGGTGCTGTGCGCAGATTCCTTACCGTTGTTATTTGCAGTACAGGAAACTGCGCTCTTGTGTTATCCCTTGGCAATACCGTTAGTGCAGGCCGTCTCATGACCTCATTTCATGTTGGCCGGTGCGGTTAACGATGGCCATAAATCCCAGACCCACAGTGGCTTTTCCTAAAGTCACACTGCGGTGCTGGGATTCGTGGCCTTGTGCAGTAAATATGTTCGCCGCTCACACATGTCCTTACACCTGCTTCAGACTGGGCGGCCTCAGCTGATCCCTTATCGCATGCCGCGGCCATGAGGCCGCACAGTCAGAAGAAGGTGGAAGGAGGGGAGTGAAGACAGGGGAACATATGCACTGCTCGTGCCCATCAATCACACCCTCGCAGTCAAAATATATGAGACAACGGGGGGCGTTGTGTCGGGCAGGGGGGACGCACAGGCACAGCCAGCCAACCAATGATGTCAGGAGACGGGCAGCGCTAACAATGGGGGTGCTGCGTGTCATTAAAAAGGAAAGTCACACCTCAGGGACATTGTAATGGTCTGTAATGAGACACATTTTGTACTTGTTGAGTTCCACGTGTGCAAGGAGAAAAAGTCAGCCACCTTGTACAAATGCAGCAGTACTGCTGTACAAGGTGGCTGTTATACATAGAAACACCTGGGGGGGTGGGGGGCAGGCTCCCTTCAATTTCAGTTCATGTGCCTGCGTGGCGTTTGCAGGACACGTTGCCAGCTACACAGCAGGGGAACAGCTGGCGGTGCTGAACCCCACTAACACATTGGCTGGTGTTTTTCTCTGTGCAGCTAGCATGTCCGGGCAGAAACTGGCGTTGTTTGAGCCCAGGGTCAGCAGGAGGAGGAGAGGAGCAAAGTGTAGGCCGAAGCCTGCACTGGTGGCAGCTTTTGTTCTGTTGTGCCAGCGTGGCTTGTGCTGGACACGTTGCCGACTACACAGCAGGGGAACAGCTGGCGTTGCTGAACCCCACTAACACATTGACTGGTGTTTTTCTCTGTGCAGCTAGCAGTTCCGGGCAAAAACTAGCGGTGTTTGAGCCCAGGGTCAGCAGGAGGAGTAGAGGAGCAGAGTGTAGGCCGAAGCCTAGTTGAACCAATTTCAAAGGTTACCTTTAACCCCCCCCTCAGGTGTTGCAAGGTACAAGAGCCACACCTTGAACAGCATTAATGATGCACAAGTCAAAGGTTGCTCTATTTAATTTTGCTCCTTGCACACGCTGAATTAAACACGTACACTATTTAGCCCATTATACTGTCAAACAGTAGTGGAGGCGTGACTACTAGTCTTTTTAAGGAGACGCAGCACAGGTGTACAAATTTACACCTAGGTGCTGTGCGCAGATTCCTTACCGTTGTTATTTGCAGTACAGGAAACTGCGCTCTTGTGTTATCCCTTGGCAATACCCTGTTAGTGCAGGCCGTCTCATGACCTCATTTCATGTTGGCCGGTGCGGTTAACGATGGCCATAAATCCCAGACCCACAGTGGCTTTTCCTAAAGTCACACTGCAGTGCTGGGATTCGTGGCCTTGTGCAGTAAATATGTTCGCCGCTCACACATGTCCTTACACCTGCTTCAGACTGGGCGGCCTCAGCTGATCCCTTATCGCATGCCGCGGCCATGAGGCCGCACAGTCAGAAGAAGGCGGAAGGAGGGGAGTGAAGACAGGGGAACATATGCACTGCTCGCGCCCATCAATCACACCCTCGCAGTCAAAATATATGAGACAACGGGGGGCGTTGTGTCGGGCAGGGGGGACGCACAGGCACAGCCAGCCAACCAATGATGTCAGGAGACGGGCAGCGCTAACAATGGGGGTGCTGCGTGTCATTAAAAAGGAAAGTAACACCTCAGGGACATTGTAATGGTCTGTAATGAGACACATTTTGTACTTGTTGAGTTCCACGTGGGCAAGGAGAAAAAGTCAGCCACCTTGTACAAATGCAGCAGTACTGCTGTACAAGGTGGATGTTTTACATAGAAACACCTGGGGGTGGGGGGCAGGCTCCCTTCAATTTCAGTTCATGTGCCTGCGTGGCGTTTGCAGGTCACGTTGCAAGCTACACAGCAGGGGAACAGCTGGCGGTGCTGAACCCCACTGACACATTGACTGGTGTTTTTCTCTGTGCAGCTCGCATGTCCGGGCAAAAACTGGCGGTGTTAGAGCCCAGGGTCAGCAGGAGGAGGAGAGGAGCAATGTGTAGGCCGAAGCCTGCACTGGTGGCAGCTTTTGGTCAGTTGTGCCAGCGTGACTTGTGCTGGACACGATGCCGGCTACACAGCGGGGGAACAGCTGGCGGTGCTGAACCCCACTAACACATTGGCTGGTGTTTTTCTCTGTGCAGCTAGCACTTCCGGGCAGAAACTGGCGGTGTTTGAGCCCAGGGTCAGCAGGAGGAGGAGAGGAGCAGAGTGTAGGCCGAAGCCTGCACTGGTGGCAGCTTTTGGTCAGTTGTGCCAGCGTGGCTTGTGCTGGACACGATGCCGACTACACAGCAGGGGAACAGCTGGCGGTGCTGAACCTCACTAACATATTGACTGGTGTTTTTCTCTGTGCAGCTAGCAGTTCCGGGCAAAAACTAGCGGTGTTTGAGCCCAGGGTCAGCAGGAGAGGAGCAGAGTGTAGGCCGAAGCCTAGTTGAACCAATTTCAAAGGTTACCTTTAACCCCCCTCAGGTGTTGCAAGGTACAAGAGCCACACCTTGTGCAGCATTAATGCTGCACAAGTAAAAGGTTGCTCTATTTGTTTTGCTCCTTGCACACGCTGACTAAAACACGTACACTATTTAGCCCATTATACTGTCAAACAGTTGTGGAGGCGTGACTTGTCTTTTTAAGGAGACGCAGCACAGGTGTCAAAATTTGCACCTAGGTACTGGGCGCAGATTCCTGAGCGTTGTTATTTGCTGTACAGGAGTCTGCGCTATTGTGATCCCTTGGCCATGCGCTGTGAGCGCTTCCTGTCTTCTGACCTCATTTCATGTCGGCCGTTGCGGTTAGCGATGGACATGAATCCCAGACCCACAGTGTGTTTTCAAAAAATCACACTGCGTGGCTGGGATTCGTGGCCTTGTGCAGTAAATAGGTTTGCCTCTTACACATGTCCTTACACCTGCTCCAGACTGGGCGGCCTCAGCTGATCCCTTATCGCCTACCACGGCCAGGAGGCCGCACAGTCTGAAGAAGGCGGAAGGAGATGAGTTAAGACAGGCGAACATATGCACTGCTCGTGCCCATAAACCACACCCTCGCTGACAAAATAAATATGACAACGAGGGGCGTTGTTTCTAGCAGGGCGGATGCACAGGCGCAGCCAGCTAACCATGATGACAAAAGACGGGAAACGCTACCAAGGGGGGTGCTGCGTATCATTAGAAAGGAAAGTCACACCTCAGGGACAGTGGAATGGTCTCAATGAGACACATTTTGTACGTGTTGAGTTCCACGTGGGCAAGGAGAAAAAGTCAGCCACCTTGTACAAATGCAGCAGTACTGCTGTACAAGGTGGCTGTTATACATAGAAACACCTGGGGGGGTGGGGCCAGGTTCCCTTTAATTTCAGTTCATGTGCCTGCGTGGCGTTTGCAGGTCACGTTGCCGGCTACACAGCAGGGGAACAGCTGGCATTGCTGAACCCCACTAACACATTGGCTGGTGTTCTTCTCTGTGCAGCTAGCACTTCCGGGCAAAAACTAGCGGTGTTTGAGCCCAGGGTCAGCAGGAGGAGGAGAGGAGCAGAGTGTAGGCCGAAGCCTGCACTGGTGGCAGCTTTTGTTCTGTTGTGCCAGCGTGGCTTGTGCTGGACACGTTGCCGACTACACAGCAGGGGAACAGCTGGCGGTGCTGAACCCCACTGACACATCACCTAGTGTTTTTTCTGTGTAGACAACACTTCCAGGTGGCAACTGACAGTGTTGAAACCCAGGGAATCAAAGAGGAGCAGAGTGTAGGCCGAAGCCTGCAGTGGAGCAAGTTGAAAGGGAACCTTTAACCCCCCCCCCCAGGCATTTGTTGCTGAAAGAGCCATCTTGTACAGCAGTAATACTGCACATGGAAAATGGTGGCTCCGAAAATTATGCTCCTTGCAAACGCTGAAGTACACACTCATATAATGTGTCCCCTCACACCGTCAAACCATCCCGGAAGTGGGACTTTCCTTTATAATGTGACACAGCACAGCCGTCATTCCAACCCCCTTGGTGCCGGGCGCCACCTCCTCAACGTTGTTTGGTTCTGTCACGGAGCCCGCGCTGTAATGTTATCCCTTGGCCATGCACAGTTAGCGGTGCCCGTCTTCTGACATCATGTAGGTGTCAGGCTGGCAGTGCCTGTGCGTCCAAGCTGCCCGAGATCCAACCTTGCAGTGTCATCTAATGTAGTCCCACTGCGGGCCAGGGATCCATGGGCATGCGCAGTGCATATCATCGCCTCTCACTCACCTCCTTCCTGCTTCTTCAGACTGTGCGGCGTCACGGCCGTGGCATGCTATTAGGGATCAGCTGACGCCGCCTAGTCTGAAGAAGCGTGAAGAAGGGGAGTGAGAGGCTAGTATATGCACTGCGCATGGCCATGGATACCAGGCCCACTGTGGGATCACATTAGACGACACTGCGAGGTGTGATTTCGGGCAGTGTGGACGCACAGGCGCAGCCAGGACGACAACAAATGATGTCAGAGGACGGGCAGCGCAAACTGTGCATGGCCAAGGGATAACATAACAGCGCAGGGTCCATGACGGAATCAAACAACGCTAAGGAGGCAGCGCACGGTGCCAAGGGGGTAGCAATGACGGCTGTGCTGCGTCATATTACAAAGGAAAGTCCCACCTCCGGGACGGTTGGACGGTGTGAGGGGACACATTACATGAGTGTGTAGTTCAGCGTTTGCAAGGAGCATAATTTCAAGAGCGACCTTTCCCTTGTGCAGTATTAGTGCTGCACATGGTGGCTCTTTCAGTAACAAACGCCTAGGGGGGGGGGGGGACAGGTCCCCTTACATTTTAGTTGTGCCAGCGTGGCGGTCGCATGACACGTTGCCGGATACACAGCTGGGGATCAGCTGACGTTACTGAACCCCAATAACAGAGGAGCGACTGTTGACTGTGCACACAGCACTTCCAGGCACCAACTGGCGGTGTTAGAGCCCAGGGACAGCAGGAGGAGCAGATTGGAGGTATTGCCGCACACACAGCTGGGGATCAGCTGACGTTACTGAACCCCAATAACAGAGGAGCGACTGTTGACTGTGCACACAGCACTTCCAGGCACCAACTGGCGGTGTTAGAGCCCAGGGACAGCAGGAGGAGCAGATTGGAGGTATTGCCGCACACACAGCTGGGGATCAGCTGACGTTACTGAACCCCAATAACAGAGGAGCGACTGTTGACTGTGCACACAGCACTTCCAGGCACCAACTGGCGGTGTTAGAGCCCAGGGACAGCAGGAGGAGCAGATTGGAGGTATTGCCGCACACACAGCTGGGGATCAGCTGACGTTACTGAACCCCAATAACAGAGGAGCGACTGTTGACTGTGCACACAGCACTTCCAGGCACCAACTGGCGGTGTTAGAGCCCAGGGACAGCAGGAGGAGCAGAGGAACAGAGTGTAGGCCGAAGCCTGATTGGAGCAAGTTGAAAGGAAACCTTTAACCCCCCCCCCCCAAGACGTTTGTAGCTGAAAGAGCCATCTTGTGCAGCACTAAGGATGCAAAAGGAAAAGGTTGCTCTTTTAATTATGCTCCTTGCAAACACCGAAGTAAACACTAAAAATGTGTCCCTTTATACCGTTAAACCGTTCCGGAGGTGCGAATTTCCTTCGTAATGGGACACAGCACAGCTGTCATTCCTATCCCCTTGATGCCGTGCGCTGCCTCCTCAGCGTTGTTTTAAGCTGTCACGGAGCCTGCGCTGTTCTGTTAGCCCTTGGCCATGCCCAATTAGCGCTGCCTGTCTTCTGACATAATTTGGTGTCAGGCTGTCAGTGCCTGTGCGTCCACGCTGCTCCAGATCCCACCTCGCAGTCTCGTCTAACGTAATCCCACTGCGGGCCTTGGAACCATGGGCATGCACAGTGCATAACCTCGACTCTCACTCCCCTCCTTCCCTCTTCTTCAGACTGTGCGGTGTCACGGCCGTGGCATGCTAGGGATCAGCTGACGGCGCACAGTCTAAAGAAGGCGGAGGGAAATGAGCGAGAGCCCGAGGGGAAGATATGCACTGCGCATGCCCATGGATCCCAGGCCCGCAGTGTGACTCAATCAGAAGACACTGCGAGGCGGGATCTCGGGCAGCGCGGCCACACAGGCGCAGCCAGCCTGACACCAAATTATGTCAGAAGACAGGCAGCGCAAATAGGGCATGCCCAAGGGATAACAGAACAGCGCAGGCTCCGTGACAGCTTAAAACAATGCTGAGGAGGCAGCGCATGGCACCAAGGGGGTAGGAATGACGGCTGTGCTGCGTCACATTACGAAGGAAAGTCCCAGCTCCGGGACGGTATAACGGTATCAGTGAACACATTTTATAAGTGTTAAGTTCTGCGTGTGCAAAGAGCTAAAAAAAAAGAGCTACCTTTTCCTTGTGCAGCATTACTGCTGCACAAGATGGCTCTTTCAGTAACAAACGACGGGGGGGGGGGACAGGTTCCCTTACATTTAGGTTGTTGTGCCAGCGTGGCGGTCGCAGGACACATTGCCGGCTGCACAGCTGGGGATCAGCTGACGTTACTGAAACCCAATAACACTGGGTCGTATGTTTTTACTGTGCAGCCTGCACTTCTGAGCCGCAACTGGCGGTGTTGGAGCCCAGGAATAGCAGTTCAGGTGGTAGAAAGATGAACACAGCAGGAGACCTGGATGACACCCAATTACTTAATCAGGCAGAGGAGTGGCAAATTCCTGCGAGATCCAGGCCTGGTTCATTTTCAGGAAAGTAAGCCGGTCAACGTTATCGGAGGATAGTCGCATGCGACGGTCTGTTAGTACACCACCTGCGGCACTAAAGACACGTTCCGATAAGACACTAGCCGCAGGGCAAGCCAGCACCTCCAATGCATACTGGCTTAGCTCTGGCCATGTATCCAGCTTAGAGACCCAAAACTTGAACGGGGAAGAGCCGTCTGGGAGTACAGTAAGAGGGCAAGCCATGTAGTCTGTCACCATCTGACGGAACCGTTGCCTCCTGCTGACTGGAGCCGCCGGTGATGGTGTAGACATTTGGGGCGGGCACACAAAAGTGTGCCAGAGTTGTGCCATACTGGGCTTGCCTTGGGCAGAGGCACTGCTTCTGCTCCCTCTTTGGGCAGAGCCTCCCCCACTGCCTCGACGCACTGAGCTGCTTTGTAAAGCACTAGCAGCACTCCTCTCAGTTGGACAGGAGAAGATGATGGAATTCACCAGTGTGTCGTGGTACTCCCGCAATTTACGCTCCCGGGTCAACGCAGGGATGAGGTTTTGGACGTTGTCCCGGTAGCGAGGATCGAGGAGGGTGAACACCCAATAATCAGGCATGTTGAGAATGTGGTCGATGCGGCGGTCGTTTCTCAGGCACTGCAGCATGAAATCCACCATGTGCTGCAGAGTGCCAACTGGCCCAGAAACGCTGTCCCCTGCTTGAGACATGATCTCTGCCCGCTCGTCATCACCCCACCCTCGCTGTACACACTGACCACTGGACAATTGTGTCGCTCCCTCCTCTGGATGGAGCTCTTCCTCCTCCATTGACTCCTCCTCATCCTCCTCACAAATTGGCCCCTGCGTACCCCTTTGTGAGGAACCACGTGGCGCTGACTCTCCAGAAGCTGATGGAAAAGGTGACTCCTCATCCTCCACCTCTTCCACCACATCATCCCTTAACCCTTGCAAAGTTTGCTGAAGCAGGCAGATAAGGGGGACAGTCATGCTGACTAGTGCATCATCTGCACTTGCCATCCGCGTGGAATAATCAAAAGGATGCAAAACCTGGCAGACGTCCTTCATAGTGGCCCACTCTGTGGTTGTGAAGTCTGATCGGCGCTGACTGCGACTTCTTTGCGCCTGATGCAGCTGGTACTCCATAACTGCTTGCTGCTGCTCACACAACCGCTCCAACATATGTAATGTGGAATTCCACCGGGTAGGTAGGTCACATATGATGCGGTGTTCCGGAAGGCGGAATCGGCGCTGCAGAGCAGCAATGCGGGATCTGGCCAAGCTGGAACGCCGCAAGTGAGCACACTCTAGGCGGACCTTGTGCAGCAGGGCATCAAGATCCGGATAGTCCCTCAGAAAACTCTGCACAACCAAATTGAGCACATGTGCCAGACATGGGATGTGAGTGAGGTTGCCAAGGGCCAAAGCTGCCACCAGATTTCGGCCATTGTCACACACTACCATGCCTGGCTGGAGATTCGCTGGCAGTAACCACACATCGCTCTCCTGCTTGATGGCATTCCAGAGCTCCTGCGCTGTGTGGCTTCGATGCCCCAATGAAACTAGTTTCAAGACGGCCTGCTGACGTTTGGCCACGGCTGTGCTCATGTCGGTCATAGGTAAACGTTCACGGGTCCATGTGGAGGTGGACTGTGACGGATCCTGCAGAGAGGAATCAGAGGAACTGGTGTAAGAGGAGGAGTCGATGCGTACAGACTGGATTCCTGCAATCCTTGGAGTGGGCAGGACACGTCCTGCGCCACTCGCACGATCTGTACCTGGCTCAACAACATTAACCCAATGGGCAGTGAGGGAAACATATCGCCCCTGTCCATGCTGACTGGTCCACGCATCGGTGGTGAGGTGGACCTTGCTACTGACGGCGTTCAGTAGCGCATGTTTTATGTTTGCCTCAACATGCCTGTGCAGGGCAGGGACAGCCTGCCTGTTGAAGTAAAAGCGGCTGGGCACCTTGTACTGTGGGACTGCCAATGCCATCAAGTCACGGAAGCTGTCAGTCTCCACCAGCCTGAACCAGAGCATTTCCAGGGACAACAGTTTGGCAATGCCTGCATTCAGAGCCTGTGCTCGGGGGTGGTTGGCCGAGAATGCCCGCCTTTTCTCCCATGCCTGGACTACCGATGGCTGTAGAGTAGACTGGGAGTGTGAGGATGACTGGGAAGGTGGTGCTGTGGGTGGAATTACACTAGGTCTCTGGACAACAGTGGCGGAAGAGGCAACACGAGATGAAGAGGTGGTAGCTGCCGCTGTTGGTTGGCCTATGTCTTCACTGTGTTTCTGTAACTCCACCGCGTGCCTGTTCCGCACATGTTTCCACATATTTGTGGTATTGAGGTTGCTGACACTTTTACCTCTTTTTACTTTCTGATGACACAGCTTGCATTTGACAAAACAAATGTCATCTGCAACTGTGTCAAAAAAGGACCAGGCACTGCAAGTCTTGGGAGCGCCCTTTTTGGCTTTGGAAAGAGACAGGCTCCTAACGGGTGCCAAAGTGGAGGCTACAGGCTCCGCAGTCTTCCCCCTCCCTCTCCCTCTTTGGCCCGTAAGGGGAAGCTCTTCCTCAGAGCTGCTCCCACCACCTTCCTGTTCCTCACGCCACGATGGGTCAAGGACCTCATCATCTCCACTACCCTCTGCCACCAACTGCTCCTCCTGGGTAGTCTCGGCAGCACAGTACGCATCAGAAAGCGGCACCTGAGTTTCATCATCAGATGCGTACTGCGCTGTGGTCACCGGAGGCACTGGCCCACCTGCCTCTTCAGAGTCAGAGAGATAAAGCTTTTGGGCATCACTGCACACTGCCTCTTCTTCCATTTCTCCAATGCTGCTTGGCTGGCCCCCTGTTTCCAAGCCAAGAGATTCAGAGAACAGAAGTAGAGACGGCTCCTGTCCTGGGCTCTCTGACTGCCTGGCCAATTTGGCAGGTGGTGAAGAGACAGATGGCTGCTCTCCAGTGCTCTGTGCCTGAGAGGATGTGGCACTAACTGAAGTCGATGCCGAGGCGTTAGCTGCCATCCACCCGACAACGGCTTCAATTTGGTCTTCACGTAGCAGCGGTGCACGGCGCTCTCCGACAAAGCTGCGCATGAAGGACTGTTCCCTGCTGAAACTGAGTGACGACGAGTCACCGGCGCCCGCAGCAGGCACAGAATCACCACGTCCTCTCCCTGCTCCTCTCCCTGCTCCGCGCCCACGCCCACGTGCCTTACTCCCTGCCCTCTTCATCTTGGTTGACAGATAAAGATAAGCAGAAAAGTACTAAGGCCTTAGTGTGCTTATTCCTGAAATGCTCCTCCTAACAGGTGTAAGAAACACTAATGTTGTAAATTGTGGACTAAACTTTATTATTTTTCAAATGTGGCCTACACAAGTGTTAAGTTGTGTTTGGCGAACTTAACTTTTTTTTGGGTGCAGATCGGGCTACAGAGCTAGTTTAAATCACACGGAGACCGTGCAGACAGCCGTAAACGGCGCTGCAAGGCCAAAAAACCCTCCTCTCGGTTATCCTATATAGTGTTTTTCCACTATTTAGCTGGATACGAGTGGAAAGACACTAATAGGAATTTTTTTTTTCAAATTTTAAACTGGCTGCACTATTTGAAAAAAAGGAAATTGTTTTTCAAGGTATGAGGCAGTAACGCACCCTGAGCTGAATCCAACCGGCTATGGCTGCACACAGACTACAGGGCGAGCTGCGCTCACACAGAGACCGTGCAGACAGCCGTAAACGGCGCTGCAAGGCCAACAAACCCTCCTCTAGGTTATCCTATATAGTGTTTTTCCACTATTTAGCTGGATACGAGTGGAAAGACACTAATAGGAATTTTTTTTTTCAAATTTTAAACAGGCTGCACTATTTGAAAAAAAGTAAAATTTTTCTCAAGGTATGAGGCAGTAACGAACCCTGAGCTGAATCCAACCGGCTATGGCTGCACACAGACTACAGGGCGAGCTGGGCTCACACGGAGACCGTGCAGACAGCCGTAAACGGCGCTGCAAGGCCAAAAAAACCTCCTCTAGGTTATCCTATATAGTGTTTTTCCACTATTTAGCTGGATACGAGTGGAAAGACACTAATAGGAATTTTTTTTTTCAAATTTTAAACTGGCTGCACTATTTGAAAAAAAGGAAATTGTTTTTCAAGGTTTGAGGCAGTAACGCACCCTGAGCTGAATCCAACCGGCTATGGCTGCACACAGACTACAGGGCGAGCTGCGCTCACACAGAGACCGTGCAGACAGCCGTAAACGGCGCTGCAAGGCCAAAAAACCCTCCTCTAGGTTATCCTATATAGTGTTTTTCCACTATTTAGCTGGATACGAGTGGAAAGACACTAATAGGAATTTTTGTTTTTCAAATTTTAAACAGGCTGCACTATTTGAAAAAAAGTAAAATTTTTCTCTAGGTATGAGCCAGTAACGAACCCTGAGCTGAATCCAACCGGCTATGGCTGCACACAGACTACAGGGCGAGCTGGGCTCACACGGAGACCGTGCAGACAGCCGTAAACGGCGCTGCAAGGCCCAAAAAAACCCCTCTAGGTTATCCTATGTGGTGTTTTTCCACAATAGAGCTGGAGACTGGTGGAAAAACACTAATAGGAAATTTGAGAAAAAATGTGCAGCAGGTTGCACTAAGAGCAAAAGAGGACAACTGTGTGAGGCAGTGTGAACCCCCCCTGAGCTGAATACAACCGGGTATATGGCTGCACACAGACTACAGAGAGAGCTGCACACACACACAGAGACCTTGCAGAACGCTGTTAAAACAGCGCTGCAAGGCAAGAGCAAGGTGAACAGTGAAGAACACACAGCGTTTTGCTAAATTAGCCTTTGGAAAGGAAAATAAAGCAATTAGCTAGCTCGACTGGCCCTCAGTTAGAACACAGCGTCCTGTCCCTAACTGAAATCACAGCAGAGTGAGCGCAAAATGGCGGCAGCGTTTTTTATAGTGCAGAGTGACATCATTTCAGCAGCCAATCCAAGCCTTGCCAGTACTTACATGCCCACCATGCTAAACAGGATGTGCCCACACTTCCAATCATTCCTCATTGGCTGCTGCGTTCAGTTTGAATTCTGGGAACTTCCGATTCCGGTATCCGATACGCGGGAAGTATCGGAATTCGGTATCGGAATTCCGATACCGCAAATATCGGCCGATACCCGATACTTGCGGTATCGGAATGCTCAACACTACCTAAGAGTGAAGAATGGAGTGCAGCGACAGATGACATGGCTTCCACAATCACCTAACATTTATTTTTTATTTTTACTTATTTTACGCACTTATATAGCGGCATTAATTCCACAGCGCTTTGCATACATTATTGGCACTGTCCCCATTGGGGCTCACAATCTACATACAGTATGTTTTTGGAATGTGGGAGGAAACTGGAGAACCAAGAGGAAACCCATGCAAACGCGGGGAGAACATACAAACTCCTTGCAGATGTTGTCCTTGGTGGACTTTAACCCAGTTGTCATGGTTTGGGATGAGTTGGACTTCAAAGTTAAGGCAAATCAAATACAAAGAAAGAAAAAAGCCAGCTCACCGATATGTGCAAGGAGCACGGAACTTCGTCCTGACTCGACGTAGTGCAGATCCAAGTAAAAGAAAAAAATGTTCTTATACTGGATGGACTGCTGAGTAGATCAGCTGTGACAAAGACCGTATGGTCGAAACGCGTAGCTTTCTTCACTTGTGACATGGCATTGTCCCAGGAGTGTGTCTTCTACTATTTTATATGATGGATTAAAGTTTTACATTTTATCAAGAAGCTGGAACTTTTTTTCTTTTACTTAAGGCAAATCAGCCAACAAGTGCTCAACACCTTTGGGAACTCCTTGCAGAGTGTTTCATTCCAGGTGAACCTGATGAAGCTGCTTGAGAGGATGCCAAAGAAGTATAAAAGAGTCATCAGAATAAATGGTGGGTACTTTGAGGAATCTAAGGTTAACACAAACTCTGGTTTGTTTTATAGGTGTTTATTTACTTCTTGGTGTTCCTTTCCAGTTTTTCTGTCTTTAGTTTGTACCTACATTGCGCACATTACAAAAAAGTTAGTAAAACCATTGCATGAACAGGAGTGTGCTAACTTTTGACAGGTACTATACATACACTTGAACTAGTGACAATCTTTGAATATTCTCTCAAAACCTACCCTTCAGCAAGATACGCAGAGATTATTTTGAAAACTTTCCATAGGGCCTACATTATATCACTTAGATGCTAGAAGATGCATGTATACCACTTAAATACCTGCTTTAAATCTGGAACACCACTAGTGGAACTAACTCATTACTTATGGTCATATAAGATAATTAAGTTCTTTTGGCTCAAAATCAATTTACCTAAAACACATTAGAAACCCTTTTCTCTTCAACTTTCTATGGGGCCTTTTTGAATTGGTGTACCCCAAAATATATAGATGCACATTTGGAATCACAAAATTGCTGTATTTGATCTGTGGTCCTCCACCCATCCCCCAATGTCACATTCCATAGACTATCCTTGGTTAAATGCTCTTAATTATGTTTCATATAGATTTTGTGGAGATGCTATGCACTGACAAGTTTATCAAAACTAAATCACTAGAAGTAGCAAATTCAACAAAATATATACAGTGAGGAAAATAAGTATTAGAGACACAGCTGATTTTGCAAGTTTTCTCACCTACAAAAAATGGAGAGGTCTTTAATTTTTATCATAGGCACACTTCAATTGTGGACATTAACAAGCTTCTTATAGAGCCATTCCTTAGTTTCCCTGGCTGTGTGTTTCAGGTCATTGTCATTGTGAAAGCCCCAGCCACGAACCATCTTCAATGCTCTTACTGAGGGAAGGAGGTTGTTGTCCAAATTCTTGCTATGAATAACCCCATCCATCTTCCCCTTAATATGGTGCAGTCATCCTGTCCCCGTTGCAGAAAAGCATTGCAAAGTATGATGTTTCTCCCACCATGCTTCATCGGTGTTCTTTGGGTTGCACCAATTCTTCTTACTCCAAACACTACGAGTGGAGTTGATACCAAAAATTTGTATTTTGGACTCATCTGACCACATGACCTTCTCCCATGCCTCCTCTGGATCATCCAGATGGTCATTGGCAAACTTTAAATGGTCTTGGACATGTGCTGGCGTAAGCAGGGGGACCTTGTGTGCCTTGAAGGATTTTAATTCATGACGGCGTAGTGCGTTACTAACAGTAATGTTTGAGCCTGTGGTTCCAGCTCTCTTCAGGTCATTGACCAGGTCCTCCCATGTAGTTATGGATTGATTAGTGACCTTTCTCAGAATCATCCCTACCCCACGAGGTGAGATCTTACATCGAGCCCCAGACCGAGGAAGATTGACAGTCATCTTGTGTTTCCTCCATTTTCTTATAAATGTGCCAATAGTTGTTGCCTTCTCACCAAGCTGCTTGCCTATTGTCCTGTAGCCCATCACAGCCTTGTGCAGGTCTACAATTTTGTCCCTGGTGTCCTTAGACAGCTCCTTGGACTATGGTGGAGATGTTGGAGTGTGTGGACAGATGTCTTTTATACAGGTAATGAGTTCAAACAGCTGCATTTAATAGAGGTAATGAGTAGGAAGGCATCTTAAAGATAAACTAACAGGTCTGTGAGAGCCAGAATTCTTGCTGGCTGGTATGTGATCAAATACTTATTTCATGCAATAAACTGCAATGTAATTATTTAAAATTCATACAATGTGATTTTCTGGTTTTTATTTTTAGATTCTGTCTCTAACAGTTGAAGTGTACCTATGATAAAAATTACAGACCTTTGTGGGTGGGAAAACTTGCAAAATCGACAGAGTATCAGATACTTATTTTCCCCACTGTTTGTGTATTTTAACCACTGTGGATCCCTACTCAAATACAATCAATTAATTGCACAATATTAAAAATTATTTTAATGAGCAAAAGTAAAGATTGAGTTAACTTTTTTGGAGTGTCGTCTTTGGTGTTAATAAATCACACTTGCTCTAAGAGGTAGCATTTCTTCTTGTGGAGAGTGACATGCCTGACTGACATGTCAGGGTAAGGAGAAACGTTACTCCTTAGACCATCGTCAGAGACCACTCATACAGCCAAATCAGAACTCATACGTTACACTTAGGAGGAAAAACAACCAGAAACACGTGTCTGCAAATTGAAATTCTGGTTTGGCTTTTATACTAAGCCATGTGACAATATTAACTTTTAGGATTGCTACTTCCATAGGTGGCAATAGAGTTCAACTCCTCTTCTCTGAAGAAGCAATTTGCACCTTTGAATTGAGAGTGAAAGATTCAGTAGGTGAAAAGAAACACATTTCTCTGATATTACAAAATTTCATATTTTTGTGTGTACATTGATTTATGAAATAAAAATTAAAACAATGGTTACTCTTTAATACATATATTATGGAAAAAATAGTTTTCCAACATGTGTTTCCAGCACCGAATTGAATCATTATCTATTATTCCTATATTTAGGAATCCAATTCAGCTGGTACAAATGGTGAAAATTTGCATCTGGCAAATCTACTAATTTGTAAATTGCATTTTCTCTACTTTTATTTTTTTTATTCTAATAGTATCTCATACAAGTATCTCTTAAAATAATCAATTGTGAGCAAATGAGCAGTTTTACGTGAATATTTATGAGGGACACTCACCTGGATAATATCAGATATCTAAAAAATTATCAAAAATGCAGATACATCTGGTTTAGTACATATTGAGCCAGGGGAAATTAATTATAATAATGCCAGTATTTCTTCACAATGGTTTTTAAAAATGTTATTTAGTACCAAGTTACCATTTTAATAACTTGTATAGGAAATCAGTGAGTAAAGCCATTCACACAGCCCCAAGAGTTATAATATTATATGTTTAATTAGGGAGAGATATTTTCATGAGACAGTTTTTATTATAAGAGGGGAACATAGTGCTGGCATAATGGCTACACAAGTCAATTTATACATTACAGACGGTTGTACTTTCAAGTGACCTGTGGTCATGGAATGATGAGTCAGTTTTTCTGCAAATTACAGGTGGAGAAAGTAATATAATATTGCTGAGTCTAAATTAGTAAATTATAAATTGTTATAACTGCACTGAATGAATTGCTTCTTTTAATGACATCTATAGTGCTGTCCATATATACTGAATATAAGATGGCTGTGTTAAGTTCACATGCTAACAAAATGTATAATTATATCAATTTCAGTTAATAATGCTTTATAAAAAGTTGAGATTTACTTTTTATCCAAGAAATAAAGAGGTGTAGCCTAAAAATACCCATGTAATGATACTGAAAATATATATAATTTTTTCCCTAACATGGGTTTTTGGCCCAACGGCGGTAGCTTCTGGATAATATAAACATTGCCACATATAGACATTTTCAAGTTTAAAGAGGACTTCCCACTTGTGTAGCTTAGATAATATTTTGCGGAATAACAATTATAGAGAAACTTTTCTTAAAGGTGGTTTGGGTTGTGCTATTCCGCTATTATTATTCCTGGAGGATCATGAATAGGTTGACAGCTGGGTGTCACCATTTGGGGGTGTCCTCATACACTGTCCAATCAGTGCTGACAAATTGAATAGTAACACTTAGTTGTATATATTGATAAGTAATTAGGAGGAAAAGCACAACACTGAGTTATGAAAAAATAATTATGTCAAGGGGAATATATGTATTTGCTAAAAGTAATATATAAAGGTTGATGACAGAATCTTTTAGATTTGAGGAAGCCGCCAATCTGTCACGGAAACGCGTTGTGGAATAAAAACTGCTTCTTTAAATTACTGGATCAAGTATATTCATTTTTGTCAGTGCAGACCAAACCGTGAATTGTTTTTACTTTCTAGGTTCATGTTGGAGCTCATCCCCCAGCCACAGGACAGCAGCAACTGCTGTTGAGCTTTTACATGAGTTGTGCCTACACAACTCGCTCAGGTGAGCACTTTGCCTAGATCTGATATATCTTTTTCTAAAGGTATTACCCTATCATCTGGCGCACTCTGTTTCGCTGCAGTGTTTAAGATTGATGACATGTCCTTTATAAAGGGCTATCCGTGACTTATATTACTTTTACATAGTGGGCTAAGAACTAACAATGTCTTGAATGTGGAATTGAGCACCTTGAGGGGTGCAGTTTTTATAATGGTGTCAATTTGGGGTATTTTCTGTTATATAGGCCCTTCAAAGTCACTTAAAATGTGATGTTTTTGTTTTTGCAAATTTTGATGTAAAAATGAGAAATCGCTGTTTAAATGATAACCCTTCTAACTTCTTAACAACAAAAAAATTATGTTTCAAAAATTGTTCTGATGTAAAGCAAAGATGTGGGAAATGTTTTCTATTAACTATTTTGTGTGACATAACTCTCTGGTTTAAGGGCATAAAAGTTAAAAGTTTGACAATTTTCAAAATTTTCAAACTTTTATATGAAGTTTATCAGAATCACTGTAAATGACGGCAGCTGTGCACTCACTACTATTTAACATTTAACACGTGATTGTCCAATTCTAAATCCTTATCCCCAATTATAAGAGGCTGATCACACTTAGGGTATCTAACCACATTACTTTAGTTTTGCTATTTTTATTTTCCCTCTCAAAATGATTTCAATTTGTTTCTTAATAGATTTGTATAGATTAAAGTCGACATTGACGTTGATAAAAAGTTTTGAAATTATTGCTTTTAGTATGACTTTTTACATGACAAAAGCTGGCTAATTTAACAGGGGTGTGAAGTTTTTATATCAACTGTAGCTAAATAAAGGACAACTCAGGATTATTAACATAAAATAATATAATATGCGGGATATGGTGTTATGTAATACAGTATGGCATTATTGCGTGTGCAGACTTGCTTTAGATGACTGCTAATTATTTGTGTCAGCGGAACACTTGATCTAGAACTTGGTAAAAACTGTAGAGCAAATTCAGTCAAAAACATTAATTTTACTAAATAATTAAACAGTGCAAAAATATAAGAGTAACAATCATTCATCTTGCCCTACTGCTGTCAATTACGTTTCTATCAACTGTGATTCAGAATAACCCAAGTATCTTCTACTTGTTCAGCTGTAATAATAACCACTGACAGTTGAATTGAATAACATTTATTAATTATTGTCATCTGATGCATTGGCACATGTCAATAGGTGGTATATAGGGAGAAAGGAAACAGTAAGCTCTTAAATTTGATATGCTAGAAGAAGGAAAAATGGGCAAGGATGAGTGTCTTTGACAAGTCCTGAAGTGTGATGACTAGATGATTGTATCAATACATTGCCAATGTCAGGTCTTGTAAAGTGTTCCCATTACGTAGTGATTAGTATTTACTAAAAGGAGTCCAAGAAAACACATTTTAGGTCATGGGCACCCCAAAGATAATATAGGTATGTGTGAGGGGTTATGTGGTTAGGTGCAATCTTACACAAAGAGTACGGTAGAACAAATTGCAAAAAAAGTTAATACTCTTTCTGAATGTAAGATGACATGATACACAGTGAATTGCATATTGCTGTGTAAGAAGTTGAATAGCCGCAGACTCGTCAGAATATCTAAGCTGACTGTTGTTCACCAGTGAGTGTGACTAAAATAAAGACTTGATCATCAAATCTAGACCATGAAGCAATGGAAGAAAGTAGCCTAGTCTTTATCATCATGTATGCGGCTAAGTGCATGTGTCTGCTTACTTGAGAAGGTGCGTACCAGGATGCACTATAAAAAAGGAGTCAAGCTGGCAAAGGTAGTGTGTTGCTGTGAGTAATGTTTTGCTAGGGCGCATTGGCCCCTATTCATCTAGACCAGCAGTGTTGACATCAGCCTTTGTGAGGAGGTGTGCTGTAGTCAGACGCACCTGATCCATCAGTAGGCTAACAAGTGGCATGCACTTCTGTGTGCTCATTGCCACAAATACAATTCCAATTAGAGACAGTAGCAAGATATGGGGCATAAGAAATGTCGCCACTCATTATGAATTTGTTGAGTGGGGTTGTCACGTCATGGTTGCGACCAAACTTTATCCACTTTGCCAGAGCTGGGTGAGAAAGTCATAATTCACTACATTTTAGCACAGATATAAAGAAAGCTGGGAAGTGAGACACTAATTCACTGCAGATTATGAACTCCTACTTGAGTTATTGGTGAGTCATTGGACGTGGTATATCTCGATTTTTCCAAAGCGTTTGATACCGTGCCGCACAAGAGGTTGGTACACAAAATGAGAATGCTTGGTCTGGGGGAAAATGTGTGTAAATGGGTTAGTAACTGGCTTAGTGATAGAAAGCAGAGGGTGGTTATAAATGGTATAGTCTCTAACTGGGTCGCTGTGACCAGTGGGGTACCGCAGGGGTCAGTATTGGGACCTGTTCTCTTCAACATATTCATTAATGATCTGGTAGAAGGTTTACACAGTAAAATATCGATATTTGCAGATGATACAAAACTATGTAAAGCAGTTAATACAAGAGAAGATAGTATTCTGCTACAGATGGATCTGGATAAGTTGGAAACTTGGGCTGAAAGGTGGCAGATGAGGTTTAACAATGATAAATGTAAGGTTATACACATGGGAAGAGGGAATCAATATCACCATTACACACTGAACGGGAAACCACTGGGTAAATCTGACAGGGAGAGGGACTTGGGGATCCTAGTTAATGATAAACTTACCTGGAGCAGCCAGTGCCAGGCAGCAGCTGCCAAGGCAAACAGGATCATGGGGTGCATTAAAAGAGGTCTGGATACACATGATGAGAGCATTATACTGCCTCTGTACAAATCCCTAGTTAGACCGCACATGGAGTACTGTGTCCAGTTTTGGGCACCGGTGCTCAGGAAGGATATAATGGAACTAGAGAGAGTACAAAGGAGGGCAACAAAATTAATAAAGGGGATGGGAGAACTACAATACCCAGATAGATTAGCGAAATTAGGATTATTTAGTCTAGAAAAAAGACGACTGAGGGGCGATCTAATAACCATGTATAAGTATATAAGGGGACAATACAAATATCTCGCTGAGGATCTGTTTATACCAAGGAAGGTGACGGGCACAAGGGGGCATTCTTTGCGTCTGGAGGAGAGAAGGTTTTTCCACCAACATAGAAGAGGATTCTTTACTGTTAGGGCAGTGAGAATCTGGAATTGCTTGCCTGAGGAGGTGGTGATGGCGAACTCAGTCGAGGGGTTCAAGAGAGGCCTGGATGTCTTCCTGGAGCAGAACAATATTGTATCATACAATTATTAGGTTCTGTAGAAGGACGTAGATCTGGGGATTTATTATGATGGAATATAGGCTGAACTGGATGGACAAATGTCTTTTTTCGGCCTTACTAACTATGTTACTATGTTACTATGTTACTTATCCTATTTGTCCGCTTGCAGACTAATGTTTGCTTAACGACTACTTAGGATTCTTTGTACTGTGTTCATCAATGCATATATGCTTTGTGTCAATGTAAAAATGTCCTTGTTTTGCAGGAGCTACAGGAGTATGAAACGCTGTGCCAATAGAATCAATATCCTTGAATGTTGATGTGACTAAATGAAAAATGAAGGGCTTCTAAGGAATATCCTAAGGCTCATACATTGTCCAGTGTAGGTCCAGAAAGGGCATGGTGCTGGCAGAAAGGTAACATAGTTATTAAGGTTGAAGGAAGACTTTAAGTTCATCTAGTTCAACCCATAAATTGGGGCAATTTGGCAACATTTAGTGGGATATGTATTTTATTGCATTAAGTGCTAAAGTGGGATATTGTTGTTCTGAATAAAAGATAAGCTGAGATTTTGTTCATCGGGAGTTTCAACATCTTTCCATAGTGAGGGGAAGTTCAACTGTAAGGTTGCTGAAGTAGACTGGTGGATCAAAAGTCAGAGGTGGAGACTACATGGCCTGTGAGAATCTGACAGGAGCCTGCCTGTTGGGCCAAGTGATGAATTGTGAGCAGAAGTTGGTTTAGCTACTGAGTCATGAGAAGTAAAATAGAGTGAATGGTGAGCTAATGAGTGACTGTTTGCTGCCTTGTAATGTATAAGAGGTGGGTCTGAAGGAATTTTGTGCTTGCTGTCACCAGCCTGGTGGTTGCTTGCATGTATCCTCATTCTACCTGACTAGCTCTGCGAGTTTTCTGCAGCTCTGGGGATGATCAACCAGGTGGTGAATATGGTGTATGAGAATGATGGAATTAAACTAATGCAAGGCTCTAGTCAGGTACTAATTAGTGATGGAGAGACTACCTGTATGGGCTGTCCAAGACCAAAATAAGCCCTGGAGGCAAAGTCCTGGATTGTATTGGGCTCTGGAGTGTAGACTGTGATGGGGTGGCCTAATTAAAGCCCCTTTGGTTGCTTAGCTGTCAGATTGCATGTGTAGATAAGTCCTGAAGAGAGCCTTGGGCCAAAGTACCAAGGAACATTTTATAAATAGTGTTTTCGGAAACGCAGTTCTTGTTAGTTAATCTTATAGGGACAGGGAACAGTGACCAACTGCAGAACCCTTGATACTCAGGAAACTGTAACCTAAAACTAATCCCTTGTGGACTGAGACTTTTAAGAAGCAGGGATAGGCCGCTAGAGAACAGGGTATGAAAGTGGAGATTCAACATCCAAAGCATAGGTAATGTAAGGGACAGCTAACAGGCTAGGGAACTGTGAGTAAAGTGTGAGACTGTGTTAGTTAAGTCAGTGACAGCGTAGTTTCTAAAAGTAATAGATACCTGAGCAAGAAGATTGTTCATCATATACAGTATCACTCTGTTTTTGTTTACTTGTTCTGCAATGTTGTTTAACAGCAAAGTGAATAGAAGTTGAATTGGTCAACTTTATTTCGGCACTTTACATATTCAAAAAATATTGTTTACAACCAAGTTCCATATACCACATCTTCAGTAGACTTGTGGAGTCCTTGTTTTAATGGATTGTAGTTGTTTTGGCAGCACAAGAGAACCCACACAATATTAAGCAGGTGGTTTTAATATGACTGATCATTGTGTGGGATCTCATTTCTGAACTGGAATCTAAAGTTCTCTTATCTCCATTTCCACAAATATTTTGAAATAGAATTAGTCACACAGAGTTCTGTAATCAGGATGCAAAAAGTGACCAATTTCTTTAACATAGGAAACCATAATCTACTGGGTTGGAAAGAACAGCAGAGTTTTGTACAGTTTGTACAACGATTAATGTGATCATAGTAGAGAATGAGCCTATTATCTGGATCATTATGCAGAATTAATTTGTATAATCTAGGTATTATGACTATAAGTCTAATTCATAGAACAACTCTACCATTTTTACAATGTTGCAATTTATTGCTTATTTTTATTGTGACAAAAGTATGTAGTAAAAAATCATAAGAGTTCTAGTGGCTTAAAGTAAAAAAAAGAAGAAAGCTACCCATGGGAAGTCTATTCAGCAGTGAGGTGAATGAGCACATTATAAACATTGGATTTTTTAAAGAAATATTTTATCCGGTGGAAAAAAAATCAATGAATTCCCTTGACATTGTCATCTTGGAGAGCTTTTCATCCATGAATGAACAACTGAATGAAAGGATTTCTTTATGGGGGACTGCTAGAGTTCATATACTCTTAGAAAAAACGTACAATAACTAGCTATGACATATTATAGAGAAAACCAAGATAAAGAGTTTTTTTAGATCTTTGGAAATATGGAGTTGTGAAGAAAACCATAAACGCTAAGAAACGCACAGACCTCAAAATGTATTAGCTGCATTTTAATCTTTATTATATATGATACACAAAAACCACTGGATAAAAACAAATAAAATCATGAATATTTCAGGGATCTATTTAAAAAATAAAAATGGTCCCATTACAGAATTCTCTCTTCTTAAAGTACAAAAAAAAAGCTCAGGTAGAATATAAAAAAAAGTTAAAGTTAGGTTTGCAATGCTTTGTGTGAGTCTCCAGATTTGCAATAGCGTAGGCTTGGCATTGTTTCTTCCATTGCTGATATTTTTTACATCTTGCTTTGTGGGGTTTTTAGTTAATTTTTCTTCTATGTCAAAATATTTATTGCTGTCTTTTTAACTTTTGCCACTATCTGGGGATTGTTACTTATATATTTAGGTTTGTTTATGACACATACACTTTTTTAAACAGGTAAGTATTTTTTTATTTTAAAACATCCCTCGCTTTTATTAAAAAAAAATACTAACAAATAAAGCTAGACTCGATAACGCTATAGCATGTAAACATGAAATATTTGAAGTTAGAATTGCATTACTGCTCTAGAAAATAGGAGAAACTGAAAATACTTAGTGCAGAAATTTGCCAATTCATGTATGCCCAACAGCCATTGCAAATGCAAGAGCAATAATGCAATTCATATGTCATATATTTCATGTTTGCATGCTATATCGTTACAGAGAGCAACTTTATTTGTTAGCTATATATGGAGATGTCTACTCTTAGTTTGCACCTGTGCACACCTGTTCTGTTTGGAAGTGGCATTCAGTCTTTTGATATACACTGCTCAAAAAAATAAAGGGAACACTTAAACAAGAGAATATAACTCCAAGTAAATCAAACTTCTGTGAAATCAAACTGTCCACTTAGGAGGCTGTAAAAGGGACAGGGTTCCCTCCACAAAATATCAAATCTTATGGTTATCAAAGGAGGAACTCTCCTTACACCTCTATTGAGGTCCGTATTAACTATTAACGCCGAACTTGGTTATTAGTAATTAATATCCACTTAATAATACCTCAACATTAGCTATTCCTCATACTAAACAGAAAGTTAATGGGGGCACCACGGTCGGTGGGACTCAAACCAAGGCCTAAAACATGTACCAAGTATATAGAGAGGAGAGAAAGGTAGGCCTTATACAATGGGAGTCACCACCAACACATCATATAGAATCACAGCTTTATTAAACATATATGCAAAGGACAAAAACACATTTAAAAGCATTAAAAACACGGGTATATAACATAACCCATACACTCAAAAGCCCACAATAAGGCAAAACAACCCGCACATACCCCACCAGAGTATAATACACATGCCCTAGAATAAAGAAAGACCTACGTGGCAGCGTAATGGCACACCATACCTAACCCAGCCAGTCCCATAAATACCTGCACCATGCAGGAACCTGATAATCCCAATACCAACAGGGAGACCTAGCAGGCACCATAAGGTGAAAAAGCCACGGTGGCCACACACTCTCTGCACATTAGTCACACAACACTGGCAGTGGAAATTTGGGGAATCTGCATTACACATTGATTCCTCATACACACAGATCAGTTTAGCTAACATTTGTAGTCGTTTACTTGATTTATTCAAGACCGACAGTCTCTCTATGCACATGCTGTCATGTCCACATGCTTTTTCCAATAGGGCAGACCACAGCAATTCAGCAGATTTTGGTACAGTGGGGGTTACTGGGTGAAATTTACTGTGCATTGCTAATCTTTTAAGGGTTGATAAGTCCATACTCACTCCTAAAGCCATCTTGGTCGTCCTCCTTGTCCCTTCTCTGCTGCTTGAAAAAGGTCCTTTCCTTTTACCTCTGGAACGCCTTTTCCTGACCAGCTGGACTTTTACCTTAAGAACGACTATGACTCTTTGGAAGATTGGACTGGTAAAGATCACCCCAAACTTTCAAAGATGACCAAGCAAAGGAAAAAGAAAAAACTTTAACCCCTTACCGGCATCGGACGTACTATACCGTCCGATGCCGGCTCCCCTGCTTTGATGCAGGGCTCCGCGGTGAGCCCGCACCAAAGCCGGGACATGTCAGCTGTTTTGAACAGCTGACATGTGCCCGTAATAGGTGCGGGCAGAATCGCGATCTGCCCGCACCTATTAACTAGTTAAATGCCGCTGTCAAACGCAGACAGCGGCATTTAACTACCGCTTCCGGCCGGGCGGCCGGAAATGACGTCATCGCCGACCCCCATCACATGATCGGGGGTCGGCGATGCATCTGGATGGTAACCATAGAGGTCCTAGAGACCTCTATGGTTACTGATCGCCCGTCGCTGTGAGCGCCACCCTGTGGTCGGCGCTCACAGCACACGTGCAATTCTGCTACATAGCAGCGATCAGCAGATCGCTGCTATGTAGCAGAGGCGATCGTGCTATGCCAGCTTCTAGCCTCCCATGGAGGCTATTGAAGCATGGCAAAAGTTAAAAAAAAAAGTTTTAAAAAATGTGAAAAAAATAAAAAAAACATAAAAGTTTAAATCACCCCCCTTTCGCCCCAATCAAAATAAATCAATAAAAAAAATATCAAATCTACGCATATTTGGTATCGCCGCGCTCAGAATCGCCCGATCTATCAACTAAAATAAAGGATTAACCTGATCGCTAAACAGCGTAGCGGGAAAAAAATTCGAAACGCCAGAATTACGTTTTTTTGGTCGCCGCGACATTGCATTAAAATGCAATAACGGGCGATCAAAAGAACGTATCTGCACCGAAATGCTATCATTAAAAACGTCATCTCGGCACGCAAAAAATAAGCCCTCAACCGACCCCAGATCATGAAAAATAGAGACGCTGCGAGTATCGGAAAATGGCGCAATTTTTTTTTTTTTTTTTTAGCAAAGTTTGGAATTTTTTTTCACCACTTAGATAAAAAATAACCTAGTCATGTTTGGTGTCTATGAACTCGTAATGACCTGGAGAATCATAATGGTAGGTCATTTTTAGCATTTAGTGAACCTAGCAAAAAAGCCAAACAAAAAACAAGTGTGTGATTGCACTTTTTTTGCAATTTCACCGCACTTGGAATTTTTTTCCTGTTTTCTAGTACACGACATGCTAAAACCAATGATGTCGTTCAAAAGTACAACTCGTCCCGCAAAAAATAAGCCCTCACATGGCCAAATTGACAGAAAAATAAAAAAGTTATGGCTCTGGGAAGGAGGGGAGCGAAAAATGAACACGGAAAATTGAAAAATCCCCCGGTCATGAAGGGGTTAAAAATCAGAAGACTGGGTTCTCTGTTATTGATTTTATTCCATGTATAGCTCGTATTGAAAATTTGCGTCACCCGTCTGAACTATCAGTGCTCTGATGGCACAGAATTACACAACAGTTCACCCTGTATCAATGTAATCTGTCCATGTCCCTCCGGCCTGATCAGTTCACAGACGATGACCAGAAATTCATAAATCAAAACATGGAAAACAAAATCTAAACAGTGGGCCTGTAGCTCGCCATTATAAAATGGCAGGGTTTTCCTCCACAATTTACTAAACTCTATTGAGGTCCGATATTAACTATTATCGCCAAACTTGACTATTAATAATTAAAATCCACTAAATACGCCTCAACGTTATCTTTTCCTTATATTATATACTAACTGAGACAAAACAGTGTAACAATAAAGGATATTTATTACACACACACAAGTCTGCAGTCTATAACATACATATATAATAACATACATATATATTTATACCCAAGCTGGCGACTATAAATATATATATATATATATATATATATATACACATATACGGATACTACAGCTCTAATACAGTAATCTCACTACAGTATACAATAATATAACAATATCACACAGTAAAAACCCACCCTGAATTACCTGTCTAAATTACCCAAATCACACATACAATATCAGCCCTCCCACCTATGTCTCAGATAACCCTGAGGCCTAGTATACTCAGCCATATGTGTTACGGTACCATCCCATTTAGCAACGCTGCAGCGATCTAGACAACGATGCCGATCGCTGCAGCGTCGCTGTGTGGTCACTGGAGAGCTGTCACACAGACAGCTCTCCAGCGACCAACGATTCTGAACTCCCCGGGTAACCAGGGTAAACATCGGGTTACTAAGCGCAGGGCCGCGCTTAGTAACCCGATGTTTACCCTGGTTACCAGTGTAAATGTAAAAAAAACAAACACTACATACTTACATTCCGTTGTCTGTCCCCCGGCATTCTGCTTCCCTGCACTGTGTAAGTGCTGGCCGTAAAGCAGAGCGGTGTCGTCACCGCTGCTTTACGGCCGGCCGGCGCTGACACAGGATGCAGGAGGAGTGCAGGGAAGCAGAACGCCGGGGGACGCCACAGACACCGGAATGTAAGTATGTAGTGTTTTTTTTTTTTTACATTTACACTGGTAACCAGGGTAAATATCGGGTTACTAAGCGCGGCTCTGCGCTTAGTAACCCAATGTTTACCCTGGTTACCAGTGAAGACATCGCTGAATCGGTGTGACACACGCCGATTCAGCGATGTCTGCGGGAGATCCAGCGACGAAATAAAGTTCTGGCCTTTCTGCTCCGACCAACGATGTCACAGCAGGATCCAGATCGCTGTTGCGTGTCAAACACAACGATATCGCTATCCAGGACGCTGCAACATCACGGATTGCTAGCGATATCGTTGTTAAGTTGTTCATGTGACGGTACCTTAAGTCCATCCTTGTCCCAGGAATCCAGCAAGGCAAGAGAGAGAGAACCACCTGGTCTTGTCCCTTATATGTGACCAACTAAAAGAGGTGTGTCCAGCCCCAGGTGTGGGGGATGAGGTCACGGTCTATTGTCCACTAAGATACATCCCCTCAGTCCTAATTGAAACTTGTTTTTCTAGCTCATGGTAGCTTTGTTTTACAGCTGGCTGGAAGGAGGGCTTTGCTCCATGTGGCATACATGTATATATAAATATGTAAAACATGCACTAAACACATCTCTATATAGAGATATACATTTTGAGGCATTTTCCTTCTTCTACAGAAGCAACACTGTTTGACAATCAATTTCACATGTTGTTGTGCAAATGGAATAGACAACAGATGGAAATTATTGGCAATTTTGAAGACACACTCAATAAAGGAGTGGTTCTGCAGGTGGGGACCACAGACCACATCTCAGTACCAATACTTTCTGGCTGATGTTTTGGTCACTTTTGAATATTGGTTGTACTTTCACACTCGTGGTAGCATGAGACGGACTCTACAACCCACACAAGTGGCTCAGGTAGTGCAGCTCATACAGGATGGCACATCAATGCAACCTGTGGCAAGAAGGTTTGCTGTGTCTGTCAGTGTAGTGTCCAGAGGCTAGAGGTGCTACCAGGAGACAGGCCAGTACACCAGGAGATTTGGAGGGGCCATAGGAGGGCAACAACCCAGCAGCAGGACCGCTACCTCGGCCTTTGTGCAAGGAAGAACAGGAGCTGCACTGCCAGAGCCCTGCAAAATGACCTCCAGCAGTCCACAAATGTGCATATGTCTGCACAAACGGTTAGAAACCGACTCCATGAGGATGGTCATTAAAAAAATCACTTTTTGTCCCATGTTCTGAAATCCACAACAGTTTCATTTTTCAGTCAGTTGAGCTGTGTGAGGGTTTTTCTGTGTGGTAAGGCGATGATTTTATTGTTATCAATTTGTGGTGTATAGTTTTGATTGCTTCTTAATGTATTTATTCGCGGTGTGGCAACCCAAAACAAACACATTTCTGGCATTTTTACATTTTTCTCTTTATAGCATTTACTGATTGATAGATTGGACTTTTATGGACCCAACAAAACTGAATATGTTTATTTTTTATATTTCTTTTTAACCCCTTCATGACCCAGCCTATTTTGACCTTAAAGACCTTGCCGTTTTTTGCAATTCTGACCAGTGTCCCTTTATGAGGTAATAACTCAGGAACGCTTCAACGGATCCTAGCGGTTCTGAGAATGTTTTTTCGTGACATATTGGGCTTCATGTTAGTGGTAAATTTAGGTCCATAAATTCTGCATTTATTTGTGATAAAAATGGAAATTTGGCGAAAATTTTGAAAATTTCGCAATTTTCACATTTTGAATTTTTATTCTGTTAAACCAGAGAGTTATGTGACACAAAATAGTTAATAAATAACATTTCCCACATGTATACTTTACATCAGCACAATTTTGGAAACAACATTTTTTTTTGCTAGGAAGTTATAAGGTTTAAAATTTGACCAGCGATTTCTCATTTTTACAACGAAATTTACAAAACCATTTTTTTTAGGGACCACCTCACATTTGAAGTCAGTTTGAGGGGTCTATATGGCCGAAAATACCCAAAAGTGACACCATTCTAAAAAATACACCCCTCAAGGTACTCAAAACCACATTCAAGAAGTTTATTAACCCTTCAGGTACTTCACAGCAGCAGAAGCAACATGGAAGGAAAAAATGAACATTTAACTTTTTAGTCACAAAAATTATATTTTAGCAACAATTTTTTTATTTTCCCAATGGTAAAAGGAGAAACTGAACCACGATAGTTGTTGTGCAATTTGTCCTGAGTACACTGATACCTCATATGTTGGGGTAAACCACTGTTTGGGCGCACGGCAGGGCTTGGAAGGGAAGGAGCGCCATTTGACTTTTTGAATGAAAAATTGGCTCCACTCTTTAGCGGACACCATGTCACGTTTGGAGAGCCCCCGTGTGCCTAAAAATTGGAGCTCCCCCACAAGTGACCCCATTTTAGAAACTAGACGCCCCAAGGAACTTATCTAGATGCATAGTGAGCACTTTGAACCCCCAGGTGCTTCACAAATTGATCCGTAAAAATGAAAAAGTACTTTTTTTTCACAAAAAAATTTTTTAGCCTCAATTTTTTCATTTTCACATGGGCAACAGGATAACATGGATCCTAAAATTTGTTGGGCAATTTCTCCTGAGTACACCAATACCTCACATGTGGGGGTAAACCACTGTTTGGACACATGGTAAGGCTCGGAATGGAAGCAGCGCCATTTGACTTTTTGAATGAAAAATTATCTCCATCGTTAGCGGACACCATGTCGCGTTTGGAGAGCCCCTGTGTGCCTAAACATTGGAGCTCCCCCACAAGTGACCCCATTTTGGAAACTAGACCCCCCAAGGAACTTATCTAGATGCCTAGTGAGCACTTTAAACCCCCAGGTGCTTCACAAATTGATCTGTAAAAATGAAAAAGTACTTTTTTTCACAAAAAAATTATTTTCACCTCAATTTTTTCATTTTCACATGGGCAATAGGATAAAATGGATCATAAAATTTGTTGGGCAATTTCTCCCGAGTACGCCGATACCTCATATGTGGGGGTAAACCACTGTTTGGGCACATGGCAGGGCTCGGAAGGGAAGGCGCGCCATTTGACTTTTTGAATGGAAAATTAGCTCCAATTGTTAGCGGACACCATGTCGCGTTTGGAGAGCCCCTGTGTGCCTAAACATTGGAGCTCCCCCACAAGTGACCCCATTTTGGAAACTAGACCCCCCAAGGAACTTATCTAGATGCATATTGAGCACTTTAAACCCCCAGGTGCTTCACAGAAGTTTATAACGCAGAGCCATGAAAATAAAAAATAATTTTTATTTCCTCAAAAATGATTTTTTAGCCTGGAATTTCCTATTTTGCCAAGGGTAATAGGAGAAATTGGACCCCAAATGTTCTTGTCCAGTTTGTCCTGAGTATGCTGATACTCCATATGTGGGGGTAAACCACTGTTTGGGCGCACGGCAGGGCTCGGAAGGGAAGGCACGCCATTTGGCTTTTTAAATGGAAAATTAGCTCCAATCATTAGCGGACACCATGTCACGTTTGGAGAGCCCCTGTATGCCTAAACATTGGAGATCCCCCACAAATGACCCCATTTTGGAAACTAGACCCCCAAAGGAACTAATCTAGATGTGTGGTGAGGACTTTGAACCCCCAAGTGCTTCACAGAAGTTTATAACGCAGAGCCATGAAAAAAAAAAATTATTTTCTCAAAAATGATCTTTTAGCCTGCAATTTTTTATTTTCCCAAGGGTATCAGGAGAAATTTGACCCCAAAAGTTGTTGTCCAGTTTCTCCTGAGTACGCTGATACCCCATATGTGGGGGTAAACCACTGTTTGGGCACATGCCGGGGTTCGGAAGTGAAGTAGTGACGTTTTGAAATGCAGACTTTGATGGAATGCTCTGTGGGCGTCATGTTGCGTTTGCAGAGCCCCTGATGTGGCTAAACAGTAGAAACCCCCCACAAGTGACCCCATTTTGTAAACTAGACCCCGAAAGGAACTTATCTAGATGTGTGGTGAGGACTTTGAACCCCCAAGTGCTTCACAGAAGTTTATAACGCAGAGCCATGAAAATAAAAAATAAAAATTATTTTCTCAAAAATGATCTTTTAGCCTGCAATTTTTTATTTTCCCAAGGGTAACAGGAGAAATTTCACCCCAAAATTTGTTGTCCAGTTTCTCCTGAGTACACCGATACCCCATGTGTGGGGGTAAACCACTGTTTGGGCACACGCCGGGGCTCGGAAGTGAAGTAGTGACGTTTTGAAATGCAGACTTTGATGGAATGCTCTGCGGGCGTCACGTTGCGTTTGCAGAGCCCCTGATGTGGCTAAACAGTAGAAACCCCCCACAAGTGACCCCATTTTGGAAACTAGACCCGAAAGGAACTTATCTAGATGTGTGGTGAGCACTTTGAACCCCCAAGTGCTTCACAGAAGTTTACAACGCAGAGCCTTGAAAATAATAAATACGTTTTCTTTCCTCAAAAATAATTATTTAGCCCAGAATTTTTTATTTTCCCAAGGGTTACAGGAGAAATTGGACCCCAAACTTTGTTATCCAGTTTCTCCTGAGTACGCTGATACCCCATGTGTGGGGGTAAACCACTGTTTGGGCACACGTCGGGGCTCAGAAGGGAAGTAGTGACTTTTGAGATGCAGACTTTGATGGAATGGTCTGCGGGCGTCACGTTGCGTTTGCAGAGCCCCTGGTGTGCCTAAACAGTAGAAACCCCCCACAAGTGACCCCATTTTAGAAACTAGACCCCCCAAGGAACTTATCTAGATATGTGGTGAGCACTTTAAACCCCCAAGTGCTTCACAGACGTTTACAACGCAGAGCCGTGAAAATAAAAAAAAATCATTTTTCTTTCCTCAAAAATGATGTTTTAGCAAGCAATTTTTTATTTTCACAAGGGTAACAGGAGAAATTGGACCCCAGTAATTGTTGCGCAGTTTATCCTGAGTATGCTGGTACCCCATATGTGGGGGTAAACCACTGTTTGGGCACACGTCGGGGCTCGGAATTGAGGGAGCACCATTTGACTTTTTGAATACAAGATTGGCTGGAATCAATGGTGGCGCCATGTTGCGTTTGGAGACCCCTGATGTGCCTAAACAATGGAAACCCCTCAATTCTACCTCCAACACTAACCCCCCCACACCCCTAACTCTAATCCCAACTGTAGCCATAACCCTAATCACAACCCTAACCACAACCCTAACCCCAACCCTAACCCTAAGGCTATGTGCCCACTTTGCGGATTCGTGTGAGATTTTTCAGCATCATTTTTGAAAAATCCGTGGGTAAAAGGCACTGCGTTTTACCTGCAGATTTTCCGTGGATTTCCAGTGTTTTTTGTGCGGATTTCATCTGCGGATTCCGCACGGTATTTTCCGCACCATGGGCACAGCGGATTTGGTTTTCCATAGGTTTACTTGGTACTGTAAACCTGATGGAACACTGCTGCGAATCCGCAGCCAAATCCGCACCGTGTGCACATGGCCTAATTCTAAAGGTATGTGCACACGCTGCGGAAAACGCTGCGGATCCGCAGCAGCTTCCCATGAGTTTACAGTTCAATGTAAACCTATGGGAAACAAAAATCGCTGTACACATGCTGCAGAAAAACTGCACGGAAACGCAGCGGTTTACATTCCGCAGCATGTCTCTTCTTTCTGCGGATTCCGCAGCGGTTTTACAACTGCTCCAATAGAAAACCGCAGTTGTAAAACCGCAGTGAAATGCGCAGAAAAAACATGGTAAATCCGCCATAAATCCGCAGCGGTTTAGCACTGCGGATTTATCAAATCCGCAGCGGAAAAATCCGCAGAGGACCAGAATACGTGTGCACATACCAAAACCCTAACCCTAGCCCTAACCCTAGCTCTAACCCTAACCCTAGCCCTAACCATAGCCCTAACCCTAACCCTAGCTCTAACCCTAACCCTAGCCCTAACCCTAGCCCTAACCCTAGCCCTAACCCTAACCCTAGCCCTAACCCTACCCCTACCCCTAGTCCTACCCCTAGCCCTAGCCCTAACCCTAACCCTAGCCCTAACCCTAGCCCTAACCCTAGCCCTAACCCTACCCCTAACCCTACCCCTAACCCTAACCCTATTCTAACATTAGTGGAAAAAAAAATTCTTTATTTTTTTATTGTCCCTACCTATGGGGGTGACAAAGGGGGGGAGTCATTTATCATTTTTTTTATTTTGATCACTGGGATAGACTATATCTCAGTGATCAAAATGCACTTTGAACGAATCTGCCGGCCGGCAGATTCGGCGGGCGCACTGCGCATGCGCCCGCCATTTTGGAAGATGGCGGCGCCCAGGGAGAAGACGGACGGACCCCGGCAGGATCGGTAAGTATGATGGGGGGGAGAGCACGGGGGGGATCGGAGCATGGGGGGGTGGATCGGAACGCGGGAGGGGTGGAACGGAGCACGGGGGGGTGGAACGGAGCACGGGGGGTGGAACGGAGCACGGGGGGTGGATCGGAGTGCGGGGGGGTGATTGGAGCATGGGGGGGTGATTGGAGCACGGGGGTGAGTGGACAAGAGCACGGGGGGAGCGGAGCACAGGACGGAGGGGAGCGGTGCAGTGTATGGGCAGATCGGAGGGCTGGGGGGGCGATCGGTGGGGTGGGGTGGGGGCACATTAGTATTTCCAGCCATGGCCGATGATATTGCAGCATCGGCCATGGCTGGATTGTAATATTTCACCAGTTATAATAGGTGAAATATTACAAATCGCTCTGATTGGCAGTTTCACTTTCAACAGCCAATCAGAGCGATCGTAGCCACAGGGGGGTGAAGCCACCCCCCCTGGGCTAAACTACCACTCCCCCTGTCCCTGCAGATCGGGTGAAATGGGAGTTAACCCTTTCACCCGATCTGCAGGGACCCGATCTTTCCATGACGCCACATAGGCGTCATGGGTCGGATTGGCACCGACTTTCATGACGCCTACGTGGCGTCATGGGTCGGGAAGGGGTTAATGGAGGAAAAGGTGGTTAATTAGAATTTTTTTTATTTTTTTTATATTTCCCACAATCGCATACAAGATTTCTCTCACGCATCACCCCTACTCTGGAACTCTCTACCACAACATATCAGACTCTCACCTACCATTGTGAGCCTTCGCGGGCAGGGTCCTCTCTCCTACTGTACCAGTTGTGACTTGTATTATTCAAGATTATTGTACCTGTTTTTATTATGTACACCTCTCCTCACATGTAAAGCACCATGGAATAAATGGTGCTATAATAATAAATAATAATAATACATAATAATATTTCAAAAAACCTTTTTTATTTTATTTTTTAGACCCCTTAAGGAACTTCAGCTTTTGATCATCTGATCATTTATATTATACTAGATTGTGGCCCGATCCTAACGCATCGGGTATTCTAGAATATGCATGTCCCCGTAGTATATGGACAATGATGATTCCAGAATTCGCGGCACACTGTGCCCGTCGCTGATTGGTCGAGGCAACATTTATGACATCATCGTCGCCATGGCAACCATTATGACATCTACGTCGATACTGTGCCCGTCGCTGAATCAGAAACGTGAGATGTCTACGTCCTTTATGACATCATCGTCGCTGTGCCCGTTGCTGATTGGTCGAGGCCTGGCGGCCTCGACCAATCAGAGACGCGGGATTTCTACGTCGATGCTGTGCCGGTCTCTGATTGGTCGAGGCCTGGCGGCCTCGACCAATCAGAGAGCCGGAATTTCCAGGACAGACAGACAGACAGACAGACAGACGGAAAAACCCTTAGACAATTATATATATAGATTGTAAAACACTGGGTAAAACTGTCACTGGAAAAGACTTTGGGATATGGGTGGATGACAAATTCAATCGGGTATTCTAGAATATGCATGTCCCCGTAGTATATGGACAATGATGATTCCAGAATTCGCGGCAGACTGTGCCCGTCGCTGATTGGTCGAGGCAACCTTTATGACATCATCGTCGCCATGGCAACCATTATGACATCTACGTCGATACTGTGCCCGTTGCTGAATCAGAAACGTGAGATGTCTACGTCCTTTATGACATCATCGTCGCTGTGCCCATTGCTGATTGGTCGAGGCCTGGCGGCCTCGACCAATCAGAGACGCGGGATTTCTACGTCGATGCTGTGCCGGTCTCTGATTGGTCGAGGCCTGGCGGCCTCGACCAATCAGAGAGCCGGGATTTCCAGGACAGACAGACAGACAGACAGACAGACAGACGGAAAAACCCTTAGGCAATTATATATATAGATATTGCAATCTTAATGTATTGCGGTATATAATAAAAATCACTGTCTCCTATGAACACCAGCCGCCGAATGGTCTTCTTTGGAGTACCATAAAGGCAGGCATGAGGGTCTTAAGCAAACCCTGGCTGTCATAGCAAACCATCGGTACCCTGTGATCACTTTGCGGGGGTTGATGGCCACATGGAATGGTGCACCCCCTTGATGGGGTGCATTAAATGCTGCTTTCAGAGATTGACTCCCACTGCTGTTAAATGTAGATACTGGTTGAACACCACAGCAGTGTCTTCCGGCAATGGTGAGCGTGCATTAATAAAAGACCTGAAACATGACTTAACAGTTAGAGCCTGGATGCTGGATGGAGAGTGATGCTCAACTTGTCTCTTCAGAAATCCCCACAGTTGTTTCGGTTGAATTAATATACTTGGCCACTGAATCACTTTCTCTCTGTTCTTCAGAAATGTAACAAATGTGTTTTGGATCACCGACATGTTGGAAAAGTGCATGGTACCAAGGGAATGAAGTGATGGTCTGGGTGCTCACTCCAACTTTCATCAGCGTCACCTGGTCGCGCTGATCACAGAGAGACCAGGCAACAATGATGAGAGTTGGATTCGGCACCTGGGAACAGCACTAACTGTACTGCTTTTTCCCAGACACCAGTACATGTTACACTGATGAAACACAGACGTGAATGTATGCCGGATATATTGCGGACCATGCTGCCAGCCAAAAAATGGACATGTCAGCGTGTTTTAAACACAGTCCATGGAAACACACTGCTATGTGCTCAGACCCATACATTTTAATGGGTCTACGTGTGTAAGTGTCTTCAGTGCGTGTGAAAACTGTCACCACATGTACTGGAGACACCATGATATGTGAAGGGGGCCTTATACAAATTAATTGTGCCCCTTTTTCATGAGACATGACATGTGGAGCATAATTTTAATGTCATTTTTATATTTGCATTTTTGATTTTTTTTAAAATATCGTGAGTAAATGTAAAGAAAAATGTACAGTTTTTAGACCACAAATGGCCACTGAAATACATTTTTTCTGTAAAAATTTTTCTTATATATTTGATACCCAGTGATCATATGATCATTATTTCAGGAGGAGAAAGCAGCGTTATTGCTTCCTAATGTTTGTGTACAGTGCTCATTCAGCATGCTAATACTGCATATGTAGCAATCAGGAAGGCAGAGATGGTAATAAACCATCCCGCCAATCTTTGTAGGCAGTCCGCCTGTCTCTGCTCTTTGTGCAACTCTTTACTCTGCAGAGGAATACACAGAGTGGCTGGACATTTTAAGATGCTGGACGGCGTGCAAGTAGTTAAAGAAGTTTTTCCTCCTACATTCCTTAGGGTATATTGCAATTGTAGAAAAAGACATCCAAAAATTACACATTGATCTATAGAAGCTAAGCAAAAATGTATAAATCTGAACATGATGTTCTTATTTTAACATTTTGCTCAGACTGTTTGAAGCCCACTACCATGGCTTGGTGAACCTCTCAGTGGGTCCCTAGACTGAATGGTGCAGTGCCATGCACCAACCACTGCCAAAGTGGCAGCAGCACACCAGCAGGAGGAGAGACCTGGGGGCCCACAGCTCTCATGCTGCAAGGCAAATCTCCCATGACTCTGGCCACACCACTCCACAGGCACAGCATCACTGCAGCAATGGCTGCCACAGAGCACCAACACCTAGTGAAAGGAGCTAAAAAACTCACCTTCCACGTGTTCTCAGAAGGTGAGCTGAGAGCAAAAATAGGTGTAACTCCTCTTGCAGTCTCCTGCTAATTAAAAACACTTGCGTCAAATGGGAGAAGTGCCGGTCCAAGTGTAAGGAGGGGAACCAGGCCAGGGGTACCCATCCTATGCCGGGTCTGGAACTGTCAGGACTATCTCCTCTGTTGTCCGGGGAAGGAGTAAGAGACGGGACAGACCAATGCACTTGGAAATAGGGGGTGTGGCAAAATTTCTCTTATACCAATCGATATTTGCATTCCTGACTGTACGCGTTATGTGTTTTTAACTGGACTTTGGTGTGCAGACACGTCTTCAATTTGAGCTGTGTGCATCACCGTAGATGCGCAGACGCATTACTCACGGAAGCTTATTGTGTAACCATGGTTACGGTCAAGCTTCATGGCGCAGACTCAGTCCTTACCGGACTGAGCATGCGCAGTGGTATACATTCCTATCTGGAAGCACTCCTGGCACTCAGCGTGGGGGTCATTGTTCACATGCTCCTCAGCGTCCTGGAAGTATGCTACAGACGCGCTCCAAAGCACATGGTAATAACTACAGCTGCTTTTCATTATCCTTTATTGGACACTATATTTAAGAATACTTGGCATATCATACCTTCAGCCCCTGACGAAGCCACCTAGCGGTGGCGATATGCGTCGGGCATCTCCACGGGCTCCCCTATTCCCTGGTCTTCCACACCTTATCCTATGCATCCGGTCTGTAGTTTTTGCTCACAGTGGCACTATAGCATGATAGTTGGTATTTTTCCCTGCTGAACTACTGGGCATTGGTTTTGTTCTTGTGTCATCTACCATTTCTGATGTTCCTAATATATTATTGCATGGCTATCTCTTCATTATTAGGATGGTATATTCTGGTATATAGGGGTTACGATGCAATGTGATATTATTCGGTGCCATTTAGAGATCTTTTACATTTAGATCTTTGTTTACAGTATGTTATGTGCATGGTGATCTACTATATAATTGTCTAAGGGTCACTTCCGCCTGTCTGTCCTACTGTCACAGTTATTCATTCGCTGATTGGTCTCGCCAGCTGCCTGTCATGGCTGACCAATCAGCGACGGGCACAGTCCGGAAGAAAATGGCCGCTCCTTACTCCCCACAGTCAGTGTCCCGCGCCCGCATACTCCCCTACAGTCACCGCTAACACAGGGTTAATGCCGGCGGTATCGGACCGCGTTATGCCATGGGTAACGCACTCCGTTACCGCTGCTATTAACCCTGTGTGTCCACAACTTTTTACTATTGACGCTGCCTATGCGGCATCAATAGTAAAAAATGTAATGTTAAAAATAATAATAATTAAAAAAAAACCTGCTATACTCACCCTCCGTTGCAGCTCGCGCCAGCCGCTATCTTTCGTTGCAGGTTCCGGTGGCAGAAGGACCTGCCATGACGTCATGGTCATGTGACCGCGACGTCATCACAGGCCCTGCGCGCTTGCGCTACAGAGACCTGCCTTGACGTCATGGTCATGTGACCGCCACGTCATCACAGGTCCTGCCCTAATTCCAACCCTGGGACCGGAACCTGCCGTGGACTACAAGGGGCCCTTGGAAAGGTTAGTATATGTTTATTTTTTATTTTTTCACCTGTGACCAACCTGGCTGGGCTATATACTACGTAGCTGGGCAATATACTACGTGACTGACCAATATACTACGTGGCTCTGTGCTGTATACTACTTCGCTGTGCAATATACTACGTGGCTCTGTGCTGTATACTACATCACTGGGCAATATACTACTTGGCTCTGTGCTGTATACTACGTTACTGGGCAATATACTACGTGGCTCTGTGCTGTATACTACGTCACTGATCAATATACTATGTGGCTCTGTGCTGTATACTACATCACTCGGCAATATACTACGTGGCTCTGTGCTGTATACTACGTCACTGGGCAATATACTACGTGGCTCTGTGCTGTATACTACGTCGCTGTGCAATATACTATGTGGCTCTGTGCTGTATACTAAGTGACTGGGCAATATACTACGTGGCTCTGTGCTGTATACTGCGTCACTGGGCAATATACTACGTGGCTCTGTGCTGTATACTACGTCACTGGGCAATATACTATGTGGCTGCGCAATATACTACGTAACTGGGCAATATACTACGTGCCTGGGCAATATAATACGTGGCTGGGCAATATACTACGTGGCTGGGCAATATACTACGTGGCTGCGCAATATACTACGTCACTGGGCAATATACTACGTAGCTGCGCAATATACTATGTGGTTGGGCCATATACTACATAGCTGGGCAATATACTACGTCACTAGGCAATATACTATGTGGCTGGCCAATATATTACGTCCCTGGGCAATATACTACGTAACTGGGCAATATACTACGTGACTGGGCAATATACTACGTGACTGGGCAATATACTACGTGGCTGGGAAATATACTACGTGGCTGAGCAATATACTATGTGACTGGGCAATATACTACGTGGCTGGGCAATATACTACGTTGCTGGGCAATATACTACGTGGCTGGGCAATATACTATGTGTTCTGTGCAATATACTACGTGGACATGCATATTCTAGAATACCCGATGCTTTAGAATCGGGCCACCACATCGCACGCGGAACCAGTCAGTCTTTGCGGGAAGCGGCAGCACGCAGTACAGAGAGAGAAGTGCTCCGGCCCTTGAGCACGGGGCTGCGCCGGCCCGCATCCGTGTACTCCCTCCGTGACCAGCGGAGATTGCAGAGTGCCCGGTAACTGGCAGTGAGCGAGGTGTTGTGCACTTCATGACCGTGAGTACAGCGCGCTTGCCTCCGAGAGAAAACCGGTTACTGGACAGATGTTTGCGGCCCACCTTACCACCATATACCTTCCCACCTACGGGGGAGCTCTGATCGTGCTGCAGCCTTGTTTCCTCCGGCCACATATGTTCATGGACTAGGGGCTCAGCGGAAGGTACTGGAGACCGACCAGTGCCGCCAGAAGGCGGACCGCCATTACCAGCTGAATCTCCTTGGACAAACACTGCGCCAGCCGTTGACGGCGCTACCAACCCCCAAGTGGTACCTGCATACTGAAGAACTTCTGACACGATAAGTGCATCATAGAACTACTGTCACTTTGTTTATTTACCCTGCATAATCCCCCCAATTGGACTGCTATTCCTCTGTTTAACCCTTCATCTCCCTGCGAGGAGTTAACCCCCTGCTTAATTGAAACTGCTAAATTTGTTAAACCTTGCCCTGCCTTCTGTCTGTCACTTCATCCCGCAACCTGCTTACACATGTAAAACAAAAAAAAAAGAAGAGGACAGTACACATTTTACTATAACTGTAGAAAAAGACTTGAACCACACAACCAAAAATCTAAATCTTTGCTTAGCTGCAATGGATCTGTCATGGCACATTAGCAGGATAGCCTGGGGCTAGGGGCTCCTTTCCTATCCCTAAAGCTATGGGTACCCTAGCTATTCCTGATCCCTAGATTACTTCTGATCTTGAAGACACCGAGGTCACGTGCCTTACTGAGCTCCTCAATCAGTCCTTATCTGGGAAGTGGGGAGTTGTTGTGTGTATGAATAAACAAAACCAGACTAACAAGGGAAGACATACAGGGATAAATAAAAATACCACTCCTACAAATATGCACTCACAAACAACAGTATGGAACACTGGGAAGTAAAAGGAGGAAAAAATAAATAGGAGAGGATGAGAGTATACACGCAGACAAATCACTAAGTAACAGTCTTCTGAACAACACTCCAAACACCTCCACAAACAACCAACGCCTCCAGCGTCAACTAGGCAATATAGAACTAACTCTCGCAATGCCTGCTTGCCAGAGGTGATTATATATAGCAGAGGTGAATGGCCAACACTGAACAGCAGAGACCATCAAAGCAGAGAAGCCTCCAGGAGCTCTCAACTGAACAGATTAACCCCTGCATTGCTAGCAGAAACCTGCACTGTTTAATATGAAGATGACGTGCTTCTAATCAGTGCAGGAGTACGAGAAATCAGACACCGCAGTCTTTTGGTCCCTCTCTGTCATGGTGAACCCATGACAGAATCAATGTGTGACTTTTGGATATGCGTTCCATGTCATTTTCTACAGGTATAACATATTCCTTAGGGTATGTAGACAAAGCGTAATTTAGAGGCTGGGCTGGCACAGTCGCTAGCTTTCCTAGGTGAATACGCTTCAGAAAAGGCAACTTTACCCACAGCTGTGCTGTCCTTCTTGCGGTGGCTCCTTTAAACATACGTCACAAAAATTTCTTAAGTCACATAATTTGCACAGAATATACTATGTGGCTCAGCAAAAAAGAAGCCTATAAAACAGCAAAGCTAAAATGGTATAAATCTCTCTATGCTTCTATTTTATTTAATTTTTTAATTGTGTGTCAGGGTAACGTTAAAAGTTGGTATGCCAAGACTGCTGCTGCAAAGCATTTTACAACCCATTTCCTGAACAAGTACAGTCATAACGCACATTATATGATGCCTATTATCACCAATCATTGCTTCTCCATATTCTATCGCTTTTGTATTTACAATAAAACTTTCCATACTTATTCATGCTGAGTGCTTTCATTTCTATAAAACAAGGTTTAACTACCAGTAGGTGACAAAATGTGCTGGTCACAATACAAAAGGCTTTAATTTATTTCTCCTCTAAATCTGTCCTAAACCAGAACAATCAAGAAAAGTTAAAAGCAAATAACATACACTGACATCCCCATAGTGCAGCAGGTTCATAGCTAGGATAGTTTTTCAACTCTGTATATTGATTACGTGCAAATACAAATTTTTGCATTTAAAAAACATATCAAGATATCCAGTCATGAGCTCACTGTCCCTGTTGTGGCTTCTAAGACCACTATTGGGGAGGCTCCAGTTTGCGGCACAATTCCAGAGGTTGCAGTAAAATGTAACATTACATGATGCCCATTTAAAGGCATATCTATAATTAAACTGATCTATTGGACCAGATAATGCCGGTGTATTTACTTTGAAAACTCATATCAGAATGGCTGTATAACCCTGATATTAAAATAAGCATTTTATGAGTAAGAGAAGTGCGTTCAATCTCAACTCACCCAGCTTGACTGACAGCTGCAGATTGCACCAATGTCAGCTGGTCTAAGACATCTATTTAACAATGTATGGAGTTTGTGTTGTGAAATCTGGTGGCACACCCACTGCAATTTTTTGTTTTGTTCATTTATGGACATATTTCAGTTAAATACATAAATGTTTTGAATTTGTAGAAATAAAAATGTCCTTATAGGTTTTCCCAATATTAACATAAAATACATAGGATAAGTGATAAATGCCTGATCCCTAAATATACCCACTGCTTAACCCCATGAGAATGAAAATTTGGATCTTAATCTTCCGGTCTTCCTCACTTTGATTGAGATTGAATGGAGAGGCCTGACTGCTGCTGCACTCATGTTTATCACTGATTAGCATAGCCAGCTCATATATTTACTAAAACTTAACGTTTAATACATATACATAAAACCAAATGACAAAAAATAAAGTGCTCAAAAATACCAGTGCACTAAAAAAATTAACAACTCGTCAGGTCCTGTTGCGGTCACATGACCAGGGTGCCTTGGAGTAGTGCGCATGCGGCGAGTTGTTCACCATACCACGGCTGGGAGTATCTGCGGTTAAGTGATCGTAGATGCGATCTATAGCTGCGATTGAGTCGTGTGAATGGAGTTCTTTGATCGGGTAGACCAGGACCTGTGGATCAGCAGAAGGGAGCGCACACGCAGTGACAGCTGTGCGGATTAGGACCTGCGGTCACATGACGGGAGTGCCTGGGAGTAGTGCGCATGCGCCGAGCATTTAAGCATACAACGGCTGAGGAGTACTTACGATTGATTGATCGTGGATGCGCATGCGCCGTACGGCGTTTAACTACGGGATATAGGGATTAAATGGTATGAAAATAATAAGAGTTGTTGATTGTTTAACACCATCAAACACTCTATGCATGATACACGAAAATAAGATTGGTTATGTTAAAAAGCTACTTTAATTGCAAGAGGGAAGTGATGACATACGCTAAACCAGAGTACCGCCCACTACTTTATATAATGGCAGGAGGTGTCAATTGGGAGAGAGACATTTTCACCCTCACATTGAGGCATTTACCACAGGGAGGTCTGATCTGCCACTGCAGGGGTCATCATTTGGCCTGGACAACTTCCCCTGATGAACCCCCTGAACAGGGGAGGAAACATGTTGGGAAGGGAAGACACATGTATCATGGGCACCACAAAGTAGTTCCATACTTGGATACTGCCCTTGTTAGGGCGGGAGTGAATTGCAGAGGGCACGACAGAGAAAACTAGACTTGAAACTCCTCCCCCTTCCTCTCTTCATTCTGGTCTTACTTACCCGGTCCTGCATGGAATCTGGGAGAAGCAGGAGACAACTGGGTGAGATTGTACCAATTTTTTTAGCGCACTGGTATTTTTGAGCACTTTATTTTTTGTCATTTGGTTTTATGTATATGTATTAAACATTAATTTTTATTAAATATATGAGCTGGCTATGCTAATAAGTGAGTATTTATATTTGCCAGACTTGTCCTGAGCAGACTGTTCGGATTTGGCTTGCTATTAACGTGCACTCATGTTTATCTTTCTGAAGGAAACAGCCAAGTGTTGTACTTGGCTATTTCTGTGGGTTCTATAGAGACTGGATGAAAAAATATCGGTGAAACTATGCCTCTCTGTTCAAACCCAGCTGAAGTGAGGAGGATCATGACCCTGTTCTCATGATTGTTAAGGGTCTTTTGGCTCTTTTGCCAAGTTTATAATATTCTGTATACAATGAACATTAGGTACTTATGGATAATGCCAGTAGAGAAGAACTTGTTCAATACACAGGTTACATAGTTGCTCATGTATAATCTTAAAAAAAACAGAAACAACTTTTGAGCCTGATTTCGTATTGCACACAGGCCTGCTATCTGGGCAGTACTGCAATCAGGGGTCCTGAGAAAAATGTATTATATGGGGTCCATCCATAATTAGATTAGAGGTGGAGATTGTGGAATGATGCAATAGGGGTGGGAGTCTGGGGTGGGCCGGGCTTAGGCACAGGGTAGACCTGCTGCCGCAGAGGTGAAGGTCTATGCAGATCAGTATCAAAATATAATTTAGTTCAATGTTGAATTGTTTTGTTCATATGAAACAGGACAATTATCAACAAGGAAGCACAAAAAGGACTCCTAGTGATAATTGTCCAATTTTAGTGTTAAATCACTGTTTCCTGCCTTTACTTTCCTGGGTCCTGTCTTCATCCTTCTGCACAGTGTTCACTAATTATTACAGATCACAAGGCCACAATAATGAGTTATGAACTTCTCTGGCATAAGTATTTCGTTCCACATAAGCAAGAAGATGTTAGACAGCTCAGAAAACAACTTCTAGTGCACTAAAAGCCTATCATTCCCCCAGACCGAACATTCTTGACTCGCATATCATTTTAAGCACTTAAGACTTGGTTTTCGCCATGCCACTGCTGTCGTAGACAGACCCTCGTGATCCTTCATTATATGATGACCATTTATCTGTTGCTGAACAGGAGTTTTTCTGCAAGATGTATTTGGAGAGTTTCCCATAAAACTTTACAGAGTTCACTCCATATCTGATGATGCTTAAAGGTCTCAGTCATAAACCAATGTTGATGAAAGCTTTTCTTATTGGCTTGAAATAATTACTGGCTCAACCTGCCTAACAAAAAGTAAATCTGCATTACACCCCTTGAGAAAACACATTTCAGAAAAACACACACTTTTATTAGGCAAACAGACAGGCACTGCAAGATAAAAGCTTTTGCTGAAAGCTTTGACCTCTTTGTGGATGTCTGCCTGAACTTGCAGAGGGCTGTATGATCCAGTGACACTCTTTATCAAATGACTCATTCATCGCGCAGGTTGTGCATATGTCAAAGTTCAGGACTCTTTTTAGAGACTTGTAGGTGTTCAAATCCTTTTTACAGTACTTTAATCTAGATGTTACTTCAAAATAGTTGTGGGTGATTCATTTATCATAAATTTCTACAATTTCATGGACATCTATAATTCTCTGTGAACCCCATTTTGCTTTCCAGTCTAGTTGTCATATGCATGGTACGTCGTCTGGTTAGTAAGGGTTATCACTGTAGCCTTGCATCACTTTTCTTAGAACTAAGCACATACATCTGAAAGACGTTCGTATGGTTGCTTTCTAGCATGCTCCAAAACCATAGTTTAAGTCCATAAAATTAAAACTAGTTTGCATATAGAGAGGGAAAAAAGTATTTAGTCAGCCACCAATTGTGCAAGTTCTCCCACTTAAAAAGATGAGATATGCCTGTAGTTGACATCATAGGTAGACCACAACTATGAGAGTCAAAATTACAAAAGAAATCCAAAAAATCACCTTGCCTGATTTGGCAAAATTTATTTTGCAAATTATGGTGGAAGATATATATTTGGTCATTAACAAAAGTTCATCTCAATATTTTGTTATATATCCTTTGTTGGCAATGACAGAGGTCAAATATTTTCTGTAAGTCTTCACAAGGTTGGCACACACTGTTGGTGGTATGTTGGCACATTCCTCCATGCAGATCTCCTCTAGAGTAGTGATGCTTTGGGCCTGTCGCTGGGCAACACGGGCTTTCAACTCCCTCCAAAGTTGAGATCTGGAGACTGGCTAGGCCACTCCAGGACTTTTATATGCTTCGTACAAAGCCACTCCTTCGTTGCCCTGTCGGTATGCTTGGAATCATTATCATGCTGAAAGACCCATCCACGTTTCATCTTCAATGTCCTTGCTGATGGAAGGAGGTTTGCACTCAAAATCTTACGATACATGGCCCCATTCATTCTTTCATGCACACAAATCAGTTGTCCTGGTCTCTTTGCAGAGAAACCCCAAAGCATGATGTTGCCACCCCCATGATTCACAGTAGGTATGGTATTCTTTTGATGCAACTCAGTTTTCTGTCTCCTCCAAACACGACAAGTTTTGTTTCTACCAAACAGTTCTACTTTGGTTTCATCAGACCATATGACATTCTCCCAATACTCTTCTGGATGATCCAAATGCTCTCTAGCAAACTTCAGACGGGCCCGGACATGTACTGGCTTAAGCAGGGGGACACATCTGGCACTACAGGATCTGAGTCCCTGGTGGTGTAGTTTGTTACTGATTGTAGCCTTTGTAATAATTATTATTATTATTATTTATATAGCACCATTAATTCCATGGTGCTGTACATGAGAAAGGGGTTACGTACAGAGTTATAGATATCAGACAGACTGGTACTGGTACTAGATATGACAGACTGGTACAGAGGGGAGAGGACCCCATCCTTGCAGACTTACATGTTATGGTGGTCCCAGCTCTATGCAGGTCAATCACTAGGTCCCTCCGTGTGGTTCTGGGATTTTTGCTCACCGCTCTTGTGATCATTTTGACCCCACTGGGTATAATCTTGCATGGAGCCCCAGATTGAGGGAAATTATCAGTGGTCTTGTATGTTTTCCATTTTCTTATTATTGCTCCAACAGTTGATTTCATCACACCAAGATACTTGCCTATTGCAAATTCAGTTTTCCCAGCCTGGTGCAGGACTGCAATTTTGTTTCTGGTGTCCTTCAACAGCTCTTTGGTCTTCACCATAGTGGAGTTTGGAGTGTGGCTTTTGAGGTTGTGGACAGGTGTCTTTTATACTAATAACAAGTTCAAACAGGTGCCACTACAGGTAATGAGTGGAGGACAGAGGAGCCTCTTAAAGAAGAAGTTACAGGTCTGTGAGAGCCAGAAATCTTGCATATTTTGACCAAATACTTATTTTCCACCATAATTTGCAAAATAAATCTTGCCAAATCAGACAAGGTGATTTTCTAGATTTGTTTTCTCATTTTGACTCTGATAGTTATGGTCTACCTATGATGTTAATTACAGGTATCTCTCATCTTTTTAAGTGGGAGAACTTGCACAATTGGTGGCTGACTAAATACTCTTTCCCCCAGTGTATGTATTCAGATATTGATAATGTGGATTCATGCACTCATAAAGATTCAAGGTGCTCAAGTAGGGAACCAAACCATAGTCCAATGTAAAAAGAATTAAATCAAATTAGTAATGTTTAAAGGGTTTTAAACCAAAATGCGTTAGGTCTCAAAAAGCAGACAGTTAGACTCACCTGGTGAGGTGGACTCTCGAAGCCATAGGTCAGGGTGGACACGTGACCCAGGGCATTGGCAAAGCAGGCTGGAAGTCAAGTGAATCATTAAGGACTGTGGACAAAAGCTTAAGCTTGACAGCTGACAAACAGGTAAGGCAGGACACATTGGTATTTGGTGGGATCAAACCACCCTTGAAAACTATATAGAACAAAATATAATTCTGAGGGGTTTGCGGATAAAGAAAATCTCTACTACGATATATAATGATGACTTTGTAAAAGAATGGAATACTTTATTATCCACATGTTCCAATCAATTAATGCAACTCATAGTAAAATATGAGAAAGAGGAGTTGTCTAGTATTAAAACTAATTTGGATATAGACCTTCTGTCACTTAAATCTACAGTGACTAATCACGAATATGAAGATTTTCAAAAAGACCTGAAGTCTAAATTATATGCCCTGGAGGAGTCTATCATTATGGTCAAAAAAAGGAAATTCGGAAGGGATGTTTTTGACTAAACTAAAACCAGGTCTATGAATGGGGTAGATGGGAGAGACAACCAGCTGCACCCAGGTCAATTTTGAAAAAACGTACTTGCACTTTTTCCTCTGCACACTGGAATTAAGTGACTTTTTCTTCTTCGGATCTGGAATCTTCTGATGTTTCTGTGGATTCTTCAAATAATTGTAACACACGTGAGATGACTAATGATCCTAAACCTCAAACAAGTTATTATCGCAAATCAAGATATAACAACTCTGGTTCTTCAAAAAACGCTCCAAAAAAATGCATCAGGAGGGGTGGGAGAAAACATCGTAAATGTCCCCCCCATCTTTCAGAACCGATTGAGGAGTCACAAAAAGATACCCCGTTTGATGTAATAAATTTGTCATCTTTGGTCTTCTCTGACATGGAAATAAAATTGCTATCTCGTGGTCTAAATTTTGCCTCTACTAACACAGACCTTGATGTTTTTTCCACACTAAAGGATATTAACAAATTTGTTCGAGATCTACCTGTTAAGAGACACTTTTTCACTGAAGAAGAGGAAGTCCCCGTTTCCTTTCATCCTCCCATTACAAATGAATTCACAGGAAATAATTTTTCTGAACAAAATGGGCTTTTATGTCTTATGGATTTGGACACTGAAGATGAAACTCCAAAGGACATTAACACGATCCCCTCTTTCAGGACCAAAAATCCCTCATTTTATCCAGTTCACACAAGGACCGACTCCATGGACCGGTTCCAAGAAAATGTTGAAAGGGACATAAGGAATCTCATATCGGGACCTGTTTCTTGCTCTCGCAAATTTAATTTGTCTAAATCAGAAAGTGAATCCCTTTAGAAAATTAAATTGTATACAGATATTACTATAAAAATTTTGGATAAGGGAGGATCCGTAGTTGTTCTAAATGAATCTGACTGTATCAAAGCTATTTATGACATATTGTTAGATAATAATGTGTACCTTCAGCTTAAATGAGATCCAACTTTAGAATATGTGACATCCTGCAAATGTATAATTGATAATGGTTTTGGTCAATGTTTTTTCACCAAGAAGCAGGCAGAATATATACATGTTGACAATCCTAAAATTCCAATCCTGCTCGCCCTGCCCAAAACACATAAGAATACATTTCCACCTCCAATGCATCCCATATTTTCAGGAATAGGTTCATATAGGGGAATGGCTTGATACTATTCTACAGCCATTAGCACAAAGAGTTCCCGGCTACTTAAAAGATTCTAGGGACGTATTAAGCATGTTTGATTACATAATTTTGAATGCACATTGGTCATGGCTAATCTTTGACGTTGTTGCCTTATATACGTCCATCCCACATAAGATGGCTTATGCGCTGTACAATTTCATCTGCAGAAGTATAGCTCCTTTTCTCGTGATTTACAGTTGTACATTGTTTCAGTTCTTGCATTTTTACTTTCACATAATTATTTTTTGTTTGACAAATTTTTTTTTCTCCAGAACAACAGAGTTTCGATGGGAGCCAATTTCTTTCAATCGGTAGCCAACTTAGTGATGGCATGGTGGGAAGAACAGTATATCTTTTGTCCCGATAACCCATTTTGTAATTCTATTAAATTGTATTCCAGATATATAGATGATTTATTACTTGTATGGGAGGGCGATTCTAATTTGTTAGTTTCTTTCATATTCTACATTAATAACAATCCATTTAATCTGAAACTTACCCATACCTTTGATAAAAAATGTAAACGTTTTCTGGATTTATGTCTATCAGGTACACTCTGTGAAATCATCAGGAGCCACACTTATCGCAAACAAACCACAGGTAACACCATCCTTCATGCTCAGAGTTTTCACCCATCTCACACAATTCACTTGATTCACGTGGGTGAGGCACTTAGGGCAAGAAGGAATTGTAATAATGATTCAGCCTTTATTCGTGAAAAATCTATTATCAAAAAATACCTTACCACTGGAAAATGTCCTAATTGGATGACAGAGCGAGCTTTTGATATAGTGGATACTAAATCAAGGTCGGAACTTATAGGAACAAGTACTGCTTCTGTAATTGATTCTTCTATTGACAATAAAAATAAAAATGCAGCTAAAAATAAAAACCAAACGAAAAGAATAAATAATTCTCATTCACATCAGCCAGTTCTTGTACTTACATATAGTACTCATTTCAGATCCATCTCAGAAATTGTATTTCGCAACTTGAACATACTGAGAGATGCTGAAACTATGGACTCTATTCTTCAAAGTGGCATTAGGATGGTAGGACGATCCAGACGAGCTCCTACCTTGGGTAGTTTTTTGTCTCCCAGTTTTTTTGGATACAAACAGAATGAAAAATGTCTCAAATTGGTTGTCAGTTACAGGCTTTTTAAACTTTTCCATGCACTAAATAAACTTAAACTTACCCAATAAAAAGTTTTCTAAATTGCAATACCGACTATGTAGTCTACATAGTAGAATGTTTAGACTGCAAATTATTTTATTTAGGATCTACAATCAGAAGACTCAAAGACAGATTCAGAGAACATTTGCACAACATTGTTCAACCAACATTTCATCATGTCTCAAATGAATCCAAGCATTTCATTAAAATACACAACAGACAGACATTGCACCTAAGAGCTTTTGCGGTAGAACAGGTCCACAAAAATATACGTGGAGCAGACAGGAAGAAAAAGTTGCGTGATAGGGAGGCCTTTTGATTTTATCTCTTGACCACTCGGGCACCCCTAGGATTAAATCTTAAAAAAGAAATTATGTTGCATTCTTAGTATTTTGATGTGATTTTTGCAATTTTGAATGTGTTTCTTTTTTTTAATGATTTTTCTTCTATACACGGTATATGTTTGCAGAGATCACATTTATGTTTCCTATCTTTAATAGTAAGGTGATTTTGCTCAATGATGACTATGTAATTTTTACTAATGTTACTCACCTGTCAGGAACATTTTTATTCTTGAACCAGACTGCTCACTTTCATACTGAGGACTAAGAACACCAAGTGTGTTCGAAACGCGTTCAGTGGTTCATGACTGTTCTTCAATAATAATATAATAATAATAATTTTTATTTATATAGCGCCAACAAATTCCGCAGCACTTTACAATAAGCGGGGACATGTACAGACAATAAATTAAGTACAAGTTAAGACAATGCTAATTGTCAGTCATATGTAAGCAGCTTTCCATTTTAAACACGTTGAATTAAAGACTTTTAATTTTAATTCCAGAGTTAGTTCACCTTTTTCTTCACACAAGAGTTTTAGCGCCAGGCAGAGACGCTCTTCCGTGCTCGGACTTTTCTTGGACTATGGACTATGAGAAATCTTTCCACAGGGGGAGCAGAAAATAATTATTTTTTCTCATAGGACACATTGGAAGTCACAGTACCACGAGGTCAGATGAAGAGTAAAATGGCAGGTTTAAAACAGAAGTCAGATGTAGGTAGTTGAATTGACAATAGATTGTAGCATAATATGAACAGTCTCTAATAATAATTTGTTATATACAGCTGAATGATGGGTTCTCAAACAGGTCATAGAAACAGCAGATGTTACAGAATCCACAGCAAATTACGTTATATGAACAAATTCTAATCACAGTTTGTGATGCTTACAGCAAACGATAGGTTAACTAGCACATCACAGAAGCAGCAAATGCAAATAGAAGAAATCACAGGAGTCGGAGGAGAGGATGGCAACAGAAGAAACTCGGTGGTGCAATCTCCAAACATATGGCAAGTGAAGACATTATATTTTCAATACTTAGGCACAGGGATGTGTCAAAGTGGGCCTTAAAAGGTCTTGGGAGATGATGTCCCTGAGGAACATTGGGTCACTTGTAAGACCTGACTTTGGGTAAAACAAAGGGTGGGAGCCATAAGAGAAGAGAGCGGAGCTCGGCGCGGAAGACAAGACAGGTCCGTAACATAGACCTTCATCAGACATATTGATTGTATGTGAATGAAAAGAAGCCAAGCAGGGAGTACACCTAGCAGTTGCTTTGCATAGAATGTCAGTGAGTACTTTGCTTGGTTTCTTTTCACTCACATGCAATCTGTATGTCTGACGAAGGGCTGCTTTATAAGACAAAAATATTATATATGTATTATTTACAATTGTTACAATTAAAACTTTCAGCATTACCATTTGGAATATATTGTGATACAGCTATCCACCTAATTGATACCAGCTCTGCTTTCTTACTTTCTGCTTTTCCTCAATACTCCTTTGCCCATCAGACCTTTTCTAGCAGCCGTGACAAAACCCACTTTTGGCTACCCTTCTAGCCATAAAATTATGACATCAAAAGCAAAGCCTGCCAATTACCCCTGAAAACTATGATAAAAATATCAAGCCATATCGTAGTCCTATTCCCACTATCCTCAACTTCTGAGCCCACTCCATGGACGTGCACCAAACATCCAGCCAGTATTTACGAAAACTTCCATGTCAGAAATGACAGCCTAATTCTGCTGTCTTGAGATTTTTATTTTTCCCATTGGAGGTCCTTATGATGTTTTATAAGCCTATGTATTTACCTATAACTGATCACAGGATGAGTAGCAAAACTGTGTTACGTGTGCATTATTTGTAATTATTAATAATATACAGTGTGATCAATAGCACTAGGAAATTAGACATTTTCATTTTACTCATATTGTATGTAATGGATATCTGCCATAAGCCAATTGTTTATGCCACTATGAAGACTGTGGTTTCTCCCTAGCACTGATTAATTGAGCTTCTAATATTTATCTTGGCAATCATGAGATGTAAAATCAACTACCGTAATTGACTTGTTGATATGAATATTAAATTGGTTTTTAATTAACCCTCAAGGTTGCATACATTAGTGAGCATGATTAATGCATGCACTATTTATATTGCTAATTTGTTTCTCATAAAACAGTAATGCAGTCACATAATCAGCCCTATCACATCCTAAATCTATCACTTCTACTGTTAATATCCTCCTTCTGAAGTTATTTATCCCATCAAAAAGACAATGCAGTGGATGTATTGCTTAGGCTTTACAGTTACACTTGCAGTGCAATCAAATTAATATTGTGTCATTTTCCCCTAAATGCTAAAAATTTTCTTCTTTTGTGTTGTAGTAGGTAAGAAATCGCAATAGTGCAAAATATCAGTATGTGTATGAGTTACACCTGTCATATTTGCTTTCTGTTAGTTAGCACTATGCTATATATTGACGTCTTTCTCCAATTAGGATAGGGATTTATGCATTAGCCACAGTAAGGGCAAAATAATTCAGATGACAGTTCTTTCGTAAAAAGAAAAATATATATATATATATTTTGTGTATTTTGAGTGTCATTGCGCCATTCGTTTTTATTGCATGCACAAAAAAATTAATTCTATACTTCTTTTACCCATTAAACAGTAAAACAGACAGCACAGGGATAGTACACAGGTGACATCCTGTGCTGTCCGTTATATTTTACAGACATATTGATTTTTATGGGTAAGTTTGTTCTAACATGAACAAAACACGTAAATAAAAAAACGGATGTCTGGAAAAGCCGATGGGTTATCCGAATCAAAAAAATCTCATTAGCTTGTGTCTTACTGTAGATTAGTAAGAAGGTACAATGTTTATTTAGGTCTAAGGGGTATTGTTTCTCCTTGTGGAGAGTGACATACCATCTCTGGCTTGTCAAGGTAAGGAGGCTTGTTTGCCGTGCAATGCTCCTCTGGGAAATTAAATATGCAAATTGCCTCTTCTGAGAAAAAGATGACTTAAACTCTATAGCACCACCTGTTGGAAGTAGCGATCCTATAAGTCACAATCAACTCTTTAACGAGTCGTGCAATATGACTTAGGATTAAAGCCAAATCAGTATCTCAGTTCGCAGACACAGTGTTTCGGGCTGTTGGCCCTCGTCAGTGCGAAGCATGAGAACTGATTTGGCTAGGTGAGAGGCACTGGTCTGGGGTCTAAGGGGTAATGTTTCTACTTGTGGAGAGTGACATGCCATCTCTGGCTTGTCAAGGTAAGGAGGCTTATTCGCCGTGCAATGCTCCTCTGGGAAAGAGTTGATTGTGACTTATAGGATCGCTACTTCCAACAGGTGGCGCTATAGAGTTTAAGTCCTCTTTTTCTCAGAAGAGGCAATTTGCATATTTAATTTCCCAGAGGAGCATTGCACGGCGAATAAGCCTCCTTACCTTGCCAAGCCAGAGATGGTATGTCACTCTCCACAAGGAGAAACGAAACCCCTTAGACCCCAGTCCAGAGCCTCTCACCTAGCCAAATCAGTTCTCATGCTTCGCACTGACCAGGGCTTTAGCCCTAAACACCGTGTTGGGAGTCGAGTTTCCTCTGCTGCACAGGGGGAATCTTGATCCGTGTCTGCTGCGGTCTCCCATTCTGCTTCGGCCGCAGTGGGCTCTGCTCAGCGGAGGCGTCGCTCCCAGCGTCTCACTGGGACTGATTCTGTGCAAGGGGTTACTGCTGCCTTTTCTGGCTCTCCTGTTGTACCCTGCACTGATCTGCGGCGAGCGGGCTTCTCTGGGACTAAGTCCTTATTTGCACACACTGAGCATGCCCAGGGCAAGATCTCCCGTTGGAGATCGAGGGTCACATGCTCAGGTACTGCAGCACATCCCATTGGTCCTCCTGGCAGGTCCTGAAAGGGCAAAACTTCTGTAGCAGCTTCCTGTGCTGCAACTATATAACCTGCGCATGACCGCACGGCCATGCGCTAGTATTGTCTTGATATTATGTGTGTGTGTAGATGGATGTATGTCGATGGATGAAAGCTCCTAAGTATCCCTCCCTAGAGTTGTTGACTGCTCGCGGATGATGGTAGCTATCTAGCGCCCGACTAGCCATTTGCACGTAACACACATCACAGCATCCTGTTGCTGTGTCCGCCAGTATGGCGCCGTGCGCTTCCTCTGCGCTTTCCTTACCCAAGGCTGGGTGGTTAGTGGCGTCCGTCTCGTGCCTATAGATTCTATTTTATAAGTTTCCTTACACACCCAGTTGCGGTGTTGTGCCAGCAAGTGTCTAATCGGACTTCAATCCTGTGTAGGGGTTGAGTTCGCTGACTTCTTGCTCGCGCTCTATGTGCGGTACTGCGCTCCTGTGACGCAACAGGATCGCTTCCTTCACGCAGGGTGAAGTTAACCCATGTGTGTATTCTTAGTACCGCCATATAGTCCGTCTTACTAGCAGCAGGGTCTTTTACCTGCACGGTGGACCTCGGACTGCGAACGCACCTAGTTTCATATCATCTATACTTGGTGCGTTCCGCCGGTCCTTAACACACCGTGTCTGCGAATTGAGATACTGATTTGGCTTTAATCCTAAGTCATATTGCACGACTCGTTAAAGAGTTGATTGTGACTTATAGGATCGCTACTTCCAACAGGTGGCGCTATAGAGTTTAAGTCCTCCTTTTCTCAGAAGAGGCAATTTGCATATTTGAATGTTTATTTATGCTTACACTTTTGCACTCACCATGTTTAGAAATCAGCCTGTGTGTAGTCAGTGCCATCTGCTCGTCCATTTACTTCGGTATGGAAACAATAGATTCACTAACAGTCTTATGTGTTTGCAAAATCTTCAGCACTATTTACTCGATATAAACAATTAGTTACAACTAAAACACTGATGTACATTTATACAAGTTCATGTAGAGTTGAGTGACATGTGGTTTCATTGGTGTCCTTGGACTAGATCAGATGTCACACTCAAATATACAGAGGGACCACATTAAAAACTTGGAGAAAATCACTGGCCGAATTTGATATTTATTTAAAAAAAATGTCTTCAATTGATAACGTTTTTCCTTATCAAATATGACGATGAACCCAAGACATACTGATAGGGAATCTAGATTGTGAGCCCCATGGGGGACAGTGATGATAATGTGTGCAAACTGTAACGCGCTGCGGAATATGTTAGCGCTATATAAAAATAAAGATTATTATTAGATTATTATTATTATTATTATGGAAGCAAACTTAAAATGGTTGTCCCATGAGCAAAGTACATTTTAATTAATAAATGTTAGCATAAAATAAGCACATAATCACAAATGGGGCATATATTGAAATAATATAATATAGTGGCATGTAAAAGTTTGGGCACCCCTGGTCAAAATGACTGTTATTGTGAACCGATAAGGAATTTGAAGATGAAATGATCTATAAAAGGTTTAAAGTTAAAGATGACACATTTCCTTTGTATTTTAGGCAAATATATATATATATTTTTTTCCATCTTTTGCATTTTAAAAATTACAAAAAGGAAAATGGGCCAATGCAAAAGATTGGGCACTCTTGGAGATTTGTGTGCTCAGATAACTTTGACCAAGGTGAGGCAAATTTCCCAGCCTTATAAAAACCCAGCTGCCTCTAACCTTGTGCCAAAGAACAGCAGCCATAGGTTCTTCTAAGCAGCTGCCTAGCACTCTGAAAATTAAAAATGGTGGAGGCCCACAAAGAAGGAGAAGACTACAACAAGATAGTAAAAAATCTTCAAGTTGTTCTTTGAACAGTTCAAATGTAATTAAGAAATGGCAAATAACTGTAACAGTGGAGGTCAAGACCCAGCAAAATTTCAGTGAGAGCGGCTCGTAGGATTGCTACAGAGGCAAATCAGAACCCCCCCCACTAAAAAAGACCTTCAGAAAGATTTAGCAGGTCCTGGAGTTATGGTATATTGTTTTACTGTTCAGAGAAACCTGCACAAATAATGTATGTCATTCATTAAAAAGTCTTTAGAAGAAAACCTCTCCTGCATCCTCACCATAAAATTCAGCATCAGAAGTATGTTGTTCTGAAGCCACTCCTTTGTTATTTTGCTGTGTGCTTGCTGTGTAATGTTGGAAGGTGAACCTTCGGCCAAGTCTGAGGTCCAGGGCAATCTGGAAGAGGTTTTCTGCAAAGAGCAGTGGACCAAAATTCCTCCTGACATGTGCGCAAACCTCATCAACAACTACAAAAACGTCTGACTGCTGTGCTTGCCAACAAGGGTTTTACCACCAAGTATTAAGTCTTGTTTGCCAGAGGGATCAAATACTTATTTCTCACTGCAAAATGCAAATAAATTTATATAATTTATACAACATGATTTTCTGGATTTTATTTTTGATATTCTATCTCTCAATGTTAAAATTAACTTACCCTTAAAATTATAGACTGTTAATGTCTTTGTCACTGGGCAAACTTACAAAATCAGCAAGGGATCAAATACTTATTTTCCCCACTGTATTTTGTCTAATAAGCAAAGTAAATGTGTCATCTTAAACTGTAAAGGTACCATCACATTTAGCGACGCTGCAGCGATATAGACAACGATGCCGATCGCTGGAGTGTCGCTGTTTAGGTCGCTAGAAGACGTCAAACACCGGCAACGCAGAACGATGCAGGAGCGATCCAGTGACGTACTTATCGTTCTCGCTGGTTGTTCGCTCCATGAAGAAACATTGCAGGCATCATTGCTGTCAAACATGACGAATCACGCCGACCTGACGACCAAATAAAGTTCCGGACTTTCAGCTCCGACCAGCGATGTCACAGCAGGATCCTGGTCGCTGCTGCGTGTCAAACACAACGAGATCGCTATCCAGGACGCTGCAACGTCACGGATCGTTGTTGTTCTCGTTGGTAAGTTGGTAAATGTGACGGTACCCTAAGCCTTTTAGAGATCATATCTTCAACTTGCTTGACTGTTCACAGAAACAGTAATTTTGACCAGGGGTGCACAACCTTTTACATGTCACAGTATGTTATCTAAGAGCAGTAAAAATCATATTGCATAATGGCCTAGTTTAAATATGTAATAGCAAAGGATAAAAAAAAACTTGAATTAGTAAAGAATATCTGTAATAAAGTATGATGCCAAAAAGTGACCTGAAACACAGTGTGATATCCTTACAGTGAATTCCTCCACATACAGAGCAATGACCTAACTGTACCCTCACTCAACTCTCCCAGCATAGTAGGGTGACCCCATTACAGTATGATGTTCTAACTGTGATCCCGACACAGCCCTCCACACAATATAATGGGCCCCGAATGGTCCTCAATATAGTATAATGGGCCCCACATAGTTGTTAATGAGAGATTATGAGCAGAGGTAGATTACATCCACTGAAGGAAGGATATTTTACTTTAGCTTTTGTAAAACAGATATTATGAGAGAATTCTACCCAAGGAACTAGATTGGGCCAATTATTCTGATGAGCAATAGAAAATATGCAAAGACATTGTTTCATGAATTGATTAATTCTACCAGCTTGATCATTACTTTTAGAATGTTAGACAAAGTAGAAATTAAATTACATCTTTAGAATTTTGCATAAAGTCATGCAGAATTTTTATAGAAATCAAACTTCACAGTGGTCAGAGACAACAAAGGCAGTAAACAGGAAATCTGTTTGAAGAAGACTTGGAACAATTATGAATAAAAGGTAAACTGTATAATGATTAGAAATGCATTATTTAGGAGGAAAGGCCCATCACAGCCCACATAAAAGAAAATCATTATGCAACAATAACATCTGTAACAAAGACCGTGGATATTTTGTACCAGGGTATGTACGGCACTGAGTGGAGCTTGACATGATGGCTTAAACTGAGTGTGACAAACCCTAACACCTTTTCCTCATTTAGGTCACCAATAAAAAAAATTGCAAAAATTTGTTTGACTCCTGGATGACCGGAAAGGATTGAAGGATGTGCCTAAGACAAAACTTTCCAGTGAAGGTTTTTGGAGATAAGGGAAAACTATATACTGTACATGAAATCTAGACACTGAATACAGATAGCACTGAATCCCAGTTAAATAATTATCCTGTAGGAGTGATTACATTTCACAGGAACAACTACAGTACAACCATATAGTGTCCATGTTCTGTCACAATGCAAAAAATAAAGTCAGCGCATTCTAGTAAAAGTGAAATAAATTGGGAGATGTAAATCTGCTGTAATTGTAATGAAAAAGTAAACAAACCCAACGATGCAGTAGTAACCCAAAGATTTTTGCACATTGCTGTACCTTTAAATTGTATTGCTGCTATATCTATTATCCTTTCAAATTTGAGGGTTTTAGCACCCATTCTAATTAAATTGCATGAGCCCACTTGTCACAACATGGTGACCTCACTCATATTGGTTCCTAACACAACTGTCCTCTACAAGCATCATAAAACAAGCCTCATTACCTGCCTGTGTGACATGACTTGCGGCACATTTCAACCACATGTCTATTGCAACTGAATACCGTTTTATACCAATACAGTTTTACAGCTTTCATTTTCTAAAGGACATTAACTTTTCCAGCTGATCCCTGGACTATGGGGCCAAATTGTAAAAGCAGAGAGATACCGCCTGAAAACAAATGGTATGGCGCTTTCCTAGCGCTGCTGCCAATTCATTGTAGCAATCTGCAGGGGTCATGGCAATGTGCCACCAGTGTATCTTAAAATGTAAGGAGCTCTCTGACCAAGTATTATCTTTTTCAGCTTAACATTAATGTTACCTGCAAATCCTCAGCAAATACACTACATCTGGGTGTGTGGACCCTAAGGCTGTGACTACACAAGGCATTTATGGTGCTTTTTTTCTGCAATTTTCCAAAATTTTGGTAAAATTGTCATGTTATTATTTGCATAAAATCACAGAAAAAAATGCAATGTCAAAGCTCCTGCCGCTGCACAGAGGGAATCTCAAACCATGTCCACTGCCGTCTCCCATTCTTCTCCAGCCACAGTGGAACCTGCTCAGCGGAGACATTGGTCCCAGCGCCTGGCCAGGACAGATACTGCACGTTTGGTTACTGCTGTCCTTCCAGGTTCAGCCATTATAACCAGTACTGTTCGGCAGCAAGCAGGCACTCCTGGGACTAAGTCCTGCTTTTCTCCTTCTGAGCAAGCCCAAGGGAAGATCTCTCATTGGAGGTCGGGGGTCACACGCTCAGGTCCTGTATCAGCTCCTATTGGTCCACTAGGAAGGTCCTGGAGAGCTACAACGACAAAAGTATCATTTGTGTTTGGCTGTTGCCAGTGGATACTCTACCACTCAGTTCATATGTGGTGTGAGTCTGTTTAGCTTTGGGGCTGTACACTCAGGCAGGCAGCTAGCGTCAGTGGGGGCAATTAGCCTTGGCTTAGCATCTGGTTCCTTCATGTGGGCGGTTAGCACAGAAGAGTTCCAGAGCAAGCGCAACCCTAGTTAGGGTATTATTCCATGTGTACAGCGCGACTCTGTGAGGCAACATAGCTCGCTTTCATTTCACACGGGGTGAAGTTTAACCCACGTGTGAGCTCTGTGTCCATCCACCATTACTTTGCAGCAGGTATCTCTGCATGGTGGACATTGGGCTGCGAACGCACCTCGTATCAATCTCTCTATTACTTGGTGCGTTCTGCTAGCCCTAACATCATGTGAACACGTGTTAACGCTTGTTGACTGTAAAAGAGCATCTGTGAATCTCGAAAACAGGATAAATACAAGACAAAACTTCTGAATACAATTTTAATTTATCACCCCTGTTTAGAAAAGCGATTCCCATTAGTGAGCTTTGCTGGGTCTTACTGATCTCCGAGCATTTACTCATTCTTTTTTTAACACCTAGTTTTGACACTTCTTCCGGTTTGTAGCTATATTGTAGTGTAATAAGCTTTGGTCAGCAAAGTATAGTGTGTCCTTGTAGAATAAATTCATTCAGTTTTTCTTACAATGTACAATTCCCAAATGGAAATGTGTCACTTTCTACCCATTGTCTGTGGGTGAGATCTGGAAATTCTCAGTGCAACTATTTGTTGTGCTAATTTTGTGCAAAAATAGTTCTTATGTTCTATATAACCTCCAATAACTGTGTTAAGACCAAACCTGGAATGTCACCATTGCTCAATATGACATTACAGCACAGAGGGAAAGCACGATTGCGTTCACAGTGTCGGCCAAATGTACCCAATTATGTCATGGTAAAGGGGTAACGCAAAAAGCAGGTGCGCAATAAACAGTCATGGGCTTCACAGTAAAATTTGAAGACCATATCTATTGAATTTTACATTCCCCGTTTCTTCGTCCATAGTCATCACTAACTGCCCTTTAAGGCAGGTGCAGATGGCCATACTGCAGATTCTCTCATCCGAAAGAATTGGGTCGATTATGCAAATGACACTCTGATCAGAATCTGATCCGAGTTTGATCCCAGTGTGATCTGATTATCTCAGAGAAGGATAAGATGGAGAAAAAATGTCTCCATCTTCTCTATTCCGTGAGACAGCGGAAATCAGACTGCATGCAGATGTCATCCGAGTGCAGCCCAATGTTTCCCATGTACCCATTGACTTCCACGGCCTAGTGTGATCTGAATATCTTATCAACACATTATAGCAACTGTTCCACATGTAATATATCATATATCCAAATTATGATCCAAGAATAATTTGTGCTCAAACTAACTACCCATTCCGTCTGTGTCACCAATGGCTGTAAACAGCGGTAACACAGAAAAGCACAACTAATTAGATTTAATCCAATAAAATCATTTTTATTCAACAAAAAGAAATAATATACATTAAAAAAACAAAATATTAAACAAAAAACAACAACCAGGTATCTCAGATGTGAGGGACCCAAAAGACTACTCCAATCTTAAAACACAGAACATTAATATATGTCAATACGTTAAAGTAACCTATTGCTGGACTATGAGGAAACAGTAGCTATTATAAATATACAATGGTATCAGCATGAGCTCATAATGCTTCTCAAGTATTCCCCACCATTGTCCGCTAAATAGAGCACTGAACAAACTGCTGCCGTGGTCCTATCTTAAATTAGAGCAGATATAGTATTCCTATATTAGAATCAGTTATGCCTAATAAGGTAGCATAGTAGCAGTGATCGAACACAGTACTTACAGCGATGTGTATGATGGAGTGTCAAGGTCCCTCTACCCCGACGCGCGTTTCGTCCACACTTCTTCAGGGGGCGTCTTGACTTCCACGGCCTAGTGTGATCTGAATATCTTATCAACACATTATAGCGACTGTTCCACATGTAATATATGTAATATGATATAATTAGAGCTTCATTCCCCTGATGAAGCCAGCATGGTGAAACATGTTGAGGAGGATTTAAGTTCTTAACTAGCAAATACATTTTATTTTTACAGTCATCATGCTTTCCAATATATTGAAGGAATACAGCCACAATATTTATAGTGAATAACAGATAGTTATATCAATATTGCTAGAAGGTCTTTACATTTTGAAAGTCTTTAAATGTTAGCTGTGATGATTTCATATCCCTAATAAGACTCTTTAATAGTATTTTGTGCTTTTACCATTTAATTTATAGTTTCCATATTTTATTTTTTGCAGATTAAAAGTTAAGTTTTAATATCAGTCTTTACTATAGGGATGTATTTGCCTTTGGCAATTAGTAGTTAAATATTGGATCAAACTCTGGCATTTTTTTTCCTTGGAGAGACATTGTCCTAGAAAACAAAATCGAACATGTGTATGGCCCCATAGACTAAGTAACTGGTCCGAGTGCAATCCGATGTTTTGTTGTATCGCCCTTAGACCAAGAATACACTCATCTGCACAAGCCCTAATGAAGAATGGAGCTGCTGTTCCTGCTACCCTGGAATTTACTCCCATGCTACAAATTTAAATAGAGTTTCCCATACTTTAAAACTTACTGTGTATGGGCCCAGCATGGGGAATTAAAAAAAAGAAAGAACTTATTCTCACAACTGGTGCTGATCCTCCTCGCTGGCTACTGCTTTCCCCTCTAGTTTCTTGGAATAATCAATAAATGCAGCAAATGAAGCCTTTTTCTGATAAAATATTAATCGTAAGTTTTACATAATCTGGGATTTTTTTTAAACAGTCTATGGAATGTGCCATTCTTTCACTATTCTCTTTTTCTGTATCGATTTAATAATGGAAACCAACTTATGGTAAAATATATTGTTCTCTGGTTTCATACAGTGTCTTGAAAAAGTATTCATACCCCATGAACTTTTCTAAAAAAAAAATTCACATTACACCTTAAAACTTAAATTTATTTTATTTATTTATTTTTATTTTAAGTGATATAAGTTAGAGTGTGTATAAATTAAAGATCCTCAAAATATAACATAAAATATAGAACCTTAAAATGTACAATTCATTTGATATACAGGGTGTTAGGAGTCAAGTTCCCGCATCTGCACAGGGGGAATCTCGGGCCATCTCCGCTGCGGTCTCCCATTCTTCTCCTGCTGCAGTGGAGCCTGCTCAGCGGACACGTCGGTCCCACCGTCTCGCTCAGTCTGACTCTGTGCGAAGAGTTACTGATGCTTTTCCAGCTAAGCTACTGCCATTGAAGCCAGTGTTGGGCAGAGGCGAGCAGATGCTTTTGGGACTAAGTCCTGCTTTTCCCCTTCTGAGCATGCCCAGGGTAAGATCTCTCATTGGAGATCGAGGGTCACATGCTTAGATACTGTAGCAAGACCCATTGGTTCTCCAGGAAGGTCCTGTAGTTCCTCAGGCTCTGTGGCAGCCTCTCATTGGTCCTTCTAGGAAGGTCCTGTACGTGCTGCAGCTATATAAGGTTCGCATGGCCGCATGGCCATGCGCTAGTATCAATGCATGACATGAGTTTTGCGCCAGTGTGGTCACGCTTGTGTGTATTCAGGGACCCGGCTGAAATAAGCCACTAGAATACTGGCACCTCCGGTGAGGAGATTGTGTGTTTGGTTACAGGGCCCCGGCTGAAATAAGCCACTAGAATACCGGCTCCTCCGGTGAGGAGATTGTATGTTTGCCTCCTGGACTGCGTGACCACAAGCTGCTATCTGCTCAACAGTTACTGTGTATTCCTGTGGAGTTTAACAGGACACAGTCCTTTCTTTACAGCGACTCTGTGCAGCAACAGAGTTCGCTTCTACCGCCATATTGTGCCTCCGTTTGCCAGCAGCAGGTTCTTTTCCTGCACGGTGGACCCCGGGCTGCGAACGCACCAAATAACATCTCTATATTTAGGGTGGGCCATTTATATGGATACACCTGGGTGGGTCATTTATAAAGTTGGATCCAAAATGGCCGACTTTAAAATGGCTACCATGGTCACCACCCATCCTGAAAAGCTTTCCCCCTCCCATATACTAATGTGCCACAAACAGGAAGTTGATATCACCAACCATTCACATTTTATTTAGGTGTATCCATATAAATGCCCCACCCAGGTGTATCCATATAAATGGCCCATCCTGTACATTAACCACTTAGTGACCAGCCAAATTTTTTTAAAATCTGTCCGGTGTCACTTTATGTGGTAATAACTCTGCAATGCTTAAACATATCCCACTGATTTTGAAAGTGTTTTTTCGTGACATATTGTGCTTTATGATAATGGTAAATTTATGTCAATATTTTCTGTGCTTATTTTTTAAAATATCAGAAATTTTACAAAAATGTAAAAAAAAAATTGCAATTTTCAAACTTTGAATGATTATCATTTTAATTCAGATAGTCATATCACACAAAACATTAATAAATAACATTTTCTTCATGTCTGCTTTACATCAGCAACATTTGCAAAATGTTTTATTTTGTAAAAATGTTAGGTTTTAAAATGTAGTTTTTCGCTTTTTCAAGGAAATTTACAAAACTATTTTTTTAGGGACCTACTGTTACCTATTTTAGAGACCTAAATTTTGAAGTGACTTTGGGGGTCCTACAAAATGGAAACCCCCAAAAGTGATACCATTCTAAAAATAGCACCCATCAACTTATTCAAAATTGTTTTTAGATAGTTTATTAACCTTTCAGGTGCTTTTCAGGTACTAATGCAAAGTGGCATGACGTAAATGAAGAAGTTTATACTTACCATCTAAATCTTAATAACTTGTGAACAGGCCACAGTAGCCGACAGACTTTAAAGCCATTATTTGACGGTGAATTGCCATGGGAAACATCAGGACCACACAATCACGATCTCAGGGTGATGATGGGGTTAAAGAAGGAGCCCTCATACTCTGCTAACCATCTAGATGCTGTCATTATTGACAGCAGCATTTAAGAGGTTCAACAACTACTGTCAGTACCAACACTGATCATGGCTGGTGCAGCAAATTGTCAGCTATAGTGTACAGCCGACAGCTGCTGGGGATGCTAGTCTCTTATATCGCAAGTCAGTTAAAAGATGTATTGGTGGTCACTAAGGGGTTAAAATAATTGGCAAAACAAAAGCTTAATGATAAGTAGAAATACTATCAATAACTTAAATGTAACAGAGATGGTGGAACAACTGTGTCATGGTCTGAGGAGAGGGGCATTACTAGGTGAACACCTGACTTTTTGCTACTGTAGAGCCCCTGACACAGGGCAGGGCAGCTGACCCCCACGGGACAGGAAGCTGGCCCAGTATAAGGGTACAGCTGATAGAGGCAATCACAGCAGGGAAACAGGTACTGCAGATGCTAATGAGTACGGCTGGTATACAAATAGTCACTGACAAGTGCCGGCTGGTACGGCTGCTATACTGATAAGCACTAGCAGGTTCAAATTGGACCGGCTGGTATACAGATAAACACTGGTAGGTGAGGGCTGGACAGGCTGGTATACAGATGAGCACTGGAGGTGCAGAGTGGATCTGCTGGTATATAGATGAGCTCTGGTAGGTGAGGGCTAGACCGGCTGGAATGCAAAGCACTAGCAGGGGCAGGATGAACCGGTTGGTATATAGAAGAGCACCAGCAGGTGCAGACTGGACTGGCAGGTGCAGACTGGACCAGCTGGTATACCGATGAGCTCAGGCATGTGCTTGTTGGTACGGGTGAAATACAGATAACCAAGCAAGTACGGTCAGACTGGTACTGGACAGATAGACTGACTGACGGGGACTGGGGACCTGACAACTAGCAAGCGTGCTAAGGACAGACTAACCAATTTGCTCAGGGACCTCCATGCCAGCAGAGGTGCCTTAAATAGTAAATGTCCCCCAGCTATTGGCCAGGCAAACTTTAGGATGGTGCTCGCAGCCCCTTTAAGAGGGAAGGAGTGCATGTGTGCCCTAAGCACAGTGCCTGGAGATCTGCGTGCCATGCTCGTACCCCAGGCAGTCACCAACAAGGAAGGAGGAGGAAGTGCGGGACGGGGGCCACAGCAGTGAGTGAGCCACTGTCCCTGCCGGGCAAGAGCAGCAGCATGATACAGTACCCCTTCCTTTATGCCTCCTCTTTTTCAAGCCTGCAATAAATATCTCCAAGAGTAAAGTGGCCTGGATGTTCTCCCTAGGCTTCCAGGACCTCTCTGCAGGACCAATCCCCTTCCCATCCACAAACAAACAGTTTTTTTCCTCTTACCCTCTTGGTGGCCAGAATGTTCTCCAAAACATCTTCAGTGCTGACAAGAACAGAAGTGGCATTAGGATCTTTGAAGAAAGGATTGAGGATGGCAGGCATGAGGAAAGACACATGAAAAGAAATGGGGATCCATAAGGAGGCCAGGAATAGCTTGTAGGCTACCGGATTGATCTGTTTTAAAATTTAAAATGAACCCATGAAGCAAGGGCCCAGTTTATTCAAGGGTACCTTGAGGTGGACATACTTAGATGACAGCCAGACCTTGTCCCCAGGATGAAACAGAGGTGATCCAGACATCTCTTGTTTTTTCATCCACTCAGAGGACTACAATAAGGAGTACTTCAGGTCTTCCCAGATTTCAGAAAAACTCTTGAAGGATTCAGCAGCAGGAATATCAGAGGTGGTAGAGACAGGGAACGGAATATTTGGATGTTGACCTTAGACCAAAGGAATGGAGATTTGGCAGAGGATTCGCACACATTGTTATTGTATGAGAATTTGACCCAAGGTAGGAGTGTGTGGTGGGCATTGATGAAGTGCCGGAGGAAGTTAGTCAGGATCTGATTGACCCGCTGTACCTGGCCATTGGACTAAGGATGGCCGATGAGAAATCCAAAATGACATTCAGTAGCTTGCAGGTGGCCAACTTAAACGAGTGACCCACGAGAAGGGCCTGCTTCCTGTGTGGTCCAGCAATGTAATTCTGTCCAGAGGGGAAAAAAGACAAATCCAATAGAGCAACTGTAATTATTTTGAAGGGCTCAACGATGTGTTGAGGCTCCTTCTTCTGGTTGGAAAACAGAAAATATCTGGAGAGTGCGTCTGCTTTGACGTTCTTATCAGCTGGCAGGAAATGGAGAGTAAAGTTGAAGCAGGTGATGAACAGAGACCACCTGGCCTGTTGTGGATTAAGCCATTGTGCGGACTGCAGATATGCTAGATTCTTGTGGTCAGTGTACATAACCACAGGATGCCTAGCCCTTTCCAGCAAGAATCACAACTCCTCCAGAGCCAGTCTTAAGGTACCTTCACACATAACGATATCGTTAACGATATCGTTGCTTTTTGTGACGTAGCAACAATATCGTTAAGGAAATCGTTATGTGTGACAGCGACCAACGATCAGGCCCCTGCTGGGAGATCGTTGGTCGCTGAGGAAAGTCCAGAACTTTATTTCGTCGCTGGACTCCCTGCAGACATCGCTGGATCGGCGTGTGTGACACCGATCCAGCGATGTCTTCACTGGTAACCAGGGTAAACATCGGGTTACTAAGCACAGGGCCGCGCTTAGTAACCCGATGTTTACCCTGGTTACCAGCGTAAAAGTAAAAAAAACAAACACTACATACTTACCTACCGCTGTCTGTCCCCGGCGCTCTGCTTCTCTGCATCTCTGCACTCCTCCTGCACTGGCTGTGAGCGTCGGTCAGCCGGAAAGCAGAGCGGTGACGTCACCGCTCTGCTTTCCGGCCGCTGTGCTCACAGCCAGTGCAGGAGGAGTGCAGAGAAGCAGAGCGCCAGGGACAGACAGTGGTAGGTAAGTATGTAGTGTTTATTTTTTTACTTTTACGCTGGTAACCAAGGTAAACATCGGGTTACTAAGCGCGGCCCTGCGCTTAGTAACCCGATATTTACCCTGGTTACCCGGGGACTTCGGGATCGTTGGTCGCTGGAGAGCTGTCTGTGTGACAGCTCTCCAGCGACCAAACAGCGACGCTGCAGCGATCGACATCGTTGTCAGTATCGCTGCAGCGTCGCTGAGTGTGAAGGTACCTTTACCGCCAACAGTTCTCGACCACCTATCGAGCAGTTGCGTTCTGGAGCTGAGAAGATTTTACAAAAGAAGCCGCAGGTCACCGTATGACTGAAAGTAAACTTCTGGGAAAGAATGGCTCCGGCTCTTGAGGAAGAAGCATCCACTTACAAAATGAATTACATAGTAACATAGTAACATAGTTAGTAAGGCCGAAAAAAGACATTTGTCCATCCAGTTCAGCCTATATTCCATCATAATAAATACCCAGATCTACGTCCTTCTACAGAACCTAATAATTGTATGATACAATATTGTTCTGCTCCAGGAAGACATCCAGGCCTCTCTTGAACCCCTCGACTGAGTTCGCCATCACCACCTCCTCAGGCAAGCAATTCCAGATTCTCACTGCCCTAACAGTAAAGAATCCTCTTCTATGTTGGTGGAAAAACCTTCTCTCCTCCAGACGCAAAGAATGCCCCCTTGTGCCTGTCACCTTCCTTGGTATAAACAGATCCTCAGCGAGATATTTGTATTGTCCCCTTATATACTTATACATGGTTATTAGATCGCCCCTCAGTCGTCTTTTTTCTAGACTAAATAATCCTAATTTCGCTAATCTATCTGGGTATTGTAGTTCTCCCATCCCCTTTATTAATTTTGTTGCCCTCCTTTGTACTCTCTCTAGTTCCATTATATCCTTCCTGAGCACCGGTGCCCAAAACTGGACACAGTACTCCATGTGTGGTCTAACTAGGGATTTGTGCAGAGGCAGTATAATGCTCTCATCATGTGTATCCAGACCTCTTTTAATGCACCCCATGATCCCGTTTGCCTTGGCAGCTGCTGCCTGGCACTGGCTGCTCCAGGTAAGTTTATAATTAACTAGGATCCCCAAGTCCTTCTCCCTGTCAGATTTACCCAGTGGTTTCCCATTCAGTGTGTAATGGTGATATTGATTCCTTCTTCCCATGTGTATAACCTTACATTTATCATTGTTAAACCTCATCTGCCACCTTTCAGCCCAAGTTTCCAACTTATCCAGATCCATCTGTAGCAGAATACTATCTTCTCTTGTATTAACTGCTTTACATAGTTTTGTATCATCTGCAAATATCGATATTTTACTGTGTAAACCTTCTACCAGATCATTAATGAATATGTTGAAGAGAACAGGTCCCAATACTGACCCCTGCGGTACCCCACTGGTCACAGCGACCCAGTTAGAGACTATACCATTTATAACCACCCTCTGCTTTCTATCACTAAGCCAGTTACTAACCCATTTACACACATTTTCCCCCAGACCAAGCATTCTCATTTTGTGTACCAACCTCTTGTGCGGCACGGTATCAAACGCTTTGGAAAAATCGAGATATACCATGTCCAATGACTCACCGTGGTCCAGCCTATAGCTTACCTCTTCATAAAAACTGATTAGATTGGTTTGACAGGAGCGATTTCTCATAAACCCATGCTGATATGGAGTTAAACAGTTATTCTCATTGAGATAATCCAGACTAACATCCCTCAGAAACCCTTCAAATATTTTACCAACAATAGAGGTTAGACTTACTGGCCTATAATTTCCAGGTTCACTTTTAGAGCCCTTTTTGAATATTGGCACCACATTTGCTATGCGCCAGTCCTGCGGAACAGACCCTGTCGCTATAGAATCCCTAAAAATAAGAAATAATGGTTTATCTATTACATTACTTAGTTCTCTTAGTACTCGTGGGTGTATGCATCCGGACCCGGAGATTTATCTATTTTAATCTTATTTAGCCGGTTTCGCACCTCTTCTTGGGTTAGATTGGTGACCCTTAAGATAGGGTTTTCATTGTTTCTTGGGATTTCACCTAGCATTTCATTTTCCACCGTGAATACCGTGGAGAAGAAGGTGTTTAATATGTTAGCTTTTTCCTCGTCATCTACAACCATTCTTTCCTCACTATTTTTTAAGGGGCCTACATTTTCAGTTTTTATTCTTTTACTATTGATATAGTTGAAGAACAGTTTGGGATTAGTTTTACTCTCCTTAGCAATGTGCTTCTCTGTTTCCTTTTTGGCAGCTTTAATTAGTTTTTTAGATAAAGTATTTTTCTCCCTATAGTTTTTTAGAGCTTCAATGGTGCCATCCTGCTTTAGTAGTGCAAATACTTTCTTTTTACTGTTAATTGCCTGTCTTACTTCTTTGTTTAGCCACATTGGGTTTTTCCTATTTCTAGTCCTTTTATTCCCACAAGGTATAAACCGCTTACACTGCCTATTTAGGATGTTCTTAAACATTTCCCATTTATTATCTGTATTCTTATTTCTGAGGATATTGTCCCAGTCTACCAGATTAAGGGCATCTCTAAGCTGGTCAAACTTTGCCTTCCTAAAGTTCAGTGTTTTTGTGACTCCCTGACAAGTCCCCCTAGTGAATTGCTTATTATTGTCCAGATGATGCAGCACAGGAGCTGAGGAGAAGGCCTGTTTTAATGATAAAAAGGCACTTTCAGCCTCTGGAGTCCATTTCTTAGAATTGTCCCCCTTTCAGGTCAGGGTAGAGATAGGAGCAGTCTGGAAAGAGAAATGGGGAAAGAACTGGCAGTAGTAATTCGCAAATCCGAGAAACTGATGAATAGCTTTTAGACCATCTGGACTTGGCCACTTCAGGATAGCAGCCATTTTCTCAGATATCAATACATAAATCCCCACAATAAACCTTGTTGCTAAGGGAATAAAGAGATTCTAGCTAAATATTAAAAATATAATATTTATTAATTTGTCATCAGTAAAACCCTCTATAGAAACAACAATTAGAATAGAAAACAGGGATATGGACTTCCAAAAAGAGGGAGACACTAAAGGTACCGTCACACATAACGATATCGTTAACGATATCGTTGCTTTTTGTGACGTAGCAACGATATCGTTAAGGAAATCGTTATGTGTGACAGCGACCAACGATCAGGCCCCTGAACTTCTGAAGTCCAGAACTTTATTTCGTCGCTGGACTTCCTGCTGACATCGCTGGATCGGCGTGTGTGACACCGATCCAGCGATGTCTTCACTGGTAACCAGGGTAAACATCGGGTTACTAAGCGCAGGGCCGCGCTTAGTAACCCGATGTATACCCTGGTTACCAGCGTAAACGTTAAAAAAACAAACACTACATACTTACCTTCAGCTGTCTGTCCCCGGCGTTCTGCTTCTCTGCACTCCTCCTGCATCCTGTGTCAGCGCCAGCCAGCCGGAAAGCACAGCGGTGACGTCACCACTCTGCTTTCCGGCTGACCGGCGCTGACAGTGCAGAGGAAAGCAGAGCGCCGGGGACAGACAGCTGAAGGTAAGTATGTAGTGTTTGTTTTTTTTACTTTTACGATGGTAACCAGGGTAAACATCGGGTTACTAAGCGCGGCCCTTCGCTTAGTAACCCGATGTTTACCCTGGTTACCGGGGACTTCAGGATCGTTGGTCGCTGGAGAGCTGTCTGTGTGACAGCTCTCCAGCGACCAAACAGCGACGCTGCAGCGATCGACATCGTTGTCAGTATCGCTGCAGCGTCGCTCAGTGTGAAGGTACCTTTAGTAAAGCGCAGTCTAATCTGGACACAAATCACATTATGCTAGCGCAAAAAGAGGGGCGATAGATGCACAAAACAGTATAAAGAGCAATTCTATAAAGAAATTGTAGAAAGATCAGAAGAAGTGATCCTGTTATCATCAATGAGGGTTGTTAGTAAAGTGCAAGTGCATCATAATACCACATTACCTTGAGATCAGGGTAAATCCACAAAGTCTTCAGATATAACTGACATATTCATGAATTTGTAATCCAATGGATGGAAATAAAATGTTAAACCAGAAAAAGCAAAAATTGCAAGGAATTCATGTATATAACGCCTATCTAGCCAGAGGCATAATATGAGATATGCAATATTATGATCATGATGTAAGAGTTAAGTAAACAATACATTACTTAATGAGAGTGAAAGTGATCAGAAAGAGTCCAAAGTAACAGCTGTGCCTTCCCAACCCAGGGCCACTTCAGGACATCGGACACTTTCTCAGAGTCCATTTTCAGGCCTGGCTCTGAGATAATGTGTCCAAGAAACGGAAAAGAAGTCTGCTCAAAGGCGCACTTTTCGCATTTGGCCTACAGACAGTTCTTCTTTAATCTCTGCAGAACCTGGCGAACATCTCTTCATTCGGGGGGAGATCACCAAGATATAGTCTACGTACACCACTACACATGTGTAGAGAAGATCCCGGAAGATGTCGTTCACCAGATCTTGAAAGACTACAGGTGCTTTATAGAATCCAAATGACATACCACGATACTCATAGTGACCATCACAGGTATTAAAGGCCCTTTTCCATTCATTTTCTTGACAAATTCAGATCAGGTTGTACGCCCCCCGAAAGCCGAGTTGTGTAAAGACTCTGGAACCTTTAAGATGATCAAACAGCTCAGAGATTAGAGGCAGAGGATATTTATTTATGATTGTCATTTGATTGAGTCCCCATAGTCGATACAGATTCAAAGTGAACTGTCTTTCTTTTTTACAAAGAAGAATCCAGCTCCAGTCGCGAGTGGGGGGAATTAACAGATAAATCCCCTAGCAAAATTCTATTTAATATATTTAGACATGGCTCAGGTCTCAGCCTGCGACAGGGGTAGATTCGGCCTGGTGGAGGGGATGCGCCTGGAAGGAGATTGATAGGCCAGTCATATGGCCTATGAGGTGGTAGTGTCTCAGATTCCTTCTTGTCAAAGATGTTGATGCACATCCAATATGGCGCAGGCAAGCCAGGTAAATTAAATGGAGAAACCGGGGGTTGAGCATGACGAATGGAAAAAGACAATTTTCATGGCAATTTGTCCCCAACAGCATACTTCTCCAGATTTCCAGTCCAAGACAAGCTTGTGTCTCGGCAACCATGGCAGACCTAGTAGCAGAGGGTCAGACAGACGTGACAGAATGTATAGTGGAATCTTCTTTATTCACCATTGAAACCACCAACCGATTCTGTAAATGTTGTGTTGGGATTATATACCGCTCCGCAATGGCCTGTTGGATAAGATTGCCTGTGGAACATGAGTCCAGGTAGGTTGACTCAATAGAACGGATGTTGCCACAGGAGACAGATACTGTCAGAGTCAACGATGGAGAAGAGTGATTCTTTCCCAGAGTTGTCTCTCCAAAAGAGCCTAGGCTCTGGATTTTCCCAGTATCTTCGGGCAGGATCGGATAAGGTGTTCGGGACTGCCACAATAGGGGCATGTTCATTCTGCCTGACAAACCTTCCAATGATACTTAGCGATCTTCACATGGTCAATCTGCATAGACTGTAAAAGAGGTGCCGAAACTGAGGCTGGCTGATTGGCCTTTTGGAAGGTTGGTCGCCTCCTAGGAGCGTTCCTGATGTCTGTCTGGTTAGTTAGGGACATCAGGTCATCCAACGTAGGTAGATATATCACGACCGGCAGCTCGTCCTTGATTTACCCAGAAAGGCACTCCCGGAAGGTAGCTACCAGAACCTAATCATTCCAGGTGAGTTCAGATGACAGGGTGTGAAAACGAACAGCATACTTGCCCACTGTTAGGTTACTCTGGGGCAGCTTCAGTAGAGAAGATGCTGCTGAGGAAGCACGGATGGCTCATCGAAGACCTTATGGCAGGTCTCTAGATAGGACTGGAGGTTTGACACCAGAGGTTCCCCTCTCTCCCATATGGGATGGAGCCATGCCAGAACCTCACCAGTGAGATGGGACATAGTAACATAGTAACATAGTAACATAGTTAGTAAGGCCGAAAAAAGACATTTGTCCATCCAGTTCAGCCTATATTCCATCATAATAAATACCCAGATCTACGTCCTTCTACAGAACCTAATAATTGTATGATACAATATTGTTCTGCTCCAGGAAGACATCCAGGCCTCTCTTGAACCCCTCGACTGAGTTCGCCATCACCACCTCCTCAGGCAAGCAATTCCAGATTCTCACTGCCCTAACAGTAAAGAATCCTCTTCTATGTTGGTGGAAAAACCTTCTCTCCTCCAGACGCAAAGAATGCCCCCTTGTGCCCGTCACCTTCCTTGGTATAAACAGATCCTCAGCGAGATATTTGTATTGTCCCCTTATATACTTATACATGGTTATTAGATCGCCCCTCAGTCGTCTTTTTTCTAGACTAAATAATCCTAATTTCGCTAATCTATCTGGGTATTGTAGTTCTCCCATCCCCTTTATTAATTTTGTTGCCCTCCTTTGTACTCTCTCTAGTTCCATTATATCCTTCCTGAGCACCGGTGCCCAAAACTGGACACAGTACTCCATGTGTGGTCTAACTAGGGATTTGTGCAGAGGCAGTATAATGCTCTCATCATGTGTATCCAGACCTCTTTTAATGCACCCCATGATCCCGTTTGCCTTGGCAGCTGCTGCCTGGCACTGGCTGCTCCAGGTAAGTTTATAATTAACTAGGATCCCCAAGTCCTTCTCCCTGTCAGATTTACCCAGTGGTTTCCCGTTCAGTGTGTAATGGTGATATTGATTCCTTCTTCCCATGTGTATAACCTTACATTTATCATTGTTAAACCTCATCTGCCACCTTTCAGCCCAAGTTTCCAACTTATCCAGATCCATCTGTAGCAGAATACTATCTTCTCTTGTATTAACTGCTTTACATAGTTTTGTATCATCTGCAAATATCGATATTTTACTGTGTAAACCTTCTACCAGATCATTAATGAATATGTTGAAGAGAACAGGTCCCAATACTGACCCCTGCGGTACCCCACTGGTCACAGCGACCCAGTTAGAGACTATACCATTTATAACCACCCTCTGCTTTCTATCACTAAGCCAGTTACTAACCCATTTACACACATTTTCCCCCAGACCAAGCATTCTCATTTTGTGTACCAACCTCTTGTGCGGCACGGTATCAAACGCTTTGGAAAAATCGAGATATACCACGTCCAATGACTCACCGTGGTCCAGCCTATAGCTTACCTCTTCATAAAAACTGATTAGATTGGTTTGACAGGAGCGATTTCTCATAAACCCATGCTGATATGGAGTTAAACAGTTATTCTCATTGAGATAATCCAGACTAACATCCCTCAGAAACCCTTCAAATATTTTACCAACAATAGAGGTTAGACTTACTGGCCTATAATTTCCAGGTTCACTTTTAGAGCCCTTTTTGAATATTGGCACCACATTTGCTATGCGCCAGTCCTGCGGAACAGACCCTGTCGCTATAGAATCCCTAAAAATAAGAAATAATGGTTTATCTATTACATTACTTAGTTCTCTTAGTACTCGTGGGTGTATGCATCCGGACCCGGAGATTTATCTATTTTAATCTTATTTAGCCGGTTTCGCACCTCTTCTTGGGTTAGATTGGTGACCCTTAAGATAGGGTTTTCATTGTTTCTTGGGATTTCACCTAGCATTTCATTTTCCACCGTGAATACCGTGGAGAAGAAGGTGTTTAATATGTTAGCTTTTTCCTCGTCATCTACAACCATTCTTTCCTCACTATTTTTTAAGGGGCCTACATTTTCAGTTTTTATTCTTTTACTATTGATATAGTTGAAGAACAGTTTGGGATTAGTTTTACTCTCCTTAGCAATGTGCTTCTCTGTTTCCTTTTTGGCAGCTTTAATTAGTTTTTTAGATAAAGTATTTTTCTCCCTATAGTTTTTTAGAGCTTCAATGGTGCCATCCTGCTTTAGTAGTGCAAATACTTTCTTTTTACTGTTAATTGCCTGTCTTACTTCTTTGTTTAGCCACATTGGGTTTTTCCTATTTCTAGTCCTTTTATTCCCACAAGGTATAAACCGCTTACACTGCCTATTTAGGATGTTCTTAAACATTTCCCATTTATTATCTGTATTCTTATTTCTGAGGATATTGTCCCAGTCTACCAGATTAAGGGCATCTCTAAGCTGGTCAAACTTTGCCTTCCTAAAGTTCAGTGTTTTTGTGACTCCCTGACAAGTCCCCCTAGTGAATTGCTTATTATTGTCCAGATGATGCAGCACAGGAGCTGAGGAGAAGGCCTGTTTTAATGATAAAAAGGCACTTTCAGCCTCTGGAGTCCATTTCTTAGAATTGTCCCCCTTTCAGGTCAGGGTAGAGATAGGAGCAGTCTGGAAAGAGAAATGGGGAAAGAACTGGCAGTAGTAATTCGCAAATCCGAGAAACTGATGAATAGCTTTTAGACCATCTGGACTTGGCCACTTCAGGATAGCAGCCATTTTCTCAGATATCAATACATAAATCCCCACAATAAACCTTGTTGCTAAGGGAATAAAGAGATTCTAGCTAAATATTAAAAATATAATATTTATTAATTTGTCATCAGTAAAACCCTCTATAGAAACAACAATTAGAATAGAAAACAGGGATATGGACTTCCAAAAAGAGGGAGACACTAAAGGTACCGTCACACATAACGATATCGTTAACGATATCGTTGCTTTTTGTGACGTAGCAACGATATCGTTAAGGAAATCGTTATGTGTGACAGCGACCAACGATCAGGCCCCTGAACTTCTGAAGTCCAGAACTTTATTTCGTCGCTGGACTTCCTGCTGACATCGCTGGATCGGCGTGTGTGACACCGATCCAGCGATGTCTTCACTGGTAACCAGGGTAAACATCGGGTTACTAAGCGCAGGGCCGCGCTTAGTAACCCGATGTATACCCTGGTTACCAGCGTAAACGTTAAAAAAACAAACACTACATACTTACCTTCAGCTGTCTGTCCCCGGCGTTCTGCTTCTCTGCACTCCTCCTGCATCCTGTGTCAGCGCCAGCCAGCCGGAAAGCACAGCGGTGACGTCACCACTCTGCTTTCCGGCTGACCGGCGCTGACAGTGCAGAGGAAAGCAGAGCGCCGGGGACAGACAGCTGAAGGTAAGTATGTAGTGTTTGTTTTTTTTACTTTTACGATGGTAACCAGGGTAAACATCGGGTTACTAAGCGCGGCCCTTCGCTTAGTAACCCGTGGTTTACCCTGGTTACCGGGGACTTCAGGATCGTTGGTCGCTGGAGAGCTGTCTGTGTGACAGCTCTCCAGCGACCAAACAGCGACGCTGCAGCGATCGACATCGTTGTCAGTATCGCTGCAGCGTCGCTCAGTGTGAAGGTACCTTTAGTAAAGCGCAGTCTAATCTGGACACAAATCACATTATGCTAGCGCAAAAAGAGGGGCGATAGATGCACAAAACAGTATAAAGAGCAATTCTATAAAGAAATTGTAGAAAGATCAGAAGAAGTGATCCTGTTATCATCAATGAGGGTTGTTAGTAAAGTGCAAGTGCATCATAATACCACATTACCTTGAGATCAGGGTAAATCCACAAAGTCTTCAGATATAACTGACATATTCATGAATTTGTAATCCAATGGATGGAAATAAAATGTTAAACCAGAAAAAGCAAAAATTGCAAGGAATTCATGTATATAACGCCTATCTAGCCAGAGGCATAATATGAGATATGCAATATTATGATCATGATGTAAGAGTTAAGTAAACAATACATTACTTAATGAGAGTGAAAGTGATCAGAAAGAGTCCAAAGTAACAGCTGTGCCTTCCCAACCCAGGGCCACTTCAGGACATCGGACACTTTCTCAGAGTCCATTTTCAGGCCTGGCTCTGAGATAATGTGTCCAAGAAACGGAAAAGAAGTCTGCTCAAAGGCGCACTTTTCGCATTTGGCCTACAGACAGTTCTTCTTTAATCTCTGCAGAACCTGGCGAACATCTCTTCATTCGGGGGGAGATCACCAAGATATAGTCTACGTACACCACTACACATGTGTAGAGAAGATCCCGGAAGATGTCGTTCACCAGATCTTGAAAGACTACAGGTGCTTTATAGAATCCAAATGACATACCACGATACTCATAGTGACCATCACAGGTATTAAAGGCCCTTTTCCATTCATTTTCTTGACAAATTCAGATCAGGTTGTACGCCCCCCGAAAGCCGAGTTGTGTAAAGACTCTGGAACCTTTAAGATGATCAAACAGCTCAGAGATTAGAGGCAGAGGATATTTATTTATGATTGTCATTTGATTGAGTCCCCATAGTCGATACAGATTCAAAGTGAACTGTCTTTCTTTTTTACAAAGAAGAATCCAGCTCCAGTCGCGAGTGGGGGGAATTAACAGATAAATCCCCTAGCAAAATTCTATTTAATATATTTAGACATGGCTCAGGTCTCAGCCTGCGACAGGGGTAGATTCGGCCTGGTGGAGGGGATGCGCCTGGAAGGAGATTGATAGGCCAGTCATATGGCCTATGAGGTGGTAGTGTCTCAGATTCCTTCTTGTCAAAGATGTTGATGCACATCCAATATGGCGCAGGCAAGCCAGGTAAATTAAATGGAGAAACCGGGGGTTGAGCATGACGAATGGAAAAAGACAATTTTCATGGCAATTTGTCCCCAACAGCATACTTCTCCAGATTTCCAGTCCAAGACAAGCTTGTGTCTCGGCAACCATGGCAGACCTAGTAGCAGAGGGTCAGACAGACGTGACAGAATGTATAGTGGAATCTTCTTTATTCACCATTGAAACCACCAACCGATTCTGTAAATGTTGTGTTGGGATTATATACCGCTCCGCAATGGCCTGTTGGATAAGATTGCCTGTGGAACATGAGTCCAGGTAGGTTGACTCAATAGAACGGATGTTGCCACAGGAGACAGATACTGTCAGAGTCAACGATGGAGAAGAGTGATTCTTTCCCAGAGTTGTCTCTCCAAAAGAGCCTAGGCTCTGGATTTTCCCAGTATCTTCGGGCAGGATCGGATAAGGTGTTCGGGACTGCCACAATAGGGGCATGTTCATTCTGCCTGACAAACCTTCCAATGATACTTAGCGATCTTCACATGGTCAATCTGCATAGACTGTAAAAGAGGTGCCGAAACTGAGGCTGGCTGATTGGCCTTTTGGAAGGTTGGTCGCCTCCTAGGAGCGTTCCTGATGTCTGTCTGGTTAGTTAGGGACATCAGGTCATCCAACGTAGGTAGATATATCACGACCGGCAGCTCGTCCTTGATTTACCCAGAAAGGCACTCCCGGAAGGTAGCTACCAGAACCTCATCATTCCAGGTGAGTTCAGATGACAGGGTGTGAAAACGAACAGCATACTTGCCCACTGTTAGGTTACTCTGGGGCAGCTTCAGTAGAGAAGATGCTGCTGAGGAAGCACGGATGGCTCATCGAAGACCTTATGGCAGGTCTCTAGATAGGACTGGAGGTTTGACACCAGAGGTTCCCCTCTCTCCCATATGGGATGGAGCCATGCCAGAACCTCACCAGTGAGATGGGACATAGTAACATAGTAACATAGTAACATAGTTAGTAAGGCCGAAAAAAGACATTTGTCCATCCAGTTCAGCCTATATTCCATCATAATAAATACCCAGATCTACGTCCTTCTACAGAACCTAATAATTGTATGATACAATATTGTTCTGCTCCAGGAAGACATCCAGGCCTCTCTTGAACCCCTCGACTGAGTTCGCCATCACCACCTCCTCAGGCAAGCAATTCCAGATTCTCACTGCCCTAACAGTAAAGAATCCTCTTCTATGTTGGTGGAAAAACCTTCTCTCATCCAGACGCAAAGAATGCCCCCTTGTGCCCGTCACCTTCCTTGGTATAAACAGATCCTCAGCGAGATATTTGTATTGTCCCCTTATATACTTATACATGGTTATTAGATCGCCCCTCAGTCGTCTTTTTTCTAGACTAAATAATCCTAATTTCGCTAATCTATCTGGGTATTGTAGTTCTCCCATCCCCTTTATTAATTTTGTTGCCCTCCTTTGTACTCTCTCTAGTTCCATTATATCCTTCCTGAGCACCGGTGCCCAAAACTGGACACAGTACTCCATGTGCGGTCTAACTAGGGATTTGTACAGAGGCAGTATAATGCTCTCATCATGTGTATCCAGACCTCTTTTAATGCACCCCATGATCCTGTTTGCCTTGGCAGCTGCTGCCTGGCACTGGCTGCTCCAGGTAAGTTTATCATTAACTAGGATCCCCAAGTCCTTCTCCCTGTCAGATTTACCCAGTGGTTTCCCGTTCAGTGTGTAATGGTGATATTGATTCCCTCTTCCCATGTGTATAACCTTACATTTATCATTGTTGAACCTCATCTGCCACCTTTCAGCCCAAGTTTCCAACTTATCCAGATCCATCTGTAGCAGAATACTATCTTCTCTTGTATTAACTGCTTTACATAGTTTTGTATCATCTGCAAATATCGATATTTTACTGTGTAAACCTTCTACCAGATCATTAATGAATATGTTGAAGAGAACAGGTCCCAATACTGACCCCTGCGGTACCCCACTGGTCACAGCGACCCAGTTAGAGACTATACCATTTATAACCACCCTCTGCTTTCTATCACTAAGCCAGTTACTAACCCATTTACACACATTTTCCCCCAGACCAAGCATTCTCATTTTGTGTACCAACCTCTTGTGCGGCACGGTATCAAACGCTTTGGAAAAATCGAGATATACCACGTCCAATGACTCACCGTGGTCCAGTCTATAGCTTACCTCTTCATAAAAACTGATTAGATTGGTTTGACAGGAGCGATTTCTCATAAACCCATGCTGATATGGAGTTAAACAGTTATTCTCATTGAGATAATCCAGAATAACATCCCTCAGAAACCCTTCAAATATTTTACCAACAATAGAGGTTAGACTTACTGGCCTATAATTTCCAGGTTCACTTTTAGAGCCCTTTTTGAATATTGGCACCACATTTGCTATGCGCCAGTCCTGCGGAACAGACCCTGTTGCTATAGAGTCACTAAAAATAAGAAATAATGGTTTATCTATTACATTACTTAGTTCTCTTAGTACTCGTGGGTGTATGCCATCCGGACCCGGAGATTTATCTATTTTAATCTTATTTAGCCGGTTTCGCACCTCTTCTTGGGTTAGATTGGTGACCCTTAATATAGGGTTTTCATTGTTTCTTGGGATTTCACCTAGCATTTCATTTTCCACCGTGAATACCGTGGAGAAGAAGGTGTTTAATATGTTAGCTTTTTCCTCGTCATCTACAACCATTCTTTCCTCACTATTTTTTAAGGGGCCTACATTTTCAGTTTTTATTCTTTTACTATTGATATAGTTGAAGAACAGTTTGGGATTAGTTTTACTCTCCTTAGCAATGTGCTTCTCTGTTTCCTTTTTGGCAGCTTTAATTAGTTTTTTAGATAAAGTATTTTTCTCCCTATAGTTTTTTAGAGCTTCAATGGTGCCATCCTGCTTTAGTAGTGCAAATGCTTTATTTTTACTGTTAATTGCCTGTCTTACTTCTTTGTTTAGCCACATTGGGTTTTTCCTATTTCTAGTCCTTTTATTCCCACAAGGTATAAACCGCTTACACTGCCTATTTAGGATGTTCTTAAACATTTCCCATTTATTATCTGTATTCTTATTTCTGAGGATATTGTCCCAGTCTACCAGATTAAGAGCATCTCTAAGCTGGTCAAACTTTGCCTTCCTAAAGTTCAATGTTTTTGTGACTCCCTGACAAGTCCCCCTAGTGAAAGACAGGTGAAACTGCACAATATTGTGGTCGCTATTTCCTAAATGCCCAACCACCTGCAGATTTGTTATTCTGTCAGGTCTATTAGATAGTATTAGGTCTAAAAGTGCTGCTCCTCTGGTTGGATTCTGCACCAATTGTGAAAGATAATTTTTCTTGGTTATTAGCAGAAACCTGTTGCCTTTATGGGTTTCACAGGTTTCTGTTTCCCAGTTAATATCCGGGTAGTTAAAGTCCCCCATAACCAGGACCTCATTATGGGTTGCAGCTTCATCTATCTGCTTTAGAAGTAGACTTTCCATGCTTTCTGTTATATTTGGGGGTTTGTAACAGACCCCAATGAGAATTTTGTTACCATTTTTCCCTCCATGAATTTCAACCCATATGGACTCGACATCCTCATTCCCTTCGCTAATATCCTCCCTTAAAGTGGACTTTAGACAAGACTTTACATAGAGACAAACCCCTCCTCCTCTCCGATTTTTACGATCCTTTCTAAACAGACTGTAACCCTGTAAGTTAACTGCCCAGTCATAGCTTTCATCTAACCATGTCTCGGTTATTCCCACATGACGAAAACTACTTTAGCCTGATCCGAGACGAACTAATGAGCCAAGAGTTCGAAGTGCAGTGTGCACTGATTGATGAACACCCAAAATAAAGCAGGGTCACTGCCATAGCATGGAGGAGCAGACAGATGGGGTCCGGATCCAGAAACATAGTTTACAGGCTGGAGGGTCATAGTTTCCGCAGCTTTTTGTTTCCGAAGCTTGGGGAGGTGCGCATGTGGCCGATGTTATCAGCGTACCTTGGCATTTTGTTAGCACTGATTTTTGCTGACTAGGATCAGTTTGTGATGCATATCAACGTTTCTACATGACACCATGAGAGTTTAATAATCACGGGATAGTGCTTCCTTCATTTCTATATCAGTAGGATAATAGTAATATATCTGAAACATACTGTACTTGTCTAGTTTTTTTGTTATATCTATTGAAACTGATGTTATATAATATCCTGGATTCTGTTGTTCCCTGTTGTTACTATATTGATGTTCTCTAATCGTATAGGGTCTTATAGTGATACATAGGGACAGCCATCGAGGAGCAGGAGCGCCATTGTTGGTTGGCTCGAGTGCTATTCTCCGTTGTCAGGCAGATACAGCTGGATAGGTATATTTAAGTTATTGATAATTTTTATAATTATCATTAGGTTTTTGTTTGTTTTGTCCACAATTTTAATGCATATAAAATAAATTCAATAGTTTAAGGTTTTATATGTTACATCAGTTTTATGTGATTTTATAACAACACATTTACTGCTGTAAGTCTTTTGGGTTATGTCTCTACCAGCTTCGCACGTCAGTTCTGAATGATTGGCCCATTTCACTTTGAAAATTAGCTCTAGCACAGTAAGAGATTGGATGGAGGCATCTGTGAGTAGCAATTTTCAAGTCTTGCCACAAATTTATACACATAGACGTGCTTTGATCTAAACTATTCCATTGTAGCTCTGGCAGTAAGTTTAAGGTCATTGTCCTGCTGGAAGATGAACCTATACCCCTGACTCAAGCCTTTTGCAGCATCTAACATGTTTTCCTCCAGGATTGCCCTGTATTTAGATCCATCCATCTTCCCATCAACTCTGACCAGCTCCCCTGTCCCTCCTGAAGAAAAGCCACCACGATGTAATGACTGACAGTCTCACACTGGTAACATCTCCTTTCATTTAAATTGAGCTCTGGAGGCAAACTCTCAAGGGGATCTATGTCCGGGCCATAGATCTTAACAACTAATTTACATATTAAGAAAAAAAGTGGATTACTCAGGAATAAAACATCAGAATGCAGATATATGCCCATATAGAAAGCTTAAATGGATTGATCTTACTGAAAAATTATGTTTAAGAACAAATGGAAGAATTGGTTAGACTAACCATACAGGTTTATAATGGGCGGGGTAAGACGACTACCTTTGTGCTGCACAGTTATTGAAAGTATATTCCCATATTTATGGTTCTCTGACTTGAAAAGAGTCATAATACAGTTTCCATACAAGCACACAGGTCTTTACTGAATGAATTTATATCTCTGGTTTCATGGAAAGTTTAATTTTCTTTCAGCCTTCATAAGAAAAAAAGCCATTTTTTATCAATGCAATTTGTACGTAGCTTTACTCCTCAAGAACTATTGTTTGTAGGGAAGACTTGCTTAAATGCAATGTCAACATTTGTTACTGGTTTTTATTTCCAGGTGGTGCTGAAAAATGGATCAACTGAGTCTGGATTAGTGATATGCTACCGTTTGTTGCACTAACACCATTTCCATGTACAGTAAGTACCAATCAAAATTATTCGACCCCCTTTCATTATAAAAATTTACAAACCTTATGCTGTTCGCAACAGCTCAAAACAACTAAAATAACAAGTGGTTTCAACAGATTCAGCACGAAAACCTACATTTATTGACTGCTACTGTCAATATCATCAAAACTAAAAACATCATATATCGATACAGATGTATCCGATAACTATATGATAGACTAAAGTACATAAACACTGGGTACTCCACCAGAATGAATATCCTACAAGAGACTTGGAGTCTAAAGGCCAGATTATAGTACAAAACACAAGAGTTTATTAATCATCACATAACAATGACAGCTACAAATTGATAAATACATAAAAAATGAGAAATTTCAGGTAATGGCACACAGTGTCAGTAAGATACACATCCACAATAGTAACAAGCATGGGAATACATTAGAGGTAGCAGCGGGGTAGGTGAAAAGTGGCATATCCCTCTGAGTAACTGATAGAAGTAAAAAATATACAGATCCTAAGATCTCATGATGGTAGATGCCAATTGTAGTCAAGATCTCCACAATAACTAAGTATAAGTTTTCAGAAGGTAACAATAACACCTGTGATACAGTGGGGGAAAAGTATTTAGTCAGAAACCAATTGTGCAAGTTCTCCCATCAATATTTTGTTATATATCCTTTGTTGGCAATGACAGAGGTCAAACGTTTTCTGTAAGTCTTCACAAGGTTGGCATACACTGTTGATGGTATATTGGCCATTTCCTCCATGCAGATCTCCTCTAGAGCATTGATGTTTTGGGCCTGTCACTGGGCAACACGAACTTTCAACTCCCTCCAAAGGTTTACTATTGGATTGAGATCTGGAGACTGGCTAGGCCACTCCAGGACATAGTAACATAGTAACATAGTTAGTAAGGCCGAAAAAAGACATTTGTCCATCCAGTTCAGCCTATATTCCATCATAATAAATCCCCAGATCTACGTCCTTCTACAGAACCTAATAATTGTATGATACAATATTGTTCTGCTCCAGGAAGACATCCAGGCCTCTCTTGAACCCCTCGACTGAGTTCGCCATCACCACCTCCTCAGGCAAGCAATTCCAGATTCTCACTGCCCTAACAGTAAAGAATCCTCTTCTATGTTGGTGGAAAAACCTTCTCTCCTCCAGACGCAAAGAATGCCCCCTTGTGCCCGTCACCTTCCTTGGTATAAACAGATCCTCAGCGAGATATTTGTATTGTCCCCTTATATACTTATACATGGTTATTAGATCGCCCCTCAGTCGTCTTTTTTCTAGACTAAATAATCCTAATTTCGCTAATCTATCTGGGTATTGTAGTTCTCCCATCCCCTTTATTAATTTTGTTGCCCTCCTTTGTACTCTCTCTAGTTCCATTATATCCTTCCTGAGCACCGGTGCCCAAAACTGGACACAGTACTCCATGTGCGGTCTAACTAGGGATTTGTACAGAGGCAGTATAATGCTCTCATCATGTGTATCCAGACCTCTTTTAATGCACCCCATGATCCTGTTTGCCTTGGCAGCTGCTGCCTGGCACTGGCTGCTCCAGGTAAGTTTATCATTAACTAGGATCCCCAAGTCCTTCTCCCTGTCAGATTTACCCAGTGGTTTCCCGTTCAGTGTGTAATGGTGATATTGATTCCTTCTTCCCATGTGTATAACCTTACATTTATCATTGTTAAACCTCATCTGCCACCTTTCAGCCCAAGTTTCCAACTTATCCAGATCCATCTGTAGCAGAATACTATCTTCTCTTGTATTAACTGCTTTACATAGTTTTGTATCATCTGCAAATATCGATATTTTACTGTGTAAACCTTCTACCAGATCATTAATGAATATGTTGAAGAGAACAGGTCCCAATACTGACCCCTGCGGTACCCCACTGGTCACAGCGACCCAGTTAGAGACTATACCATTTATAACCACCCTCTGCTTTCTATCACTAAGGACCTTCATATGCTTCTTACAAAGCCACTCCTTCATTGCCCTGGAGGTGTCCTGTTATGAAAGGTAATTCAGTACCACAATGGACATAGAGGTCAGAGCACATACAGTGACCTGACAATAACCCAAAAACATAGAACGAGCTCTGAGACGTGGGAACTCTGCTGACCGCAATCCCTAATCCTCTCCAACCACACTAGAGGCAGCCGTGGATTGCGCCTAACGCTCCCTATGCAACTCGGCACAGCCTGAGAAACTAGCTAGCCTGAAGATAGAAAATAAGCCTACCTTGCCTCAGAGAAATACCCCAAAGGAAAAGGCAGCCCCCACATATAATGACTGTGAGTTAAGATGAAAAGACAAACGTAGAGATGAAATAGATTTAGCAAAGTGAGGCCTGACTTTCTGAACAGAGCGAGGATAGGAAAGGTAACTTTGCGGTCAACACAAAACCCTACAAAAACCACGCAAAGGGGGCAAAAAGACCCTCCGTACCGAACTAACGGCACGGAGGTACACCCTCTGCGTCCCAGAGCTTCCAGCAAGCAGGAAAAAACAAATAGACAAGCTGGACAGAAAAAACAGCAAACAAAATAGCAAAGCGGAACTTAGCTATGCAGAGCAGCAGGCCACAGGAACGATCCAGGAGGAAACAGGTCCAATACTAGAACATTGGCTGGAGGCCAGGATCAAAGCACTAGGTGGAGTTAAATAGAGCAGCACCTAACGACTTCACCACATCACCTGAGGAAGGAAACTCAGAAGCCGCAGTACCACTTTCCTCCACCAACGGAAGCTCACAGAGAGAATCAGCCGAAGTACCACTTGTGACCACAGGAGGGAGCTCTGCCACAGAATTCACAACAGTGTCCTTAGGATCATTATCATCCTGAAAGACCCATCCACGTTTCATCTTCAATGCCCTTGCTGATGAAAGGAGGCTTGCACTCAAATTCTCATGATAAATGGCCCCATTCATTCTTTCATATACAAGGATCAGTCATCCCGATCCGTTTGCAGAGAAACTACCCCAAAGCATGCCACCCCCATGCTTCACAGTAGGTATGGTGTTCTTTGGATGCAACTCAGCATTCTGTCTCCTCCAAACACGACAAGTTTTGTTTCTACCAAACAGTTCTACTTTGGTTTCATCAGACCATATGACATTCTTCCAATACTCTTCTGAATAATCCAAATGCTCTCTAGAAAAATTCAGACGGGCCCGGACATGTACTGGCTTAAGCAGGGGGGACACATCTGGCACTGCAGGATCTGAGTCCCTGGCGGCGTAGTGTGTTACTGATGATAGCCTTTGTTATGGTGGTCCCAGCTCTATGCAGGTCATTCACTAGGTCCCCCCTTGTGGTTCTGGGATTTTTGCTCACTGTTCTTGTGATCATTTTGACCCCACGGGGTGAGATCTTGTGTGGAGCCCCAGATCGAGGGAGATTATCAGTGGTCTTGTATGTCTTCCATTTCTTATTATTACTGATTTCAAGTTCAAACAAGTGTCATTACTACAGGTAATGAGTGGAGAACAGAGGAGCCTCCTAAAGAAGAAGTTACAGATCTGTGAGAGAAAGAAATCTTGCATGTTTTTAGGTAACCAAATACTTATTTTCCACCATAATTTGCAAAATAAATCTTGCCAAATCAGACAAGGTGATTTTCTGGATTTGTTTTCTCATTTTGACTCTCATAGTTGTGGTCTACCTATGATGTCAATTACAGGTCCCTCTCATCTTTTTAAGTGGCAGAACTTGTACAATTGGTGGCTGACTAAATAATTTTTCCCCACCATATATAGATACAGTATATATATATCGAATTGCTGTCTTAAGGAAAAACAAGTATCTCACCCATGGTAGCCTGTATGTGAATGTGCAAAAAACGGCAGCCTCAATGCATGAGCTTCCTCGGGGGGCTGTCAAAGCGAAACGTGCATTAGAACATTGCTGGAGCCTGTAGCTCAATAGCTTGAGCTCCTGTGGAACATTGTTAGAGCTGCTGCCTGCACACTTTAGTTTGATTATTGGGGAGACCAGATCACAAAAGAATGGAATTGTTTATTTAATTTATGTCTAAGCAGAAAGATGTGGCCTTGCCTCTCGAGGAGTAGGAGCCATGATGCGATGAGGATGTCAGAGAAAGATGAGTATTAGAAGTCGGGGCAAAGCCCTGATGTGGCGGGACTGAGCCCTCAAATCGGAAGTCAGGACAGTCCCACTGAATCAAGGACGGGTGGGAGCTATGGCAAAATGAAGACTTTCAATAAAATGTGCTCCAGAACTGTTATTTCATATTTCAATTTACTAAAACAAGCTTGTGCCAAAAGATGAGAAATCTTTTATATTCGCTTTTCCCTCACTGCTGTGTAGTACAAAAACAGTTCTCCTCTTACTGCCCCATATAGTATTGCCACCACTGTGCCCCTCACTTAGTAACATGCCTCCTTTTTGCCCTCTACATGATTAAATTTCTCCCTAGAAAATACTAATACCCTGTTCAAGTGCCCTAAAAAACAGTATCCACACTTTTCCCAAGAAAGTAATAATGCCCCATGTGCAACGTTGATAATCACAATACCCTGAGTTCCTTTATAACCATAATGGTTCTAAAGTGTCCACTTAACATTTAATAATTTCCCCCGAGTCCCACCATACAAAGTATGATGGACCTATAACTCTCCTAAACACAGTATGATGGGCCAAAACATCTCCCATAAACACAGTATGATGCTCCTACACCTCCCCAATACACAGTAAGATGATCCTACAGCTCCTCTATACACAGTATGATGGTCCCACAACTCCCCTATACACAATGGGATGAGGTATCAGGGGGGCAATAATAAGAGGATCCTGGCCCAGATGGAGACCAAATGGATAGTGACCTTAGATACTATGACCCCTAGGGTCTTAATGAGAAGTTGACATTCTCCTCCTTTTTGTAATGAGATATCTTATATTGATTTGCTGTTATTGGTGTACATTTTTTGCTGGACCACCACATTTTGTTTGTCAGGTGCTCTGTTTATTCATTTGTTTTTAATTGTGGTTTTAAATAGTTTTTCTTGTTATTTCTTTTTTAGCGTGTGTGATCTTCTGACACCTTGTATTCATTGGATCCTAATACCACATCTGATGCAATGGACTGTTCTTTATATTTCACCCCGGGGTGGATTTCATCTACAGACAATCCACCATCATATCAGTCAATGTTTTCTGTGATCTCGAATATGTTTTTCTGTCATTATGGACCTGTCAGAGATAGGCTTAATATTTATTTGCCTAAGACAAAGATGCTTGTTCTGTGGAACGGTACCTTCCTCTGATACACTGCACAACAGCACTTTCTTTTCTTTTGGCGTTATGTGGGGCATGTGCAATTTTGTTATAGGCACTGATTTCAGTGCTTTCGTGCCTCCTGTGGGACAAACTCTATCAGGTCTGAGACACGCTCTTTCAAAAAGATGCACACTCTGTGCGATAGATATACATATATGATTTTTTATGTAGTATCTCTCGACCTTTAGTTGTGCATTGATATAACAATATTAAACCCACTCGATTTTGCTACTGTGCGATACGTGCAAGATTATAGATCTAAAGACATTGACCTCAATGTCTCTGTTTGTCCCCGAATGTGTCTTTTGTATTACAAATTTTTATATATATATATATTTTTTTTTTTTTTAAATAGATTAATCTACTATATAATTGTCTAAGGGTCACTTCCGTCTTTCTGTCCTTCTGTCTGTCTTTCTGTCTGTCACAGATATTCATTGGTCGCAGCCTCTGTCTGTCATGGAATCCAAGTCGCTGATTGGTCGTGGCAAAACGCCCATGACCATTGCCACGACCAATCAGCGACGGGCGCAGTCCGGCGGCAACATAGCCGCTCCTTCCTTCCCACAGTCAGTGCCTGCTCCGTACTCCCCTCCAGTCAGCACTCACACAGGGTTAATGGCAGCGCTTATGGACCACGTTATGCCGCGGTGTAACGCACTCCATTAACGCTGCTATTAATCCTGTGTGACCAACTTTTTTACTATTGATGCTGCCTATGCAGCCTCAATAGTAAAAAGATCTAATGTTAAATATAATTTAAAAAATAACAAATCATCATATACTCAGATTACGGCGCCTTTCCCGCTCCTCGCGACGTTCCGGTGACCGCTCCATGCAAGCGGCAGGTTCCGGTGGCAAGGATGGTATGCGACAAGGACCTGCCATGATGTCACGGTCATGTGACCGCGACTCCATCAGAGGTCCTACGAGAAAGACCTGCCATGATGTCACGGTCATGTGACCGCGATGTCATCACAGGTCCTGCGCCCATACCAACCCTGGGACCGGAAGCTGCCGTGTGCACCGCACACTGGGCCAGGACTTCAACGGAGGGTGAGTATATGTTTTTTTTTTAACTTTAAGTCTGTATACTACATGGCTCTGTGCTGTATACTCCGTCGCTGTGCAATATACTACGTGGTTGGGCAATATACTACGTCACTGGGCAATATACTACGTGGCTGGGCAATATACTACGTGGCTAGGCAATATACTACGTGGCTGGGCAATATGCTACGTGACTGGGCAATATACTACGTGACTGGGCAATATACTATGTGACTGGGCAATATAGTACGTGGCTGGGCAATATACTACGTGGCTGGGCAATATACTACGTGGCTGGGCAATATACTACGTGGCTGGGCAATATACTACATGGCTGGGCAATATACTATGTGGATGGGCAATATACTACGTGACATGCATATTCTAGAATACCCGATGTGTTAGAATCGGGCCACCATCTAGTACAATTATAAATTGTTATTCATCTTTATACTCTGTGTTTCTCCTATTTGCTGTGCATTTGTGTGGAGTTGGGGTTAGTTTAATTGGGGCGGATCATCACTGTGTGATATCCCCCTCTTGCATATAAAATGCAACTGGGTTTTGTGTTTGTAAATAATGGGAAGAGCCTACAGCTCCCCTATATACAGTATGATGGCCCCACAGCTCTCCCAAAACACAGCATAATGGATCCCACACTATATAATGGTCCCCACAGTAGCATCCACACTGTAAAATGGTTCCAACAGTAGCCCTCAAACTGTTTAATGGCCCTCATATTAGCTCCCACACTGTATAATGGCCCCCAAAGTAGTTCCCAAGTTTTTGATAGCCCTCCACAGTAATCCCCACACTACATAAAGATCAGTAGCAAAGCGAAAAAATTGGGCGCACTGCTGTATAATACATAAAGTAATCTGAGGGTGCGATAACAGTAATAAAGACTATACTGAATAAAGAAAGAGAAAAGCATTACTGCAAATCGTCGCACACCATCAAATAATAAACAACAATTATATAAAATATAACAGACTGATTTCATTGACACATCAAAAAAACACCACAAACAATAAAAACATACTTAAAAACATACAAACACCATCAAGAACACGCAGGAAATAAAGACCATAATTCAGTGTAATACTGTAACCCAAAATTAACCTACTGGCTCATGAGGTGGTGCGCAAAATGAATTGTATTTGGACAGTGCCATGATAGCCCATAGAGACACATGAACAGTGCAGAGAAAAAAACAGGTAGAAGGCATGAATGGCTGTCCAGAAAAAATATATAGAAAGCTTAGTGAACCAAATAGCAGGCTAGCGGGTCACCTATACGAAATAGTACCACTGGGTCTCAGAATATAAATGGGAGAAGAACCTCCCATGAGAATACAATCTGGTGAAGCAATGCCCCACGCGTATCGCCTGGCGAACCAGGCTTCGTCAGGGAAGGTGTAAAGTGAAGTGTCAAGCAGACATAAATACTGTGAGTATGATAGCTCATAGGAAACCGATGTGGACGAACAGCGGCGGACCGGAAGAGCACTGAGAGGAACCGCGCATGGGCAGTAAATCTATTAAGCCGCACCTGAACAGCGCGTACATGTGCAGGAGAGAGGCAGACAAGACCAGCACATAGCGCATGCGCTAGATGAGCCACAACAAGTCAAGTGCACGCATGCGCAAAGCAGCACCCGGTGTAAGTTAAACCCGCAAGAATATGATCAGCCGCTAAACCCGGAAGCCCACGTCTGGGCAGAGTGCTCAATCAACAGCACATGCGCCGAGTAAGACGCCGGAATGTAAAGCACGCACGCGCGAGAACAAGACCTGAATCAAGCAGCCACATATGGGTACATGTGATTGAAGAGGTATCCAAAGGCGCGCATGCACCATTGTAATACAAATTCATACAGGACACGTACGTGTTGCTGACCAAAAGGCCAGAGTGATGCAAAATTATATCCAGAACGCCTCTAATCCAATTAGAAATTGCAAAAAAATATATAAGGACAGCATAGACAATATAGTCCATGAGGTACTATATAGTAATACAGAGGCAGATCCAGGTACAAAGTGACATATTTAGTGTAGGATGTGGCTTATAAAGGTGGGATCCATAAACATACACCCACATATAGGAGGAACTGGAAATGTGGAGCCAGGGGCATAAAAGAAAAACGCCATATAAATGATAAAGACAGATTATTATTATTATAATTATAAAGACTGCATATGGACAGCAGACAAGTGATATAGTCAGGGATACCTAGATGTAAGAGAACCACATACACATCCAACCAACCATTCTGTACCAGACATCCCCCGAGGGCACTTATACACGCAATCAAATAGGCCCATATACGTTCAAGGTAAGACCAAAAAAGAGTGATAATAGAGGTAGTGAGGCTCTTTCCATGGTATTAAGAACATGACTTTATTGAAGATATAATATAGTAAATATAAAACATTATACATAAATAATTAATAGTTAGCACAATAATAAGCAAGTCAGAGAGTATGGAACACAATGTCCCATATTATATAATAACACATAGAGCATAATAGGGGAAGAAACCCTAAGGCCAGCTTGAACTGTGCTGACAAGCAGCACCCCCCATGAGCCAAAAAGGTGTTTTCTTTTTATTACCGCACCCCTTGAGCCAATAAAGTGTATAGAGCAAAAAATATATATACCCCGGAGAAGGATGCTGAACCAAAAGGCAAGTATAAGTGTAGAGGAATGTATCTCCTTAGTCTATTGAGCATAATAATAATAATAACAATAACGGCCCCGGGCTCGAACAGGACCAAGTCATAAGTAGCCCCCATCTCACACCAAATACGAACAATAGGGGTCCCAACCATGAAGCCCCGTTTCAAGAGGCAATAAACAGCAATTGCACAGGGGAGACAAGCCACCAGTTTCAAAGCCGATGTGCAAATAGAGTTCACAATAGATGGAGAGATGGCGATGTGCACACAAGGTTCACAACCAATGGAGAGAGATAGTGACTTCTCATAATCAAAAGAGGTATAGAGGGATATGTCTCCTCAAATCCCATCCGTGGTGCACCAATCAAATGGAAGAGTAATTGTGATGCCCAAGAGACCGGGATACCCAGCACCGGACCAATGGGGTCTGTCTCTTAAGCGGGATGTCACGGGTGGCTTGACCCGGTGCTGTGGCCTCAGGCAATGCACAGTGTAAGGGTATCGTGAGGGAACAGGCACTTACTTGATCAGCAGCAGGTTCTCCCAGCGGTGATGATCCCGATCCTGGATAGATGGCTATTGTCCAAATGAAAGACTGAGGCACTGAAACGTTTAACCAGTTTACTTTAACATAAAGGGATTTACAACCAGTCCTGTCACCGGAGTCTGTATGGGAACTCTGAATTACTTTGACTGTGCCGGGGTCTTCGCCTCTTATTGCACGCAGTTTCTGTATGGCCCTGCTGCTGTATGTGAACTGGCTGCCGGCCCAATCTGTCCCCTCCGGGTCCTGGTTCGACGGGCAACCCAAGTCCTTTTATCGGCTTACCCCCTCTGGGAGTACCGCTGAACTCTGTGTCTGTTGCTGCGTCCGGCCCTAGTGAAGCTGATATCACCTCACGTTTTTCCGGTTGCTGTATTATATATAATGAATACAGCCACGGATCCGGTATCCGTCTTTGCGCCTGTTCTGGGTAGTGATTAATGCTACCCGGTTCTCACAATGTCCTTTTTCTCTGTCCCTCTTCTCCTCAGGCCGGTGATTTGGGCCTGGAAACTGTCATAGGGCTGTTAGAAATTCAGTTGTATGACCTCTCACTTTCAGCTCCTTAGCCCAACTGCCAGTTCTTCTCTCAGACCAGAATGGATCAAGGGGAGTCTCTGGAGCTCCCCCTTCTGGCCGGAGGTGGTAGTGCAGTTTTGCTATCTTAGTACTTGTATTTAGTGTCAGTAACTATTTTTGTGGCAAATACCCCTAGGGGTGCCACATTCCCCCTTAGTTAAGAACAGTACTCCGGGACTGTGGGACGATAACATTTTGAAATAACAATTAATATGTACAGAGTCTTAAAAATGAAAAGTTACAAAAACCACTCAAGGAAACAAAAATAGAGTTATGTAAAAAGTCACTTCAAATAGTGTCCATTAATACAGTTCTATCCTTGAAGGTACTAGGAAAGGCACTGCACTTTGTGTCCAGGAATTTAGTTCCATTTTTCCAACGGAGTTACCAATGTAAAGTCTAAAGAAAGTTCAAAAAGAGCAAAAAGCAAAGTTCAAAAAGCAGTCTTTCCGGAGCTTTGATTTAGTGCCTCCGGGCTGATAAAAAGTTCAAGAATATGCAAGAAGTTCATACAGACAAGTCTCTGTAGGTACTGGGCTTAAACATTGCAGAATGATAACACTGACTATAGTTTTATAGTTGGTAATCCGCATACCTGGCCGGTAATTGACCCTGGGTACTACGCTGTGATCTACGTAATAGCGGTGTCTCTTCATGTGGTGTACTACTGTCTACTGCTGATGTAGTATCTGCCCGCTCTGCTAAAGATATTTCCACGACTATGGAGTTGGCAAGTCCACCGTGAATGGGATTACTCTGATCAGGAATCTGTTCTTCCTGGCCTGGAACCTCCCGTAGTACGGGGTCAGCCTCTTCCTGTCTTGGAACTTCTGGTATTGGGTTCGGTGTTGGGTAAAAGGCCACCATGGGAACCACTACTGCACCATGGTATGTTAGTAGGGTTTTGGGAAAGTCTCCTATACAGGTGTGATACATTTCCTCTTCTTTTTCCTTTACTGGTTGAACCTGTATGGGTTGAATAACTTCTGGTTCTGGCTGGACAATTTCTGGCTCTTTCAATGCTTCCGGACATAATTTAAGATTGTCTCTTGACACTAGTACAGATGTAAAGCCTCCGTTTTTGCTAATGAGACACATTTTAGGATTATCCATTCTTGTTGGTAAAACTGTGTAGGGTACGGCTTCCCACTGATTGTCTAGTTTATTGGTTCGACGATTTCTCTTGAGCACTTGGTCACCCGGTCTTAATGGGGTCGCTAGAGCATTCTGGTTGAAAGTTCGCTCTTGTCTTTCTCTAGTTTGCTGAAGGCTTCTTTCCACACTCTCTTGCACTTGGCGATACTGCTTTTGCCGTATGATATCCCAATTGGAGTCTTGAACTTCTGCGCCTGGTTTCAGAATTCCCATTTCTAGATCGATTGGTAATTGGCCGGGTCTTGCACGCATAAGGTAAGCTGGGGTGCAGTTGGTGGAGCTCACCGGGACATGATTATACAGATCCACCAAGTCAGGCAATTTCTCTGGCCATTGATTCCTTTCTGTCTCAGGTAAAGTCTTTAGTAGTTCTATTACAATATGGTTCATCTTCTCGCATAAGCCGTTTGTTTGTGGATGATAGGCCGTCGTCCGGATCTTTTTGCAACCATACATATTACAGAATTCTCTGAAGATCTCTGATTCAAAGGCTGTACCTTGGTCAGTGAGAACCTGTTCTGGATATCCATGGGGTCTACAAAAGTACGTTTGGAACGCTTTGGCTGCTGTTTTTGCTGTCAGATCTTTTACGGGTACTACTACCAAGAAGCGTGAATAATGGTCCACGATGGTCAAGGCATAGACATAGCCGGAACGGCTTGGTGTCAACTTCACGTGGTCTAGGGCTACAAGTTCAAGTGGTTGTTTGGTGATTATGGGCTGCAGTGGTGCTCTTTGGTTCTTTTGATCGTTTCTTCTGAGGTTGCACGGGCCACAATTTCTGCAACACTGTTCGATTGATTTTCTCATCCCGACCCAATAAAATCTTTCTCTTAGAAGTACTTCTAACTTTTTCCAACCGAAGTGACCAGCACCATTATGGTAAGCTTTGAGGACCATCTTGACATCTTGTTTAGGCACGATAATCTGCCAAACCAATTCATGTGTTTTCGGATTGGTGTACCTTCTACAGAGCTTCCCTTGATACAGGAACATTTTGCCTCTCTCTTTCCAGAGTTGATGCGTCTCTTCTGGGGCATCCTCATCGGGATATGCACTTTGCTCAGTTAACAGTTCCTTCACCAACTTCACAGCCGGATTGCTGTCTTGGGTGTCAGCCCATCTATGGTGTGTTAACGGATTAAAATTCACCTCTTGTTGTTTCTGATAGGTACTCGACTGATGATGTTTTGCCTTGGGACGATGGAAGGCTGGTAGTTCAATTTCTTCAAGCTCCCCCGTTTCTTCTTCTACATCTCTCAAGTGTGGCATCCGGGATAGGGCATCGGCATTTCCATTCTTCCGACCTGCTCGATACTTGATCTTGAAGTTGTAATTAGATAACCGGGCTATCCATCGCTGTTCTAACGCACCTAATTTGGCTGTGTCCAGGTGGGTCAACGGATTGTTGTCAATATAGACAATAAATTCTGCAGCGGCCAGATAGTGTTTGAAACGTTCAGTCACAGCCCAAACTACTGCCAGTAGTTCCAATTTGAAGGAGCTATAATTTTCTGGATTTCTTTCAGTAGGCCGGAGCTTTCTACTTGCAAAGGCGATGACTTTCTCCTGACCTTCTTGCTTTTGTGACAGCACCGCTCCTAGTCCCACATTACTGGCATTGGTGTAGAGGATGAAAGGTTGATGGTAATCTGGGTATGCCAGAACCTCTTCACCGGTTAGTGCCTTCTTTAGTTGTTCAAAGGAGTCTTCCCTTTCGTCGTTCCACTGGAAAGGAGGGTTTCGGTTTGAAGGTTTCTTCGTCTGCCCTACCAAGGCGTCTTGCAAGGGTGCTGCCAACTTGTTAAATCCTTTTATAAATCTGCGATAGTAACCCACCAATCCCAGGAATTGCCTCACTTCTTTTGCGCTGGTAGGTCTCGGCCAATCCCTTATGGCGGTTATTTTCTCGGGATCCGGTGCTACTCCCTCCGAACTCACGATGTGTCCCAGGTACTGTACCTTTGGCTTGAGAAAGTGACATTTGGATGGCTTGATTTTCATGCCATACCTGGATAAGGCTTCGAACACTTCTGCCAGGTCTTTTAAGTGTTGTTCGTAAGTCTTTGAGTAGACGATCACATCATCTAGGTACAGGAGGACGGTCTCAAAGTTCTTGTGTCCGAGGCAGCATTCCATCAGCCGCTGGAAGGTACCGGATGCTTTGCAGAGTCCGAACGGCATGCGATTAAATTCACTTAGACCCATTGGTGTGGTGAATGCCGTCTTTTCCTTATCTCTCTCAGCCACAGGGACTTGCCAATACCCGCTTGTTAAGTCTAAGGTGGAAAAATAATTTGCAGATTTCAAAGCGGTCAAGGACTCTTCTATCCTAGGCAAGGGGTAGGCGTCTTTATGGGTGATGTTATTAATCTGCCGGTAGTCTACGCACATTCTCATGGTTCCGTCTTTTTTTTTGACAATCACTAGAGGGGCCGCCCAGGGGCTACAGCTGTCTCTTATTACCCCGGCCTGTTTCATCTCCCTCAGCATATCTTTTGCACATTGATAGTGAGCGGGCGGTATGGGTCTATATCTTTCTTTTATTGGGGGATGGTCACCGGTGGGGATTGTGTGTTCTACCCCTTCTATCCGTCCGAAGTCCAATGGGTGTTTACTGAAGACTTGTTCATATTCCGTCACTAGCCTATACACCCCTTGTTTTTGATGGGTAGGTGTTGAATTTATGCCCACGTGTAGCTGTTGGCACCAATCCTCCAATTCTCCATCTGAGCCGTTGACTTCCACCTGACAGGTTGGTTCTAAGGGCTCAGTGGTTGTGATGGCATTGTTGTCTACAGTATATAGCTTTGCCACTGTAGCATACCTTGGCAAAGTGACCTCTTCCTCTCCACAGTTCAAAAGTCGTACCGGCACTCGTCACCGGTGTACCTCGACTACCCCTTGTGCTGTGAGTATAGTGGGCCTGCTGTCGGTGTACACTGGTTCTATTAAGGCTTGATAATCTCGTCCCTTAGTACCAATGACTGCTCTACACCATACCAGCATTTCTGTTTTTGGTGGGATTACAATAGGCGTTAGATCACTTACCCTCACACTGCCGATTTCTCCACCTGCAACTTCTACCTGTTGCCTTAACATCAATACTTTTATTTCCCTCCGGAGAACTCTCTGCTGGCAGGATTGGGCAGTTTCAGCAATTTGCTGTAAGACAGAAATAACTTCGGAAAAGCAGTTCTCTAACACATTCATTCCTATCAATACAGTTGGTTCACAGTTCCGCCGGTCAACATCAACAACAATTATACCCTGTTTCTTCAATTCTACTTTACCAATCTTTATGGTCATCTCCCTGAATCCTAGTTTCGGTACCAACTTACCATTACTGGCCCATATATCTAGTTCAACATCAGAGGGCCCTTTATCAATATCTGCATCAGCCCAGAACCTCTTATAAAGGATATACGGTATAGATGAAATCTGGGAACCTGTGTCCAGCAAAGCGTTGAGGGGAATTCCGTCCAGCACGATAGGGATAATGGGTCGTCCTCCGATGTACCTGTCGTGCCAAGGTGTTGGTCCTTGAAAGTTCATTCCTGCGAAGCGGCCCGCATTCCCAGGGGATTCCCGTTTAAATCACAATCTCGTGCAAAGTGGCCTGGCTGCTGGCAACGGCGGCAAATGGGCTGTCCATCCGGTTGGTAGCGGTCGCGGGGTCGTCCTCTCCATGTCGGGTATCTCCATGGAACATCCTCTCTACGGTTTGCCAACTCCATCTTGGGTCCTCTCATCTCCTGCATGGTTTTAGCCATTGAAGCAACAACATCAGTTAAAGAGTCAAGCTTTTGTTGAAGAGCCTCATTAGTACTGGGCCCCAGGGGCTTAGCAATGGCCCCGGACATAGCTGATGTCACTGGCACTCCCTGTTGTTGAGGTGCCTCTGCCATGGGTTGTGCAGGATCCTGATCCCGAGGTGCCTCTGCCAGCTGGAGACGTATAGCGCTCTCTTTTAATTGGGCAAATGTCAATTCAGGGTTCTTAAAAACAAGCATGCTCACATGCCCCCGGTGAGAAGGGGTGTAGAGTCCCTCAATAAATTGATCTCTTAGCAGTTTATCCGCTCCGGTGTTAAAAATGGGTTCAGCCAGTGTAAGTGATTTAAGGGCTTCCTGCAGGTTTAAGGCAAAGTCTCTCACGCCCTCATTAGCTTTTTGTTTGCAATTAAAGAATCGTACTTTAGCTTTGCTGCTGGCAGTGGTTTCAAATGTAGCTTTTAATCCAGCAAATATGCGTTCAACAGTGCCTTTTAGATCAGCTGCCCATGCTGTGACTTCTCGCTTAGCATGGCCACTTAACTGCATCATCAGGAGACTAACACGCTGAACTTCACCCACAGGGAACATGTCAAAATGGGCCAGCATCTTTTCTCTGAAATCGTCAAGGGTATTAGGCTCACCTTCATACATTGGAAGCCACGGGCCACCCGGGGTATATGGCATCAGCACCGGCATGATGGGCGCCATTCCTTGCACCGCTGCGCTGCCAGACTGTCTATCGACACTCTGTCTTTCAGCTGCATTAGCGTCGCCGGGTGCTGCGGCGTCTCCGTGCTGCGACATACTGTGCCCCCTTAGTTAATCCGGACCCTTCCGGTCCTCTGCTTCCGTTGGGATAGTGTAGATTCGTTCCGCTGTGCAGCAGGATTGGTTTTCCCCTTGCTCTGACGTCAGAGCGCTCAGCTTGGTGCCGCCCACAATGACACGCCCCCTGCTGCTCCCGCCCGCCGCGCGCTCTGTAATGGCGGATTCTGAAGTTTTTCAGTCAGACTGGGGCTCAGGTAATGGCGTAGCTCAATTAACAGTCTTGTGCCTAACGGTTATGAGGTGATTACCTCAGGGGATGGCGGCCATCTTTACTCCATTATAACCAATGGGGAAAAGTCACTTTCAATAGTTTTTAATGGGAAATGGAATTTTCTTTAATAAAGTCAATTTTCAAGATTTTTCATCCAAGTTTTCACAGTTTTGGGCTCCAATCACGGCACACAATACCCGGTATACGGGCTGGCTGAATCCTGTTCGTGACGCCAATTGTGATGCCCAAGAGACCGGGATACCCAGCACCGGACCAATGGGGTCTGTCTCTTAAGCGGGATGTCACGGGTGGCTTGACCCGGTGCTGTGGCCTCAGGCAATGCACAGTGTAAGGGTATCGTGAGGGAACAGGCACTTACTTGATCAGCAGCAGGTTCTCCCAGCGGTGATGATCCCGATCCTGGATAGATAGCTATTGTCCAAATGAAAGACTGAGGCACTGAAACGTTTAACCAGTTTACTTTAACATAAAGGGATTTACAACCAGTCCTGTCACCGGAGTCTGTATGGGAACTCTGAATTACTTTGACCGTGCCGGGGTCTTCGCCTCTTATTGCACGCAGTTTCTGTATGGCCCTGCTGCTGTATGTGAACTGGCTGCCGGCCCAATCTGTCCCCTCCGGGTCCTGGTTCGACGGGCAACCCGAGTCCTTTTATCGGCTTACCCCCTCTGGGAGTACCGCTGAACTCTGTGTCTGTTGCTGCATCCGGCCCTAGTGAAGCTGATATCACCTCACGTTTTTCCGGTTGCTGTATTATATATAATGAATACAGCCACGGATCCGGTATCCGTCTTTGCGCCTGTTCTGGGTAGTGATTAATGCTACCCGGTTCTCACAATGTCCTTTTTCTCTGTCCCTCTTCTCCTCAGGCCGGTGATTTGGGCCTGGAAACTGTCATAGGGCTGTTAGAAATTCAGTTGTATGACCTCTCACTTTCAGCTCCTTAGCCCAACTGCCAGTTCTTCTCTCAGACCAGAATGGATCAAGGGGAGTCTCTGGAGCTCCCCCTTCTGGCCGGAGGTGGTAGTGCAGTTTTGCTATCTTAGTACTTGTATTTAGTGTCAGTAACTATTTTTGTGGCAAATACCCCTAGGGGTGCCACATAATCATCCCAGGAATCCGGTGAATAACAGTTCCTCATTTAGACCTGCAGGAGTAATAGAACCAAGGTTAAAAATCCATCTCACCTCCATACGCAAAAGTAATTGTCTGTATGCCCCTCCCCTATTGGTCATCCGTACTCTGTCCAAACCAATGACCGTAGTGCTGGAAACTTGGCCATCATGTTCGGCCAGAAAGTGGGATGCCACCGGAGTGAGCACCCTACCCTTCAGGGAGTCATTAAGTGCCAAATTGATGGTAGAAAAATGTTTCTGTATTCTACGTCGCAACTCCTGAGACATCTGCCCAACATAAACACGTTGGCATGGGCAGGATGTATTTGATTGCATAGAAGTGCATACTAAGATGTGTATAGATAAGGAACTGTTGGTGCACTAACTGATTATGCACGGGTGCACTATAGAACAGGATGTATCCGATTGCATAGAGGTGCACTCTAAAATGTATATAGATAAAGAGCTGTTGGTGCACTAACTGATTATGCATGGGTGCACTATAGGGCAGGATGTAACCAATTGCATAGAAGTGCACACTAAAGCACTTTATATTATAGCAGGGCACGGACGCAATATAAGCGTCACCGTTACCAAAGACTTGCAGGAGGTAAAGCCCGGCGCACAAAGGATTTATATGAGACAAGGTGGTAAAAAAAATGGAAAAAAGAGGATAACATAAATACCTAGCTGAGTCCGTCCCTCCAGAATACAGAGCACCCCGACGCGCGTTTCGGACGCTAATCCTTCGTCAGGGAAGGCCACTATCACATTAAGAGGGTAACTCAATCAGTGGAAGACTACAAACATCCAGGTCCAGATAATGCATGGAATCAGCAGTATTGATATTGCAAGAAGGAGGAAGAATGTAAACTAGGTTAGGTCACTTCCAGCTTTACACTCGCCGCTGTTTTGACAGCTGCCGACTAATGAGTCCCGCCTCTTACCTATTTGAACCAGCACTGAGCACGTACATATGCCAACGACAAGCGGTGGATACCGCGTCTGAAGTGGACACGCGCTTCCATAAGGAAAAAGGTTTGACTCTATGTTAATAATATGATCAGCTTCCGGCATTTCTCCTCTAAAGCATATACCTTTGCTAACCATACAGATTACATGCACTTCTATAGGGGACACCAGTGTTCATGTGATACCATCTAAAAAACTTGGTATGTTTCCAATCATTTATTTCTATCTCCTATCACTCTCGGGTGCTTCTACCATCCTTTGTATGTTCAACCTTTCTGTAACCTGGTCCTGGGGTTATTCCAATCACTTTCATATTTCACTAGCCTATCATCCTATTTACATTCTTCCTCTTTCTTACAATATCAGTACTGCTGATTCCATGGATTATCTGGACCTGGATGTTTGTAGTCTGCCACTGCTTGAGTTACCCTCTTAGGGCTCATTTCCACTTGTGATAGACAAATCGGTCCGTAATCTGGACCGAAAAAAGGGATGAAAAGTATGTGTTTGTCATGCGTTTGTGATGCGAGTTCAATGCGATTTTGTAATCGCACCATCCGTTTTACATCCGTATGCAATCTGTGTTTTTCTCTGCAACTATTTTTATACAGTCATTTACAGGACTATTTACAGTGTTCTATGACACATAATGGTAAGGTATCCGTAAAAAAACGGATGGAATACGGATGTTCCGTATGCCATGCGTTTTTTTTTATCGCACCCATGGACTTGCATTGGCGAGTCTCGTCCGAGACTCGCAGCAAATCGCAGCATGCTGCGATTTTTTTCTCAGTCCGATTTCGGCTGAGAAAAAAATCGCAAATGAAAAGACACCTATTGAATAACATTGATCCGAGTGTAATCCGATTTTTTATCGGATTACACTCGTCCGTTTTACTCGCAAGTGGAAATGAGCCCATAATGTGATATTGATCATACAGAATGCTTCTTTATGTATATACATTTTTTTGCTTTTTATTGTTTTCTGTTATACCTACTTGCTGCTGATGCAATTTATTTCATTATATTTTATTTTATTTGTAATTTTTTGCAGTAACTGATGAAGGTTGGAGAGACCGAAACGTTTTTTGTTTACTACTACTTGGACTATATAAGAGTTCATTTATGATTAAGTTGAGTACCGACTTTCTTTTGTATACTACTTTATGGTGTGGGAACCTACTCTGGCACCCCATTCGGTAGTGCTCACGGTGTTCTCTATACAGTATGTCCCCTATCCTCTTATATATCCTTTTACTTGGCCCCATCCTGGTATATGTTACCCGTCCTGGTATATATGTTCCCCATCCTTATATTTGTCCCTCATACATGTATATGTCGCCCATCCTGGTATATGTCCGATATGGTGGGCCCCAACCAGGTATATGTTCCTCATCCTGGTATATGCCCCTCATTCTTCCGGCACCACTGTTGTTCAATGCATAGAAGAAGAAAACCAATATACACTTCTACTCACCTCCCCCCACACCCCCGCCGCGCGGCGCTGTCTTCTGAAGCCAGCAGCTGACTTCAGTGTCCAAACGATGGAAGCGCATGACGTTACTGCCATGCATCCCAAGTCACATGCATCCCCATGTCAGCTGCTGGCCTCTCATTGGACTGCAGTGTGTATTGAGGTGCACAGACAGGCGAGTTCATGTGCTGCGATACAGTTGAGCTGGATGAGAGGGGCCCGGTCCTGTTGGTGACTGCATTGACCACGGTTGTTACTCCACTGCTACTCATCTGATATGCATAGATCTACAATGTGTTTGTGGATTTTGTACATGACATTTGATGTCTGAATTTTACTCTTTGATTTCTATGAATTAAATTTGTTCTGTACACCACCGAGCTGGACTTCTGTCTTTTTACTATCCACTGCAGCTTTAGTATGTCGGCGTACACAGCACGCCAATATAGTTAACGGTGACAGTAGCTCCCCCCCGGGGCTCAGATTATTTTTTTCAAATCTTCTTTTTTTTTATATATATATAACTTTTTCATTTTATTTTGTTGCCTATTTGAACCTAAATGTCACAAAAATGTCTTCATGCGACACATAAATGAATAATTGTCATTTAAAAAGTATATATTTGTCAATTTGTCAAAGTCTTCTAAGCATGGTGACTTCTAGAGAAACTTTTATAAGCTATGAATCATGTGTTCCCTGTGTCTTGGATTAAACTTGTTAGTGAACTCAATGAAAAGGTTTTGCCAAAAACAATCAATATGGCCCCACTGTGATTTGCACTCATGGAATTTGTGCTAAAGTCAAATTAGGTAAAAAATAAATAAAAAAAACCTGGAACCTGCCATTTCACATCAGACGTAGGTGTGAAAATGATGGAATTACAAAGTGGGACATGTAAGGGTCGAACTTCAACCGGATTACTGTGGACATTTGTCTCTACCTGCATAGCTGGTTAAAAAAAAAATCCAAACCACGTCAGGTGCTAAGTCCAGGAGACTCGTGAAACAGTCTGGATGTAGATGCCAAGATTTCTTCTTTGGGTTTTCAAAGGCCTCAGTGTGTGTATAATGATGGTATATTTCATTACACTATCATGTTTTTTTTTATTTTGGGTTAGGTTTATGATACAGATGAGATAGTGTCATTTTTGGCACTGATTTAAATGTCATGTCATCCTACACATTTTGTATGCTTAGTTTCGACATATATTCACTTGTCACTGTCAGATTTGTTCAGAAAGTAAAACTAGAAACACCTAGTGTATCTATAGAAAAGTTGTATTATATAGTTGTGGTTGTTTAACTGAGCTGCAGCTGGGATTTGGGTTTTATAGAGCAATTTAAAAAGTACCATATGGTGGTATGATAATACAGCACAGTGCCATATACAAAGCCAACATTTCACTAAAAATACTGACATACTGTGCCCCCCTCAAAGCTCCACATATCACCAATACCCCCATACACACAACATACTGGCCCTGATTCATTATTTGCATTTTTTAAGACACTTTCCATTTTTGTCTTGTGTTATTAGTAGTAATGAGCAAATATACTCGTTACTCGAGATTTCCCGAGCATGCTCGGGGGTCCTCCGAGTATTTTTTAGTGTTTGGAGATTTAGTTTTCATCGCCGCAGCTGAATGATTTACATCTGTTAGCCAGCATAAGTACATGTGGGGGTTGCCTGGTTGCTAGGGAATCCCCACGTGTAATCAAGCTGGCTAACAGATGTAAATCATTCAGCTGCGGCGATGAAAACGAAATCTCCGAGCACTAAAAAATACTCGGAGGACACCCGAGCATGCTCGGGAAATCTCGATTAACGAGTATATTCGCTCATTACTAGTTATTAGTTGTTATTTTTGTGCCAAATTCGTCAAAATGGCACACATGGTTTGTGAATTTGGCGCAAAGTCAAAAATGGTATTTTTTTCTCTTTTGAACTGTTTTTGCAACTTTTCAGCACAAAAAGTTGTGCATTTTGCAAAATGGCTCAAACATTGCTCCAAAAATACACTGGGGAGGTAATGGAGTGTAGCTGCACCAAAATGTGGTAATTTTTAAAAAGTCGCAACTGATAAATAAGGTGAAAAGATCTGATATCGCTAAACTCTGCCCTCAAAGTGGAAAAAAATAGGCAAGCACATATGAAATAGGCTTCAAGAAAAGAGCAAATAGAATCATGAATTGGGTGCAAATAAAAGAAAAGGGGGTGGGGGGCAAACACACAAAGGTAGATAAAGAAGGCACAAAGACAATGAAGAATCAGAGCCACTTTCTCCAGATAACACCACAAAGTTACCCAGATAAATAGTGCTATACACAGCCCAAAAAGTGGTACGGTATTCAATACTCATTTGAATAGTATATTCAGTTCTCTTTCGTACCTGACAACACCCGGAGATGTTTACTCAGCTCTTAACTTTAGCAATACATCACAGAGATATACTAATATTGCATAATGAGAACTGCATATAAGGGGTGGTCCGAAGTCAAACTAATTATCTTTCTAAATCCCTATTTAGTGCCGTACTCTAAGCTATTTTCTAATATAGTTGTATTAAAAATTGTTCCACAACTACAGTAACTGCGCTTCTATTTTTTTCCCATTTCCTGTGTGATGATGATTGGTTTGAGAGTCCTAGTGCATGGTGGTATTAGAGTATGGGGCAGAGGCGGCAGTCACTACTGCCGCCTCTGCCCCCACCCAGAAAAATGAAGTGTCATCAGTGACGCTCATTTCAGGGGCTGTGCTCGTCCCTGTTCTGTCCCTCCCTGCGAGCTGTGCACAGTGACAGCATCCACTCTGTTGTCGGCTCAAATCAGTAATAATCAGCCGGCAACAGAGCGGTGTCAGGAGACTAGCGCTGTCCCCGCTAGTGATATCACTGGTCTCCTGCATGTTGGGTATTCTGACACCGCTCTGTTGCCGGCTAATTATTGTTGATCTGAGCAGACAACAGAGTGGATGCTGTCACTGTGCAGATTGCACAGTGCACAGCTTGCAGGGACGAGCACAGCCCCTGAAATGAGCGTCACTGATGACGCTTCATTTCAGGAAGAGGGCAGAGGCTGTGACAGTGACCGCAGACACTGCCTATTTTCAGTATCCCAACATGCACTGGGATTCTTGAAGGAAGCATAATCACCCAGGAAATAGGAAAACAATTGCATTGCAGTTAGACACCAAAGTAAGGGAATGGTAGGGAGTTTTTAATTCAAGTATATTAGAAAATAGTTTAGATTATGGCACTAAATAGGGATTTAGAATGAAATTTAGATTGACGTCAGACCAGCCCTTTAATACATTTGTTGATGCTTTTGTCTTAAAGCAAAAATACAAAACTGTGGTCACATATTATTCATATTCAGATGTCAATCTATGAGCCCCTCTCATTGAAGTCAATATATAGAGAACAGATAGATATGGAAAACAAATGATGTTGCACATTACAGTTGAGCATTGTTATTAATTTAGACATTTTGTATTTGAGATACATACACATATATACAGCACTGTGCAAATGTTTTAGGCAGGTCTAGAAAATATGCTGCAAGCTAAGAATGTTTTCAAAAATAGAAGAGTTAATAGTTTATTTTTATCAATCAGCAAATTGCAAATTAACAAAATAAAATTACTATTTGGTGTGACCGCCCTCTGTCTTCAAAACAGCATTAAAGTGTCAATTCTTCTAGTTACATTTGTACACAGTTCTTGAAGGAACTCAGCATTAGGAGGAGTCCTTCCAAATATCTTGGAGGACTAACCACAGATCTGTGGATGTAAGCTTGAGTAAATCTTCCAATTTTTTTCATGGAATTCCAAACAAAGTTGATGATGTTGGGATATGGAGACAATATCATCACTTTCAGGACTTCTTGTCCTTTGTCCTGAAGATAGTTCTTAAACAAGCCATTTTTTTTCCCTAAGCATGTGTGTCTGTAGTGTAGTGTGTGTGTATTAATATATTCACCTCTTCTGAGTGATGTCATCACCAAGTTACAGACTGTGGAGATAGGTGGATACAGCTGAAACCGGAATTTTACATACACTATATAAAAAGACACATATTCATGTTTTTCTCAATATCTGACCTGAAATCAGAATAAACCTTTCCCATTTTAGGTCAGTTAGGATTACCATAATTGACCTAAAAAACTTTTGACTTTGCAATAAGTAATAAAAATGCCTTAATTATATTAAATATTAATAATTATGGTAATCCTAATTGAAAGGTTTATTCTGATTTCATGTCAGATATTGAGAAAAACATGCAAATGTGTCTTTTTATATAGTGTATGTAAACTTCTAGTTTCAACTGTAGATAGATAGATAGATAGATAGATGGATGGATGGATGGATGGATGGATGGATGGATGGATGGATAGATAGATAGATAGATAGATAGATAGATAGATAGACGATAGATAGATAGATAGATAGATAGATAGATAGATAGATAGATAGATAGATAGATGATAGATAGATAGATAGATAGATAGATAGATAGATAGATAGATAGATAGATAGATGATAGATAGAAGGATAGATAGATAGATAGATAGATAGATGATAAATAGATAGATAGATAGATGATAAATAGACAGATAGATAGATAGATGATAAATAGATAGATAGATAGATAGATAGATGATAGATAGATAGATAGATAGATAATAGATAGATAGCTAGATAGATAGATAGATAGATAGATAGATAGATAGATAATAGATAGATAGATAGATAGATAGATAGATAATAGATAGATAGATAGATAACTCCCATGAGTTTCCTATCTGATATATTGAAGCTTTTGTGTACTATACAGTATACCCAAGTAGCATTCTGCATTTTCCTGCATGCCATTCCATTTCTTATTACAAAGTGCTGTACCAAGGGCCTAAGAGCTTTGCATACAAATGCATGTCATATACATTTAATTATACATTCAGTTTCTTGTTACAGATTTTGTGCTGGCTGCGCATAATGCGCCCCTGTGTGAGCTAGGCTGGAAAAAGCTTTCCCGAGAACAAACCATTTAACCCCTTGCATCCAGGTGGGGTGTTGGATGCGAGATGTCGGGCACCAGTCGGTTTGGACGCATCAATCTGTTAATTACACCGCTGTCAGTGTGTTAGTGCATTGTAATTGGGATTTCTATCCGTGTATCGGAGGCGGCTTACAGCTAGTTTATTTTTAAACTAAAATCAATTCCTCGTCCTCCTTATGAAACCGCCGCTCATTTACCTTCTGTATAAAAAATGACTCTGGGTCATGAAATGAGATGTTGTATTAGCGAAGTTTTATATCTTATTTCCAGTACTGAATATGAACACAGCAAATTAGTCCCAGAATGTCTGTAAGGAGATGACATTGTAAAGAGGACTATAATGTTTTTCTTTCCTGATCTTTTTTGATCTTTTTATTTTTAAAGAACCATCGTGATAGTTACAAAACATAAAATTTAATATCAAATATGTAAGATTTACAATAAAACAGGCCAGAACGTTCCATTATATTCCATTATGTTGCATTTTATCCAAAGTGTTCACAACATAAGTTTTAATGTTATCTTTATTCTAAACGCAGATTTAATGTTCTCTATTAAGGCATACTGTAAACTGTGTGAAATCTGTATCTCCTCAAAATCTGCCCGACAGAAAATATATAGCCATTTTATTTCCAGAATACTTAATCCTTCCACAAAGTAGAATATAAACAGAGAAAAGTAAAGCATTTTGATCCTTTTTGTGTTTTGTACAGGCTCGTGGGGGAAGAGTCTGCAGATGGTCATGAACTTTAGAAAACATAACCTTTGAAAATAAAATTAGTCCTCTACCAAAGTACAGACTGCACGAGGCATTACATTTAGGCCACGTTCACATGTTCAGTATTTGGTCAGTATTTTACCTCATTATTTGTAGGTCAAAACCAGGAGTGGGTGATAAATACAGAAGTGGGGCATATGTTTCTATTATACTTTTCCTCTGATTGTTCCACTCCTGGTTTTGACTTACAAATACTGAGGTAAAATATTGACCAAATGCTGACCGTGTGAACGCGGCCTTATAATGAGGCACTGAGTACATGCACACAGTCATACAACAGCTATAATAAATGTAGGCTCAGACTTTATGTTATAAAGTTGTAATACAACCACCATAGCAGTGTATAGGTCCTACCTGTGTCTACCTTACATGTCTTCTTTAGAGCCATTATCCGTAGGGTATAATACCTTATGGGTGATAAAATAAAATCTAGCTCACCATGATTGTATCTTGAGAGTGTTCGGAGCCAGGAAACACCTTGTAAGGCCTGTTTCACACGTCAGTGTCTCCGGTATGTGTACTGACAGTTTTCTCACGTACCGGAGACACTGACACTGATTCAAATGAATGGGTCTATGCACAGGTCTCCGTGTTTTCAGGGACCGTGTGTCCGTGTGCAAAACACGGAGACATGTCCGCTTTTCTCTGGCAGCACGTACCGCACACTTGCACATGGAGAACCACCCGCAGGAGAGACAGCGCTACAGTAAGCATATTCATCACTGTAATGAGCGGTACCACATGACCGCTCACACAGGACCTGCTGCCAGCACTGAGAGGAGACATCGCGGGAGCTGGGTGAGTATTTCTCTGCAAGCGGGCGGGTGCACAGGGGATGGGAGGCGGGAGGTGACCCCCAAACTTTATTTTTAACACAAACGAAAAAAAAACTTGATTTTTCATCTCTTGTCTCCTGCAGGGGACAAGAAATGAATGCCGCCTTCAGCACCACATGCAGTGGGGACAGCGCTTACTGTAGCGCTATCTCTCCTGCGGGCGGTACGTGTACACGGAGGAGAGTGCACACTGTTCACCGTGTGCACGTGTGCGGTGCACACGGACACATGGTCACGGATAACTCCGGTACCGATTTCTCCAGTACTGGAATTATCTGGACGTGTGAAACCGGCCTAAAGGCGTGGAAAATGCAGAAATGAGGAAACTCCAGCTTCACAAACTGTACTTCATCCATTCACATATGTAATTTGGAGGACATACACAGTCAGCCATATAAATTCACATGACCCGCATCAACGCGTTTCCTCATTTCAATAATACCCTATACCTGTATGGAGGCACCATATGGCGATGAATGGAGTACCTGCTGTTTCCGTTAGTGGACAGTATGATTTTTGTTCTACCACCGACCTCAACTAATTGAAAAGCAGATAATAAATTAACATTAATTTTCTAATACTGATACTTTTCATCTCTTTTTACTCAAGTTTCTGTTGCTTTATGCAAAGCAAAAATGGAATATTGAACGACTCACTAAAAGTCAAAAGAATCAATCAAGATCTATTGTGGCTTTGTTAAAAAGTCTATCTAAAGGGACTTAGCTCCTATAAAAATCATACTAGCACTTTACCTTTTACCTATCCAGTACCAGAGAAAATAACTTTTCATTTGTAAGTAAATGAGGGGGCCTTGGTGCTTCCCTTCCATGGTCAAGCGTTCAGAGCATCGTTACACCCGATAATTTTGCATGTTAGAGGTTTCCCTGCTGCTGATTGACAGCACTCACTTTCCAGATAGAGCATTGCCTAAAGATAGCTGCCATGTATACATGTCCCATGCACATAATGACCAGGTGCATTGTCCTCCCTGGACCATTTCTGCTTACACTGATACACCCAGAAGTGTAGTGAATGGCATCAGCAGAGAGGAGCCTGGGTGGAGGAAGCCACCGGCCACGATGTGAACATGTGACTTGGCTCAGACCCACAAGCCGGCTGACTTTAGGCAGAGCCTGCTCTGGAAAGCGACAACTGTCAATCAGAAGTGGATAATGCACCAAGTTCTTAACCTCTCCAATGGCGCAATGAAGTCCATTCATTTGCATACGATTGAAATGTTATTTTCTCAGGCACTATACCAGTACAGTGCTAGTATGATATTTAAGGAGCTAAGTCCCCATATTATGATACAGCTCACTTAAAATGCATTTTGGGCTGACGTATTCCCTTTATTGACTCCCAGATTGCCAAATAAATTGAAATAAAGCCATACAAATTTGTAAGATTTTTTTTATTAGTTTCTCATCAGCTATGAAAGTTTGAACTTGCGTTAAAGTTTCTTTTCTATCTCAGATAATTATGGCACATTCGCATTGATCTTTTTCTAGAGCTAAGACGTCCATATACATTAGATCAAAATGATCTGAAAGAGCACTCGTTCGTCAGAAGGTCTAAACACATCATAGACTATAACTTCCAAAATTGTTTTTTTTTCTGCTGATAATGCAGCCATGCATAGCATCAAAAAAACACAGTCGATAAATTTTTAGAACCATTCTGAACATTCATCTATTATCCATGGGTTTCATTGAATCAGCCAATGATTGTTCATTATGGCCATCTCATATGAGCTATATCCAATACTAGATGGAGGCCCGATGCTATCATATCGGAAGGGCAGTAATGTCACGATGGGGGCAGGCTTTGCAGCATTGAAAATCTCCACCCCCCCCATGTGCTCACCCACCTATCCACTCTCTCTTTCCCCATGTGCTGACTTTTCCGGTCTGTGCTCTCTTCTTTGACCTAATAAATACAAATGGTTTGTCGCGCTAATCCTTATAATGGTCACCTGATTTTCCCCCAAAAAACTAAATTACATAACACCTAATTAATAAAATAACTAAAACAATGGTGCTGAATACAACAGGTAGATATCCAATGTAGTGTTATACTGTGCACAATGGCAAACTTGATTTTCAGGTTCGAACAAATAAAAGCAGTATTTTGTTAGTAACATACAATGTGCTGCAAGCTGCTGTTGTGGTTATCCTTAAAGAATAAACAGTATACTCCAAGTTATAATTATAAGTGATGAGCATTCACCTAGTAAGAGATCCACAAAAGCAGTACAGGCAGACTTATGTATTGCAATAGATCTCAAAACAAATGACAGTGTGATAAACTACAGATTGTCTGCCAGGTAACATAAGACCTCGCACTAAGGCCGGCGTCACACTCAGCGTAAGACAATACGGTCCGTATATTACGGCCGTAATACGCTGAAAAGTCCCAAAAAAGTCCGTAGCTCCTCCATAGGCAGGGTGTGTCAGCGTATTTTGCGCATGGCATCCTCCGTATGTAATCCGTATGGCATCCGTACTGCGTGTTTTTCAGTGTCAGTAGACACATTAAGCCAAATTAATGGACGTTACAGATCTGCGGAAGGTATGTATATTGTTTTTTTTTGTTACAGATCGAGGGTCTTTAGTGAGTGGATTGAGCATAGAATAAAATATTACAACAACCTTTGTGATTTTTTCAATAAAAAACTTTTTAATAATGTGTTTGTGTATTTTTTAACCCTTTACTACTATTGGATTAATAATGGATAGGTGTCATAATTGACGCCTCTCCATTATTAATTTGGCTTAATGTCACCTTACAATAGCAAGGTGACATTAACCCTTCATTACCCCATATCCCACCGCTACACGGGAATGGGAAGAGAGTGGCCAAGTGCCAGAATAGGCATTTTCCAGATGCGCCTTTTCTGGGGTGGCTGGGGGCAGATGTTTTTAGCCAGGGGGGGACAATAACCATGGACCCTCTCCAGGCTATTAATATCTGCCCTCAGTCACTGGCTTTACTACTCTGGCGGAGAAAATTGCGCGGGAGCCCACGCCAATTGTTTCCGCCATTTAACCCTTTAATTTAATAGCTAGAACGGCCAAATTTTGCATATACACACTACTAACATTAGTAGTGTGGAATATGCAAAAAAATGGGGATATGAGATGGTTTACTGTATGTAAACCAGGTCTCATATCATGTCGGGTTTAGGAAGGAGATAGCAAAAGCCGGTAATTGAATTACCGGCTTTAAAGCTATCTAGCGCTGTATGAAGTAATAATATATATACATATATGTGTCTACTGACATATATATACAGTTAGGGCCAGAAATATTTGGACAGTGACACAAGTTTTGTTATTTTAGCTGTTTACAAAAACATGTTCAGAAATACAATTATATATATAATATGGGCTGAAAGTGCACACTCCCAGCTGCAATATGATAGTTTCCACATCCAAATCGGAGAAAGGGTTTAGGAATCATAGCTCTGTAATGCATAGCGTCCTCTTTTTCAAGGGACCAAAAGTAATTGGACAATGGACTCTAAGGGCTGCAATTAACTCTGAAGGCATCTCCCTCGTTAACCTGTAATCAATGAAGTAGTTAAAAGGTCAGGGGTGGATTCCAGGTGTGTGGTTTTGCATTTGGAAGCTGTTGCTGTGAGCAGACAACATGCGGTCAAAGGAACTCTCAATTGAGGTGAAGCAGAACATCCTGAGGCTGAAAAAAAAGAAAAAATCCATCAGAGAGATAGCAGACATGCTTGGAGTAGCAAAATCAACAGTTGGGTACATTCTGAGAAAAAAAGAATTGACTGGTGAGCTTGGGAACTCAAAAAGGCTTGGGCGTCCACGGATGACAACAGTGGTGGATGATCGCCGCATACTTAATTTGGTGAAGAAGAACCCGTTCACAACATCAACTGAAGTCCAGAACACTCTCAGTGAAGTAGGTGTATCTGTCTCTAAGTCAACAGTAAAGAGAAGACTCCATGACAGTAAATACAAAGGGTTCACATCTAGATGCAAACCATTCATCAATACCAAAAATAGACAGGCCAGAGTTAAATTTGCAGAAAAACACCTCAAGAAGTCAGCTCAGTTCTGGAAAAGTATTCTATGGACAGATGAGACAAAGATCAACCTGTACCAGAATGATGGGAAGAAAAAAGTTTGGAGAAGAAAGGGAATGGCACATGATCCAAGGCACACCACATCCTCTGTAAAACATGGTGGAGGCAACGTAATGGCATGGGCATGCATGGCTTTCAATGGCACTGGGTCACTTGTGTTTATTGATGACATAAGAGCAGACAAGAGTAGCCGGATGAATTCTAAAGTGTACCGGGATATACTTTCAGCCCAGATTCAGCCAAATGCTGCAAAGTTGATTGGACGGCGCTTCATAGTACAGATGGACAATGACCCCAAGCATACATCCAAAGCTACCCAGGAGTTCATGAGTGCCAAAAAGTGGAACATTCTGCAATGGCCAAGTCAATCTCCAGATCTAAACCCAATTGAGCATGCATTTCACTTGCTCAAATCCAGACTTAAGACGGAAAGACCCACAAACAAGCAAGACCTGAAGGCTGCGGCTGTAAAGGCCTGGCAAAGCATTAAGAAGGAGGAAACCCAGCGTTTGGTGATGTCCATGGGTTCCAGACTTAAGGCAGTGATTGCCTCCAAAGGATTTGCAACAAAATATTGAAAATAAAAATATTTTGTTTGGGTTATGTTTATTTGTCCAATTACTTTTGACCTCCTAAAATGTGGAGTGTTTGTAAAGAAATGTGTACAATTCCTACATTTTCTATCAGATATTTTTGTTCAACCCTTCAAATTAAACGTTACAATCTGCACTTGAATTCTGTTGTAGAGGTTTCATTTCAAATCCAATGTGGTGGCATGCAGAGCCCAACTCGCGAAAATTGTGTCACTGTCCAAATATTTCTGGCCCTAACTGTATATATATATATATATACTTATTCTATGTGTACACATTTATTCTATCTATTCTATTCTAAGCTGTCAGTGTGATTTTACTGTACACCGCACTGAATTGCCGGCTTTTCTCTCTAACACCGCTGCGTATTTCTCGCAAGTCACACTGCTGGTCCGTGTGTACACAAACACAAAAATTACATTAGTAAATAAATGGTCACTGGAACAACATACTACTCCCTAATCTTTCCTGTATATAGATAAAGGATCTTAGGAACCCTCACCTATCACAAGGAGAGTCATAAGTACCTTACTATTTCACATATAAAAATAAAATTAAAAAAAATATGCAAAAAAATGCACAGTAAATATATAAAAACATTTTTTCTAGAAATTACTTTTGAATGTGCATTTCAAATTAAAAGCGCCAGATAAATAAATTAATTAAGGTGCATAATAACATGGGGGTCAGTTGGGCCATTGAAAGGCATATGATTCCAAATAAAAATGTAAACCATTTGGGGCCAAACTATTGAGTAAGAATATCCACCTTGATTCTGCCCACGACATCTGATTGATATAATTCCCTCTACGCTAATTTTTACATACAACTTCAATACCCCAAAATGACAATCCCTTAGGGGATTGGTTATGGGACTCTTTAAAATGTCTAGATAGCGGATGGCCTAGAAATCCTTTTTTGATGTTATTCAAGTGTTCACCTATTTTTTCCTTTAATTTTCTGATTGTTCTACCAACATATAATTTGTTACAAGGACACCTTACTACGTAAATTACTCCCCTTGTAGAGCAGGTTATAGTATCCCTAATAGGAAAATCTTCTGTGCCCTCTGAATTACTGAAAGATTGTACTCTCACTCTTTTATTAGAACATTGCCTGCAGCATAGACAAAATGTACATGGAGTGAAACCACATTGGTCTGGACGGCTTGCATGAGGGCTATACTCTAAAGTAGTGATTCTTTTACTTGTTGATGCTACCTTTGAGCCCAGGGTTGGGGCTCGTCTGTAGACAAATCTAGGTTGGCGTGGTAAAAAATCCCCTATCAAGTTGTCTTGCTGCAAGATTATTATTATTATTATACATTTTTATAGCGCCATTTATTCCATGGCGCTTTACATGTGAATACGGGGCAAATATAGACAAATACATTAAACATGAGCAGATAACAAGGCACACGAGTACATAAGGAGGGAGGACCCTGCCCGCGAGGGCTCACAGTCTGCAGGGGGTGGGTGAGGATACACTAGGAGAGGGAAGAGCTGGCTGTGCGGCTGTTCAGTAGGTTGAGGATCACTGCAGGCTGTAGGCTTGTCGGAAGAGATGAGTCTTCAGGTTCTTTTTGAAGGTTTCTGTGGTAGGCGCAAGTCTGATGTGTTGGGGTAGAGAGTTCCAGAGTATGGGGGAAGCACGGGAGAAGTCTTGGATGCGGTTATGGGAAGAAGAGATGAGAGGGGAGTAGAGAAGGAGGTCTTGGGAGGATCGGAGGTCGCGTGTAGGTAGGTACCGGGAGACCATGTCACAGATGTATGGAGGAGACAGGTTGTGGATGGCTTTGTATGTCAGTGTGAGGGTTTTGAACTGGAGTCTCTGGGCGATAGGAAGCCAGTGAAGGGCTTGACACAGGGGAGAGGCTGGGGAATAGCGGGGGGACAGGTGGATTAGTCGGGCAGCAGAGTGTAGGATGGATTGGAGTGGTGCCAGAGTGCTAGAGGGGAGTCCAGAGAGTAGGAGGTTGCAGTAGTCGAGGCGGGAGATGATAAGGGCATGCACTAGCGTTTTTGCAGTGTTGCGGTCAAGGAAAGCACGGATCCCGGAAATATTTTTGAGTTTGAGATGACAGGAGGAGGCAAGGGCTTGGATATGTGGCTTGAAAGAGAGGGCAGAGTCGAGGATCACCCCGAGGCACCGGGCGAGTGGGACTGGGGATAGTGAGCAGCCATTGACATTGATGGATAGGTCTGGTGGAGGGGTAGAGTGAGATGGGGGAAAGATGATGAATTCTGTTTTGTCCATGTTCAGTTGTAGAAAGCGAGCAGAAAAGAAGGCTGAAATGGCAGACAGACAGTGCGGGATTTTGGTAAGCAAGGAGGAGAGGTCAGGTCCGGAGAGGTAGATCTGCGTGTCGTCAGCGTAGAGATGGTACTGCATACCGTGGGATTCTATGAGCTGTCCCAGGCCGAAAGTGTAGATGGAGAAGAGTAGGGGTCCTAGAACAGAGCCTTGAGGAACACCGACTGACAAGGGGCGAAGTGAGGAGGTGGTGTGGGGGAGGGAGACACTGAATGTTCGGTCTGTTAGATATGACGAGATCCAGGAAAGGGCCAAGTCTGTGATGCCAAGGGATGAGAGGATTTGTAGCAAAAGGGAGTGGTCAACAGTGTCAAAGGCAGAAGACAAGTCCAGGAGAAGGAGGACAGAGTAGTGTCGCTTGCTCCTGGCAGTTAGTAGGTCATTGGTGACTTTAGTTAGGGCAGTTTCAGTTGAGTGATGGGAACGGAAGCCTGATTGTAACCGATCAAAGAGGGAGCAGGAGGAGAAGTGGGAGGACAGTTCAAGATGGACGTGTTGCTCCAGCAATTTGGAGGCATAAGGGAGAAGAGATATTGGGCGATAGCTAGACACAGAGGATGGGTCAAGGGAGGGCTTTTTGAGGATGGGTGTGATCTTGGCATGCTTGAAGGATGAGGGAAAGACACCTGTTGTGAGTGAGAGGTTGAAGAGGTGCGTTAGGGTTGGGATGAAGACCGTGGAAAGGTTAGGGATGAGGTGGGATGGGAGCGGGTCAAGCGTGCAGGTGGTGAGGTGTGATCTTGACAGGAGGGTGGAGAGCTGATCTTCTGTCATGGTGGAGAAGCTGGTTTTGGAGGAGCAGGGTTGAGCAGCTAAGAGGGGAAGTGGGCGCTGTGGGCCAAAGCTTTCTCTGATCGTATCGATCTTCTGTTTAAAGATGTGCCAATGCTTCTGTATAATATTCACAAAGGATCTATTGTTAATATGGTACTGAGTAATAATCAGGATTTTATTGATTTGTTCAATTAGGTCAGGCGGTGGCAGGGACGGCTTGTTTTGGAAACTAAGTTACTCCTAGTCATGTTCTGAACATCATTTATGTTTTTTTCTAAGGAGGTACTAGAATAACCCTTACCTAGGAACTGATTTTTGACAAATTGGGCCTCCTCCACATACTCTGATCTATCCTTCAAACGACATATCCAAGCCCTTTCCATTTCCTGCCAATTTTAACTCAAAAATATTTTGCGGATCCGTACATTCCTCAACTAAGAACCTGCAAAAACCCTAATCCATGCACTCATCACCTCCCGCCTTGACTACTGCAACCTCCTGTTTTGTGGCCTCCCCTCTAACACTCTCGTACCCCTTCAATCTATTCTAAACTCTGCTGTCCGACTAATCCACATATCTCCCTGCTTTTCCCCGCTATGTCAATCCCTTCACTGGCTCCCCATTACCCAGAGACTATAGTTCAAAACCCTAACCATGACTTACAAAGCCATCCACAACCTGTCTCTTCCGAACATCTGTGACCTAGTACTTAGCTGCATGCAACCTCCGATCCTCACAAGATCTCCTGCTCTACTCCCCTCTTATCTCCTCTTCCCACAACTGCATACAAGATTTCTCCCATATATCCCCCTACTTTGGAACTCTCTACCCCAACATATCAGACTCTCGCCTACCGTGGAAACCTTCAAAAGAAACCTGAAGACCTACCTCTTCCGACAAGCCTATAACCTGCAGTAACCACCGATTCACCAAACCGCTACATGGCCAGCTCTATACTCGCCTACTGTATCCTCGCCCATCCATTGTAGATTGTGGGCCATCGCGGGCAGGGTCCTCACTCCTCCTGTACCAGTCATGAGTTTTATTGTGTAAGATTACTGTACTCCTTTTTATTATATATACCCCTTTTCACATGGAAAGCGCCATAGAATAAATGGTGCTATAATAATAAATAATTATTATTATATAGTCCTATTAATTCCACAGCGCTTTACAGACATCATTCTCTGTCCTCTGTAGTACACGCCTGCGCAAGGCAATCTTGCCTTGCGCAGGTGTGTACTACGGAGGACAGAGAATGAACTTCAATCCAACATTGAGGCCAGCATGCAGCCAGCGGGTAAGGAAAGGGTGAATCAAACACCTGAAAACTCTGCCCATATGACCAAAAACCGGTCCCGCCAAATTCAGGTGACAGATTCCCTTTAATGACCTCTATATCTCATTCACTCAATGGTGACATCTGTGAGTAAAGTTAGACAACAAAACATGTCAATGCATCAATGTCTAATGAAAACTCCATAGAAGTCTATGGCTGCTATGAACACTATTTTTGGCTTAGTACTAATCCATGCAGCACTAAATCGTGTGTTGAATAACCATTTCTGACTACAGGGGGAAGGGAAAAGCTTGATAGTGCGGAGGGGAGACTAGTTGGTTAAATGGCAAATATGGTAAAACTATATACAGTATACATTTACCTTGGGCTCTGGTACTTGTATGACAAATCTAATGAGATAGCCCTCACATTGCAATGTACTAGACTGGCAGAGAATTACTATGGGCAGAGCATTTTGTCTCATTCATGTTGGTTTTGTGAATTGAGTGCAGGTAAATAATTTATGGAGAATTAATAATCCAGATTCTATTCATACTAGAGGAGATCACCATTGGTGCACTGTATAATAAGACAATATTGGGAATTTGCTTTGCTTATTTTAGTCTGTATATGATGAGCTGATATTTTACCTTGCAGATTTTCCAGTGGATGTTCCATGCTCTGAGCCTAGGTCTGAGCATCCCTAGGGACACCAATTACAAGCACTAATTGGACAGCAATACATCAAAGTCACTGGTGAGATTAGCTCCTCTGAGCTTCAGAAATCTTTTCCTCACCTTTCACTCCAAAAACAGGAAACATTTGATAGGTAGAGAGAACAACACAACAATCATTATGCGGAGAATCTGCTTGATGAGGAAAGTTAATTTGTGACATTTCTGCTGCCTACACAATGTACAGTGATCATTCTAAATGATTATCCTGCAAATCTGCAAGTCTCCTTCATCACAGCTTCGATTTTCCTTTATGAAACATCTGTATAAACGGATTAACTAGAGAATCAGAACTGAACTCTAACGCATAAATAGATGATGATCCTCATGTCCAGACAGACACCTTGTGAAATAATCTGCATCAGGATGCAGCCTTCTCGGATCTAAATGAGAAAGGCTTTGTTTAATAGCTGGACATGTTATAATGCCAGGCAATCACAGAGAGGGAAAGACCAGATCAATAGATATAGTGTGTATGTGTAGTGTGTGTGTGTGTGTGTGTGTGTGTGTGTGTGTGTAGTGTGTGTGTGTGTACATATACAGTATATAGTGTGGAATGTGAGTGTGTGTGTACATATATAGTGTGTAGTGTGAGTGTGTGTACATATATATAGGGTATGTGTGTAGTATGTACATATATATATATATGTATATATAGTGTGTGTGTGTGTGTGTGTGTGTGTGTGTGTGTGTGTGTGTGTGTGTGTGTGTGTGTGTGTGTGTGCATATATACATATACATATGTTTGGTGTGTGTGTGTATACATATATAGTGTGTGTAGTGTGTACATATATATATGTATGTGTATATATATAGTGTGTGTATGCATATATCTATATAGTGTGTGTGTAGTGTGTATACATATATATGTATAGTGTGTGCATATATATAGTGTACATATAGCGTGTAGTGTGTGTACATATATATGTTTACATATATAGTGTGTGTGTTTGTGTGTGTACATATATATGTATAGTGTGTGTGCATATATATAGTGTGTACATATAGTGTGTGTAATTAGTGCGTGTACATATAGTGTGTGTACATATATATAGTGTGAGTGTGTGTGTAGTGTGTGTACATATAGTGTGTGTAGTGTGTGTATAGTGTAGTGTGTACATACATATGTATATATATAGTGTGTCTAGTGTGTATGTACATATATATGTAAAGTGTGTGCATATATATAGTGTGTACATATAGTGTGTCTAGTGTGTGCAGTTAGTGCGTGTACATATAGTGTGTGTGTACGTATATATAGTGTGTAGTGTGAGTGTGTGTATATATAGTGTGTAGCGTGAGTGTGTGTGTACATATATAGTGTATGCGTGTAGTGTGTGTACATATATATGTATATATAGTGTGTTTGTGTGTGTATATATTTAGTGTGTACATATATAGTGTGTGCAGTGTGTGTGCACATATATATATGTATATATATATATATATAGCATGTGTGCATATATCTATATAGTGTGTGTACATATATATGTATAGTGTGTGTATATATAAATATCTATAGTGTGTGTAGTGTGTGTAGTTATGTATGTAGTGTGTGGGTAGTTTGTGTGTATAGTTATTGTGTGTGTGTATAGTGTGGGTGTGTGCATGTTTATATTGTATATTTTGCATATTGAATAGGAAGGAAGAAGGGTTGAAGCACGGAAGGAAGTGAGGAGAGAGCAGAGGGAAAAAGATAGAGAGAGAAAGGAAATAAGGAATGAAAAAAGAGAGAAAGGAAGTAAGGAAAAAAAAGAAAGAAAGAGAGGAAGGAAAGAGGGAGGGATTGCTTTTCTTTCTTAGGAAGAAAGAAAGAAAGAAAGAAAGAAAGAAAGAAAGAAAGAAAGAAAGAAAGAAAGAAAGAAAGAAAGAAAGAAAGAAAGAAAGAAAGAAAGAAAGAAAGAAAGAAAGAAAGAAAGAAAGAAAGAAAGAAAGAAAGAAAGAAAGAAAGAGAAAAGGAAGGAAGGAAAAATAAAAAAAAAACAGAGGAAGGAAGGAAAAAGGAAAAAAAAAGAAAAGTATGGCAAGGGAGATTTCTGAATGGTCACCATGCTTATAGCATGCCAACATGCTGCATATTTTCTATGATCCCATGTTGCAGTCACATAGGTAATGTGTTGCACCCCTTTATGTAAATTAATCTGAACTCAGAGGATTATAGAAGGAGGTTTTAGCAAGAAGAACAGTGAGTGTTTTTATAATTTACGGCTACAAGAGACATTTGTTTTCCATTTGCAGATCTCTCTCTTGTGTAAGTAATTGTCCCTGTTAACACAATACCTTTCACTGCTCTCTGCTGCTCTATAAATAATCCGGATTGAGATGTAAGGATATGACTTTCACAAGATTGGACAATTGATTAAATCTGTGACCTGCAATTGCGAATAATTTGGGCAGGCTACTTAAACAGATGAAGGCCTAAATTGCCTGGCTTGTATGTGAATTAATTCCTCATTCATCATCATTATCAAGTGATTGGTCTATTCATGCTCCTCATTCTGCAGGAACAGGGGTGGATTCAACTAAGTCTGTAGAAGACTCCAATATCATCTGTTTATTCCAGCTCTCAGCATTTTACACTGAGAGAGGCAGAACATTTCATTTCTAGGGGGGTTGTGGTTCACAGCTTTGGCTTAAATATTTATGTAACGCCTTTATTACACATTGATCTAGCACCGCTTCCAGAATCACCCCTCTGCTTCATTTCCCAGGGAGCAGACCAATCATTCTATACAATATTTGATAAGATTGAAGAATTATCTTCTATGTAAATAATAGACAAAAAGTGACCAAACATTATGTTACCAAATGGAAAGAAAATATTTGTTCCCAAAAATATGAGCATTATAATAGATGTAATGGAAGACCTATACTCTGTATATGACATTTAAAATGAGGGTATGCTTAATTTAATCAATCACCCAAGGCATCCCCAGCAGGTCGCTGAGCCTTTCAAGGTATTATTATAAATACAGGATTATTTATTTCCTTTAATTGGAGTTACTTAGAAGTGTATCCTTGAAATAAGCAATACCCTATACTTACTATACGGTTATCTCTGTAATGATCAGTGAGTTGATGTCAGACTTGCATTTCTATAGACCCTTCTTTGCCTGCAGACTATTGACCTGATACAACAGTATATATGATATATATGACACCACCCTCTTGTTGACCTCAAGTCCTAGGTCGAATTATGGAACAATTAACACGTTTACTTTGAGGCTGAATAGACTGCGACATGGTTTTGGAACAAAGGTCCAAGAACTGTTCATTAAACCATTGTAGTTGGCAAGCTGCTGTGCAGGACAACATATGGTGGTGGCTTCTCAGAATGACTGCTCAACTTGAGTTAAATAATGTAACAAATCGAGCACACGAATAATTGAGCACAAAGAAACTGTCAGGTATGTGAAGAGACCAGGATGAGAGAGGATGAGAATCTGGAAAGATGAGGAGGATCAGGGATGGAGGAGGATGGAGGAGAAGTCTTCTGCTGCACATCTCTGAAGGACACCAGCTCTGTCATTTCCCAGACTGCTTGCTACAATGCAATGATGGTAACTAGTGGATTTCTCCAGTAATGTGACACGAAGTCGAATAATAGATAAAGGCTTGACTGATCGCACCAAGAAACTTTCCTCTACACCGTGTACATTTACTTAACCAGATCTCTATGGGGATGATAAATTATTCACCAAGCTATTCATATCTCCCCTCCTGTTTACTCGCCTGTTAGCAATGCAGCTTTATTCTAAACATGTAGTTTGCAATTGGTTTGGTCACACTTACAAGAACACGCTTTAATAAGGCAATCAATCACATGCTAACAACCAGGGGGGCTGCCTGGGACTCGGCTCATGGGGATCCTTGGGGAACCACAAGGACTTAACCAGATTGTCCTCAACCTTGCAAAGACCATAATCGTGCACTGAGGGTTATTTACCAAGATTGTATTATGGGGCAACTAACACCAAGCAAACGTGTTGTATTCGTCTGTATTGCATAAAGTAAATATAAATAGGTGTTTCATTGACTCTGGGCTTTATTGGCACCGAGAAAAACCATTATAACTTGTCCTGTTGGAAAATGATTGGCTGTTTAAGCTTTATATTAGCAATGTTCTTATGTTACTACTGGAGGTAGGAGCAATATCGCTGCTTTTTTCCATGCAAGATATTGTGAAATGGTTACAATTCTACATGGATTCTATGTACGTAATATTTGGGGGATTTTTCTCAGGAAATGCAGTCGATTAATGAGTGTTGATTGACCTCATATCTTCTGATATTGCATGAGACATCTCATTTACCTGCCTGCAACACTGAAGAATTGAAAGCTGCTCTGTCTCCTCAAGGAAGCCAAGTTACCTGCCATAAGCCACTTAGCTACAGGAAATAAATCATATTGTAGATCACAAGTAATTGTAGTGTTGAGATATAGAAAAAAAGGAAGACTTAACATATATAGATAGATAATAGATAGATTGATTGATAGATAATTTTTTGGAACACACGCATATGTTCTATATAAGTGTAAATATGGTATGTAGTGTTAATTTGCTTTAATGGCTGAAAAGACACGTATTCTTTGTGTTATATACAGCATTACTTGTCTTTAATTTCAATGTCGTGCTTGCTGATTGCTTTTTAAGTCACATATGGAGAAACAGAAAGAAAGAAAAAAAGAACGAAAAAAAGAAAGAACGAAAGAAAGAAAGAAAGAAAGAAAGAAAGAAAGAAAGAACGAAAGAAAAGTGAACTCAATAGGGAAGGAAGTAGTTAGATATAGGATGGATGCATGGTTGTATACATAAATGCATAGATAGATAGATAGATAGATAGATAGATAGATAGATAGATAGATAGATAGATAGATAGATAGATAGATAGATAGAAGAAAAAAGGGGAACAGCACAATATTATACTTATCTTCGGGTGCAAGGCCCCCAAGAAATCCGTCCAATGATTGTCCACACTTCATAAAAATTAAAAAAAGAGGCAGCACTCCATTATTTCAGTGAAAACATGTGCAGGATTTAATCAACCCACATGTCTGGGCAACGTTTCGGCTCTGAATGAGCCTTTATCAAGCCTTGAGAAAGGCTCATTTCACTGAAATAATGGAGTGCTCTTTTTTTTTTTAGATAGATAGATAGATAGATGGATAGATAGATAGATAGATAGATAGATAGATAGATAGATAGATAGATAGATAGATAGGTAGATAGGTAGGTAGGTAGATAGATAGAAAATGCATAGTAGATAGATACAAAATGCATAGTAGGTAGAGAGAAAGAGAGATACAAAATGCATAATATCTAGATACAACATGCATAGTAGATAGATAGATAGATAGATAGATAGATAGATAGATAGATAGATAGATAGATAGATATTTCATGCTTTCACTGTTTTTTGTTTTCAATTTTTTTTATTCCCATCTGAAGCAAAAGGTGAAAATGAAATTCTGTAGCACCTCAGTAGTGTGCTTCATTCCTAAATTAGTTCCCTGTCAAAAAAATTAAATCAAATACAAAGTTACACCACTCATGTCCTTGAAATTATAATTCATCTTTGCCTTTCTTTTATTGCAATTTGTAACAGATCATTGTAACAATGTTTTCATTAGATTGTTATTATCATTATAATTTTTTTTAGCATTTTGAACTCGTCAAAATCATCTTCACAAAAGACATCAACTGCAATGAAATATCCAACCCAGTTCTGAAAAATATTTCCAATAAAGCCTAAAGGTAGACTGATATCCAGGTAGACATTTTCAATGCAGCCTACATGTGCAACCAAAGCAAATATAAATAAAGGAAATGTAAACTAAATATCCCTGAAAATCAAGTATGAAAAAAAAAATAAAAAAATAACATAAAACCCACAAGCCATGAAAATGAAGCGTTGTCCACAGGCTTATTAGAGAGAAAGTCCTTGTGCTGTGCTGCATTTGCACTCATTGGCAGAGGTGGCTGCAGTCTATAGAGATCTGGCTAGCTAATCCTTTCCCTTTGCGGCTTGTTAAGTTCTGGCAGAAGGTTTGCACGTTGAGGAAATTATTATACATTCAGAAAAACCCTCCTTACATATACATCACTTGATAATTTAATCAGTGCGTGCACTTTTCAGCAGCTGAGGATAAACCATTGGCATTCCCACCCAGACTTATCCAAAGCCCAGTGTCTGGTCCTAATAATAAAAAAGCAACAATATATATAAAATGATAAGAAATTCTAAAGACTGACATTTCCATGGAAAGTCTCCTCCACAAAGTGTGGCATTGTGTACACTGCAGAATGTGGTTTGTGTAATACTGTAAGCTGCTGGGGAAAATAAAAAAAAAAACACAATTTCATGTCAAAGGTTTGGAATGAAAATGATTTCTAAATGACCTTTTGTTCTGTTTTAAGGTAGCATTCAAGTATTCCAGACTGGTAATCCTAATCTACATACGTCCTTCATGTTGTCACATACACTTTCATAGAATAAACAAGGTGGTGGCAAAGCCTACAAAATGATCATCCTGAAAAAGTAGAGTCCTTTATTTTCTAAATAATTGTTGTTGTTTCTTTGTTTTCTAAACTAAATCAGGAGAATAAATGTGATGCCCTGATAAGTTCAGTAATGCCACCTACTGAATAGGGACATTTTAAGACACGGACATGGCCCATGGCCAAGTCACTGAAGAAGAAGTAGGTGCAGGAGAAGCATCAGTTTTATCTGGTCAGTGGTACTTCTTCTCTCTGGTCTAAAGGAATAGTGGATTTGCTCAGGACTGATGGGGTGAAGGTGAGGAAGGAGTCTGATCTTGAGGATGATGAGCAGTTAAAGTCAGATGCTGCAGACCTTTGTGCCAGCCCATTGGGAGACGTAGAGTGGCATGCCAAACAGGAGCATGGGGTGCCACCAGCAGTAAGTCCATGAGCAGGGCTGGCATAAATGGAAGGATGCCGAAAAGCACATAAGAGTTCTGGCCTAGGGTAAGGATGAGAGAGGACTCTGAAGGTGTCCAGTGGTCTCAGTGGGGAGCTAAAGGGGGCTGCAGCTGAGGCTGTAGTGGTGCCAATACCCATGTGAGAGTAGTAAGGAAGAGGTAGGTGAGATGGAAAAGGGTAAGGTAGGTTGCCAGTAGCTGCTGCATGGCTCATCATGTAGGTATAAAATGCTGGATCTGCAGGATGGGGCCAGGTCATTGCCAGGCGCTGACGTTTATCCTTCATCCTTCTGTTCTGAAACCATACCTGAAAAAAAAGCAATTGATACATTTTAATTAAAAGGGGCATTAGACATGTAACAAAAATATATATAAAGTATCACACAAGCTTCATATATCTCTTCCAAACGAAATAAATGTCCTGCTGATATAACTGTGTATGCACCAGGATGAGAATAAATGGAGAACTAAATCTATAAAAGAACAGGTAGCTCCAAAATTGCAAACAACATATCTGTTCCTTCATAAAAGTAGAGAAAAGTGGCAGAAACTACTGTTGATGACACTTTAAAAAAATTCGAAAAAAATAACTATAGTCATCATGTATTCTGCCTGAAATGTCTGCTTACAGGTAACAATAGATTGTAGACAATATAGGCTTGGGAATGGTGCTCTGGAGTCTACTCAAGCCCTTTATGTATCTACCAGTGATGTAATTACTAGATCTGCTCCATACCTTGATAGTAGTTTCTGGCAGGTTCAGGGCTGCAGCCAGTTCACATCTCCTGGGCCTGGACACATAGTTCTCCCTGTAGAACTCCTTCTCCAGACGTGCTATCTGCTCCCTGGTGAAGGCTGTCCTGTATCTGCGCATCTGGTCCCCTGAGCAGGACAAGGAGCCTTGAGATCCACCACTTGCCTTTGATGAATCGCTCCCATTCACAGGACTGCCACCCATGGTCTCAGAGCACTGACCTGCACACACGAGTCAAACACAAGACATTATGTTACAGTCATGGCCACCCCTCAGCCTGTTTATCTAGGACTTTCATGGAAACACAACATGATGAGTCAAGTGGAACCATTCATCTACAAGTCATAGAGGAAATATAGACATATGGGATATAGGATTGGGGGAGTATAACACCATAGGAAGAGCTGCGCTCATTACACACCTAAAGTGATTACTTGCTAAAAAAAATAAAAATAAACTAAACAAAGTAATGTCACAGATGACACTATTATAGCCAAACTGGCCTCGGAAATGGAGCTTGTCTTCGCATTTTGCTAGACAATGACAGGTCTATCAGTCACAGCGATCTCTGGTGCAACCACTGGCCATTATTGGCCATAACCCCTAAATTAGCGTGCATGTTCCAATTTCACAGTACAACCAGGCTGTCTCTTCAGTAATCTATGTACTCCTCAATAAATTAGAGATAATGAAAAATAACATGGATGTCTTGTAATGAGAAGTGATGTCCTTTATATTGGATGCTTCTTTATCGCTTTTATTAGACACGATCTGTATGTTAACATGAAAAAATGAATACCATTGTGCCGATAATGGCCAAAGAATGTTAGTTTAATTGACATAAATTGAGAACATCCTATTATTATTATTTAGAAGATTATTATTATTATTTGTAGTAATAGAAGAAGTAGAAGGAATATTATTATTTTAATTTAAATAGCTTTTTAGCGCTCCTGCTGAGCATCACGGCTACCTGGTCTCGTGAATGGACATGTCTGGGAAGATCTCGGACTCCTCCACCTTTGATATGGAACTTGGGCTTTTGTCAGTAACACCCAAGTTTTCATTTAACATCCAAGAAACGATTTCCGACCTGGCGCCGGTTACTGGTGGAAGTGAGAAGATGAGGGAAGTCTGAGAGGGACATCAGCCAGGAGCCTGCAGCTCCCATCCCATTGTCTTTATGGTCACCTCCACACAATGTCCCAGACAGGCTTCCTCAGATCACTCTTTGATCTTCAGTGCAGAGAAAGGTGTTAAGCTCCCTGGAGAAACCATTGAGGGAGCCAGATCCCAAAATAAAGCTGCTCAGTGCTCCATATATTATCATACACTGCCCAATAATGAGCAGCACGATAACGTGGAGTAATAGGAACCATAAATTGTCGGGGCAGTCACTACTCAGTGCATAAGATGAGGATGATTTATGCTGATATATAAAAAAAAAACACATAAAGGAACTAAATATACCCCTAAGTATGCTGAAAACATGTACTGTAACTTTACCTTTAATAACAATATACATGGCTGTATATACATCTATGCCCATGCATATTGTCATTATAGTAATAATATATACATATAGTATATATATATATATCCATTGCTTATGGCAAACATATGATGTATGACCCGATTCTCCCGCCGGGCATTTACACTGGTACCTTTGCTGTGTTGGTAGTCGTTGCTGGCTGTGGTGCAGTCCGGGGTGCAGCTTACTTCAATCTCCTCGTAAAAATCCGACTCGGTGTCCGAGCTGCTGTGCTGCCCCTTGGCAGATGATGGATCCGGACGGGGTGAGGCGCGGAGCAGCGCTGCTGACGATCTGCTGTCCGCATCGGTCCCTGATACAACCTCCACCTCCTCCTCTGCCCTCTCCCTGGATGCCATGGGGCCAGATCTAGGGCTCAAGCAGCTTCTCGGAATCATTTTCTCCTGCGGCTCCTGAATGGGGCTTCCCACTGTGTCCGACAAATTAGACATTCTCTTGCCAACTAGAGTGCCAAGTGGTCCTCCCTCCAGAAACATGACCATGTCCTTCCTGGCATCCATGGCGTGTGAGTGTGAGCCAGACAGGACTAGATAGAGAGAGGTGCAGATGATGACCCTGTGCTGCCTGCACTCTCCTGCGCTGGACTGGCTCTGGGAGGGATCACCATTGCCCTCTTCTTCTAAGCTGTCATCCTTAATGGTGCAATCGTCATTACTGAACCTCTGCTGACGCCACTCATTGATTGCTGCTGCTGCTGCTGCTGGCGGATAAATAGCAACGTCCGCCACCTACAAGATGAAAGAGGAGCCCGAGCTAATGCTTTATGGACTGGCTGATGGGCAGGGAGGATGCACCAGTGTAGCAGCACACATCTGCAGCACTCTGCCTGCCCAGGGTTCCGCAGGGATCACTAAGAGCCCTCACAAGCTCTCACCTCGCTAAGCAAGCTTTTACTTTATTTTCTCTTTGTTGCATAATTCATCAGAGGATTCATAACTTTTTCCTTTTTTTCTATTTTTTTTTTTAAGAACCGTTGTGAAGTCCATTCACTTATCATTCATTATTCAGTGCAGCTACACTAGTGACAGTTTCAGTGTCATCACAACTTTTTTTTTCCCATGGTGGGAACATTTGAGGGATTTTTTCTTGTTCTTCATTGAAATTGCTCCAACTTTTTCATTTTTCAAGGCTCCTCATATAATGATATTGTCTTTTTTTTTGTTACAGATACCAGGCACAGATCAACATGGAACTTTTATTTTTACATAACTCTCTTCTGTCTACTCTGTCACTGGCTCTGCAGCATAGATCAGGTAAAGATCACACTTATGTTGGGTCTTCTACTTATTGTACCCCCTTAGCACAGATGGAGACTATATATATATATATATATATATATATATATATATATATATATATATATATATATATATATATATATATATATATATATATATATATTCATACATACAGTATATATATATATATATATATATATATATTGTTTTAGCAGGTGGATGGATAGATAGATAAATAGATAGATAATAGAATAGATAGCAGGCTTGAAGAAAACAAATATAGGCAGATTGATAAATATATAATGTTGATTATATATATATATATATATATATATATATATATATATATACAGTATATGTTGCTTATTTACCATGTACCCAGAGACATATATATACACATTGTTCATTTATTATGTACATTATGTACTCAGAGACACACACATATATATAATATATATGTGCGTGTGTTTGTGTCTGGGTACATAATAAATAAACTATATATATATATATATATGTATATATATATATATATATATATATAATCGAAACATCACACTTGTGAACCTCTTTTATACTACTGACATTGCACATTACACTATTATTAAAGATTAATTGACTTGTTTCACTATGTAATATATTTAACAGTTTTGAAAAATACACTTAGCAGCATTGGGTTTATGTCAGTGCCTTTTTTGTAGTTTTTTTTATGGACTTTTCAAGTGTATTTAGATTTCCATTATAAAGAGGAGCCAAATGGTTCTCACAAATCACTAGCAACATAAGAACAGAAATATGAATGCTGCTTTTCTCGGGGGACCAAGTTATGTATTTTAACCACCTCCAGCTCTGCCATATGGGGAATGGAATGGGAAAGTCTTGTATATTACCCTATTACCAAGGGCTTCCATCATGCAAAATAATAATAGTTTTGACAGTAAGTAGCCAATGACAGTCCCTAATATAGGGGAATTTAAATGAAACCACCATTAATCAGAAGTCGCACAGGATCTGAGGTTAAACAGAATCAATACATGGAAAGACAGGCACAACTTTACTGGGACACATGTCAAGAATGCAGTTGCAAAATGAGGCTTTTCTATACATTCCCAATATTATAGTCATTGTAGCACCTTATTGGAAGAGGGCTGGGTGTCTGGTCATTCTCAGCAGACTCTTGGCTTTTTCCTCTGCATCCTTTCAGGGGCAGGTAATGCCTTATAGCTATGCTTCCATTGTATGAATTTAAAGCAATATTCATTGCATCCAGTGCTCATGGGATAACAGACATATGTTATATAGACACAGATATTGTAAATGATGCTCTGGCACATAGCAGCTGCTGGCTCTATGAATGTAATGCACGGTTGCTTTTAACCTCCTGGGTGCCAGAACAATATGTTGCTGACTCAGCTGGCAATCAGGGGGTTAAGCACATGGCTTATCAGACGTATACGATATATAAACAGTATAAAAGGCTAATAATGAATTCTGGTTTACAGGTCTTAATTTTAAAGCCAGTGCTTTACGTCCTCGTTTTAATTATTTTGTTAGTCCCATGGCAATAATTAAGTAATTTAATTGGCATCATAGAGCACTTTACATGTTATATGCTTGCTATAGAAAATGCAAAATACTCTGTTCAACCTGTGCTCATTTGATGTTTTTAAAAGCCATTTCCCCTTTTAGACCATCAAGATTTTGCGGCACAATGGATTTTTTTTAAGCAAGGACGGGGGTGGGCTGGGGGGATAATAACCACGAGAGACAGAGCTACCACTAATTACCATGAGACAATGGCGACAGGTGACGGCTCCTGACCTCACAGGGAAACTATAGAGAAGAAATTGTTTATTTTTCACTCTGGTAAAATAGGTTTAATTACACCAATATTTGAAAAGTATCTATGTAATTTTCATTTTGATCTGAACATTTATCTGTCTATCTATATGAGATCTATATATATATGTAAACATAATATAATATCTATTTATGGATACATACATATAAGCAAGGTAGATTACATAGTCAAATTAGACAGCACTATGAAAGGGTGAACGGGGAAATATTGATTTTTATAGCTGGTATGTTACATGCTATACAATCTTTGTGAACTTTACAGTTTACATTTTTCTTTTTTTATATAATGCCCAACTATTGGAAGACTTCTGTGGTTACCAACATGTTGAAAACATTATATTTCAATATATTCTTATATTAGTTGAATGCATTTGCTTTTTCATATATTGGCTGACTTTCAAATTGACATGGAAAGAAGAGGTTGGAATAACCCTTTAATTTTTGTTAATATTTTCCCTAATTCCAAGTTGAAATATATTCAGGATGTAAAAGCTATTCAAAACTTGGATTTTAAGAGAACGGTAAAGACAATGTACACGGATTGCTATTTATTAGCTATAACTATTAAATTAGCAAAGGAGACAATACATTTTATCTTTATCTATGTTCCCATCTATTCTCTGTATGACAAATTCATGCTCTCCTACCTTTTATTTCCAGTGTAAACGATCTGGTACAACCAAATTAGAAAAAAAAAGCAGAACAGAACGTAAATAGCCCCATAAAATCTTACAAACTTTCCATTAAACTGTCGGTATCTTAAAGTCAGCGCCTGATTGTCTCCCTGCTAACCACAGGGCAAAGCCAACTACAATACAGCTACCAGTATACAGGGATCCCAAACCATCAAACAGTAAAACAATTACCCCAGTGTAAACAAACACAGCCAAGGATTCAAATAGATATATAGCTGGAATACAATTATACACCAAGTTTAGAGGCCATTGGAAACCTGCAATCTATAATTATTTTTGCATAAGGTTGCACCATATATAATTAGATTGCTGTCTGCTGACATTGACATGGGCATGCCAAGTGTTAAGGATATGTGTAAAGCAAAGTGAAAGACTGAGTTATTAAAATAAAAATATTGTATTAATTATAATTTTAAGGCATTTCCTGTAGGTTCCTATCAGGATATCTTTAACTTATGTTATTGCACCTGGAAATTAATTGTGGAGAGTAGAAGCAATTCATTGTGTATTTATAGCATAATTCTCAGGTAACCTTTCATTAAGGCTAAATTTCCACAATAAGTATATGGTGCATTTTTCTTTCTGCTGCACAATACAGATCTAGCAGAGTGGGTGACATTTCTGTAAGTCTCATTCCCACTGTGCTGTTTTTTTTTAACGCTGCACATACCGATCTGTTGTGCGTTTTTTTTTAAAACCCGCAACATGTCAATTTGTCTTGTTGTAAATATGGGTATAATTTTCATTTTATATTCTATAGACTTGAAGGATATGTGGAGAACCAAGAGATAAAAATCTCATGGGTTTTTATTGTGTTACAACAGTAAAAATGCATGCAGTCCTCACATGAATTTATCAATAAAGTTTTTATTGAAGCTAGTTAACTCAGCAAGCCAGAAGTTACCAGAATAAAGCATTTTTTTCTTCTCAAGGCATGACACATAAAAAAAGAAGAAAAAAAATTGCAGCTGCAATAATAAATATGAAAAAAAAACTTGTTAAAAAATGCAATTAGAAAAAAAAAATGCAAGTAGCCAGAACTATCTAATTGGGGCAGAAATGCTGCAAAAAATGCACCAAAATAACCAATGTGAGAACATAGTCTAAAGGGTTTTCAGGTTTAATGTAAATACATCTAAGGTCAATGTTGTGCTATGTGCTTTGAAAACAAATTCTTCCACATTTTCAAGATATTTTTTTTGGTTGCCAGTGAATGGAAACAATTTTGTTTATGCTCAGATTAATGTGACAATTGTATCCTGTCTACTCAAAAGTCTATGTTACTACACAATAAGCACAAACATCTCCTGGCCCTGATAGTTTGCAACAATGTATAAATGTAGGTGAAACAGATCAGAAGTTCAGCCTAAAGAGCAGATTTTCACAGTGGAGTTTTAGATCTCTATTTGTTTTTAAAACTTAACCTTGAAAAAAATTCAGGCTTAGCTGCAGCACAATAAATATATAATAATAATAATAATAATAGTAATAACAATAATAAAATTGTTCCTCTCCTGATTTTGGCTTACAAATACTGATGTGAAATACTGACCAAGTACTGATAGTGTGACGGCAGCCTTAGATGAAAACTCGCAGTATTCCTTATAATATGGACATTCAGTGTGTTGATGGATTTTTTTTTAACCCTGTGTACTTTATACTGATAATATGACTGCAGCCTTAGACTAGCTACATGTTCACAGGCAGAGAAGTCGCCCTAATATATATTATGCCTGTGAACATGTAGTCTAAGGCTGCCGTCACACTATCAGTATTTGGTCAGTTTTTCACATCAGTATGTGTATGGCAAAACCAGGAGTGGAACAATTAGATGAAAAGTATAATAGAAACATATCACCACTTCTGTATTTATCACCCACTCCTGGTTTTTGCTTACAAATACTGATGTAAAATACTGACCAAATACTGCTAGTATGTAAGTGGCCTCAGATGAAAACTCGCAGTATGCCGTAAAACATGCACATTTAGTGTGTTTGATAGATTTTTTTTTAAACCCAGTGTACTTTTGCGTAATTTACAGGGATGCAGACCTTTAATGTGGAATTTGGCACCAAAATCTTCAGGAAATGTACCATGTATGAACTAATGCTAGAATCAGACATGATGTATTTGGGGCAGTTTTTCACACATAATTCATATAAAGTTTTTTTTTCAGTCATTGTCCCATAGGTTTTTCTTTAGATAATGAAATCCACTTAAAGGGGACTAACAGGAAGGTAGTTGGTAACTATCTGCCTGTTGTGCCCAATGTTGATCTCTGCTGGCGATTCAGCGGCTTCCACTGACATCATGGCGACAAAGCTGCCTAACTGCAGGGAGCTCTCAGGCAATCAGCATGACATCGGCAATTACACCCCGTCGACAGAGCAGCCCTGAAGAAGAGTTGCTGTGTTGATATGGAGCAGCTGAATTGCCGGCAGGAGCAGTGTGACCGCTCTGAATCGGCACTGAGTAGAAGTAGGCCTCCTCCTGGAGCAGCTGAATCGCCAGCAGGAGCGGTGTGTGACCGCTCTGAGTCAGCACTGGGTAGAAGTAGGCCTCCTCCTGGAGCAGCTGAATTGCCGGCAGGAGCGGTGCGTGACCGCTCTGAGTCAGCACTGGGTAGAAGTAGGCCTCCTCCTGGAGCAGCTGAATCGCCAGCAGGAGCGGTGTGTGACCGCTCTGAGTCGGCACTGGGTAGAAGTAGGCCTCCTTTCAACTGTATATGGGTGGCCAACTGTCAGGGGCCATAATGATTGGGTGATTGGAATTCAATAGCTAGATCTTTTTGTTCATTGGGAAGATATTAGTCAGAATCATCTGGAAGCCCAGCTGACAGTAATCTAATTTATATGAGCCCTAGTGGGCAGGGTCCAATTTCCTTCTGTACCAATCGTGACTTGTATTGTTAAGATTATTGTACTTGTTTTTATTATGTATACCCCTCCTCACATGGAATAAATGGCATAATAATAATAATAATATGGCCAGCATTAGGTGCATTTACACTGCACAATTATCAGGAACGAGCCTCTAAGGGAGGCTTGTTCCTGATAGTCATGTAGTGCAAACAGGATACCGATCCCCCAATGTATGAACTAAATGCTTGTTCGTCAGGTGAAATGATTTTTAGATTTGCTTATAAGATCACTGTTCTCTGCAACAGATCGTCCTATGTAACCAACAATCTATTACTGACTGTTCTGTGCACATAGACAGGGCCAGTTCCAGGGTTTTGAGGGCCCCGGGCGAAAAAGTCTCAGTGGGCCCCCACTTTAACACATACCACGATTCATGATGGCATATAACACAGCCCACGTAGTATATAGCACAGCCACGTAGCATATAACAGCCCATATAGTATATAGCACAGCCACATAGTATATAACATGGCCCACGTAGTTTATAGAACAGCCATGTAGTATATAGCACAGCCCACGTAGCATATAACAGCCCATATAGTATATAGCACAGCCACATATTATATTACACAGCCCACGTAGTATATAGAACAGCCATGTAGTATATAGCACAGCCCACGTAGCATATAACAGCCCATATAGTATATAGCACAGCCATATATTATATAACACAGCCCACATAGTATATAGAACAGCCATGTAGTATATAGAGCACAGCCCACGTAGCATATAACAGCCCATATAGTATATAGCACAGCCACATAGTATATAACACGGCCCACATAGTATATAGAACAGCCATGTAGTATATAGCACAGCCTACATAGCACATAACAGCCCACATAGTATATAACACGGCCCACGTAGTATATAGCACAGCCATGTAGTATATAGAATAGCCATGTATTATATAGAACTGCTGTGTAGTATATAGCACAGACATGTAGTATACAGCACAGCCCCCCTCCCCCCAAGAATGGTCCCTTAGTCCAGTACTCACTTATAGTTAAAAATAAAAAAAACTCCTCACCTCTCAACGTTCCCGCGCTGCGCTGCTCCCTCCCTGCTCCGTTCTCCGCGGCTGCCGCTGCACTGCCTGACACACAGCGAGTGCGCAATGACATCATCGCGCACCTGCAGCGGCAGTGTCAGAGGCAGAGTGGGGAATGATGGGAGAGGGAGCGTCAGGTGACGCTCTCTACTCCTTCATTTGGTTTGAACTTTACCGGCAGATGCCGGTAAAGTTCAAAGCGGCGGCGGGGGAGTTGGCGCTTGTGACAGGCGGGCCCCATGCCTCACAGGGGCCCCATAGCAGCTGCGTGATGTGCTGCTAGCTGAGGGCCCCTGGGGGAGCGGGGCCCTAGGCACTGGCAGCTGCCTGCCCCTAACGCCGGCCCTGAATGGGCCCCCCTGTCTCGCCAGGGCCCCGGCACTTGCCCGGGTATGTCAGGTTGTAGACGCCGGCCCTGCACATAGACATGCAATTAATTAGCCCTCACTGATTAGCAAACATGTAGCTGATCGGCGGTCGTTTATTGACACTAGTTGGCTGGAGTAAACCCAGCTTTAGACTTTAAATGCATATTTGAGAAAAGCCCATTGTACTATTTTTTAATAGGATTACTTACAGGAAGTCCTTTTAAATATGCGATAGTCTAGATCTGGATAATATCTCACCACTTTATCTTATATAAATCTAGTCTGGAGAACTTCAAAAACATTTACAAATTTGGCAATATAGTTAGCAGCTTTTCAACTTTTTTACTTTGTAGGTTTACTGTTCCTTTAATGTGGACCTCCATTTATGGCAATAAATGCGGAGAGAATTTACTTTATAGTGTTCTCCTGTAGACATTTCTTTCTTGTAATAATACAGTATAAAATGCCCAGCGTCCAAGCAAAACGGCCTAACAAGTACTTGTAAGAACACTTTGCTAGAAAGCAGTTCATAGTTATGTCATCCACTTTTACATATGTTCATACAGTGATCTTGAAAGTTTGTGAACCCTTCAGAATTTTCCATATTTCTGCATGAATTTGATCGGAAACCACATCAGATTCTCATACAAGTCCTAAAAGTAGATAACAAACAAAAAAATAAGCCTAAAATAGATTTGTCATTTTTTTTATTGAGGATACTGACCCACTATAACATGTAGGTGAGTAATAAAACTATATTAAACTTTGCTTTCAGGATCTGGTATGATCACCTCGTGCAGCAATAGTTGCATATAAACTTTTTCAGCTATTAATTAGTTCTGCAAATCTGCTTGAAGGAATTTTAGCCCAATTTTTTTCTACAAAACAGTTTCAACTCTTATGTGGGTGGGTTTCTCCCATAAACTATTCCTTTTCAGGTCTAGGGCTGTTTCTGGCAAGGAACAAGATGAGCATCTCACATTAGTTGGCCGTCCAAAGTGTCTCTCGATGAGTGGCATTTTGTCTTCAAGCAAGAAGTAGGAATCGGTTGGGTTTTTATCAAACCGGTTGTTAAGCCAATAGCCAATCCGGAGAGCAGGTATACCGCTGGCTTCCTGATCTCTGCGTTCGATTGTAATTGCATCTTTGAGATGCAAGTACAGATTATGATATGAGCAGCATGCCGATACTTCCAGGATCCAGATGATGTGCAGAAGCATGATTAGGTCACCTAGTCATGCTGATGATGTCTCTGCTGCACCACAGAGGCAGTAAGACGCAAGGAAGGTAGGCACTCCATAGTGGAGCAAAAGAAATAAAGAGATTTTATTGTAGAAGGGGAGATAGGCTGTGTGAGGACACAGTGTGGTTTGTATGGTTGGTAGCATGAGGAGGGCAATGTGGAGAAAGGGACAGCCAAAGGGGGAAAAGTATGACAGGACAGCATTAAAAATGATCACAGTATGGAGAGGGGGCAATGATGACATAGTACAATAAGTACAGTGTGGTGAGATAACATGGAGAGGTGGCAGTATGGGGGAGAAAATTGTGAGGGCACAGTGAGAAGAGAGGGCACTATGGAGGGCAGGGTGAAGAGGTGGAAGTATGGATGGGCAGTGTGTTGCAACAGTGTGAAAATGGGGCAGCATTGGAGCAGTGTGGCGTAGGTACTGAAGATGAGGACAGTATGGAGGGGGCCAGTAGAGAGGGGACAGTGTGAAGTGGGACAGTGTGTTGCTTTTAGTTCATAAAAGGCAGACAGTGTGATGGTTTTAGTTCATAAGAGTGGACGGTGTGGAGGCAATGTAACCATGTATTATATTTTGTGTAGAGAGCACAGTAAGAGGCAATTATTTATTCAGGGGCACAGCATGGGCAAATGTTTTTATATAGGGGACATTATAATGATACTTTTTATTTTAAAGGCATGTGCTGTAGAAGGCCGGAGAACAGGAAAATCTGCAGAGGTGAGCTTTGGATGTGAAAAGTCATTATGCCGACTGAACCAGATGGAGATGAAAGGAATGAGAGCTTGAAACAGAGAAGACATCATCTGTAATATACTTAGATGTAAATATTTATTTGTGATGTCAACTTCATCTGATCAGTATTATGGTTCCTGTATGGCCCACAGTCTGATGATGGTTGGTGGCAACAACTCCCAGCATCTAACTACCATTGTTAAGAACATTTTGGGAGTTGTAAGTGCTCATGCGATACAAGTTTATATGGAGGGGGTTGACCTGACATTGCAATTGATCACTGAACTAAACTTAGTGCTGTATATATGTACTAATTATAGCTCTGCTGGTGTATTCATGTACTGATGGTAGTTCTGGTGCTGTATTCATGTACTGATTGTGATTCTAGTGATATATACCTGCACTGATGGTTCTGCTATTGTATTCGTATACTGATGATGATTCCAGTACTGTGTTTATGTACTAATGATAGTTCTGGTGCTGTTGATGTATTCATGTTTTCCTATGATGTTTCTGGTGCAGCAGTTATGTACTTAGGATTGCTATGGTGATGCATTTATGTACTGATGATGGTTCTGGTGATATATTTATGTACTGATGGTGGCTCTGGTGATATATTGGCTCTACTTTTTTTGGTCTGATCCTGTACATACAGTACAGAACAAAAGTTTGGACACACCTTCTCATTTAATGATTTTTCTGTATTTTCATGACAATGAAAATTGTACATTCACATTGAAGGCATCAAAACTATGAATTTTAACACATGTGGAATTATATACTTAACAAAAAAGTGTAAAACAACTGAAATTATGTCTTATATTCTAGGTTCTTCAAAGTAGCCACATTTTGCTTTGATGACTGCTTTTCACACTCTTGGCATTCTCTTGAGCTTCAAGAGGTAGTCACCGGGAATGGTCTTCCAACAATCTTGAAGGAGTTCCCAGAGATGCTTAGCACTTGTTGGCCCTTTTTCGCTCACTCTACGGTCCAGCTCACCCAAAACCATCTTGATTGAGTTCAGGTCTGGTGACTGTGGAGGCCAGGTCATCTGGCGTAGCACCCCATCACTCTCCTTCTTGGTCAAATAGCCCTTACACAGCCTGGAGGTGTGTTTGGGGTCATAATCCTGTTGAAAAATAAATGATGATCCAACTAGACGCAAACCGGATGGAATAGCATGCCGCTGCAAGATGCTGTGGTAGCCATGCTGGTTCAGTATGCCTTCAATTTTGAATAAATCCCCAACAATGTCAACAGCAGAGCACCCCCACACCATCACACCTCCTCCTCCATGCTTCACAGTGGGAACCAGGCATGTAGAGTACATTCGTTCACCTTTTCTGCGTCGCACAAAGACACGGTGGTTGGAACCAAAGATCTCAAATTTGGACTCATCAGACCAAAGCACAGATTTCCACTGGCCTAATGTCCATTCCTTGTGTTCTTTAGCCCAAACAAGTCTCTTCTGCTTGTTGCCTGTCCTTAGCAGTGGTTTCCTAGCAGCTATTTAACCATGAAGGCCTGCTGCACAAAGTCTTCTCTTAAAAGTTGTTGTAGAGATGTGTCTGCTGCTAGAACTCTGTGTGGTATTGACCTGGTCTCTAATCTGAGGTGCTGTTAACCTGCGATTTCTGAGGCTGGTGACTCGGATAACCTTATCCTCAGAAGCAGGGGTGACTCTTGGTCTTCCTTTCCTTGGGTGGTCCTCATGTGAGCCAGTTTCTTTGTAGCGCTTGATGGTTTTTGCAACTGCACTTGGGGACACTTTCAATGTTTTCCCAATTTTTCGGACTGACTGACCTTCATTTCTTAAAGTAATGATGGCCACTCATTTTTCTTAGCTGCTTTTTTCTTGCCATAATACAAATTCTAAGAGTCTATTCAGTAGGACTATCAGCTGTGTATCCACCAGACTTCTGCTCCACACAACTGATGGTCCCAACCCCATTTATAAGGCAAGAAATCCCATTTATTAAACCTGACAGGGCACACCTGTGAAGTGAAAACCATTCCCGGTGACTACCTCTTGAAGCTCATTAAGAGGATGCCAAGAGTGTGCAAAGCAGTCATCAAAGCAAAAGGTGGCTACTTTGAAGAACCTAGAATATAAGACATAATTTCAGTTGTTTCACACTTTTTTGTTAAGTGTATAATCCCACATATGTTAATTCATAGTTTTGATGCCTTCAGTGTGAATGTACAATTTTCATAGTCATGAAAATACAGAAAAATCTTTAAATGAGGTGTGTCCAAACTTTTGGTCTGTACTGTACATAGCAATCCAAAATTTGTCAGATGACATGCTACATGGCTATGCTAATAAAGTATTGTCCCATTTGACAAGTTAATGATTTCTACATGTGTTTTATGTTAAGACTATTGTACCTTTGCATCTGAAGTCCATTTTTTCTGAGATTCCTGTACCACAGGCTGTGCTTCATATGAGACCTTGAATTGTTCTATTTATTTCAATACTGTAGTATTGCAGTAAATAGTATACGTGATCAGACAATTGCATGTTTAAGTCCCCTAAAGGGACTAAAACAATGTTAAAAAGTTTTTAAAAATAAAAACAAAAATCAAACATATTTGGAATAGCCACATCCATGAAAGTCTGGCCTCTCAAAGTTATCAAACTATAAGATAATTAGCCTGTATGATAAAGAGAAAAATAATAAAATTGCCAGAACTCTGTTTCTTTGTCACCTCACTTCCCTAAAAAAATAATTTAAAGCAAACAAAATATTATACATATATATAGCCAAAGTTGGTATGAAAAAGATATCAGGTATAAAACAACAAGCCTTCACACATCTTCATGGATAATAAATAAAAATGTTACGGATCTCAAAAAAGGATGACTGAAGCAAAAACTATTTAAAAAAATAAATAAATAAAAATCAATGAAAGTTTGGTTCTACCGTAATCACATTGACCTGGAGAAAGAATCATGTTTACGGTACATATTTACCAAGCAATGTACACCATGAAAGCAAAACCAAAAAAACTATGACGAAATTGAGTTTATTCACTGCAGGTTTCTTCTGACATTTTCCTCTGGAATTTTATGGTAACATTTATAACTCATTGCTACATTAACACCTTCGAACCCGGGCCATTTTTCATTTTGTTTTGTTATTTTGGTTTTGTTTTTTCCTTCTTCCTTTTCCAAGAGCCATAACTTTTTCATTTTTCCATCAATATAGCTGTATGGGGGTTTGTTTTATGGGGGGTAAGTTGTACTTTTGAGTGACACCATGACACCACTAATTTTATCATTTGATGCACTGGAAAATGGAAAAAATAAATGCATTTAAATTGCAAAAAAGTGCAATTTCACATTTTTTTTAGTTTTCTTTTTACTATATTCACTATACAGTAAAACTGACCTGGCAGTGTGATTATCCAGGTCAGTATGAGTAAGCAGAAACCAAACATGTATAGTTTTTTTTTATTGTTTAAGTGGTGTAAAAAAAAAGGGGGAAAATCGTAAAAAAACAACTTTTCTTGGGTCACTATTTTCCGAGACCCCAAAATTTTTTATTTTTGGAGATATGGTGCTATGTGTTTTTTTTCACCACGTACTGCCATATTTACTGATACCATTTAGGGGTAGGTACAATGTTTTGATTGCCTCTTAGGCTACTTTCACCCTAGCGTCGGTACGGGGCCGTCGCAATGCGTCGGCCCGACGTACCGACACAAACTGTGAAGAAAATGAACAACGGGGGCAGCGGATGCAGTTTTACAACGCATCCGCTGCCCCATTGTAAGGCCCGCAGAGGAGGAGGCGGAGTTCTGGCCGCGCATGCGCGGTCGGAAAAAGCGGAACCGACAGACGAAAAAACGTTGCATGCAACGTTTTTTTGTCCCGACGGACTGCAAAAACACAACGTATTCGTCGCACGACGGATGCAACGTGTGCCAATCCGTCGCAATGCGTCGCTAATGAAAGTCTATGGAGAAAAAACGCATCCTGCGGGCAACTTTGCAGGATGTGTTTTTTCTCCAAAACGACGCATTGCGACCTAGGCCAAACGACGCTAGTGTGAAAGTAGCCTTATTGAAATGTTGTGCAAGCCAAAAAAAATAGTTCCAGCTATTTTTTTCCTCATTCAGCCGTTTACCAATTAGATTAATTTATTTTATATTTTGATAGCTCAGATTTTTATGAATGTAGCAATACCAACTATGTGTATGTTTTTAATTGTTTTACTTTTAAAGCTGCAAAAGAGGGTGATTTGAACTTTTGTTTTTTTTTTTCATATTTTTAAAAGCAAATTTATTACTTTTTACTTTATTTAACCCCTTATCCCCCACAAGGTGGTTTGCACATTAATGTCCGGGCCATTTTTTACAATTCTGACCAGTGTCACTTTATGTGGTAATAACTCGGGAACACTTCAATGGATCTCACTGATGGTTCTTTCATGACATATTGTAGTACATGATAGTGGTAAAATTTCTTCAATATGACTTGCGTTTATTTGTGAAAAAATAAAAATTTGGAAAACTTTGAATTCTTATGTCCTTAAAACAAAAAGCTATGTCATACAAAATAGTTAATAAATAACATTTCCCACATGTCTACTTTACATCAGCACAATTTTTGAAACAACATTTTTTGTTGTTAGGAAATTATAAAGGTTAAAAGTTGACCAGTGATTTCTCATTTTTCCAACAAAATTTACAAAGCCATATTTTAGGGACCACGTTACATTTGAAGTGACTTTGAGGGGTCTATATGACAGAAAATACCCAAAAGTGACACCATTCTAAAAACTGCACCCGTTAAGGAGATCAAATTCACATTCAAAAAGTTTATTAACCATTCAGGTGCTACACAGGAATTTTTGGAATGTGGAGAAAAAAATGAACATGTCACTTTTTTTCACAAAAACTTACTTTAGACACAATTTTTTTGCAAAAGTAACAGGAAAAAATGGACCACAGATTTGTTGTTCAATTTCTCCTGAGCATGCTGATACTCCAGATATGGGGGAAAACCACTGTTTTGGCACACGGCAGAGCTTGGAAGAAATTCTATTGACCTTTTGAATGCAAAAGTTTGCTGGAACAATTAGCAAACACCATGTCGTGTTTAGAGAGCTTCTGATGTACCTAAACAGTAGAAACTCCCCATAGGTGACACCATTTTGGAAACTAGAACTTCCAGGGAACTTATCTAGATGTATGGTGAGCATATTAAACCCCCAGGTGCTGCACAGAAGTTTATAATATTGAGCCGTGAAAATTAAAAAAAACACATTTTTCCCACAAAAATGTTATTGTAGCCCCAAATTTTGCATTTTCATAAAGTGAACAGGAGAAATTGCACCATACAATTTGTTGTGCAATTTTTCCTGAGTGTGCCAATACCTCATATGAGGTAGAAAACTACTGTTTGGTCGCACGGCTGGGCTTCGAAGGGAAGGAGCATTATTTGACTTTTTGAACACAAAGTTTGCTGGAATAATTAGCGGACGCCATGTCCTAATGTGCTTAAACATTGGAAATGCCCCACAAATGACCCCATTTTGGTAACTAGAACCCTCAAGGAATATATTTAGATGTGTGGTGGGCATCTTGAACACCTAGGTGCTTCCCAGAAGTTTATAACATTGAGCCGTGAAAGTAAAAAAAAAATCACATTTTCTCCACAAAAATGTTTTTTTTTTAGCCCCAAACTTAGCATCTTCATAAAGGTAACAGGAGAAATTGCACCAGGCAAATTCGTTGTGCAATTTCTCCTGAGTACGCTGATACCCCACAAGTAGGGGAAAAACTACTTTTGAGGCACAGTGCAAAGCTCGGAAGGGAAGAAGTGCCATATAACAGTTGATTTTGCTGGAGTGGTTTGAGGGTGCCATGTCACATTGGCAGGTACCAGAACAACAGAAACCCCCCATAAGTGAACTCATTTTACAAACTACACTCCCCAGTGAATTAATATAGGGGTGTAGTAGTCATATTGACACCACATGTGCCTCTCAGAATTTTATACCATTGAGCAGTGAAGAAAGAATAAATTACATATTTATTACTAAAATGTTGTTTTAGCCCCAAGTTTTTATTTTTTGTAAGGGCTAGTAGGAGAAATCTTTGCAACAAACTGAGGTAAATTTTTTCCTGAGTGCACCAATATCCTACATGTAATGAGGAAATACTTTTCAGGCACAGTGCAAATCTCAGAAGGGAAGGAGCGCCATATGATAATGCAGATTTACTGTTATAGTTTGTGGGTTCCATGACCAACTGAGAGAGCCCCTGAGGTGCCAGCACAGCAGAACCCCCCATAACTAACCCCATTTTACAAACTACACCTCTCAACAAATTCATCTAGGGGTGCAGTGATCATATTGCACCAAGGATGTATCACATAATTTTATACCATTAGTGCAGTGAAGAAAAAAATAATTACATTTTTACCACCAAACTTTTGTTTTAGCCCCAGATATTACATTTTCACACAAGAAGTGGGTAACAATGGCACCATAATCTGTCCCACAATTTCCACTGAACCTGGAATTGCCCATATGTGGCTGTACAGTGCTGCTTAGCCATAAGGAGAGACTCAGGAGGGACAGAGCGCTATTTGCCTCCTGAAGCACAGAGTTTCCTAGAATGCTTTGCGGACTCCATATACAGAGCCCATAAGTGCTAGAAGAGCAGAATCCCCTTCAAGTGGCCTCATTTTGGAACTTATACCCCTTTGGAAATTTATTTACAGGTGTAGTGACAATTTTGACTCCATGGTTGTTTTCCAGAAACAATCAGCAGTGGATGTTGCTGAATAAAAATGGCAAACTGACATTGTAGTGACCGCTGTGTGGTAGTGACCAGAACCTGCTCATGCTTCTGGAGACATGCACCTGTAAATTAGGCGGATTCTCATCGCTACAGAAATTCCAAATATGTAGTAGGTATATGTGGTTTAGGCACAATAGGACTCTGAAGGGAGGGGGATTATATTTATCCTGCGCTCTAGGCTGAGCACTTACATTGGGGTTTCCATCGAAATCTCTGAGTGACATGATTCAGATGAAACCTCTGAGCGATCCATTCACTATAATGAAGCAGTAGAGTTACTCCTCTGGACTCAGTCTGGCCTGTGTTCAGCAGTGTAATTCTTTTCACAAGTGCACAAAACTGTGGCCGACCTCACTTTTATGTACTAAAAGGGTTAGCTAGTGGGACAGTGTTATAGGTCAAGCAACTTTGCCAACTCTGGTGACCTGGATATTGTCATGACGACATTGGGTTATCACGGCAATGATTGAGACCGCGTGATGATGTCGCGGGGTCTCTGATCAAAGGGCAGAGGGTCCTTCTTCCCTCTGCTGCTACCAAAATGCTGCGATCGAGTTCAATTGCAGCATTTAGGGGGTTAAAGTGCTGGGACCGGTGTGTGACTGCTCCTGGCAGTGAGTGCCCGGTGCCTGCGGCTGTTCAAGACACATGATGGCTGATTAAATCATGCTAAATTTATGCTGTAATGCAGTGTTTTTCTTTTTATAAACATAATGCTTCTTATTTATTTTTATCTATTTTGGTCTTCTCTGGCAATAAAACATTGTTCCAATGCACTTCTGGCTTGCCCAAATGATCTTTAGCAAGCTACAAAGAAGCAGCAATGTTCTTTTTGTGCTGCAGTGACTTTCTCCTTGCAAACCTGTTGTGCATGCCATTGTTCATTCTCCGCTTGATGTCAGACTCAAGAATATTTCTTGGAACCTGTAATGTCAAAAAACACTATTGGACTTAATGCTTGTGAGATTTTAATCGTAGTAGCCAAAAAAAGTTTCGGTCCTATATCTGGACCTTCATCAGTTACGTACTATGATTAAAAAAAGTGAATGACTGTAGTGTCATATAAGGCACAGCATGGTCTGCGTCTGGTATTTGCGCAGATAGGTTTAGGCACACAGAATGGACTTATTCACGCTGATAGGTGCTGTGCTTGTGTCCAGACATGGTATCCCCGCTTGAGACAGACCATGCTGTGCCTTATATGAAAACAGGAACACATGGGCTACTTGCACAGTGAACAAGTCTGTAAGAACATGTTCACACACCACCAAGAAACCTGAAGACACAAAAGAGAATAGTAAAACCAAAAACACTCAGTTTGAAAAAATGTTTGCAGTAATCCGCAAGTGCTAGTAAAAGATGTAAATAACAGGGTATTTGGTTGATACGTTTTTTGCAAAAAATGTATACTAAGCTGCTCTACCAATCTTCACGGTATACCCATATCAGAGCAGTCCTAACTAATGTATGCAATCCCTATCTGATGTATTTAAAAACCTGATCATCTGTATATTACCTGTGTGAACAGGGTTCAGAGAGGAAAAATCCATGTGTGCATACAGGGCAGAACAGCTTTTGTGCAGCTAGCCCAAGAGGAGTGGTGGAACTCCCCAGTCTTGTAGACACAAGAGAACAATTATGGAAACAGGAACACATGGGCTACTTGCACAGTGAACAAGTCTGTAAGAACATGTTCACACACCACCAAGAAACCTGAAGACACAAAAGAGAATGGTAAAACCAAAAACACTCAGTTTGAAAAAATGTTTGCAGTAATCCGCAAGTGCTAGTAAAAGATGTAAATAACAGGGTATTTGGTTGATACGTTTTTTGCAAAAAATGTATACTAAGCTGCTCTACCAATCTTCACGGTATACCCATATCAGAGCAGTCCTAACTACTGTATGCAATCCCTATCTGATGTATTTAAAAACCTGATCATCTGTATATTACCTGTGTGAACAGGGTTCAGAGAGGAAAAATCCATGTGTGCATACAGGGCAGAACAGCTTTTGTGCAGCTAGCCCAAGAGGAGTGGTGGAACTCCCCAGTCTTGTAGACACAAGAGAACAATCATGGAAACAGGAACACATGGGCTACTTGCACAGTGAACAAGTCTGTAAGAACATGTTCACACACCACCAAGAAACCTGAAGACACAAAAGAGAATGGTAAAACCAAAAACACTCAGTTTGAAAAAATGTTTGCAGTAATCCGCAAGTGCTAGTAAAAGATGTAAATAACAGGGTATTTGGTTGATACGTTTTTTGCAAAAAATGTATACTAAGCTGCTCTACCAATCTTCACGGTATACCCATATCAGAGCAGTCCTAACTAATGTATGCAATCCCTATCTGATGTATTTAAAAACCTGATCATCTGTATATTACCTGTGTGAACAGGGTTCAGAGAGGAAAAATCCATGTGTGCATACAGGGCAGAACAGCTTTTGTGCAGCTAGCCCAAGAGGAGTGGTGGAACTCCCCAGTCTTGTAGACACAAGAGAACAATTATGGAAACAGGAACACATGGGCTACTTGCACAGTGAACAAGTCTGTAAGAACATGTTCACACACCACCAAGAAACCTGAAGACACAAAAGAGAATGGTAAAACCAAAAACACTCAGTTTGAAAAAATGTTTGCAGTAATCCGCAAGTGCTAGTAAAAGATGTAAATAACAGGGTATTTGGTTGATACGTTTTTTGCAAAAAATGTATACTAAGCTGCTCTACCAATCTTCACGGTATACCCATATCAGAGCAGTCCTAACTACTGTATGCAATCCCTATCTGATGTATTTAAAAACCTGATCATCTGTATATTACCTGTGTGAACAGGGTTCAGAGAGGAAAAATCCATGTGTGCATACAGGGCAGAACAGCTTTTGTGCAGCTAGCCCAAGAGGAGTGGTGGAACTCCCCAGTCTTGTAGACACAAGAGAACAATCATGGAAACAGGAACACATGGGCTACTTGCACAGTGAACAAGTCTGTAAGAACATGTTCACACACCACCAAGAAACCTGAAGACACAAAAGAGAATGGTAAAACCAAAAACACTCAGTTTGAAAAAATGTTTGCAGTAATCCGCAAGTGCTAGTAAAAGATGTAAATAACAGGGTATTTGGTTGATACGTTTTTTGCAAAAAATGTATACTAAGCTGCTCTACCAATCTTCACGGTATACCCATATCAGAGCAGTCCTAACTAATGTATGCAATCCCTATCTGATGTATTTAAAAACCTGATCATCTGTATATTACCTGTGTGAACAGGGTTCAGAGAGGAAAAATCCATGTGTGCATACAGGGCAGAACAGCTTTTGTGCAGCTAGCCCAAGAGGAGTGGTGGAACTCCCCAGTCTTGTAGACACAAGAGAACAATCATGGAAACAGGAACACATGGGCTACTTGCACAGTGAACAAGTCTGTAAGAACATGTTCACACACCACCAAGAAACCTGAAGACACAAAAGAGAATGGTAAAACCAAAAACACTCAGTTTGAAAAAATGTTTGCAGTAATCCGCAAGTGCTAGTAAAAGATGTAAATAACAGGGTATTTGGTTGATACGTTTTTTGCAAAAAATGTATACTAAGCTGCTCTACCAATCTTCACGGTATACCCATATCAGAGCAGTCCTAACTAATGTATGCAATCCCTATCTGATGTATTTAAAAACCTGATCATCTGTATATTACCTGTGTGAACAGGGTTCAGAGAGGAAAAATCCATGTGTGCATACAGGGCAGAACAGCTTTTGTGCAGCTAGCCCAAGAGGAGTGGTGGAACTCCCCAGTCTTGTAGACACAAGAGAACAATCATGGAAACAGGAACACATGGGCTACTTGCACAGTGAACAAGTCTGTAAGAACATGTTCACACACCACCAAGAAACCTGAAGACACAAAAGAGAATGGTAAAACCAAAAACACTCAGTTTGAAAAAATGTTTGCAGTAATCCGCAAGTGCTAGTAAAAGATGTAAATAACAGGGTATTTGGTTGATACGTTTTTTGCAAAAAATGTATACTAAGCTGCTCTACCAATCTTCACGGTATACCCATATCAGAGCAGTCCTAACTAATGTATGCAATCCCTATCTGATGTATTTAAAAACCTGATCATCTGTATATTACCTGTGTGAACAGGGTTCAGAGAGGAAAAATCCATGTGTGCTGTTCTGCCCTGTATGCACACATGGATTTTTCCTCTCTGAACCCTGTTCACACAGGTAATATACAGATGATCAGGTTTTTAAATACATCAGATAGGGATTGCATACATTAGTTAGGACTGCTCTGATATGGGTATACCGTGAAGATTGGTAGAGCAGCTTAGTATACATTTTTTGCAAAAAACGTATCAACCAAATACCCTGTTATTTACATCTTTTACTAGCACTTGCGGATTACTGCAAACATTTTTTCAAACTGAGTGTTTTTGGTTTTACCATTCTCTTTTGTGTCTTCTGTGCCTTATATGACACTACAGTCATTCACTTTTTTCATCATAGTACGTAACTGATGAAGGTCCAGATATAGGACCGAAACGTTTTTTGGCTACTACGATTAAAATCTCACAAGCATTAAGTTGAGTGCCAGGTTCTTTCTTCTAGTATCACATGGTATGGGAACCTACCTGGGCACCACTGGTAGTAGTGCACATGGCTTTATCTTTGAAAAAACACTATTGGACCTACAACTTCAGTCACCACTCAGTACATAGTGAGCAGCTGTAACTGACAGCTGTCTCTGTACTGATGCATTGTTGAGCCGGCCACCAGTCAGTGCTGGGGTGTGGTTACAGCTGCTGCTCATTATGTACTGAGTGGTGACTGAAGATGCACTAGCCACACCTCTATGACTGAAAGCTGGAGGCTGCCGGGAGGAGTGAAGTTCCTTTCCTTCCATTGGACAGGGTTCCAGTATGGCGATCACATGGCTCCAGAATGCTATTAACCTGCAGATTAACCCCATATATGCAGGTTAATGGTGTTTTTGACACAACAGGTTCCCTTTAGCATTAGCTAATCTGAGAGAGGCTTATGTTTGCTTAGAGGCTACTTTGTGTTCCTTTTTGACCACTCAATCTGTTTTACGTTTTGCTCTTGGAGTAAAGTTTATTGTTCCTTTATTTATGGTGGAAGGTGGGGATTAATAATAGTTTTGAATATCCTCCATTTGTACACAATCTGTTGGACTATGGATTGGTGGAGTCAAAGCTTTTTAGAGATGATTTTGTAACCTTTTCCAACCTGATGAGCATCAACAATTCTTCTTTTGAGGTCCTCAGAAATCTTCTTTGTTCGTGCCTTGCTATATTTCCACAAATGTGTGTTATGAAGATGAGACTGATAGATCTTTATTCTTCAAATGAAACAGGTAGCTCATTCACACCTGATTGCCATCCCATTGATTAAAAATACCAGAGTCTAATTTCACCTTCAAATTATTTGTTAATCCTAAGGCTGTGTGCACAGAGATTTTTCACATTCATTGGCTGATTGGGAGCATGCTTTGATAAGCCAGTGATTGAGAATGAGAGTTAATATGAACTCTCATTCTCCAATTATCGGCCTGTCAAAACATGATGATTGGAAACCACGTAAATGTCATTTTCTCCCTTCAACATATAACTAGTGACTTGTACCAACCAGAGTGGTTACTGTTGCATAGTTTGGTCGCAGAAGAAACCTGTGAGAGTAGATTATATGGGGTAATTCAACTTTTATCTTCACAGAACATTAGGTACTTGCATCAGCCTTCTTAATACAGCATATCAGGAAGTCTGAAAGACCTTTCACCAGATAGAAAGTGAAAACAAAGTACAACAAGTATATGCATTACATTCATCTAAGCATATAACAGCAACAAAATTGCCATCTACTGTCAGAAAAGTGTAAACTCCTCCTGCACACAAATAAGTCTGTATCTGTTGCATATCTGCCAACACCCTTTCTCAACAGTAAGGACTTATTCAGTTAAGCCTAATTTCTTCATAAGTCTCTGATGTCTTTTGGCATTCAATGCCTTTGTGAAAATATCTGCTGTCATATCTTCAGTTGGGCAGTACTCTAAATTTAGGATTCCTTGCTCCTGGTGATCTCTCAAGAAGTGAAACTTCACATCAATGTGTTTAGTTCTTGGATTAACTCTTTCCATCTGAGCAAGAACTAGACATCCTTGATTACCATCATACATCTTTGTTGGTCTCAATTGTTGTTGTCCTAAGTCTGTTAGCAGTTGTCTTAACCATAGAACTTCTTGACTGGCATGTGCAGCGGCAACATATTCTGCTTCTGTCGATGACAGTGCTACTATAGATTGTTTCTTACTAGCCCAACTAATTGGTCCACCTGAGAGCAAGAACAGATAGAAACTGGTAGATTCCTTGTCAATTGGATCTCCAGCCCAGTCTGCATTAACGTATCCAGTTAAAATGCATTTGTCACTTGCAGGTAGTTTCAGTTTAACACTGCTGATCCCTTTCAAATAACGGATTACTCTCTTCACTGCATTCCATTCCATTTTGTTTGGCTTTGACACCTTCCTGCTCAAAATTCACACTGCTGCTGCTGCAATGTCTGGCCTTGTAGCAGTCGCAAGATATTATAATTTTCCCATTGCCTTTCTGTATTGTTCATTATTATGTAACAGATTCTGTTTACTATTTATTACCTTCAGATAGTTGGTTTCCATTGGAGACTTTACTGGTTTTGCATCTTTAAAATTCAAATCCTTCGATTATGTCTTGAATCATGTGATTTTGATTAAGAAGGAAACTCCCGTCTTCTTCTCTTTCTACCTGTATTCCTAGGTATTGTTTCACATTTCCCAAATCTTTGATCTCGAAGTGTTGATCCAAAGTTTTCACTATCTCCACTTCATCCCTTTCTTTTTCAAAATAAAGTAAAATATTGTCCACATATATCAGCACATAGACCCATTTATCTGTCAGTCTCTTTGTATATAGACAAGGATCCGCTTTGTTTCTTTGAAAATGTTCATTTATGATTTTATCATTCCAAGCTTTAGCGGCTTGTTTTAAACCATATATACTTTTCTGTAGCATGCAAACCTTGTTTGGTTTCCTTTTATCCTTGAATCCTGGGTGTTGTTCCATGTAAATGTCTTCTGTTAAGTCTCCATTCAGAAATGCTGCCTTTACATCCAGATGTTTCAACTGCATTTGTTTCGTTGCTGCAACAGCACACAAAGTTCAGATTGTGGTGTGTTTGACAACTGCAGCAAATGTCTCATCATAGTCTTCTCCATATTTCTGAGAATAGCCTTTAGCCACGACTCTTGCTCGGTATCGACCCGCTGTGCCGTCTGCTTGGTATTTTACTTTAAAAACCTATTTACACCCTATAGCCTTTTTTTCTTTTGGTGGTTTTGTCAGTGTCCATGTCTTTGAATCATGCATGGATTTTATTTCTGTTTCTGCAGCCTTTATTCATTTGTTGGCCTCTTCTTCTGAAAGTTGAAATATGTCCTCCCAAGATGTAGGTTCATAAATTTTATTTGTACTTGCCTTGTATGAAAGACGTTGAGGTGGTCTTCCCTTGTTTTCTCTTATTGAGCATCCTGGTTCTGTGTCTGTATGGAGCTGTATCTCTTGACTTTCAGTTTTTGATTTTCATAGATTTCCATTTCTTTCTCATCAGATGTTCCTGCAGTTATATCACTGTCATTTCTCTCATTTTTCTTTTCCAGTGATGTCATTATGTCATCATTTAGATCTTCAATGAATGTTACACTGTTACTCACTGTGATTCTGTCTGCTTTGGGATCTAGGATTTTCTATCCTTTGCAATTGTCACTATATCTGACAAATGTTCCTTCAATGGCTCTGTTTTGAAGCATTTTTCTTTTGGAATAAACACAAAAACTTTGCAACCAAAAACTCTTAAATGATTTACACTTGGTTTCTTACCTTGCCGAGGTTCACATGTTTTTTTTTCAGTCTCTTGAAAAAAGCATGTTTTGCGGATAAGTAACTGTCATTGCGGCTTCACCCCAGTATTTCTCTGGTAGTTTGGAGTCTGTTAGCATATATCTTATTTCAGTCAGAGCTCTGTTTTTCCTTTCTGCTATCCCGTTCTGTTCAGGTGTGTATGGAACAGTCTTTTGATGCTCTATTCCATTCTGTCTTAAATAGTTTTCTATTTGGTGTCCTGTAAATTCACCTCCATTATCACTTCTGATGATGATTGGCTTTCTCTGAAACTTGTCATTTGATTGTGTCTTCCAATTTTTCAAAAACTTCACTTTTGTTTATCAAGTACATGACTGTATATCTTGAGTAGTCATCTATGAAGGTAACCATATATCTATTACCTCCTGATGTGGTCACTTTCATGGGTCTACATACATCAGTGTGTACCAAGTCAAGTCGTCTTATGCTTTTTGTCTCACTATCTTTAGGTATAGATACTCTGATATTCTGGAAAAGGTATTTAGTACTTTGTGGTTCTGCATATAATTACAACTATGCGTAACTAATGAATGTACTCTCTTCTTTTTGTGTTACAGATGTTTGTTAAGCCTTCCGCTTGCAAAAGACTTTAATTCCAGTACTATTCAATGATCCACTGAAGATCTGTTCAATAAACTACCCCTATTCAAAGGTATTATACGAAATTGTCTCTACTAAGACACTCTAAATGTCTGACTGACACTCTAAATGTCTGGCTTTCTTTCAATACCTATGATCGAAAGGTTGAACAGAGAAACACAAAGAAATTGCTTGAATTATATTGTATAGAAAGCGGAAACTTTAGTTTACAGCTTTATATCATGGAATATAATCTTGCTGCCATTCTCAACACTGATGCAATTATTGTATATTTCTGATGGACGTAAGTGGAAGTGTGAAAACTTTAACAACTGCGACACTAGATCAGTTTTTAAATGTAGAAATTTTGCTTATAATATCATTCAGTCTTCACCAGCAATCGCTCCCCATTAAGACTGAGTTTTACCATTGCGGCTGCCACATACAGCTGATGCCATGACCACATGTGGTCAGGGGCATCAATGAAGGCTAGGGGGGCCCATATGAAAAGAGCAATACTAATAAAGACCAATGATAGTTTGGGGCACTGCAAGTGGTAGTAAATGACAGCTCAATCCTTTCAATATCATAAGCTCATTAACAACTGCACAGCTGCACTGTGAAAACCAGAAAGTAAAAAAAGGGGGAAATACAGCACTAGTGGGAAACCTCTTAATGAGACACAGGACATACCTTACAGCCATTGGAAATCATGGTCCTCCTCTTGAAAAAGTAGACTTCAAATGTAGAAAACACAAATGGCACTCACCACCCATAAAATTTTGCTTTATTGCAACAGCATTAAAACATGAACGGGAGGAAGCAAGGAATAAAGGAAGCGTTTATGGATGGTGAGCGCCACTTGTGTTTTCTGCTGTGAAAACCAGGCCTCAGTGTTTGGGAGATCCCTTTATTCATCTAGGATATCTTAATTTAAGGGTATATTCATATGAGACAGATTTGTCTTTGTTTTAAAGAGTATGAAAGTATTTGGATAGAGTCCGAGGGGACCTTAGAGTGTTACATGTGGCTTTTCAGGACAATTGGAAGCTTTGCATTATTATAATTAGCTGAAAATCAAATTTTTGGAAAAAGTTTGTCAAACCTGGTGAATTTGAATTTCAAAATATTAGATCATATCTAGTCACAATATTTACAGGTAGTCCACAAAAAATATTCCTATATGAAATATTACCTCGAAATTGGTACGGCCAATATGAAGTCCTCTCTCTTAGTACCTTCTTTCTCTGCATGTATCTTGCTCAGGATTTTCATTCTTCTACTTTTTTAGAGTATACCTGCTGCATGGCCTACAACTTTCAGTCTTCTTACAATCGATGAGAACATAGCAGTTTGCAGCCATGTTACGAAAGCAAGAGGTAAGTTTAATATTTTTTATGTTTTATCTATAGGGACATGTTCTGATCTCAGAGGAGTTTACCATCTTTTTTCCATATTCCAGACATGCACACACTATTACAAGACCACTGGAAATCTGGATAACCTGACAATATATATTGTAACATTGGAATGTCAAGTCTAAAGGAGATCAACACAAATCAAAGAAAAACAAACAACCACCATATATAAGATGAAGTCAAAGAAAATGGCAACTATGGAAAATGTTTCTCTTACTATATTCAAGCTCAACTTCAGACCACTGTACAGATATACAGTCACATATATTACCAATAATGTGCTATTGTGTAAAAAAAGTACATTACACAAAATTCATTTTAGTGGTGCACTCTAGAGTAAAGTGAAATCTATGCAGGAGCAAAAAAAAATTGCACACCTTGATGGAGTCGAAATAGGGTAAATTTATATGTTTAGTTTAAACATCAGGAGTTTTTTCCACCATATACATTAAGTTTATGGCTCAATGGCTATCAGACAATTAGTGAAATATATAATGGATATAATTATCTGTTACCTTTTAATTCCATCCTGCCAGGATATACATGAATGAAAATAGGTTTTGTCCTGTAAGTCCAAACTAGAAAGGGTTTAAAGTAGAGCTTCACCTATGAGCAACATTTTCCCTTAAATGTTAAGAAGTAGATTTCAAACAAATTCCTACTTTGCTAAAATTTAGGCTAATTCACACATAGACTGCTCACAAAAATAAAGGGAACACTAAAATCCCACATCCTAGATATCACTGAATGAAATATTCCAGTTGTAAATCTTTATTCATTGCATAGTGAAATGTGTTGAGAACAATAAAAACTAAAAATTATCAACGTAAATCACAACTAATATCCCACAGAGGTCTGGAGTTGGAATGATGCTCAAAATCAAAGTGGAAAATGAAATTACAGGCTTATCCAACTTCAGTGGAAATGCCACAAGACAAGGAAATCATCAGTAGTGTATGTGGCCTCCAAGTGCCTGTATGACCTCCCTACAATGCCTGGGCATGCTCTTGATGAGGCGGCAGATCTCCTCCCAGACCTGAACTAAAGCATCCGCCAACTCTTTGACAGTCTATGTGCAACGTGACGTTGGTGGATGGTGCGAGACATGATGTTCCAGATGTGTTCAATCAGATTCAGGTCTGGGGAATGGGCGGGCCAGTCCATAGCTTCAATGCCTTCATCTTTCAGGAACTGCTGACACACTCCAGCCACATGAGGTCTGGCATTGTCCTGCATTAGGAGGAACCCAGGGCCATCCGCTCCAGCATATGGTCTAACAAGGGGTCTGAGGATCTCATCTCGGTACCTAATGGCAGTCAGGCTACCTCTGGCGAGCACATGGAGGGCTGTGTGGCCCTCCAAAGAAATGCCACCCTGCACCATTACTGACCCACTGCCAAACTGGTCATGATGTTGCAGGCAGCAGATCACTCTCCACGGTGTCTCCAGATTCTGTCACATGTACTCAGTGTGAACCTGCTTTTATCTGCGAAGAGCAGGGGGCGTCAGTGGCGATTTTGCCAATCCTGGTATTCTGTGGCAAATGCCAAGCGTCCTGCATGGTGTTGAGCTGTGAGCACAACCCTCATCTGTGGACGTCGGGCACTCAGACCATCCTCATGGAGTCATTTTCTAACTGTTTGTGCAGACACATTCACATTTGTTGCCTGCTGGAGGTAATTTTGCAGGGCTCTGGCAGTGCTCCTCCTGTTCCTCCTTGCACAAAGGCTGAGATAGTGGTCTTGCTGCTGGGTTTTTGCCCTCCTACACCCCCTTCCATGTCTCCTGGTGTACTGGCCTGTCTCCTGGCAGCACCTCCAGCCTCTGGACACTATGCTGACAGACACAGCAAACCTTCTTGCCACAGCTCGCATTGATATGCCATCCTGGATGAGCTGCACTACCTGAGCCACTTGTGTGGGTTGTAGAGTCTGTCTCATGCTACCATGAGTGTGAAAGCACAACCAACATTCAAAAGTGACCAAAACATCAGCCAGAAAGCATTGGTACTGAGATGTGGCCTGTGGTCCCCACCTGCAGAAACACTCCTTTATTGAGTGTGTCTTGATAATTGCCAATAATTTCCATTAGTTGTCTATTCCATTTGCACAACAGCATGTGAAATTGATTGTCAAACAGTGGTGCTTCCTAAGTGGACAGTTTGATTTCACAGAAGTTTGATTTACTTGGAGTTATATTCTGTTGTTTAAGTGTTCCCTTTATTTTTTTGAGCAGTGTATATAAGTACTCGTATATATATTGTCCTCATGCTCTTTTCCCCTCTTGTTAGTTGAATAAAATTGAAGAAAAATTGTTAACATTACTTATAAACTGTTGACATTACTTATTAGACTTAATATGTGATTAATGATAATGTTTGTGCCCAGATTCACTACTTGTGATGCCCGTTGTATTCCCAAGCCTTTGAAGGCCAAGTTTCCTTGACTGGTTATGGATGTTGGACAGGTACATGCAGTGAACTGGCAGTTGTGCTAGGCTTAGTTATATCATCTAAACTTATAAGATCCAAAGCCTCTGGTAACTTTACTTCTTCTTTTGACAGTAATAACATGTTCTTTTCTTTTGTTTGATTTATTTTACATGTTGTGTCAAATAGGATTTCCTCCCACATAGGCTATATTATGTAAAAAAAAAATGAAATGCTTCTCCTACCCAAAACAATGTTAAAAAAAACAGACAGAACACAAAATCCACACCAATGGCACCTGCATAATCAAAAACAGACATGTATCTGTTACTTTTTGTAGGCTGTCTACAAGAAAACGCTGAAATGTGAACAGTACCATAGACTAATGAGTACATGTTATGTCCGTAAAAAACATGGATAGAATATGCACAGGAAACATGGACATTTTATACTTCTGTTAATACACAATATATTCTCTCCGCCACTCACACCTTCCCAAAATAGGGAATGTATGAATGGAGGTTATTATTTCCAAAATATTTTTAAAACATAGAAGTGTCCTAACTGGTATCAAAATTGCCTCAAAGATCACTACATTATCATGTAAATCTCAACTTTTTAAAAATTCAAGCTCCTTAAAAACAATGACCGCATGTGCCATTAGATGTGATCCTGTAGAAACTCACTGGAAAAAAACTTCCTCCAATTTACAACACCCACATGGAACTACAAAGCCTATAAATATAATTAGCAAATTACCAATAGTTTTCATCAACACATTGTAGACTGCAAAGGACATCATTATGGTAAGGTTAGATTCTGGTTGAGTTTTAATACAGTAAGACCATATTTATTATTTGGTCCCATAGAAAGAGTGGTACAGATGTAGCCATAGTGTAATATGATGGCACTATCTAAATGAGCAAAATAAATCGATAATAATGGTGAAAAGAATTGTGATAACACAGCACTGGGATATCAACATTCAGAAAAGTGAAATCTGACACCTACATTGAGATCAGTCAATGGCATTTGAAAAATTTAACTTATCTTAATCCACTTAAAGTACCCCACCCAATAACTTTTCTGCCCTAAACATGTATAAATGTATGTACCACCATGTCACCTACTGCCATCTTTTTCAGAATCCATTCACCATTCCGCTCCTCTCCTCAGTGACATCACCGCTCTGCAGACTCTCTGGGTCACACTGCGCTCTGCGAGACCCTGGAAGTTGGTTTTCCAATATAAGTCTACGGAGCATCAAAACAAGCCTCCATAGGCTTATATTATGAGACTTCCTGCTCACGCATAGAACGCAGTGTGACCCAGAAAGTCTGAAGAGCGGTAACATCACTGAAAAGAGGAGCAGAATGACGATGGAGATTTTAGAGAAGACAGTGGCAGGGGAGTTCATTAACACATTGATACTACAGTACATGTACATATGGTCATGGCCGAAAGTGTTGGCACCCATGAAATTGCCGGGGTCGCGCGGGCCGGGGTACTCGGTAGCCAGTCTATCATGGATGTCACAGTGGCGATTGCCCAGCAGCGTGGTCGTGACCGGACAAATGAAAAGAGAATATTTACAGAGGATTTATGGTTGTATCGTGACGCCAGCAGAGGTGTCTGGCCAGGGATGGCCAGCGCTGCAAGTGGGGTTCCCAGGGAATAGATGGTAATGCAGCAAAATGGATCACTCCCCTCAGCAGGCGCATGATCCTGGGGCAATGATGGGAGTTGCAGTGAGCAGTGCAGCAGAAAGAAGCAAGGAGGCAAAGGAATTCAGTCTTTACCTTTACTGATGATGGATGCAGGTTGAATCCAGGGGTACTGGTCAGTAAGTACAGGCTCCGGCCGGTCTGGAAGCAACTGGAGTCCACTCCACTAAGTGGGTAGAATAAACCTTCCTATCTGTGTCTGTCTCTTTGGAGATTCAGCAGCTTATGAGCTGATCTGTACTCCCTGCTTGTCTATTCTGCAGCAGCTCCAGCCAGCATACATTGGGAGCCCCTTTTGGAAGCTGTACTCTCAGTTTCAGCTCTGAACTCTCTGTAATGTGTTACTTCTGGTGCTGCAGGGGTGACCAGGGAGCCTGCAGTCCCTCTGGTCTCCAGATTCTGCTCCCAGGATTTGCAATCCCCGGGTAGCCAAGGGTTCTGGTGCCCTGTTCTCATTGTAATCCTAGGGAGAGCTTTCCATAGCTCCAACCCCTGGAACCTCCATGTGCTCACTCTTCCCTACATCACACTACACTGCACTACTCGGCTCTAACTCCTCCCCCAGACAGAAAAGACAGTCACCCTACACACTATGGGCTTGTGCTCCCCCTTCTGGTCAGGGATCAGACTTGTATGTGGATGTGTGGTTTACTTAGTGTAGGGAGCTCCATTTACTTCCAGACATGATATCACCACTGGTTAGGGAGTCGATATCATTGTTGCAGCCAGAACACCACAATCCAGAAAATGAAGTATCTCTCCCAGAAAATTATTGAAATTGAATGTTTTGTTATACACATGTTTATTTCCTTTGTGTGTATTGGAACAAGACAAAAAAAATGAGGAAAAAAAGGCAAAATGAGCATAATTTTACACAAAAAAAAACAAATGGTCAGGACAAAATTGTCGGCACCCTCAGCTTAATATTTGGTTGCACACCTTTTGGAATAAATAACTGCAATTAATCCTTTCATATAACCATGAACAAGCTTATTGCACCTCTCAACTGGAATTTTAAACCACCCTTCTCTTCCAAACTGTTCCAGGTTTCTCATAGTTGAAGGGTGCCTTCTCCCAACAGTAATTTTAAGATCTCTCCACAGGTGCTCATTGGGATTTAGATATGGACTCATTGCTGCCACTTAAGAACTCTCTAGCATTTTGTTTCCATCCATTTGTGGGTGTTACTTGAAGTATGTTTGGGGTCATTGTCCTGCTGGAAGACCCATGACCTAGGTTGCAAACTCAGCTTTCTGACACTGGGCACTACGTTGCAACCCAAAATCCATTGATAATCTTCACATTTCAGTATGTCTTGCACGCAGTCAAAGCGCCGAGTGCCAGAGGCATCAAATCAACCCCAAAACATCTTTGAACTTCCTCCATATTTGACAGTAGGAACTGTGTTGTTTTATTTGTAGGCCTTATTCTGATTTCAATAAACAGTAGAATGATGTGCTTTACCACAATGCTCTATCTTGGTCTAATCTATCCACAAGATGCATTCCCAGAAGGATTTTGACTTAAATCGAACCTGTCACCCCTCCCAGGGCGTTTTTAAGTAAAAGAGCCACCTTCAGCAGCACTCTGTGAAGGTCGCTCTTATGTTTAACATCCATAGGAATACTGAAATCACTTTTATAAATTTCACGCCATTCCTGTAGCGAGTCCAAAGGTATGTCTTCTCCCCCCATGTCAACCGCCTTTGAGACATCAATCACCTACTGTGTCCTCCGGGCACAGCCTCCTCTCTGTCGTGATGTCACCGGTGCCTTCGTGTAGCCGAGGCCCCAGATCCTTCCCCGCAGTGTTTTATGATGTATTCACACTGCAGGGCTGGGAATATGGCGCCTGCGCAGTGGAGCGGGTCACCGTGCTCCATTGAAGATATTCCCGAAATCTCACGAGACTTCACAAATCTCGTGATATTTCGGCACTATCTTCAATGGAGCACAGTGACCCGCTCCACTGCGCAGGTGCCAGATTCCCAGCCCTGCAGTGTGAATACATCATAACACACTGCGGGGCGGGATCTGGGGCCTCCGCTGTGCGCAGGCGCGATCTACTTACATCACTTGATGTAAGTTCCAGGGCAGCACGCACGGCACATGCCCGAGGAAATAATTACAGAGCACAGGTGACGGCACAAGACAGAGAGGAGGCAGCGCCCGGTGGGATGATGGATGGCTTCAAGGCGGCTGAGTCAGGGGGAGAAAACGTACCCCCCGGACTCAGTACAGGTATGGCGCACAATTTATAAAAGTGAATATTTCAGCATTCCTAGGGATGCTAAACATAAGAGCCACCTTCACAGAATGCAGCCTTAATGCTGCTGAAGGTGGCTGTTTTACTTAAAAACGCCTTGGGGGGTGACAGGTTCCCAGGGCGTTTTGGAAAACTGCAGTCTAGTTTTTTTATATCTCTGAGTCAGCAGTGGGTCTCCCTGCCATATCCTTTCATTTCATTAAAATGTTGATGGGTAGATTACGCTGATACTAATGCATGTCTACCTGCAGGACAACTTGAATTTCTTTGGAACTTTATTGGAGCTGCTTATCCACCATCCAGACTGTCCGGCAATCATTCATCAATTTTTCTCTGCTGTTCATGTCCAGAGAGATTAGTTAGAGTGCCATGGGTTGTAAACGTCTGGATTATGTTGCGCACCGTGAACATAAAGATCTCCGGAGATGAACTTGTAAACTTGATATTTTTCAACAATTTTGGTTCTCAGGTCTCAGTCATTTCTTTTCTCCTCTTTATGTTCTCCATGCTTTGTGTGGCACAAACAGAAACCCAATGCAAAGATTGAGTCAACTTGTATCCCTTCTACTTACTTGCCATAGGCGGCTATAAATGAGCATCACATGCTTGAAGCAAAGTTCTTTACCCGTAGTTTTGGAAAAGTACCAACAATTTTGTCAGGACCGTTTTGTGGGATTTGTGTGAAATTATCTCCAATTTACATTTTCTTCTCTTTTTTGTTGTTCTAATACTCACAAAGGAAAAAAATGTGTAGAACAAAACATATATAGCTGCAATAATTTTCTGGGAGAAATATTTCATTTTCTGGAACAATGTCAAGGGTAACGATACTTTCGACCATGACTGTATGTGCCTCTTTAAATGAGATAATTTACTGAGAAAAGTTATCAAGATGGCATGTTACTTATAACTGGACTCCTCTGTATGAAATGTCTGCAGTGACCTGTCATTCACAGACCGGAGGCAGGCGGAGGTGCCAGGGAATCACAGACAGGGAGGAGAAGACCACATGTACAGTCCGGCCCCTGTGCACCATAATCCAATTAGCAAACATCTTCATATAATCATCAAAGAAGAAGAAGAATCACAAAGTGGATTTCTTCGCCAAAGGTATCAATTTAATCTGTATATTGGCCTCGTTACGGCATTCTCTTTACTATATCTTGCAAAATTTTGCCAACACGTTCTCTTTAACGGGGTAGACTGGACTTTTTTTACATTTACATTTTTGCTCGTGTTGCATAAACTTTAATAAATATCCTGTTCATAAATATATTGGAGATTCAGTATCATTAGTGCAAAACCTATGTGTTATACCAGTGACAATATTTCACAATGTTGAGAAATGATTGTAAAGCCTTGGACACACTGTATATTATATCTCCATACAACCTTCAAGTTCAACAGTACTGTCATACAGAAAGGCAGCACATGCAAAATTTTAATAGGCATTTTCTAAGAGAGAGTATCAGTGCATCATAGCGCTGCATTTAGAGAGTATGTGCAGGACAGTATTATTGAAATTGGGGAATGCTTGTACCACTGTACATGTTCCCTAATTTTTCGCTAAGAATGTTTTCATTGTATTCAAAAACATACACACAGTTCAGGGTTTGCTTTATTGTAGTCATCTACAGTTTATTAGATTTTTTTAAGTCACTTTTTTTTGTGTGTGTTGTATATGGATATCATAAAAAAAGAAATTTAAAATAGTAGAAAGAAAACTCGGCAGAACTGATATTTTTTTAATTAAAAAGTTATAGGAATTAATGCAGTGCAATACTATACAATACAATACGACGTTCTTGTTTATCAGCTAGTATTTAATTCAAGTATAATAATGGAAAAAACGCACTGGCGCTCCAAATAATTCCTGGGGGAGGGGGAGAAAAAATGAGTACTCAGTGTAGAATGCTGCTGGTGAATATAACAGGTTCTGTGTTGACCTGTTGGATAAGTGCAACTAATTAATATGTAAATTCACCTGCGCTGACTACACAAGAGGGTGATGCAAACAGGACTATACAATTTGTTTGAGAGTAAAGGTACCGTCACACTTAGCGACGCTGCAGCGATACCGACAACGATCCGGATCGCTGCAGCGTCGCTGTTTGGTCGCTGGAGAGCTGTCACACAGACAGCTCTCCAGCGACCAACGATCCCGAGGTCCCCGGTAACCAGGGTAAACATCGGGTTACTAAGCGCAGGGCCGCGCTTAGTAACCCGATGTTTACCCTGGTTACCATCCTAAAAGTAAAAAAACAAACGCTACATACTTACCTACCGCTGTCTGTCCTCGGCGCTCTGCTTCTCTGGTCTGGCTGTGAGCGCCGGGCAGCCGGAAAGCAGAGCGGTGACGTCACTGCTCTGCTTTCCGGCCGCTGTGCTCACAGCCAGACCAGAGAAGCAGAGCGCCAAGGACAGACAGCGGTAGGTAAGTATGTAGTGGTTGTTTTTTTTACTTTAACTATGGTAACCAGGGTAAACATCGGGTTACTAAGCGCGGCCCTGCGCTTAGTTACCCGATGTTTACCCTGGTTACCAGCGAAGACATCGCTGAATCGGTGTCACACACGCCGATTCAGCGATGTCTGCGGGGAGTCCAGCGACGAAACAAAGTTCTGGACTTTCTTCCCCGACCAGCGACAGCACAGCAGGGGCCTGATCGCTGCTGCCTGTCACACTGGACGATATCGCTAGCGAGGACGCTGCAACGTCACGAATCGCTAGCGATATCGTCTAGTGTGACGGTACCTTAAGGAAGTATATGGGTGTAGAAACACTTACTGTTTGGTGTTGTGGGTAGTTGCGTGTAGGTCCTATTCTACTGTTTAATGTTGTAGTAGGATCTTTGTTGCATATAGATCCTGTTTTTAGAGTTGTAGTAGGATCTTTAAAGAGAAAAAAATGTATAAATGTGTGCTTTTTTTATATATAATGTTTGCAAATATACTGAGATGATAAACTTGTGCCGGTGAGCGTTAATTCGCACTCACTTTGCATGATCTTAATAGATATATAATCGCAGTTCTTCCTGTTAGAGCTGGGAATGATTGATCCCCCGGAATTTGATGATCCTCCCTGCTTGAATAGATTTCCAAGCTCAATGATTTATGATCTAAATAGGCATACGTATAAATGTACTGAGTTCACTGATGTTAGTTATACTCACTTAAAATACAGACCAATAGTAGAATGTGGACTTTGTGGAATTAAGGTACTGTTGAGCTGGTTAAATGGTGCTGTACTGTGATCAGGGGCAATGTTTTATGTGTATAGGTTCTGATGCATTCCTGATACATTAAATATATTGATCAGGCTGGTTCCACAAGTGATGTACATGCATGTGAGTTTCAGATGTACTCAGAAGGGAAGGAGCGCCATTTGACTTTTTGAATGAAAAATTAGCTCCAATCGTTAGCGGTCACCATGTCGCATTTGGAGGGCCCCTGTGTGCCTAAACATTTGAACTCCCCCACAAGTGACACCATTTTGGAAACTAGACCCCCCAAGGAACTTATCTAGATATGTGATAAGCACTTTGAACCCCCAAGTGCTTCACAGAAGTTTATAACGCAGAGCCATGAAAATAAAAAATCATTTTTCCTTCCTCAAAAATTATTTTTTAACCCACAATTTTTTTATTTTCACAAGGGTAACAGGAGAAATTGGACCCCAAAAGTTGTTGTCCAGTTTGTCCTGAGTACTTTCATATCCCATATGTGGGGGTAAACCACTATTTGGGTGCATGGCAGAGCTCAGAAGGGAAGTAGTGGCGATTTGGAATGCAGACTTTGATGGAATGGTCTGCTGGCGTCATGTTACGTTTGCAGAGCCCCTGATGTGCCTAAACAGTAGAAACCCTCCACAAGTGACCCGATTTAGACAGCGCAAGTGAATTTACATATTAATTAGTATTTAATTCAGATTAAAATTATTTTTGTAGGAAAAAAGCAAAAAACTATGCCTTTGCCACTACTCTTGATTGTCTGCAGCACTGACTTGGCAGTGCGATAACTTAGCGCAGCGGCTTGTGCTGTCAACTCAGAGTCACTGAACTCCGTTATTGGCTGCAGCCAGGGGTGTAACTACAACAGGGGTTGCAATCGCCCCCGGGCCCTGGAGCCTAGGAGGCCCTAAACGTCCCTTTGACCTATAGAAAAAGACTATTGCTATTAAAGATTTAAAATATTTGGGGGCCTCGTTGGAGCTTTCGCATTGGGGCCCATGAGTTTCAAGTTACGCCACTGGCTGCAGCGCTGCTCACTTGGTTTCAGTGCTGGAGATGACAACTGACACCAATAGCAGCAGAGACTCAGCATTGGACCTGTGGAGGGTGAGTGAAGCATGTTTGGTTTTTTTTATAAACAAAGTGCAGCTTGAACAGGGATTTTTCTACACAAGAAAATCTTGATAAATATCTATGTTGAAAATGGATTGAACTGCTTCTTTCCTTTACATGTTAATAGCTTTTTGGACTGTTATACTGTATAACCTTACCCTGACTGCTGAACCAAAATGAATATGAGCAAAGTTCTCCTTCACACTCATGCACATGAGCAATGATTGTCTGCAGCAGTCACCTGTCCGTTCAGGACGTTACATCGGCAGCCAAAGTAAATACAGAGCAGCGGGGTACCATGGATTGGCAGCGCTGGATCAAAGGGAGAATCTAAAGGTCAGTAAGCACTATTATCATTAATTTAATTTAAAGCAAATTTTCTATAAAACCTGATGAACCCATCAGGTTTTGTACTCGCGCGAGTCTCTTGCATCAATATCCGGCACTGCCGCCGGCACTCGGGACCAGGGCGTGCAGCTGTATGTATTTCTCGCATTGCACTTGAAAGTGAGACCCCGGCCTTATTCTAGTAATGGACCCCATATACATTAGACATAAAGGTAGCAGAACCTGCCAATTTTGGTAGGACTGGCCAGCCATCTGATATATGAATAGACGTCTTCTGAATGTCTCCAAATAAAAATAGAGGACATAAGTGGAACACCCGCCAGGGCCATGGGGTACTCGGTATCGGGTCCAGGACTTAAAGGGATGTGTCACGGCGGCGGCGATCCGGTCCATGGCCCTGGGCGCCCATGTAAAAGCAACGGTCTTTAAAGAGGACTTGTGAATAAAGTTTGTGTTCGTGATGCCACCTGTGGTATTCGGTCATTGGGGACCGACGCTGCTAAAAGGGGTCCGCTGGGGTGATGTTATGGCAGCTAAAATGGTATAACTTCCCAGAGGTGAATGGAGCGCCCCCAGACGCAGGGCCGCGGGTTACTCGGTACCGGTCCTCTCTGTCTTGGTTCTAGGGTTGTCACGGTGGCCGGACCCGGTCCGTGACCCTGCTAAGGCGCGTCCAATGAAAGGGGTGATGAAAATCAGCTAAGGCTTCGTGACGTCACCTGTGGTATTCGGTCAGGGTGACCGACGCTGCTTGGGGTCCACTGGGGTGATGTGATGGCAGCTAGATGGTATACCTTCCCACAGGTGAAGTATATCCCCAGGGCTTCCCAGTAATGGAGGTGGCGATGGTGTGAGGTGCAGTCAATAACGAGGACACAGGGTTGCCGTCTCTTTACCTTTTACTGAAGACTTCGGGATCCGCAATCCAGAGCACTGTTAACAGGGCTGGCTGAGACCGGCCGGTCCGAAGGCACATCCAGAGTTCCCTTTGCAGGTGGAAATCGTTGCCTACCACTAGCGCCTGTGTGTTGTAGTTCTTCCCTGCTGAGCATTCGGGATAGTTCTCACAACATCTGTTCTCGTTCTTTCTCTTTCTCTCTCTCCGTCCCCCAAGTTTATCTGGATAGGACACACCCGTTTGACGGGAAGGCTCGGAGCTATTCTGGGACCCTAGAGATGCCCCTCTCCACGCTGGCCCCCTATGTCTGCTTAGGTGATATATGGTAGACAGCCAACCTATAATTAACTGTCCTGCGTTATTTGAAGTAAGGCATAGAGTCAGTTACTTCCTCGGTGTTCCGGTCACCGGCTGCGCGCCTCAGTAGGATGTTGCTGTTCTCGGGGCACGACTCCTACTGGCTCTCCTTTGTGCTTGATCTCGTTTCTCACTTTCCACAATATCCTTCTCTTCGTGTCCTTTCTAAGGATACCGCCTCAAGGTAGTGCAGGTGCGGTTCTGTTGCTTTCTGTTCGTTCTGCTAGGCCCCTGTCAGGAACCCACCCATGACAGGTCCTCCCTGGAGCTCTCCCAGGCTGCGTTCTGTTCTAACTTCCTATCTGACCCCTAGTTTTACCAGTGTGAGGAGTGGCCTAATACATAGTGCCTTTTGCTCCCCCTAGTGGCCGGAGTGTGAAGTGTAATGTGTGCTGTGATACCTGGTCAGATGAACTCCTTTAGTGCAATCAGACATAACATCACCCTCCTTAGCGGCAGAGCGACATTACTGCAACGACCAGGTCTCTGGGGCGCTGCATGAAGCTGGGTCCCCAGGACTCCCGATGTGTAGATGAAGATGGTAGGTGGTGCAGTACAAAATGGAGGACACAGGGTTACAGTCTCTTTTCCTATTTACTGAAGACTTCAGGCAACCGCAGTCCAGGACATTGGATCACATGTACAGGCAGGGTCCGGCCAGTTTGGAAGCGATTTCAGAGTCCCCTTTACCAGGTGGAGTTAGAAGCCTGCCTGTTGTGAATTCTGTGGGCAAGCTCCCTCCTGTGGTCGTGAGTGGTACTGCGGCTGGTTCTGTCTATAAGCTTCCTTTGGTGGATGAGAGTGGTACTGCGGCTTCTGAGTTTCCTTCCTCAGGTGATGAGGTTAAGTCGTTAGGTGCTGCTCTATTTAACTCCACCTGGTGCTTTGATCCTGGCCTCCAGTCAATGTTCTAGTATTGGTCTTGCTTCCTCCTGGATCGTTCCTGTGGCCTCTCTATCCTGCATAAGCTAAGTTCTGCTTGTGTTATTTTTTGTTTGCTATATTTTCTGTCCAGCCTGCTATATTGGTTTTTTCTTGCTTGCTGGAAGCTCTGAGACGCAGAGGGAGCACCTCCGTACCGTTAGTCGGTGCGGAGGGTCTTTTTGCCCCTCTGCGTGGTTGTTTGTAGGTTTTTGTGTTGACCGCAAAGCTATCTTTCCTATCCTCGGTCTATTCAGTAAGTCGGGCCTCACTTTGCTAAATCTATTTCATCTCTGTGTTTGTATTTCATCTTTACTCACAGTCATTATATGTGGGGGGCTGCCTTTTCCTTTGGGGAATTTCTCTGAGGCAAGGTAGGCTTGTTTTTTCTATCTTCAGGGCTAGTTAGTTTCTCAGGCTGTGCCGAGTTGCATAGGGAGCGTTAGGCGCAATCCACGGCTACCTCTAGTGTGGTTGTTAGGATTAGGGATTGCGGTCAGCAGAGTTTCCACGTCTCAGAGCTTGTCCTATGTTTTTGGTAAATGTCAGGTCACCTTGTGTGCTCTGAACTTCAAGGTCCATTGTGGTTCTGAATTACCTGTTCATAACAGTACTGGAGGCCCAAAATACTAATGCTTCTCAATAGAGGGAAAAGAGAAGTTCTGAGACCATTTTTTTTTCTTTGCACTGTGATCTGTCTTTCTTTTCCCCTTTACATCAGGGTGGTTCAGAACACAGGTGTGGACATGGATATTCAGGGTCTGTCCTCTTTGATGGATAATCTCACTATATAGTACAGAACATTCAAGATTTAGTGGTTCAGAATCCTATGTTAGAACCTAAAATTCCTATTCCTGAGTTATTTTCTGGAGATAGAGCTAAGTTTTTGAATTTTAAAAATAATTGTAAACTGTTTCTGGCTTTGAAACCCCGCTCCTCTGGTGACCCAGTTCAACAAGTTAAAATCATTATTTATTTATTACGTGGCGACCCTCAAGACTGGGCATTTTCCCTTGCGCCAGGAGATCCTGCATTATGTAATATTGATGCGTTTTTTCTGGCGCTCGGATTGCTGTACGACGAACCTAATTCAGTGGATCAGGCAGAGAAAAATTTGCTGGCTCTGTGTCAGGGTCAGGATGAGATAGAGATTTATTGTCAGAAGTTTAGAAAGTGGTCCGTGCTCACTCAATGGAATGAATGTGCTCTGGCAGCTATTTTCAGAAAGGGTCTCTCTGAAGCCCTTAAGGATGTCATAGTGGGATTTCCTATGCCTGCTGGTCTGAATGAGTCTATGTCTTTGGCCATTCAGATCGGTCGACGCTTGCGCGAGCGTAAATCTGTGCACCATTTGGCGGTATTATCTGAGCATAAACCTGAGCCTATGCAGTGCGATAGGACATTGACCAGAGCTGAAAGGCAAGAACACAGACGTCAGAATGGGCTGTGTTTCTACTGTGGTGATTCCACTCATGCAATCTCCGATTGTCCTAAGCGCACTAAGCGGTTCGCTAGGTCTGCCACCATTGGTACGGTACAGTCGAAATTTCTTTTGTCCGTTAATTTGATCTGCTCTTTGTCTTCCTATTCTGTCATGGCATTTGTGTATTCAGGCGCTGCCCTGAATTTGATGGACTTGGAGTATGCTAGGCGCTGTGGGTTCGTCTTGGAGCCCTTGCAGTGTCCTATTCCATTGAGAGGAATTGATGCTACGCCTTTGGCCAAAAATAAGCCTCAGTATTGGACCCAGCTGACCATGTGCATGGCTCCTGCGCACCAGGAGGATATTCGCTTTCTGGTGTTGCATAATCTGCATGATGTGGTCGTGTTGGGGTTGCCATGGCTACAAGTCCATAACCCAGTATTAGATTGGAAATCTATGTCTGTGTCCAGCTGGGGTTGTCAGGGGGTACATGGTGATGTTCCATTTCTGTCTATCTCATCATCCACCCCTTCTGAGGTCCCAGAGTTCTTGTCTGATTACCGGGATGTATTCAATGAGCCCAAGTCCAATGCCCTACCTCCGCATAGGGATTGTGATTGTGCTATCGATTTGATTCCTGGTAGTAAGTTTCCTAAGGGTCGACTGTTTAATTTATCTGTACCTGAGCACGCCGCTATGCGGAGTTACGTGAAGGAGTCTTTGGAGAAGGGTCATATTCGCCCGTCATCGTCGCCATTGGGAGCGGGTTTCTATTTTGTGGCCAAGAAGGATGGTTCGCTGAGACCTTGTATTGATTACCGCCTTCTAAGTAAAATTACGGTCAAATTTCAGTACCCCTTGCCGCTGCTGTCTGATTTGTTTGCTCGGATTAAGGGGGCTAGTTGGTTCACCAAGATAGATCTTCGTGTTGCGTATAATCTTGTGCGTATCAAACGGGGCGATGAATGGAAAACAGCATTTAATACGCCCGAAGGCCATTTTGAGTACCTGGTTATGCCATTCGGACTTTCTAATGCTCCATCAGTGTTTCAGTCCTTTATGCATGACATCTTCCGAGAGTACCTGGATAAATTCCTGATTGTATACTTGGATGATATTTTGGTCTTCTCGGATGATTGGGAGTCTCATGTGAAGCAGGTCAGAATGGTGTTCCAGGTCCTGCGTGCTAATTCTTTGTTTGTTTCATTTTTGGGGTTCATTTTTTCTCCTTCTACTATCGAGATGGACCCTGTTAAAGTTCAGGCCATTTATGATTGGACTCAGCCAACATCTCTGAAGAGTCTGCAGAAGTTCCTGGGCTTTGCTAATTTTTATCGTCGCTTCATCGCTAATTTTTCTAGCATTGCTAAACCGTTGACTGATTTGACCAAGAAGGGTGCTGATGTGGTCAATTGGTCTTCTGCTGCTGTGGAAGCTTTTCAGGAGTTGAAGCGTTGTTTTTCTTCTGCCCCTGTGTTGTGCCAACCAGATGTTTCGCTTCCGTTCCAGGTCGAGGTTGATGCTTCCGAAATTGGAGCAGGGGCTGTTTTGTCGCAGAGATGTTCTGATTGCTCGGTGATGAAACCATGCGCCTTCTTTTCCAGGAAATTTTCGCCTGCTGAGTGAAATTATGATGTTGGCAATCGAGAGTTGCTAGCCATGAAGTGGGCATTCGAGGAGTGGCGTCATTGGCTTGAAGGAGCTAAGCATCGCGTGGTGGTCTTGACTGATCACAAGAACTTGACTTATCTCGAGTCTGCCAAACGGTTGAATCCTAGACAGGCTCGTTGGTCGCTGTTTTTCTCCCGTTTTGACTTTGTGGTTTCGTACCTTCCGGGCTCTAAAAATGTGAAGGTGGATGCCCTGTCTAGGAGTTTTGTGCCCGATTCTCCGGGTTTGTCTGAGCCGGCGGGTATTCTCAAAGAGGGGGTAATTTTGTCTGCCATCTCCCCTGATTTGCGGCGGGTGCTGCAAAAATTTCAGGCTAATAGACCTGACCGTTGCCCAGCGGAGAAACTGTTTGTCCCTGATAGGTGGACGAATAAAGTTATCTCTGAGGTTCATTGTTCGGTGTTGGCTGGTCATCCTGGAATCTTTGGTACCAGAGATTTGGTGGCTAGATCCTTTTGGTGGCCATCTCTGTCGCGGGATGTGCGTTCTTTTGTGCAGTCCTGTGGGATTTGTGCTCGGGCTAAGCCCTGCTGTTCTCGTGCCAGTGGGTTGCTTTTGCCCTTGCCGGTCCCAAAGAGGCCTTGGACACATATCTCTATGGATTTTATTTCGGATCTCCCCGTCTCTCAAAGAATGTCGGTCATTTGGGTGGTTTGTGATCGCTTCTCTAAGATGGTCCATTTGGTGCCCTTGTCTAAATTGCCTTCCTCCTCTGATTTGGTGCCATTGTTTTTTCAGCATGTGGTTCGTTTACATGGCATTCCAGAGAACATCGTTTCTGACAGAGGTTCCCAGTTTGTTTCGAGGTTTTGGCGAGATTTTTGTGCAAGGATGGGCATTGATTTGTCTTTTTCCTCGGCTTTCCATCCTCAGACAAATGGCCAGACTGAGCAAACCAATCAGACCTTGGAAACATATCTGAGATGTTTTGTTTCTGCTGATCAGGATGATTGGGTGTCCTTTTTGCCTTTGGCTGAGTTCGCCCTAAATAATCGGGCCAGCTCGGCTACTTTGGTTTCGCCGTTTTTCTGCAATTCTGGGTTCCACCCTCGTTTCTCTTCAGGGCAGGTTGAGTCTTCGGACTGTCCTGGTGTGGATACTGTGGTGGATAGGTTGCAGCAGATTTGGACTCATGTAGTGGACAATTTGACTTTGTCCCAGGAGAAGGCTCAACGTTTCGCTAACCGCAGGCGCTGTGTGGGTCCCCGACTTCGTGTTGGGGATTTGGTTTGGTTGTCATCTCGTTATATTCCTAGAAGGTTTCCTCTCCTAAATTTAAGCCTTGTTTCATTGGTCCATATAGGATTTCTGAGGTTCTTAATCCTGTGTCTTTTCGTTTGACTCTTCCGGCTTCTTTTTCCATCCATAACGTGTTCCATAGGTCATTGTTGCGAAGATACGTGGCACCTGTGGTTCCATCTAATGATCCTCCTGCTCCGGTTTTGGTTGAAGGGGAATTGGAGTATATTGTGGAGAAGATTTTGGATTCTCGTGTTTCGAGACGGAAACTCCAGTATCTGGTTAAGTGGAAAGGTTATGGTCAGGAAGATAATTCCTGGGTCTTTGCCTCTGATGTCCATGCTGCCGATATGGTTCGTGCCTTTCATGTGGCTCATCCTGGTCGGCCTGGGGGCTCTAGTGAGGGTTCGGTGACCCCTCCTCAAGAGGGGGGTACTGTTGTGAATTCTGTGGGCAAGCTCCCTCCTGTGGTCATGAGTGGTACTGCGGCTGGTTCTGTCTATAAGCTTCCTTTGGTGGATGAGAGTGGTACTGCGGCTTCTGAGTTTCCTTCCTCAGGTGATGAGGTTAAGTCGTTAGGTGCTGCTCTATTTAACTCCACCTGGTGCTTTGATCCTGGCCTCCAGTCAATGTTCTAGTATTGGTCTTGCTTCCTCCTGGATCGTTCCTGTGGCCTCTCTATCCTGCATAAGCTAAGTTCTGCTTGTGTTATTTTTTGTTTGCTGTATTTTCTGTCCAGCCTGCTATATTGGTTTTTTCTTGCTTGCTGGAAGCTCTGAGACGCAGAGGGAGCACCTCCGTACCGTTAGTCGGTGCGGAGGGTCTTTTTGCCCCTCTGCGTGGTTGTTTGTAGGTTTTTGTGTTGACCGCAAAGCTATCTTTCCTATCCTCGGTCTATTCAGTAAGTCGGGCCTCACTTTGCTAAATCTATTTAATCTCTGTGTTTGTATTTCATCTTTACTCACAGTCATTATATGTGGGGGGCTGCCTTTTCCTTTGGGGAATTTCTCTGAGGCAAGGTAGGCTTGTTTTTTCTATCTTCAGGGCTAGTTAGTTTCTCAGGCTGTGCCGAGTTGCATAGGGAGCGTTAGGCGCAATCCACGGCTACCTCTAGTGTGGTTGTTAGGATTAGGGATTGCGGTCAGCAGAGTTTCCACGTCTCAGAGCTTGTCCTATGTTTTTGGTAAATGTCAGGTCACCTTGTGTGCTCTGAACTTCAAGGTCCATTGTGGTTTTGAATTACCTGTTCATAACACCTTCCTACCAGCGCTGTGGTGTAGTCCCTTGCTTGCCTGTGGCTTCTGTCAAGGTCCTCACTGTCCTCCTTAAAAGGTAGGACACTAACCCATATGACAGGTGGCTCAACCCTTTTTACAGGGTCTCTATCACCACCCGGGCTCTATGCGCCTCCAGGTGTTAGAGTGGACAGGTGATGTGTACTCTAGCTGTCCTGCCGGTTTCTGCTGTGCCTCTTAGAGTCCAACACAACCCCGGTCTTCCGACTACCGGTATCTGCACTCTGCAGGGAGGTAGCTCATTCGCAGCTATTCTCCCCAGTTCTTTACTCTCCTTTGCTTCGCTCTCCTCCACGCTCACTACGATGTGTTCCTCCTTCAGTATTATCTCTATCCAGGAGCTGCAGCACCCTCGTGGCTGCACGGCCCCTCACTTTCCTCTCTGCCTTACACTGCTCCAGTCTGCTGTCTGGCACTCTCTGTCTCTCTGACAGGAACTGACTCACTTTCGATCCAGACCAGAATATATATATGGGAGCCACCCACAAGCTGGACCAGAGTTCCCCCTTCTGGCCTGGAGTGTGAACATGTTTTATGCTTGTGTTACCTGATAAGGAAGATCTTCCCTCGCTTCCAAGCGTGACATCACTCTCCCCGTGAGGAAAGCAATGTCACTATGACAACCAGGACCCTGTGGTGTCACATAAGGATTCGACATTTTAAATGTAAATGGAGCGCCCCCAGACACAGGGCCACAAGTCACTCGGTACCGGTCCCTTCTCCTTCTGTTCTGCGGTTGTCACGGTGGCTGGACCCGGTCGTGACCCTGCTAAGGGGCGTCCAATGAAAATGGTAGTACAGTGTGTCAGTAGTTCGTGACGCCACCTGTGGTGTTCGGTCAGGGCGACCAACGCTGCTGTGAGGTCCGCTGGGGTGATGGAATAGCAGCTGGATGGTAAACCTTCCCACAGGGGAAGTATGTCCCCAGGGCTTCCCAGTAAGGTGGATGGTGATGGTGTAAGGCGCAGTCAATAACGAGGACACAGGGTTGCAGTTTCTTTACCTTTTACTGAAGGCTTCAGCACACTCAGTCCAGAGCACGTTCAACCGGGCTATCAGAGACCGGCCGGTCCGATGGGCACATCCAGAGTTTCCCTCGCAGATGGAAATCGTTGCCTACCAATAGCGCCTGTGTGTTGTAGTCCTACCCTGCTGAGCATTCGGAATAGTCCTCACAACTGCTGTTCTCTTTCGTTCGTTCTCTACAGCTCTCTCTCTCTCTCGTTCTTTGGTTCCAGATGTTGCTAGTTTCTAACGTTCCCCAGATAAAGTATGGCTAGGACGCCACCCATTTGACGGGAAGGCTTGGAGGTCTTCCAGGACCCTAGAGACGCCCCTCACCCAATGTTGCCCCCTATGTCTTCATAGGTGTAAAAGGTAGACAGCCAACCTAAAATCAACTGTCCAGCGGAATTTGAAGTAAGGCCTGAAGTAAGTTACTCCTACGGTGATCCGGCCACCGACTACGCGCCTCAGTAAGATGTTGCCTTCCTCTCTCGGCACGACTCTTACTGGCTCTCCTTTGTGCTGATCTCGTTTACACTGTTCCACAATATTCTTCCCCTCTTGTCTCTTCCTTAGGATACCGCCGCAAGGTGTGCAGGCGCGGTTCCGTAACGTTCTGTTCTGTCGCTAGGCACCTGCCAGGTTCCCACGCTTGACAGGGACCCCCCTGTGTCTTCTCCCCGCAACACCCCCAGCCACGGGATGTTGCCTGGTTCCAACCCAGTCAGCTTCTGACTAACTTCCTCCCCAGCCCCTAGTTTTACCAGTGTGAGGAGTGGCCCAATAAATAAAGCCTTTTGCTCCCCCTAGTGGCCGGAGTGTGAAGTGTAATGTGTTCTGGTGATACCTGGTCAGGAGAACTCTTTAGTGCCATCGGACGTACCGCTACTCGCCTTTAGGCCATACTGCAACGACCAGGTCTCTGGGGCGCTGCATAAACACCCCTATCCTATTGTTTTAGGGTACATGCCCACGATTCGGAGTTTCTGCGGGTTTGGCACTGCATTCCTATACGGTGTCAAAACTGCAGCAACCAGATGTTACAGCATAGTGGATGGAATTTATAGGAATGTCCACTATGCGTGTATATGTGCCTGCGGATCACCCGCGGACACTGACATGTGGCGCGTCTATCAAGACCGCAGCATGTAAATTTCTCTTGTAGAGATGCTAGTCTCCATAACAGAAATTACTTCAATAGAAATGTATTGGATGCGGTAAATTCGCATGGTTCAGTGATCACATGCTGATTCCCCTGCATTCAATAGATGGCAGTGGTTTGGACGCAGCGAACATACGTACATCCAAAGCGCTGCTAGTTCCGGATCATGTGCATCCGGCCTTAAGGGGAGATAAGCTATCTCTCCCCTCCCCATTAAAGCCACTCATAAGTCTGGGGAAGTTGCGATAGATGACTATGCTCATTATTTTACAAACATTTTAAGTTTTTGCCATCGAAAGAATCAATCAAAAAAGCAATTAAAACACATAAAAAACGCAAGTATTTTATGCTGTGTTTTTGCTGACAACATTTTGTTTTTTGCTGCAGAAATATCTGCTACAAATACTCAATATGTGCACATACCATAAAGAACACAATTTCTTACAGGATACCTCTAGCTACAGAAACTATTTTCATTTTTGATTCAAATTTCAGTACAGATATGTATGCACTTTATGGCTTTTGAAAAGTTGAAGTTTTGTTTTCCATTGCTGTGATCCAGATCCCCTTCATGTACAATCAAACTGTGAAATGATGAATAGTTCCCCAAGCAGTAAGCACTAGCTCCCCTAGTGGCGGCTTCAGGTAAGATGATGAGCTCTATGACAGTGTGGAGGGAATTGGCACATTTGGATCCGTGCGTCAGAGCTCCTTATAAAGTAATATTATAAAGGAATAATTGCAGAATTTCATGCCTAAAGGTGAAATGTTTTTTTTTTTATAGCTGTAGAACCATCTTATTAAAATTGTAAAATGACTTGAAATCTGAGTTTATCTTTAAATTGGATTTCCAGCTTTGGAAAAAGACTGTGTTTTCCCCAAGAACAGCACATCACTTGTTTTTGGGTTGTGTGTAATATTACAATTTAACTCCATTTAGGTTGAGTTCCCACTTTTAGTTGTTGTTGAGTTTCTGACATTTATTATTTTCACTGTGTCTATAGAAATCTCCTGCCCGCTGAGCTTGTTTTACTCAGCGTAAACTGACCTGCGGTGCGTGTTTGAAATCCTCAATATGTCAATTTCTCTTGCGGTTAAGTTTTATGTGCAGATTTTACCCATTTAGTTGCATTAGAAAATCTGCAGGTAAAAAACGCATTTACTACACACAATTTTAGTAATAAAGTTGTCAAAGCCAAATACCAGGAAGTATGAAAAACAAACCAGCATGACATACCAAACAGAGACAAAGAACACAGAGTCAAAAACAGTGCAAAAAAAAACACAAGTAACCAAATGTACGTAAGGCCAAGTTCACACTATCAGTATTTGGTCAGTATTTTACCTCAGTATCTGTAAGCTAAAACAAGGAGTGGGTGATAAATACAGAAGTGGTGACGTGTTTCTATTAGACTTTTCTTCTGATTGTTCCACTCCTGGTTTTGGATTACAAATACTGAGGTAAAATACTGACTCAATACTGATTATGTGAACATAGCCTAATAGGTTCAGAAATGGATAAAAAAAAACACACCAAACACTCATCGTGAGAATGTAGCCTTAAGCTATATTCACACGTTGCATTTTTGCAGCTTTTTTAATGCACATTTTCAGCTCACAGGTTCACAGTACCAGCAGAAAGGAAATCTCATGCACACGCCTCATTTTTTTTTCTGACTGTTTTGTCAAAGATCTGTGTTTTTGGAAAATGCATCATGTCACTTCTTTCAGTTTTCATTTGTTTTTCAATGTTTTCAGCATTTTTGCAGTGTTTTTCAACTACTGAAAGCAATGCGTAGTGCAATAAACATAGAAACTTGATTCCAGCTCACTCCATGCTCATGCACCTGGGGCTCAGACACCGGCCTCGCCCTGGCCTCACATCAAAGATAATAGAAAAAATTGGAGTCCGGCTCAACAGTACTGGATTTTCCTTTTCTTTTCTTTTTCAAAAGAAAATGTAGTGCATACAAAAGCAAAATGTACATGGTCGACATGAACCAGTCCACTACCCTGGGTCATGACTGGGTCATGTTGACCATGTAAGTTTTTCTTTTGTATGCACTATATTTTCTTTTGAAAAATAAAAGAAATGCAAAAAAACACTGCAAAAAAAATGCAGGTATCGGCTGCATTATTTGTGCCAAAACCTGATGAAGTTTTATGTACTAAACTTTATCAGTATGCACAAGAGACAAATGTACCCTGACAAAAATGCCACAAAAAATGCACCAAACATTCAGCAAAACCTGCTTTTTGACGTTGCTTTTTTACTGCCAAGAGAGCAGGTTTTGCCTGTGGAAAGAAAACGCATCAAAAATGCAATGTGTGAGCCAAGCCTTAAAGGGACTCTGTCACCCCCTCCAGCCGTTATAAACTAAAAGAGCCACCTTGTGCAGCAGTAATGCTGCATTCTAACAAGGTGGCTCTTTTAGTTTTTGGTGCAGTTATTGCCAAAATAAAGCGTTTTATAATGTCGCCAAAATACCTTTCTTTAGACAGGGAGGCAGGTCTTAACCCCCCTGCTGGAAACGCCACACTGCCGTCACTCAAATCTTCTGGGGCGCCGGGAGCCGCCCCCTCCGCGCTGTCGGATTACTTCCTTGTTGTAATCCATGTGATTCATCACTACTATTGCTCCCCCTTTATCCGCTGGCTTAATTGTAATGGTTTTATTGTTTTGGAGAGATGTGAGAGCTTGTTTCTCCACCAGGGAAAGATTAGAGTGAACAGGATAGAAGCCTAATTGTTGTTGATGAGAGAATTGTTTGACCTCATGGTCCATTAATGAGATGAAAGTTTCCGTCGCATGATAGATGCGTGGAGGATTGTATTTACTAGGGGTACGGAGGCCTGGGACTATACCAGTACTCTATTATGCGCTATCATCTAGCCCCCCTCCTTTTTCCTTTTTCCCCCTCTTTCTCTGCTTGTGGTAGCATTCCACATCCACGCAGGGCGATCTACATACAGACTTTTGCGCCACTGCTTCTTTTCCGTTACCCTGACTACAGGGTGTACACAGGCTCTCTCACACCTGCGCAATGCGATCTTGACAGACAGCGCCACGTCACTTCCGGTCCGGGACTTCCGGTTTCGGCGCTCCTCGCCACATATAACACTGAAACATGGGGGCTGCAGGCATGCCGCTGACAGTAGCAAGGCGCGGGAGCGCCGCTCACATCTACCACTTTGCAGGTAACTTGTGCCAGCACACCAATGAGGGGTCCATTAGTGCCATGACCTACTCCTATCTATTTGTCCCCATACATACATATATATCTCCATGTGGGCTTCCTTTTTTCCATAGGCTACCACATATCTACTGGGCCACCGCCTGTATATGATATACGAGCAGCACCACAGCTATAGGTACCTTCCCATTCTTCCTTTTCTCTATAACATAGGGAGTTAGACCTCTATATTAATCATGATGCTATTCTTTGCAGCCTTATCTGGGCACTGAGGGATCTCTACCCTATCCGTTTCAACTCACTTCTTACTGTGGATAAGGTAATATACGCTTCCTCAATAAGTATACTCATTAGGACTAGATTATTTGTTAGCTTAATACTGTATATTTTGTATATATCTGTTCGTTCACGATACGTTGTTCTTTTACTTCTAGGATCACGGAAATATTTCATTATGTATTGTCACTATACTATTTTGTTATTTTGTGATACATGACTCTTTTGTTCTTTCAGCGATTCAATGAATAAGGCTCTGGTTGAGCCGAAACGTCTGTTGTATATATCGCTTCCAGCACTATATTTCTGTTTCGCTCCCTAACTTATATTTATTTGACAATAAATGTTTAAGCAAAGCAATCCACACGTTGTCATCAGAGTGTGCAGTGTAAACATATTTACTAGTATCTAGGATCATTTGATCCATTACACCAGCACCTCGCATTTCTGACCGAGTGCACGCCATCTATATTTTTAACTCCCGGGACCTGTCAGACAGCACCGCGAGCAGGAGAACTTTCTCATGCTTGCGGTGCCCTAAGGGTATGTGCCCACGTTGCAGATTCCATTGCAGATTTTTCTGCGCGGATTTACTGCGGATTTTGTGCTGATTCCGCCTGCGGAATCTACACAAAGAATTGACATGCTGCGGAAAATAAACCGCTGCATTTCCGCGTCAATTTTTTTGCAGCATGTGCACAGCGGATTTGGTTCTCCATAGGTTAACATGCTACTGTAAAACGCATGGAAAACAGCTGAGAATCCACAGCATCAAATCCGCTGTTGATTCGCAGCCAAATCCACAACGTGTGCACATACCCTTAACAGGGAATAGCAGTTCATACAGAGACACTGAGCGTGTGCTCAGTGTGTCTGCTCGATGACAGGCTGCATGGTCGCATCATGCAGCCTACCATCTAGATGTAGCAGAGCTGGGCCCAGCGTGGGACAAATGGATTTAAAGCATCTCTGCGGAAAGGTGAGGAATACTGTTGTTTTTTTACCTCTTTTACAGATGATGAGCGCATCGGGGGAGTGGGTGAGGTCATTAGTATGGTTTAATTACGAATATTAAAGGAATCTGTCTTTCAATTAAAGGACCTTTTTCTGGGTGTCTGTGTTTTATTACAATGTTACTATGGGGACAGTAATGGGGTCGTCTTATTGACGCCTCTCCATTACTAACCTCGGGGCTTGATGTCACCTGACGGTGATATCAACCCCCCAACTATTACCCCACTTGCCACCACTACAGGGCAAGTGGGAAGACCGAGGCTAAGTGCCAGAATTGGCGCATCTTAGAGATGCGCTTTTTCTGGGGTGGCTGAAAGCTGATGTTTTTAGCCTGGGGGGCCAGTATCCATGGCCCCTTCCTAGGCAATTAATATCAGTCCGTAGTCTGCATAGCCTTTGCTGGTTATTAATTATAGGGGGACCCTACGTCATTTTTTTAGGGTCCCCCATTTTAATAGCCAGTAAAGGCTAATTATCCAGCTGTGAGCTGGTAGTAATAGCCTGGGAAGCTCCATGGGTATTACCCCCTTGCCAGGCTATAAACATCTACTCAAAGCTGTCGGCTTTCCCTCTGCTGGTTACGAAAATTGTGTGGGAGCCTATGCCATTTTTTTACGATATTAGACCTGAATCCGATTGAACACATCTGGGACATCATGTCTCGCACCATCCACCAACGTCACGTTGCACCACAGACTGAACAGGAGTTGGCGGATGCTTTAGTCCAGGTCTGGGAGGAGATCCCTCAGGAGACCATCCACCGCCTCATCAGGAGCATGCCCAGGTGTTTTAGGGAGATCATACAGGCACATGGAGGCCACACACACACTACTGAGCATCATTTCCTTGTCTTGAGACATTTCCACTGAAGTTTGATCAGCCTGTAACTTCATTTTCCACTTTGATTTTGAGCGTCATTCCAACTCCAGACCTCCGTGGGATATTAGTTGTGATTTACATTGATCATTTTTAGGTTTTACTGTTCTCAACACATTCCACTATGTAGTGAATAAAGATTTACAACTGGAATATTTCACTCAGTGATATCTAGGATGTGGGATTTTAGTGTTCCCTTTATTTTTTTGAGCAGTATATATATATATATATATATATATATATATACTTTGTGGCCCGATTCTAACGCATCAAGTATTCTAGAATATGCATGTCCACGTAGTATATTGCCCAGCCACGCAGTATATTGCCCAGCCACGTAGTATATTGCACAACCCACGTAGTATATTGCTCAGCCACATAGTATATTGCCCAGCCACATAGTATATTGCCCAGTCACGTAGTATATTGCCCAGCCATGTAGTATATTGCCCAGCCACGTAGTATATTGCCCAGGCACGTAGTATATTGCTCAGTGATGTAGTATATAGCACAGAGCCACGTAGTATTTTTCACAGCGACGTAGTATACAGCACAGAGCCACGTAGTATATTGCCCAGTTACGTAGTATATTGCCCAGTCACGTAGTATATTGCCCAGCCACGTAGTATATTGCCCAGCCACGTAGCATATTGCCCAGTCACGTAGTATATTGCTCAGTGACGTGGTATATTGCCCAGCCACGTAGTATATTGCCCAGTCACGTAGTATATTGCCCAGTGACGTAGTATACAGCACAGAGCCACATAGTATATTGCACAGCGACGTAGTATACAGCACAGACACGTAGTATACTGCCCAGCCACGTAGTATATTGGCCAGTCATGTAGTATATTGCCCAGCTACATAGTATATTGCCTAGCCACGTATGTCACAGGTTAAAAAATAAACATATACTTACCTTCCGAGGGAGCCCTTGTAGTCATGTCGCCTGTGTGCGGTGCACTCGGCAGCTTCCGGTCCCAGGGTTGGTAGCGCAGGACCCGTGATGACGTCGCGGTCACATGACCGTGACGTCATGGCAGGTCCTTTTCACGCAGGCGCGCAGGACCTGTGATGAGGTCGCGGTCACATGACCGTGACGTCATTGCGGGTCCTTCTCGCGCAGGCGCGCAAGACCTGTGATGAGGTTGCGGTCACATGACCGTGACATCATGGCAGGTCCTTGTCGCATACCATCCTTGCTACCGGAACCTGCCGCTTGCACGGAGCGGTCACCGGAGCGTCGTGAGGGGCGGGAAAGGCGGCCGAGGGTGAGTATATAATGATTTTTTATTTTTTGTATTATTTTTAACATTAGATCTTTTTACTATTGAGGCTGCATAGGCAGCAGCAATCGGAAAAAAGTTGGTCACACAGGGTTAATAGCAGCGTTAATGGAGTGCGTTACACCGCGGTCCATTAGCGCTGCCATTAACCCTGTGTGAGTGCTGACTGGAGGGGAGTACGGAGCGTACACTGACTGCGGGGAGGAAGGAGCGGCCATGTTGACGCCGGACTGCGCCCGTCGCTGATTGGTCGTGGCAATGGTCATGGGCGTTTTGCCACAACCAATCAGCGACTTGGACTCCATGACAGACAGAAGCCGCGACCAATGAATATCCGTGACAGACAGACAGAAAGACAGACAGACAGACGGAAGTGACCCATAAACAATTATATAGTAGATATATATATTTATAAGAGTAAAAAAGGAAAACAGCACACAAAAAATAGAAAACAGTGGGCTTTTAATGCCTGAACGGCGTGGCAATGTTTCGCATATGGTATCCTTCTTCAAGCCATATCCTGACACCATATCCAAAACGTTGCCACACCATTCAGCCATTAGACCATTGGTTTGGAAAGCTTTGCACCATGATTGCGGTAATATTGATGCTGTTCCTGTTTTGTTGTTTATATATATATTTAAATATATTGAAGACTTTTTATGGGAGTGCTAGCTATTTGACTACTACTGGTTCATACTATAGAGGTAATCCACTAGGCAGTTACCTTAAATTTGGTTGTTTTGAAGCATGTCCCATCAGTAGACCTAATCACTCATGGTCATGGTCAGCTTTATCTTCTGTTTAAAGAAAACTTTCTTTCAAATACATTTTCTTTCATTCAATGAGCTGAGAAATGTATTTTCTTACAATACTTCATGTTAAAGGGGTTGTTCACCTTTAGGGGCATTTTTTAACTAAAATATATGTCTTTTGGGCTAAAAAAAAAATTTTGCAATTGGCTTTCATTACAAATTTTGCCCCGTTTTTCTTTTACAGGCTCTTTATTTCCCTGTACAGTTGACTTTAATGTAGTCTATGGCCATAAATCAGCTGAGAGAAGATCAGAAAAAGATAGGTAACAAATAGTTCCAAACTTCCCTTTAACCCCTTCACCCCAAAGCCTGTTTTCACCTAAGTGACAGGGCCAATTTTTACAATTCTGACCACTGTCACTTTATGAGGTTATAACTCTGAAACGCTTCAACGGATCCTTTTGATTCTGACACTGTTTTCTCGTGACATATTGTACTTCATGATACTGGTAAAACTTCTTCGATATGACTTGCATTTATTTGTGAAAAAAACAAAAATTTGTCGGAAATTATGAAAATTTAGCAATTTTCAAACTCTTAGTTTTTATGCCCTTAAATTAGAGAGTTATATCACATAATATAGTTAATAAACAACATTTCCCACATGTCTGCTTTACATCAGCACAATTTTGGACACATAATTTTTTTTTGTTAGGACGTTATAAGGGTTAAAAGTTGACCAGCGATTTCTCATTTTTGCAACAAAATTTGCAAAACCATTTTTTTACGGACCACCTCACACTTGAAGTGACTTTGAGGTGTCTATATGACAGAAAATGCCCAAAAGTGACACCATTCTAAAAACTGCACCCCTCAAGGTACTCAAAACCACATTCAAAAAGTTTATTAACCCTTCAGGTGCTTCACAGGAATTTTTTGAATGTTTAAAAAAATTGAACATTTAACTTTTTTTTCACAAAATTTTTACTTCAGGTCCAATTTGTTTCATTTTACCAAGGGTAACAGGAGAAATTGGACCACAAAAGTCGTTGTACAATTTGTCCTGAGTACGCCGATACCCCATATGTGGGGGTAAACCACTGTTTGGGCACATGGCAGAGCTCGGAAGGGAAGGAGCGCTATTTGACTTTTCAATGCAAGATTTGCTGGAATTGAGATCGGAGCCCATGTCACGATTGGAGAGCCCCTGATGTGCCTAAACAGTGGAAACCCCCACAGGTGACACCATTTTGGAAAGTAGACCCCCTAAGGAACTAATCTAGATGTGTGGTGAGCACTTTGAACCTCCAAGTGCTTCACAGAAGTTTATAATGTAGAGCCGTAAAAAAAATTTTTTTATTAATTTTCACAAAAAATGATCTTTTTGCCCCAAATTTTTTATTTTCCCAAGGGTAAAAGGATAAATTGTACCCCAAAAGTTGTTGTGCAATTTGTCCTGAGTACGTCGATACTTCATATATGGGGATAAACCACTGTTTGAGCGCAGAGCTCGGAAGGGAAGGAGTGCCATTTGACTTTTCAATGCAAAATTGGCTGGAATTGAGATCGGACGCCATGTCGCATTTGGAGAGCCCCTGATGTGCCTTAACAGTGGAAACCCCCCACAAGTGACCCCATTTTGGAAAGAAGACCCCCTAAGGAACTTATCTAGATGTGTGGTGAGCACTTTTAACCCCCAATTGTTTCACTAAAGTTTAGAATGTAGCATTGTGAAAATTAAAAAAATAATTTTTTCTTTCCACAAAATGATGTTTTAGCCCGCAATTTTTTTCCCAAGGGTAACAGGAGAAATTGGACCACAAATGTTATTGTCCAATTTGTCCTGAGTACGCTGATACCCCACATGTGGGGGGGGAACCACCGTTTGAGTGCATGGCAGAGCTCGGAAGGGAAGGAGCACCGTTTGAAATGCAGACTTAGATGGAATGGACTGCAGGTGTCATGTTGCATTTGCAGAGCCCCTGATGTACCTAAACAGTAGAAACCCCCCACAAGTGACCCCATATTGGAAACTAGACCCCCAAAGGAACTTATCTAGATGTGTTGTGAGAGCTTTGAACCAACAAGTGTTTCACTACAGTTTATAACGCAGAGCCGTGAAAATAAAAAATATTTTTTTTTCCACGAAAATGATATTTTATCCCCTATGTTTTTATTTTCCCAAGGGTAACAGGACAAATTGGACCTCAAAAGTTGTTGTCCAACTTGTCCTGAGAACGCTGATACCCCATATGTTGGGGGGAACCACTGTTTGGGTGCACGGCAGAGCTCGAAAGGGAAGGAGCGCCATTTGAAATGCAGACTTAGATGGATTGGTCTGCAGGCGTCATGTTGCATTTGCAGAGCCCCTGATGTACCTAAACAGTAGAAACCCCCCACAAGTGACCCCATATTGGAAACTAGACCCCCAAAGGAACTTATCTAGATGTGTTGTGAGAGCTTTGAACCAACAAGTGTTTCACTACAGTTTATAACGCAGAGCCGTGAAAATAAAAAATATTTTTTTTTCCACGAAAATGATATTTTATCCCCTATGTTTTTATTTTCCCAAGGGTAACAGGACAAATTGGACCCCAAAAGTTGTTGTCCAACTTGTCCTGAGAACGCTGATACCCCATATGTTGGGGGGAACCACTGTTTGGGTGCACGGCAGAGCTCGGAAGGGAAGGAGCGCCATTTGAAATGCAGACTTAGATGGATTGGTCTGCAGGCGTCATGTTGCATTTGCAGAGCCCCTGATGTACCTAAACAGTAGAAACCCCCCACAAGTGACCCCATATTGGAAACTAGACCCCCAAAGGAACTTATCTAGATGTGTTGTGAGAGCTTTGAACCAACAAGTGTTTCACTACAGTTTATAACGCAGAGCCGTGAAAATAAAAAATATTTTTTTTTCCACGAAAATGATATTTTATCCCCTATGTTTTTATTTTCCCAAGGGTAACAGGACAAATTGGACCCCAAAAGTTGTTGTCCAACTTGTCCTGAGAACGCTGATACCCCATATGTTGGGGGGAACCACTGTTTGGGCACACAGGAGAACTCGGAAGGGAAGGAGCCCTGTTTTACTTTTTCAAAGCAGAATTGGCTGGAATTGAGATCGGACGCCATGTCGCGTTTGGAGAGCCCCTGATGTGCCTAAACAGTGGAAACCCCCAATTATAACTGAAACCCTAACCCCAACCCTAACCCTAACCCTAACCCTAGCCCTAGCCCTAACCCTAGCCCTAACCCTAGCCCTAACCCTAGCCCTAGCCCTAACCCTAGCCCTAACCCTAGCCCTAACCCTAGCACTAATGGGAAAATGGAAATAAATACATTTTTTTACATTTTATTATTTTTCCCTAACTAAGGGGGTGATGAAGGGGGGTTTGATTTACTTTTATAGCGTTTTTTTGGCGGATTTTTATGATTGGCAGCCGTCACACACTAAAAGACGCTTTTTATTGCAAAAAATAGTTTTTGCATCACCACATTTTGAGAGCTATAATTTATCCATATTTTGGCCCATAGAGTCATGTGAGATCTTGTTTTTTGCGGGACGAGTTGTCGTTTTTATTGGTAACATTTTCGGGCAGATGACATTTTTTGATCGCTTTTTATTCCGATTTTTGGGAGGCGGAATGAACAAAAACCAGCAATTCCTGAATTTCTTTTAGGGGGGGCGTTTATACCGTTCCACGTGTGGTAAAATGGATAAAGCAGTTTTATTCTTCGGGTCAGTACGATTACAGCGATACCTCATTTATGTAATTTTTTTTATGTTTTGGCGCTTTTACACAATAAAAACTATTTTATATTAAAAAATAATTGTTTTTGCATCGCATTATTCTGAGAGCTATAACTTTTTTATTTTTCTGCTGATGATGCTGTATGGCAGCCTTTTTTTGCGGGACAAGATGACGTTTTCAGCGGTACCATGGTTATTTATATCCGTCGTTTTGATCGCGTGTTATTCCACTTTTTGTTCGCCTGTATGATAATAAAGCGTTGTTTTTTGCCTTGTTTTTTTTTTTTTTTTTTTCGGTGTTCACTGAAGGGGTTAACTAGTGGGATAGTTTTATAGAGCGGGTCGTTACGGACGCGGTGATACCAAATATGTGTACATTTATTGTTTTTTTTTTTTTTACATAAATAAATGGATTTATTGGGAAATGTTTTTTTTTTTATTTGGGGATTTTTTTTTATTTTTTTTTTACACATTCTTTTTTTTTTTTTTTACTTTCTACCATTGTCCCAGGGTGGGACATCACTGTATTAGATCAGATCGTTGATCTGACACTGTGCATAGCACACTGTCAGATCAACGATCTGACAGGCAGCTTAGCTGGCTTTCCAGCACCTGCTCTCAGCAGGCGCCGGCTAGCCAGGTCACTTCATGACCCGGAAGGAGTCCGGCGGCCATCTTGGATCCGGGGACTCCTTCCGGGTCACCGGAGCAACGCGATCTCATTGCGTTGCTCCGGTGGGAGAGCGCAGGGAGCCCCCGTCCCTGCGCGATCCCCCTCTATGCCGCTGTCACTACTGACAGCGGCATCAGAGGGGTTAAATGCCCGCGATCGGCGATAGCGCCGATCGTGGGCATTGCTGCGGGGTGTCAGCTGTCGTATACAGCTGACACCCGCACCCGATCACCGCGGCGCTCAGCGCGAGACCGCGGTGATCGGTGCGCCGTACTAGTACTGCTGCTGGCACTAATGCAGTGCCGGCAGCGCAGTACTAGTACGGCGCGTGTCGCGAAGGGGTTAAGACTGCCAGAAAAAGCTTACTGATGATATTTTAGTTAGAGATGGGCATTACGGCCACAGTTTCATAGAGTACGACCACGTACTGGTTGTGGAATCAGGGAACCCAACGAAGCCAATGCCGTTTTCAGCTGAATGTATATCCAAGGATGCATATTCAGCTGAAATTTAGTACAGTGCAAAGAACCACCAGCTCCCTGCACCACAATAGCTATACAGGCCATCAGCCAATCAGAGGCCAGCAGCTGATATTGGCATGCCTGTCACGGGCAATGCAAGTCATCACTGTCATGTGGCACCCACCGCCTATGCCAGTTATAGAGGAGGAAGAGGATGCTGGTCACCATGACAATGGGGACAGGTAAGAAGAATCATTTTTTTGCTGTGTATTTTTTTATGTGTTATAGAAGAACACCAGGATGTGGGACATTAATAAAGAAAGGGGCCAGGATGAGGACATTATTACAGAATGGGGTCCAGGACAGGGGACATCATTACAACATGGGGCTATGATGGGAAACATTATTGCAGGATAAAGGCGAGGATGGAGGACATTATTACAGGTTGGCAGCCGTTATTACAGGATGAGGGCAAGGACCCCAACAGGCAAGGACAGGATTATAACAGAATTTTGGGAGAGAACGGGAAACATTATTACAGGAAGGAGCCAGGAGGCAAGGGTGAGGGACATTATTGCTGGATGGCAGCCGTTATTACAGGATGAGGGCAAGGACCGCGACACTATTACAGGATGGGGGATATTATTACAGGATGACAGTGAGGATAGGGGACATTATTACAGAAAGGGGGCCAAAACAGATGACATTATTTCAGGAGACTGTACATATGACCAACATGCTGGTGGGGGCCCAAGTCTGAATTTTGGCCCATAGTTATGCCACTAGTTAAGGGCTCATGCAGACATCCGTGCAAAGCGGTCCAATCACATGCCACTAATTCACTCTCCCAACCCTGGAGTGACAGGCTCATAGACATATATGAAGCTGTCGTGCTCAGGTCAGGAGACCCACGGCCAGTTTGTGCATTAGTAGTACATGATCGGACCGCTTTGCACGGATGTCTGCATGAGCCCTTAGGGTACCGTCACACAGTGGCATTTTGATCGCTACGACGGCACGATTTGTGACGTTCCAGCGATATATCCGTGACGTTCCAGCGATCTCGCTGTGTCTGACACGCTCCTGCGATCAGGGACCCCGCTGAGAATCGTACGTCGTAGCAGATCGTTTGAAACTTTCTTTCGTCGTCTAGTGTCCCGCTGTGGCGGCATGATCACATGGTGTAACAAAGGTGTGCACGATATTGTATACGATGTGCGCATAGTAACCAACGGTTCTACATCGCACATACGTCATGAAATTATCGCTCCAGCGTCGTACATTGCAAAGTGTGACAGCAGTCTACGATGCTGGAGCGATATTGTTACAATGCTGGAGCGTCACGGATCGTGCCGTTGTAGCGATCAAAATGCCACTGTGTGACGGTACCCTTAGGGGTTAGGTCCCTTTTGTTTGTTAATGCAGTTTTCCTCAGACTGACCACATTGTATTATCCTCTTCAGTGAACAATCCAGACTACAGAATAGGACTTCTTTAAACCAACTAACTTTCCCACAACATGTTCTCATGGTCAAAAAAAAGGTCAAAAACTAAGAAAATTACATTATAGATTTGTTTATTTTAGATTTACTACTTATTTATCAAAATTTACCTTTAAGACGAACCTAAACATTAAATCCTCTCTTTTTATTTGCGTTTATGAGAAAGCCTTGTTGTGGAAAGGTTTTAGTGCCCTAATAATAACACCATAACAAATATCTGCTGTGGTTGATGGGATATTAGTCCAGGAGATTAAAGAGACTTAGAGGTTTTCCGCTAAAATATTTTTACGACATGTCAATCAATTTGAAGTATGTGAACATCACCACAGATGTAAGCGAGCTCCTGGCATAAGGAGTGGAATTGTCAGCCACGGAACACATCTCCTCCCTCCACCTTTCTGTGAGCAGGGCCTCGGCATTGTAGCGCTTGCCCATAGTGTCCACCTAGACACTGAACTGTAAGGAATAAAGGAGTGGGAATTAAAGAATTAAAGAGAAAAATAACATTTTTGTACCTATATAGTATACAACAGGTCACAAAATGAATGCCATATGTGAGGTGGGATTAATCTACCCTAGAAACGAGAATTTCAATGGAACAAGTTTTTGTTTGTTTTCTATCACATTTAGCGCAAGTGTAGACAACACCCCTGATGAAGCTTGGGTGAAACGCGCATTGGGGCTTTTTTTACCACACTATATGCATTCCTACTTGGTGAATCACTTAATATGAGTATAGTGTCAGCTATTAAATGTGACATTATCCTTATTGGAGTGTCTAGGGACATACCCTTTAGACATTTAGGATCTCCTTTTTTCTGCAAATTTCATGATTTTTTTTACATATACATGTCTGTGTATGTAGTGTTCTATTTTGGGCACTCTGTCTTGATTGGATTATTATTATTGTTTTTTTCTAAATATTTCAATAAAAAATATATATGTTTTATGAGACTTTATAACACTTTCTGTCTGTTATTTTTTCTTGTATTTGGTATTGTTATTTATTTTAATGGGATCATTGATTTACATTTAAGGTCTGGTGAGTTTAGAACAGGGTTTAACAATAGGTGAATTATAAAATTCTTAATAATAACATCTTTAGATCTTGTAAATTTTCAATTGTGATTTTTACAGACCATGAGTCTATACGAAACTCACTGAAACGTGTGTTTTTAACCGGTCTCACAGTTTAAAAGTACCAATACAAGGCAATGGATCCTTAAAAATTTTGGAGAGCACACGGATGGAATTTGTGTGTAGATGTAATTAACATTTCAAAGGATAGGAGAACTTTGTAACTTATTTAATGCATCCAAAAATGAAGACGAACCAAACTCGAATTCGAAACTCTGATCCAAAACACTGATGACACTAAGACCAGTTTTTTGTGTACATGAACAAACAAAGGCTTCTGAATGAAATCTTAAATTAACAGGCAAAGTTGCAGTCTGAAATGGGAGGACAAACATACAATGTAAACATTGTCAAAGACCTTGATCACATCCCATTTTTTATTTGGATTTGGCATGTCTGCTGAAAAGTTCCTGATGTACACAATAGATACGGTACACTATATCTATCAATTTGTAAAGAGTGCATTATTCGGACAGAAGACAAAGAAATGTCTTTTTAGCTTCCAAAACTGCAAATAACAAAGTTATGGAATTGGGTAATAAAGGCCAGTAAGGCCACAAAGCATACTTTCCTTAACATGGGAGAATCAGTAATAGATGCCACAATATGACATTGGCAGAGCTGGCGTTAGGGGGAGGCAGACTGGGCACTTGCCTAGGGCCGGCAGTCCTTTAGGTGCCACCAGCGTCCACAGCAGGAGCTACACTGATAATAGCATTATAAGTTAAGTTTCCTATGTGGAGACTGCTTCAGGACCTTTGGTGATATCACGATCATGTGACCATGATGTTACCACAGGTCTTGTATTCCGCAGGACTTTATGACTTTTAGTGACAAGATGCTCATGTCACCACAAGCCCTGCACTCTGCAGAAGTGGAAAGAACTGAAGAACAGAGGTGACTCTGTAGGGAAATGGAGCGCCCACTAGGACCATGGGGTACTCGGTACCCGGTCCGGTGGCACTTAAAGGTGTGGTCACAGTGGTGGTGACCCAGTCCGTGGCCCTGGGCATCCAGTTAAAGGGGAATTAATGGAAATGGGAATAAAGTCTAATGTAGTAATGTTTGTGACGCCATCTGTGGCACTCGGCAATAAAGGTGTTAGCCGACGCTGCTGTACAGTCCTCTGGGGCAGATGATAATGCAGCTGAATTGTTATAACTCTCCACACGTAGAGCTTGGTCCCCAGGACAGTTAGTGACGTGAGTAGCAATATTACTGGCAATAGGTGGAGGTGCAGAGTGGGTGATGCCAGCAAGAAATAGAAGGACACAGCTTGTTGCAGTTCTCACGGTTTTACTCACAGTTCAGGTTCCCCAGCCGAGGTGCTGTGTCCTCCAGGTATGAAGTCCAGGAAACTCTCCGGCAAGTCGGGCACCTGTCCAGAACTCCTCTTATACAGTCATGGCCAAAAGTATTGACACCCCTGCAATTCTGTCAGATAATACTCATTTTCTTCCTGAAAATGATTGCAAATACAAATTCTTTGGTATTATTATCTTCATTTAATTTGTCTTAAATGAAAAAACACAAAAGAGAATGAAGCAAAAAGCAAAACATTGATCATTTCCCACAAAACTCCAAAAATGGGCCAGACAAAAGTATTGGCACCCTCAGCCTAATACTTGGTTGCACAACCTTTAGCCAAAATAACTGCGACCAACCGCTTCCAGTAACCATCAATGAGTTTCTTACAATGCTCTGCTGGAATTTTAGACCATTCTTCTTTGACAAACTGCTCCAGGTCCCTGATATTTGAAGGGTGCCTTCTCCAAACTGCCATTTTTAGATCTCTCCACAGGTGTTCTATGGGATTCAGGTCTGGACTCATTGCTGGCCACCTTAGATGTATCCAGTGCTTTCTCTCAAACCATTTTCTAGTGCTTTGTGAAGTGTGTTTTGGGTCAATGTCCTGCTGGAAGACCCATGACCTGTGAGGGAGACCCAGCTTTCTCACACTGGGCCCTACATTATGCTGCAAAATTTGTTGGTAGTCTTCAGACTTCATAATGCCATGCACACGGTCAAGCAGTCCAGTGCCAGAGGCAGCAAAGCAACCCCAAAACATCAGGGAACCTCTGCCATGTTTGACTGTAGGGACCGGGTTCTTTTCTTTGAATGCCTCTTTTTTTTCTCCTGTAAACTCTATGTTGATGCCTTTGCCCAAAAAGCTCTACTTTTGTCTCATCTGACCAGAGAACATTCTTCCAAAACATTTTAGGCTTTTTCAGGTAAGTTTTGGCAAACTCCAGCCTGGCTTTTTTATGTCTCGGGGTAAGAAGTGGGGTCTTCCTGGGTCTCCTACCATACAGTCACTTTTCATTCAGACACCGACGGATAGTACGGGTTGACAGTGTTGTACCCTCGGACTGCAGGGCAGCTTGAACTTGTTTGGATGTTAGTTGAGGTTCTTTATCCAACATCCGCACAATCTTGCGTTGAAATCTCTTGTCAATTTTTCTTTTCCGTCCACATCTAGGGAGGTTAGCCACAGTGCCATGGGTTTTAAACTTCTTGATGACACTGCGCACGGTAGACACAGGAACATTCAGGTCTTTGGAGATGGACTTGTAGCCTTGAGATTGCTCATGCTTCCTCACAATTTGGTTTCTCAAGTCCTCAGACAGTTCTTTGGTCTTCTTTCCTTTCTCCATGCTCAATGTGGTACACACAAGGACACAGGACAGAGGTTGAGTCAACTTTAATCCATGTCAACTGGCTGCAAGTGTGATTTAGTTATTGCCAACAACTGTTAGGTGCCACAGGTAAGTTACAGGTGCTGTTAATTACCCACATTAGAGAAGCATCACATGATTTTTCGAACAGTGCCAATACTTTTGTCCACCCCCTTTTTAATGTTTGGTGTGGAATTACATCCAATTTGGTTTTAGGACAATTCTTTTTGTGTTTTTTCATTGAAGACAAATTAAATGAAGATAATAATACCAATTAATTTGTGTTTGTAATCATTTTCAGGAAGAAAATGAGTATTATCTGACAGAATTGCAGTGGTGTCAATACTTTTGGCCATGACTGTATGTGTGCCTCTCCTGGCCATCTTTCTGCTCTGGCTTTCGCCTCTCCTGCCCTGTGCTTGCCACCCAGTGTCCCAAACCAATGAATGCGGGTCTTGTTGGGCGACATACTCTCTGCCCCCTGGACCCTCTGTGTTCACCTTTTCGGCAAGTAGGTGCAAATGCAATCACAGCAGCCTCTGAATTGTTAGCTGGAGCCTGAAGTTCTCCCACTAATTCAGGGGCCGGTCCCTTACTGCAGCCTGGTCCCTCCACTTCTGGATACGGGTCCCACGGGTGGCCTCTGCACTTCCGTGTCCCTTGAACCCCTTCTTTCTGGGAGCTTTCTCTCCTCCCTTTCAATTCTCTTGCTCTTTCTCTGTCTGCCAGGAGCTGCAGACCTGCCTGTGTGTCCAGCTCCACTCCCCTTCTCCTTCTCCCTTCACACTCCTTCCCTGATTAGACCCTCCCCTTTTTCCTACCTTCTCCACCCACTCCCCAACACCCTTTCCTATCTAGACTGGGATGAGGCCATCCTGCCTAAGGGTTCACTCAGATGCCGCATCTAAACTGGTGTCTGTTGGGTGCGAGTGTTTGAGTTCTGTACAATGTTCCCTCCTTACCAGAGAGTTGGGATACCACATCTCTGGCTGAGGTACAGTACCTCTGTGGCGACTGGAACCTCAGGGGCAACGCAGAAACATCATGTCAACTTCATTTGCTGCTGCAGGCTTGGGCAGGTGAACTGCAGGGAGTGACTTTCCTCTCCCTCTGTGCGCTGCTTTCTGCCTTCTGTACCCGAGAGAGGGGGAGGGTTGCCTGCACCCAGTTCTCTCTTGGAGCCCCAGGAAGAAAAATGCTTATCCATAGGTGAGTCTAATTTGCTTTATGTAATGAGCAGTGTGTGTTATTTATAATGTATTATGTGTAATCTTTATGTGTCATGCACGGGGTTTAATATAATATTACACAGACCTTATACATGAAACACACATTATAGAGGCAGATATATTATGTCCTACGCGTATTATACTAATATTATATATGTATGTTTGCTTGTATACATGTCATGTATAGGGTGTAATATTACACATTACTCCCCATGCATAACAATATATCTCCTATACATAATATAGGGGGGGTTTAGATAGGCCTGCAGCTGTTTAGAAAGTAGGGAGCCAGCCAGTAAAAAAAAAAATGGTATGAACCGTTCAGCGCAGGAGCGGGGACAGGCGAGAGATTGTTGTTTTTTTGTTTGCTTTTTAAATAGTAGTAGAGCACTGTGGACACATAATGTGTGCCATATAGGGAGGGAAGGGGGGCATTATAGGGGTTGTCCAAGCTTGACACAAGTCTGCAGTCGCTCTATGTGACTGAGTTTTGTGTGCATGCTGTCAGGATTGCCCAGAATTCTCAAATTGAGCATCCGGGTATGTGCTGACTAGGCTAGATACATTCAATCAGCACAAGACCACCAGTGTTGTGAATTCTGTGGCTGAATTCACTCCTGTGGTCACAAGTGGTACTGCAGCTTCTGAGCTTCCTCCCTCAGGTGTTCTGGTGAGCTCGTTGGCTGCTTTGTTATTTAACTCCGCCTGATTCTGTCTTCCTTGCTCCTTGTCAATGTTCCAGTGTTGGATCTGAGCTTCTGGATCTTTCTTGTGGCCTGCTGCTCTGCTTAGATAAGTGCTTTTTTGCTTTTGTTGCTACTTTTTCTGTCCAGCTTGTCAATTCGTTTTGCTGGAAGCTCTGAGACGCAAAGGGTGTACCGCCGTGCCGTTAGTTCGGCACGGTGGGTCTTTTTGCCCCCTTTGCGTGGTTTTTTGCTTTAGGGTTTTTTGTAGACTGCAAAGTTCTCTTTGCTATCCTCGCTCTATCTAGAATATCGGGCCTCACTTTGCTGAATCTATTTCATCCCTACGTTTGTCTTTTCTTCTTGCTAACAGTCATTATATGTGGGGGGCTGCCTTTTCCTTTGGGGTATTTCTCTGAGGCAAGTCAGGCTTGTTTTTCTATCTTCAGGCTAGTCAGCTCCTCAGGCTGTGCCGAGTTGCATAGGTAGTGTCAGGCGCAATCCACAGCTGCCTTTAGTTGTGCTTAGGATAGGTTCAGGTATTGCGGTCTACAGAGATTCCACGTCTCAGAGCTCGTTCTATTGTTTTTGGTTATTGTCAGATCACTGTATGTGCTCTGATTGCTGGCACACTGTGTCACTGGATTGCCTACATAACAGTACAAGGAGCCTACCTAATGATTCTCAATAGAGGGAAAAAAGAAGTTCTGACATCATTTTTTTTTCTCAGCTCTGTGTTCAGTCTTTTTTTCCCCCCTAGACATTTGGGTTTTTCAGGACACAGGTGTGGACATGGATATTCAGGGTCTGTGCTCTTCAATGGATAATCTCGTTACAAATGTACAAAGGATTCAAGATACTATTGATCAGAAATCTATGTTAGAACCAAGAATTCCTATTCCTGATTTGTTTTTTGGTGATAGAACTAAGTTTCTTAATTTCAAAAATAATTGTAAGCTATTTCTGGCCTTGAAACCTCATTCTTCTGGTAATCCTATTCAACAGGTTTTGATTATTATTTCTTTTTTGCGCGGCGACCCTCAGGACTGGGCATTTTCTCTTGCGCCAGGAGACCCTGCATTGAGTAATGTCAATGCGTTTTTCCTGGCGCTCGGATTACTTTACGATGAGCCTAATTCAGTGGATCAGGCTGAGAAAAATTTGCTGGCTTTGTGCCAGGGTCAGGATGATATAGAAGTATATTGTCAGAAATTTAGGAAGTGGTCAGTACTCACTCTGTGGAATGAATCTGCGCTGGCAGCTTTGTTCAGAAAGGGTCTCTCTGAGGCTCTTAAGGATGTCATGGTGGGTTTTCCTATGCCTGCTGGTTTGAATGAGTCTATGTCTTTGGCCATTCAGATCGGTCGACGCTTGCGCGAGCGTAAATCTGTGCACCATTTGGCGGTATTGTCTAAGATTAAACCTGAGCCTATGCAGTGCGATAGGACTATGACCAGAGTTGAACGGCAAGAACACAGACGTCTGAATGGTCTGTGTTTCTACTGTGGTGATTCCACTCATGCTATTTCTGATTGTCCTAAGCGCACTAAGCGGTTCGATAGGTCTGCCGTCATTGGTACTGTACAATCCAAATTCCTTCTGTCCATTACCTTGATATGCTCTTTGTCATCGTATTCTGTCATGGCGTTTGTGGATTCAGGCGCTGCCCTGAATCTGATGGATTTGGATTATGCTAAACGTTGTGGGTTTTTCTTGGAGCCTTTGCGGTGTCCTATTCCGTTGAGAGGAATTGATGCTACACCTTTGGCCAAGAATAAACCTCAGTACTGGACCCAGCTGACCATGTGCATGGCTCCTGCACATCAGGAAGTTATTCGCTTTCTGGTGCTACATAATCTGCATGATGTGGTCGTGTTGGGGTTGCCATGGCTGCAAACCCATAATCCAGTATTGGATTGGAACTCTATGTCGGTATCCAGCTGGGGTTGTCAGGGGGTACATGGTGATGTTCCATTTTTGTCTGTTTCGTCATCCACTCCTTCTGAGGTCCCAGAGTTCTTGTCTGATTATCAGGATGTACTGTATTTGAAGAGCCCAAGTCCGATGCCCTACCTCCGCATAGGGATTGTGATTGTGCTATCAATTTGATTCCTGGTAGTAAATTCCCTAAAGGTCGATTATTTAATTTATCCGTGCCTGAACACGCCGCTATGCGCAGTTATGTGAAGGAATCCCTGGAGAAGGGACATATTCGCCCATCGTCATCACCACTGGGAGCAGGGTTTTTTTTTGTAGCCAAGAAGGATGGTTCGCTGAGACCGTGTATTGATTACCGCCTTCTTAATAAGATCACTGTTAAATTTCAGTATCCCTTGCCATTGTTATCTGACTTGTTTGCTCGGATTAAGGGGGCTAGTTGGTTCACTAAGATAGATCTTCGTGGTGCGTATAATCTGGTGAGAATCAGGCAAGGAGATGAATGGAAAACTGCATTTAATACGCCCGAGGGTCATTTTGAGTATCTTGTGATGCCGTTCGGACTTGCCAATGCTCCATCTGTGTTTCAGTCTTTTATGCATGACATCTTCCGTGAGTATCTGGATAAATTCCTGATTGTTTACTTGGATGACATTTTGATCTTCTCAGATGATTGGAACTCTCATGTGAAGTAGGTCAGAATGGTTTTCCAGGTCCTGCATGCTAATTCTTTGTTTGTGAAGGGATCAAAGTGTCTCTTCGGTGTGCAGAAAGTTTCATTTTTGGGGTTCATCTTTTCCCCTTCTACTATCGAGATGGATCCAGTTAAGGTCCAAGCCATCCAGGATTGGACTCAGCCGACATCTCTGAAAAGTCTGCAAAAATTCCTGGGCTTTGCTAATTTTTATCGTCGCTTCATCTGTAATTTTTCTAGCATTGCCAAACCATTGACCGATTTGACCAAGAAGGGTGCTGATTTGGTTAATTGGTCTTCTGCTGCTGTGGAAGCTTTTCAGGAGTTGAAGCATCGTTTTTGTTCTGCCCCTGTGTTGTGTCAACCAGATGTTTCTCTTCCGTTCCAGGTCGAGGTTGATGCTTCTGAGATTGGAGCAGGGGCGGTTTTGTCACAGAGAGGTTCTGGTTGCTCAGTGTTGAAACCATGTGCTTTCTTTTCCAGGAAGTTTTCGGCTGCTGAGCGTAATTATGATGTGGGCAACCGAGAGTTGCTGGCCATGAAGTGGGCATTCGAGGAATGGCGTCATTGGCTTGAAGGAGCTAAGCATCGCGTGGTGGTATTGACTGATCATAAGAACCTTACTTATCTCGAGTCTGCCAAGCGCTTGAATCCTAGAAAGGCCCGTTGGTCGTTATTTTTTGCCCGCTTCGATTTTGTGATTTCGTACCTTCCGGGCTCTAAAAATGTGAAGGCGGATGCTCTGTCTAGGAGTTTTGTGCCCGACTCTCCGGGTTCATCTGAGCCGGCGAGTATCCTCAAGGAAGGAGTCATTGTGTCTGCCATCTCCCCTGATTTGCAGCGAGTGTTGCAAAAATTTCAGGCGAATAAACCTGATCGTTGTCCGGCGGAGAAACTGTTCGTCCCTGATAGGTGGACTAGTAAAGTTATCTCTGAACTTCATTGTTCGGTGTTGGCTGGTCATCCTGGAATCTTTGGTACCAGAGAGTTAGTGGCTAGATCCTTCTGGTGGCCATCTCTGTCACGGGATGTACGTACTTTTGTGCAGTCCTGTGGGATTTGTGCTAGGGCTAAGCCCTGCTGTTCACATGCCAGTGGGTTACTTTTGCCCTTGCCGGTCCCAAAGAGGCCTTGGACACATATTTCGATGGATTTCATTTCTGACCTTCCCGTTTCTCAAAAGATGTCAGTCATTTGGGTGGTCTGTGATCGCTTTTCTAAAATGGTCCATCTGGTGCCCTTGGTTAAATTGCCTTCCTCCTCTGATTTGGTGCCTTTGTTCTTCCAGCATGTGGTTCGTTTGCATGGCATTCCTGAGAATATTGTTTCTGATAGAGGTTCCCAGTTTGTTTCAAGGTTTTGGCGAGCCTTTTGTGGTAGGATGGGCATTGACCTATCTTTTTCCTCGGCTTTCCATCCTCAGACTAATGGCCAGACCGAACGAACCAATCAGACCTTGGAAACATATCTGAGATGTTTTGTTTCTGCAGACCAGGATGATTGGGTGTCCTTTTTGCCATTGGCTGAGTTCGCCGTTAATAATCGGGCCAGCTCGGCTACCTTGGTCTCTCCATTTTTCTGCAATTCTGGGTTCCATCCTCGTTTCTCTTCAGGACAGGTTGAGTCTTCGGACTGTCCTGGTGTGGATTCTGTGGTGGACAGGTTGCAGCAGATCTGGACTCAGGTAGTGGACAATTTGACCTTGTCCCAGGAGAAGGCTCAACTTTTCGCTAATCGCAGACGCCGTGTGGGTCCCCGACTTCGTGTTGGGGATCTGGTTTGGTTATCTTCTCGTCATATTCCTATGAAGGTTTCCTCTCCTAAATTTAAACCTCGTTTTATTGGTCCGTATAGGATTTCTGAGATTCTCAATCCTGTGTCTTTTCGTCTGACCCTCCCAGACTCCTTTTCCATACATAATGTATTCCATAGGTCGTTGTTGCGGAGATACGTGGCACCTATGGTTCCATCTGTTGAGCCTCCTGCCCCGGTTTTGGTGGAGGGGGAATTGGAGTATATTGTGGAGAAAATTTTGGATTCTCGTGTTTCTAGACGGAAACTCCAGTATCTGGTTAAATGGAAGGGTTATGCTCAGGAAGATAATTCCTGGGTTTTTGCCTCTGATGTCCATGCTCCAGATCTTGTTCGTGCCTTTCATGTGGCTCATCCTGGTCGGCCTGGGGGCTCTGGTGAGGGTTCGGTGACCCCTCCTCAAGGGGGGGGGGTACTGTTGTGAATTCTGTGGCTGAATTCACTCCTGTGGTCACAAGTGGTACTGCAGCTTCTGAGCTTCCTCCCTCAGGTGTTCTGGTGAGCTCGTTGGCTGCTTTGTTATTTAACTCCGCCTGATTCTGTCTTCCTTGCTCCTTGTCAATGTTCCAGTGTTGGATCTGAGCTTCTGGATCTTTCTTGTGGCCTGCTGCTCTGCTTAGATAAGTGCTTTTTTGCTTTTGTTGCTACTTTTTCTGTCTAGCTTGTCAATTCGTTTTGCTGGAAGCTCTGAGACGCAAAGGGTGTACCGCCGTGCCGTTAGTTCGGCACGGTGGGTCTTTTTGCCCCCTTTGCGTGGTTTTTTGCTTTAGGGTTTTTTGTAGACTGCAAAGTTCTCTTTGCTATCCTCGCTCTATCTAGAATATCGGGCCTCACTTTGCTGAATCTATTTCATCCCTACGTTCGTCTTTTCTTCTTGCTAACAGTCATTATATGTGGGGGGCTGCCTTTTCCTTTGGGGTATTTCTCTGAGGCAAGTCAGGCTTGTTTTTCTATCTTCAGGCTAGTCAGCTCCTCAGGCTGTGCCGAGTTGCATAGGTAGTGTCAGGCGCAATCCACAGCTGCCTTTAGTTGTGCTTAGGATAGGTTCAGGTATTGCGGTCTACAGAGATTCCACGTCTCAGAGCTCGTTCTATTGTTTTTGGTTATTGTCAGATCACTGTATGTGCTCTGATTGCTGGCACACTGTGTCACTGGATTGCCTACATAACACACCAGCAGGCAAATCACATTGTGTATATATAGCAAACAACATTGGTGGTAAGTGCTCCAGTGGAACTGAAGACACCGAAATTTAGGGAAGATTTAGTGTTACACGGGTGGAAGGTGGAGGAGATTTAGTGTAAGGAGTGGTGAAGATTTGAAATCACTGCTTGGGGAGCAAGGAAGGGACAGGTGCAGATATAATATGGGGAGCAGGGGAAATTTGCAGACACAGTATGAAGAACAAGTGTGGAGATGCGGGACATATATAAGGATATAGTATGGAGGATGGGTGACGACATTATGATGAGTGGGAGGATTGGTGTGGATGCAGTATGAGGAGCAAAGGGACAGAGTTATGCACACACAGTATGGTGAGTGGGGGGATGGGTGCAGATACAGTAAGGTGTGTGGTGGGATGTGTACAGACACAGTATGAGGAGTGAGTAGGAGAATGTATGCAGACACAGAATGGGGAGCGAGGGTGATGGGATGGGTGCAGCCACAGTATAGAGAGTCAGGCAGTTGTGTGAGGATGCAGTATGGAGAGTGAGTGGGTAAATATATGAGGAGACAGTATGGTTAGCAAGGGGGATGTGAGAGGAAATACTATGAGGAGGGAGGTGGATACGTGTGAGGAGACTATTGAGGGGCATAGTGTGAGTAGACCATATGAGAGGAGAAAAGCATGAGTGGGCACAGAATAGAGACTGAGTAATGTGTTGTGTTGGTATGGAGGGACAGTGTAAGGGCACAGCCATGAGGGGACAGTAAGCCAAGGAGGGGAGTGTGATTAGGGTGCACAGTATAGGGACTGGGCCCTATAGGGGGGCACAGTGTTAGAGTACAGTGTGAAGAGGGAGCCCACTATGAAAATGAGAGGCAGTGTGGAGAGCATGTACCATAAAAGGAACAGTGTGTTGCATCATATTTTGTGCAGGGAATTTAGTGAGGGGCAAATATTTATTCAGGGGCTCAGCAAAGGGCAAGTATATAATGACACTGCTATTTTTAAGGGGATTGTGTGGGGATTTGCTGCACAAGACTGGATAAGATGGAAGTCTGCAGAGAAGAGCTGTGGCTATGAAATGCCATCATAGGCAAGATGAAGAAAAAGAAAAGAAAGAGAGAAAAATCAATCAGCGACAACGTCATCTATCAGGTACCCCGATGTAATTTTTTTTGTGATACTGACTAATTCATGGTGTTTTTTTATGTTGGGAGCATTAAAGGGGTTGTCCAAGTTTGTGATGAGACTGCAGTCATTCTATTCTGTAGTCCGTTCTATGTGACGGTAGACTTCTGAATTTTCACAGTGCGTACTGCACGCTGTCAGGATTCTCTGGTGGCGGTGATTTGCATACATTCGGTCACGTGCTGACTAGACATGTGTGGCCTCAATGAAAATGAATTGAGCGAGACCAGGCGCGTCGGAATTTGGCCAGAAGTATCCAAATCACATACTTGTGCAAGGGAGAATCCTAAAAGTGTGCAGTGCATGCACTGTGAGAATTCAGGAGCTACCTATAGTGACTGCAGAATTTCATCTCAAACGTGGATGCTCCCTTTAATTATAAAATGAAGCCCTGCAGCCAATCCTAACAACGTGTAATATCCTCACTGTCAGGATTCAGCTCTACTTGCTGGTTCCAGCAGTCATCACATGGCCATTTCACTCATATGCGATTTTCATGATTACTCTGTTACGTGACAACGAGCTTCTTCATGCTTCTTTCAGTTTCACAGAACATTGAACTGGGGCCAGCAGCTCGTCGGCACGTGACTAAATGTGCAAATCGCATATTTGCTTGGGAGGAGGGAGCGATAAACTTAATTCTTGCCAGAAAACCTAGATACACTTCTGGTCAGAAGTATACAAATCATTTTTGCTAACATGACCATCCACTATTGCCATCGGCAAGCAAGAATCATAAAACTGTGAACGCGCTGTGAGAGTTCAGAAGCCTTCAGACACCTGTAGTGATTGCAGACTTTCATCTCAAACCTGGATAAGCCTTTTAAATATAAAATGAAGCAATGTAGCATGCCAATCCTAACACGGTGTAATATTCTCACTGTCAGGATTCAGCTCTGCTTCCAGGTTCCATAAGTCATCACATGCCAACTTCACTCATATGCCATTTTCATACGTACAGTCACACAACAACAAGCTTTTCTTCCTGCTTCTTTCAGTTTTTTACTGAACATTCAGAGAATTAGGAAGAGAAGGTCGTCAGCACGTGACTTTAATGCCGGAGACACTAGTGTTGTTAAAATAGGCCCAATTTTGTTCTGAAAAGTCGAGCAAGTATCATGCAAGTGTCATGCATTTTTCATGCATGTACAATCCGATTTTTAACAGCTAGCATCCGAATTACATCTGATTTACATGCGAATGCGACCCGACTGCAATGCAATTTTAACATGAGCTTTTACAATTCTCTATGTTCATTTGCACATAATTTTCAAAGGAAATATTCTTCAATGTATATCTATATGTATGTACATATGTATGTGTGTGTATATATATATATGTATATATATATATACAGGGTGGTCAAAAAGTAGGTGGACCAAAAGTAGGTGGACAGAAAATAATAACATTTATTTTGATTTATATAAAAAATTATATTTACTAACACAAGCATAACATTGACAATGAAACTTTATTGTTAACAATACAAAAGCCCTTAAATTTTATCAACGCAGGTGCTCAAACTGTTTTCCATCACAATTTGCACAGCTTTGAAGTCTGCCTCTTACGCTTCGACAAACATTTTTGCACAAGTCTCTTTGGGTATTAATTTCTTGAAATGCATCCATTGTGGTCAAGTCTGGTGAACGTGTCGGCCAATCAAGTGGGCTTCTTCGGCCAATCCATTTATTAGGAAATGTTTCATCAAGATACTAGCGGACTACTCTTGAATAATGTGGAGGGGGCCCATCTTGTTGGAAATAAAGGTAATTTGAATTAGGCTGTTGCTGTAACTGGGGAACAACTTGATTCATTAGAATTTCGAGATACTTATCTCCTGTGACTGTTCCATAAAAAAAAAAATTGTCCAAAAACACCAAAACTTGATACACCACCCCAAACATTGACACCAGGCTCATTTAGTTGTTGCTCTAATGTTAAATGCATGTTCTCATTGTACAAGTAAATACAATTATGTCTGTTAATATGGCCAGATAATTTGAAAGAAGCTTCATCACTCCAGATAATGTTATTTAAAGTTACTAGATTTTCTTCAGTTTCGTTAAGCATAATCTCACTAAATTGCAGCTGCCTGTCTGGATCATCCTCCAATAAACCATGAATTAGTTGTTGACGATAAACTTTCTTTCAGGATTCGCATGATGGAAGCTCGTGAAATTCCCAATTCTAAAGAGACCCTTCTGGTGGACTTTTTGGACTCTGAACAAATGTTTCAGCAGCAAGTTGTTTATTATTTTCTGTACAGGCTGTTTTGGGTCGACCAGTTCTTGGAGCATTAACCCCCTTTCTGACCTCGGACGGGATAGTACGTCCGAGGTCAGATACCCTGCTTTGATGCAGGGCTCCGCGGCGTTGTTTTGAACAGCTGACATGTGCCCGTAATAGGCGTGGGCGATCTGCCCGCACCTATTAACTAGTTAAATGCCGCTGTCAAGCTCCCAGGCTTTCTAGGAAAGTTCCCACGATCTATGAACAGCCAGCAGAGGGCGCCTCACCGCAAATGAAGCTAAATATAGATCATTGATCTATATTTAGCCTCATTCCCCGGGGTTTTGCAGCAAGGAGCAGCCTGCATTAGCGGAACTCCTTGCTGCAAAATGTTTTAACCCCTTCAGAAGGATTTACATCGTTGGACGTTACAGATCTGCGGAGGGTAAGTATATTGTTGGTTTATTATGTTTTTTTACTTACAGAACGAGGGTCTTCAGTGACTGGATTGGGCGTAGAATAAAATACTCCAACAACCATTGTTTTTATTTCATTAAAATAATTTGAAATAATGTGTTTGTGTTTTATTTAACCCTTTCATTCAATTGGATTAATAATGGATAGGTGTCATAATTGACGCCTCTCCATTATTAATTAGGCTTAATGTCACCTTACAATAGCAAGGTGGCATTAACCCTTCATTACCCCATATCCCACCGCTACACGGGAATGGGAAGAGAGTGGCCAAGTGCCAGAATAGGCGCATCTTCCAGATGTGCCTTTTCTGGGGTGGCTGGGGGCAGATGTTTTTAGCCAGGGGGGGGGCAATAACCGTGGACCCTCTCCAGGCTATTAATATCTGCCCTCAGTCACTGGCTTTACTACTCTGGCGGAGAAAATTGCGCGGGAGCCCACGCCAATTTTTTCCGCCATTTAACCCTTTATTTTAAGAGCTAGAACAGCCAAATTTTGCAGATACACACTACTGACATTAGTAGTGTGGAATCTGCAAATAAAATGGAGAGAAGACATGGTTTACTGTATGTAAACCATGTCTCAAATCATGTCGGGTTTAGGAAGGAGAAAGAAAAAGCCGGTAATTGAATTACCGGCTTTCAAGCTATATAGTGCTGGAAAAAATATTAATATATATACATATATGTGTCTACTGACATATATATATATATATATATATATATAGACAGTATATATATATATATTTTTTTTCTTTTTGGGACACATGGATCACTTCTATAGCGGTATGTTGGTTTTGCAAGCCTGCGAGAAAACCACGCAGTACGGATGCCATACGGATTACATACGGAGGATGCCATGCGCAAAAAACGCTGACACACCCTGCCTACGGAGGAGCTACGGACCACTATTTTCGGGACTTTTCAGCGTATTACGGCCGTAATATACGGACCGTATTTTCATACGCTGAGTGTGAAGCCGGCCTAACTGTTTCAGCATTTTGAGATTTCCAATACTTTTTAAAATCCATTTTCTTTGCTCTGTATTTAAATTATTTGCCATTATGAGTTATCTGAATTATCTGAAAAGAACACAGATTTGGGGAGATTTATCTGTGAAAACTGGATCTCTGAAACTGACTCAGTTTCCCTTAGCAACCATTCAGATTCCACCTTTCATTTTCCAAAGAGTCTGTGAAGAATGAAAAGTGGAATCTGATTGGTTGCTAAGGGCAACTGAGTAAGTTTCACTTTACACCATGTGTAATAAATCTCCCCCTTCATAACCCTATTACACACTGTCCACCTACTTTTGGACCACCCTGTATATCTATTAGATAGATATACAGTGGGTATGGAAAGTATTCAGACTCCTTTAAATTGTTCACTCTTTGTTTCATTGCAGCCATTTGGTAAATTCAAAAAAGTTCATTTTTTTCTCATTAATGTACACTCTGCACCCAATCTTGACTGAAAAAAAAACAGAAATGTTGTAATTTTTGCAAATTTATTAAAAAAGAAAAACTAAAATATCACATGGTCATAACTAAGTATTCAGACCCTTTGCTCAGTATTGAGTAGAAGCACCCATTTGAGCTAGTACAGCCATGAGTCTTCTTGGGAATGATGCAACAAGTTTTTCACATCTGGATTTGGGGATCCTCTGCCATTCTTCCTTGCAGATCCTCTCCAGTTCAGTCAGCTTGGATGGTCAACTTTGGTGGACAGTCGTTTTCAGGTCTCTCCAGAGATGCTCTATTGGGTTTAGGTCAGGGCTGTGGCTGGGCCAGTCAAGAATGGTCACAGAATTGTTTTGAAGCCACTCCTTTGTTATTTTAGCTGTGTGCTTAGGGTCATTGTTTTGTTGGAAGGTGAACCTTCGGCCAAGTCTGATGTTTAGAGCACTCTGGAAGAGGTTTTCATCCAGGATATCTCTGCACTTGACCGCATTCATGTTTTCTTCAATGACAGCCAGTCGTCCTCTCCCTGCAGCTGAAAAACACCCCCATCGCATGATGCTGCCACCACCATGTTTTACTGTTGGGATTGTATTGGGCAGGTGATGAGCAGTGCCTGGTTTTCTCCACACATACCATTTAGAATTATCACCAAAAAGGTCTATCTTCTTCTCATCAGACCAGAGAATCTTATTTCTCATATTCTGGGAGTCCTTCATGTGTTTTTTTTTAGCAAACTCTATGCGGGCTTTCATATGTCTTGCATTGAGGAGAGGCTTCCATCAGGCCACTCTGTCATAAAGGCCCGACTGGTGGAGGGCTGCCAGTGATAGTTGACTTTGTGGAATTTTCTTCCATCCCCCTACTGCATCTCTGGAGCTCAGCCACAGTGATCTTGGGGTTCTTCTTTACCTGTCTCACCAAGGCTCTTCTCCCACGATTGCTCAGTTTGGCTGGACGGCCAGGTCTAGGAAAACTTCTGTTGGTCCCAAACTTATTCCTTTTAAGGAGTATGGAGGCCACTGTGCTCTTGGGAACCTTGAGAACTGCAGAAATTATTTTGTAACCTTGGCCAGATCTGTGCTTTGCCACAATTCTGTCTCAGAGCTCCTTGGCCAATTCCTTTGACCTCGTGATTCTAATTTGGTCTGACATGCACTGTGAGCTGTGAGGACTTATATAGACAGGTGTGTGCCTTTCCAAATCAAGTCCTGTCAGTTTAATTATATACAGCTGGACTCCAATGAAGGAGTTGAACCATCTCAAGGAGGATCACAAGGAAATGGATAGCATGTGACTTAAATATGAGTGTCTGAGCAAAGGGTCTGAATACTTATGACCATGTGATATTCAGTTCTTCTTTTTTAATAAATTTGCAAAAATTTTTACATGGCTGCAATGAAACAAAGAGTGAAAAATTTAAAGGGGCCTGAATACTTTCAGTACCCACTGTACATATAGAAAGATAGCTAGATACAGAAAGATAGATCGATAGCTAGATACAGAAAGATATAAATAAGTGAGTGTTTTGCCTGAGTAGCTTACTGTACATGTATTTTACTACTAAATAAATTAATTTCTGAAAAAAATTGTGTGGGGTTCCCCTAAATGTTATTAACCAGCAGATGGAAAACTGACACCTGGTGGTCATTGTTTATAGCCTGGGACGGGGGTAATACCCATGGTGTTTCCCAGGCTATTAATATCAGCTCACAGCTGTATACTTAGCCTTTCCTGGTTAACAAAACGGGCGACACCCCAAAAAAAATTTTTAAACTGACATAGCGTCCCTCTATAATTAATAACCGGCAAAGGCTAGGCAGACAGCTGCAGGCTGATATTAATAGCCTAGGAACCGGCCATGGATATTGGCCCCCCTCCCAGACTAAAAACATCAGCTCTCAGCAGCCCCAAAAATGGCTAAGTATACAACTGTGAGCTGATATTAATAACCTGGGAATCTCCATGGGTATTACCCCCTTCCCCAGGCTATAAACATCTGCCCCCAGCCGATGGCTTTCCCTCTGCTGGTTAAAAAAAATTATGCGGGAGCACACCCATTTTTTTCCGAAAAATAAGCCTTTAATAATTAAATACATGTACAGTGAGCTGCACACACACTGCACTAATTGTATATGACATCTTTATATCTATCTATTCTATGTGTATATACTGTATGTAATCTCTTTTCTATCCTGTCGGATCCCGCTGTGATTTTACTGTACGCTGCTGCTGAATATCTGGCTTTTCAAAGGACATCTGTGTGTAAAAACCGGACAGCACTCGCATGGTCTGAGGGCTGAGCAATATTTTTTTCTCGCACCCATTGACTTCTATTACCGAATGCGATCCGATATCCAATTACAATCACAGCATGCTGCTATTTTTTTCAATTTCGATCATGATCCGATCTGGGCTGAAAAAAAAGCAGATGAATGCACAATGATAGAATGACATTGGTCTGAATGCAATCCGATTTTTTATCGGATTGAATTCGTCGATTTCATCGCAAGTGGGCATGAGCCCTGACAGATAAAGTGCAATGATCCATTATTATAGTAAAGTGTCCAATGTTTGTCATAGTAACATAGTAACATAGTTAGTAAGGCCGAAAAAAGACATTTGTCCATCCAGTTCAGCCTATATTCCATCATAATAAATCCCCAGATCTACGTCCTTCTACAGAACCTAATAATTGTATGATACAATATTGTTCTGCTCCAGGAAGACATCCAGGCCTCTCTTGAACCCCTCGACTGAGTTCGCCATCACCACCTCCTCAGGCAAGCAATTCCAGATTCTCACTGCCCTAACAGTAAAGAATCCTCTTCTATGTTGGTGGAAAAACCTTCTCTCCTCCAGACGCAAAGAATGCCCCCTTGTGCCCGTCACCTTCCTTGGTATAAACAGATCCTCAGCGAGATATTTGTATTGTCCCCTTATATACTTATACATGGTTATTAGATCGCCCCTCAGTCGTCTTTTTTCTAGACTAAATAATCCTAATTTCGCTAATCTATCTGGGTATTGTAGTTCTCCCATCCCCTTTATTAATTTTGTTGCCCTCCTTTGTACTCTCTCTAGTTCCATTATATCCTTCCTGAGCACCGGTGCCCAAAACTGGACACAGTACTCCATGTGCGGTCTAACTAGGGATTTGTACAGAGGCAGTATAATGCTCTCATCATGTGTATCCAGACCTCTTTTAATGCACCCCATGATCCTGTTTGCCTTGGCAGCTGCTGCCTGGCACTGGCTGCTCCAGGTAAGTTTATCATTAACTAGGATCCCCAAGTCCTTCTCCCTGTCAGATTTACCCAGTGGTTTCCCATTCAGTGTGTAATGGTGACATTGATTCCTTCTTCCCATGTGTATAACCTTACATTTATCATTGTTAAACCTCATCTGCCACCTTTCAGCCCAAGTTTCCAACTTATCCAGATCCATCTGTAGCAGAATACTATCTTCACTTGTATTAACTGCTTTACATAGTTTTGTATCATCTGCAAATATCGATATTTTACTGTGTAAACCTTCTACCAGATCATTAATGAATATGTTGAAGAGAACAGGTCCCAATACTGACCCCTGCGGTACCCCACTGGTCACAGCGACCCAGTTAGAGACTATACCATTTATAACCACCCTCTGCTTTCTATCACTAAGCCAGTTACTAACCCATTTACACACAATTTCCCCCAGACCAAGCATTCTCATTTTGTGTACCAACCTCTTGTGCGGCACGGTATCAAACGCTTTGGAAAAATCGAGATATACCACGTCCAATGACTCACCGTGGTCCAGCCTATAGCTTACCTCTTCATAAAAACTGATTAGATTGGTTTGACAGGAGCGATTTCTCATAAACCCATGCTGATATGGAGTTAAACAGTTATTCTCATTGAGATAATCCAGAATAACATCCCTCAGAAACCCTTCAAATATTTTACCAACAATAGAGGTTAGACTTACTGGCCTATAATTTCCAGGTTCACTTTTAGAGCCCTTTTTGAATATTGGCACCACATTTGCTATGCGCCAATCCTGCGGAACAGACCCTGTCGCTATAGAGTCCCTAAAAATAAGAAATAATGGTTTATCTATTACATTACTTAGTTCTCTTAGTACTCGTGGGTGTATGCCATCCGGACCCGGAGATTTATCTATTTTAATCTTATTTAGCCGGTTTCGCACCTCTTCTTGGGTTAGATTGGTGACCCTTAATATAGGGTTTTCATTGTTTCTTGGGATTTCACCTAGCATTTCATTTTCCACTGTGAATACCGTGGAGAAGAAGGTGTTTAATATGTTAGCTTTTTCCTCGTCATCTACAACCATTCTTTCCTCACTATTTTTTAAGGGGCCTACATTTTCAGTTTTTATTCTTTTACTATTGATATAGTTGAAGAACAGTTTGGGATTAGTTTTACTCTCCTTAGCAATGTGCTTCTCTGTTTCCTTTTTGGCAGCTTTAATTAGTTTTTTAGATAAAGTATTTTTCTCCCTATAGTTTTTTAGAGCTTCAATGGTGCCATCCTGCTTTAGTAGTGCAAATGCTTTCTTTTTACTGTTAATTGCCTGTCTTACTTCTTTGTTTAGCCACATTGGGTTTTTCCTATTTCTAGTCCTTTTATTCCCACAAGGTATAAACCGCTTACACTGCCTATTTAGGATGTTCTTAAACATTTCCCATTTATTATCTGTATTCTTATTTCTGAGGATATTGTCCCAGTCTACCAGATTAAGGGCATCTCTAAGCTGGTCAAACTTTGCCTTCCTAAAGTTCAGTGTTTTTGTGACTCCCTGACAAGTCCCCCTAGTGAAAGACAGGTGAAACTGCACAATATTGTGGTCGCTATTTCCTAGATGCCCGAAAACCTGCAGATTTGTTATTCTGTCAGGTCTATTAGATAGTATTAGGTCTAAAAGTGCTGCTCCTCTGGTTGGATTCTGCACCAATTGTGAAAGATAATTTTTCTTGGTTATTAGCAGAAACCTGTTGCCTTTATGGGTTTCACAGGTTTCTGTTTCCCAGTTAATATCCGGGTAGTTAAAGTCCCCCATAACCAGGACCTCATTATGGGTTGCAGCTTCATCTATCTGCTTTAGAAGTAGACTTTCCATGGTTTCTGTTATATTTGGGGGTTTGTAACAGACCCCAATGAGAATTTTGTTACCATTTTTCCCTCCATGAATTTCGACCCATATGGACTCGACATCCTCATTTCCTTCGCTAATTGTCAGTTTTTTATTTTCAAATTTTAATAATTTCTGATTCCACTGTACTGCAATTAAAAGTTTATTCGCACATTTTCTAGAAGGCTAATCACCAGAGTCTGGTCTCTGTGATCCTCTCCACTATTGTGAATGGTCTATTGTCAGTACTATAAGTAACAAGATTAACTAATAGGGTATGGGACAATTCATAGCTGTTGCCAAACAATGCTTCGGCTGGCATTTATCTCTTTAAGGTACCTTCACACATAACGATATTGTTAACGATATCGTTGCTTTTTGTGACGTAGCAACGATATCGTTAATGAAATCGTTATGTGTGACAGCGACCAACGATCAGGCCCCTGCTGGGAGATCGTTGGTCGCTGAATAAAGTCCGGAACTTTATTTCGTCGCTGGACTCCCTGGAGACATCGCTGGATCGGCGTGTGTGACACCGATCCAGCGATGTCTTCACTGGTAACCAGGGTAAACATCGGGTAACTAAGCGCAGGGCCGCGCTTAGTAACCCAATGTTTACCCTGGTTACCATCCTAAAAGTAAAAAAAAAACAAACACTACATACTTACCTACAGCCGTCTGTCCTCCAGCGCTGTGCTCTGCTCTCCTCCTGTACTGGCTGTGAGCGTCGGTCAGCCGGAAAGCAGAGCGGTGACGTCACCGCTCTGCTTTCCGGCCGCTGTGCTCACAGACAGTACAGGAGGAGAGCAGAGCACAGCGCTGGAGGACAGACGGCTGTAGGTAAGTATGTAGTGTTTGTTTTTTTTTACTTTTAGGATGGTAACCAGGGTAAACGTCGGGTTACTAAGCGCGGCCCTGCGCTTAGTTACCCGATGTTTACCCTGGTTACCGACATCGTTGGTCGCTGGAGAGCGGTCTGTGTGACAGCTCTCCAGCGACCAAACAGCGACGCTGCAGCGATCCGGATCGTTGTCGGTATCGCTGCAGCGTCGCTTGATGTGAAGGGGCCTTAAGACCTATACACAGGAACTTTTGGCTCTGCAGGGTTGCTAACTGTCCAGAAACACCAGGACAGTCCATACAAATAAGGCACTTTTTTACCCTGTCAATAAAATTTTCTTTTAGGCGTCCGTGATTTTTTTTAAAACTTATACAGATTATTATGATCGTAATTATCATAATTTTACAGTTTAGAGTGAATGAAGCTGATATCTTCATATTAGAATTATGGGCTGTAGACATGGATAACTTATAATAGAAATGATTTATTATGGTTTTCTAATGTGTCCATAAAAAATATTGTCTGTCTGAGTTTTTTTGATCAGCTGTCTAGAAAGAATAAAAAATCAAGTTTTCAACTCTGCTCCTGAGCTCTCTACGTGAGAGCTGCTGCCAGACTCCTGTGGTGGTGGTTTATCTCGCTGATAAATAAAAAAGAACTCACAGTCTGAAACTGGACATGATGGATATTTACATCCCATCCCCAAACATAATTTGTTGGAGAAATTTTTTTTAATAAATTTGCAAAAATTTCCTCATTTCTGTTTCTTTCAGTCAAGATAGGGTGCAGAGTGCAAATTAATATGAAAAAAATGAACTTTTTTGAATTTACTAAATGGCTGCAATGAAACAAAGAGTGAAAAATGTAATGGGGTCTGAATACTTTCCGTACCCACTGTATATAACATAAGTGCTGCTGCAATTCAAAAAAATCATGTATAGGATAAACCTTTTTACTGATGAAGAAATACAGGTTTTAGTGTTAGGTCAGGGTCACACTTACCATATGGAAAATCGGTCCGAGTCTCCCTGCTGAGAGTCGCACAAGTGTTCTCCATATGGTCATCTGTGTGTAATGCGTTTGCAATGCGATTAAGAGATTTTCTCCCATGTATGTCTCCGTATGACATCTGTATGATATGAGTATGGCTTTACATTTCTTACTGCTTTTTCCATTGAATTTTATGGCTCAATGGGCTGAAATGAGGAAAATGTGTGCATATTTCTCGCAATCTACACTGATGGTCCATGTGGTGTCCGAATTTTTTCTCGCACCCATAGACTTACATTGGCAAGACTCGGGCGATATACGCGTACAATTGCAGCATGCTCCGATTTCACTTGCACGCTGAATACGCCCGAGAAGAAAGATTAACAGTGGTTCGAGTGCTATGTGAGGTTTTCTCGCAAAGCAATCATCTGTATTCTACACTAGTGTGACCCCGGCCTTAGACATATGCTTGCAGAGACCACATTGTCTCTGTCCACATTTCTAAGAACCGCTGGTGGAGAGCCAATTATTGTTTTTTCCCTTTTTATTCATATTTTCATTGGTGTGGTCGCTAGGGGCAACAATATTGCCAATAGTGGCTCCACGGCAGGATACACATTTACATCCTCCCTTCAGTATGTTTTTTAAAGAATTATCAATATAAAGAATAGGTAAATATTTTTAATAATACTAGTAACTTGATAGAAGTTGTCATCAAAACATTTTATTCTGACAATTTCTGACATTTTCGGTTAGTTTTTTCTTGGTAGAGATATTCCAATCTACCGTATTTTTCGGAGTATAAGACGACTGGGCGTATAAGACGACCCCCAACTTTTCGGGGGTCATCTTATACACCGGGTGTCGTCTTAGGCTGCCCTCACACTAGCAGTATTTGGTCAGTATTTTACATCAGTATTTGTAAGCCAAAACCAGGAGTGGAACAATTAGAGGTATAAAGTATAATAGAAACATATGCACAACTTCTGCATTCATCACCCACTCCTGGTTTTGGCTTACAAATACTGATGTAAAATACTGACCAAATACTGCTAGTGTGATGGCAGCCTTATACGGCGTGTGCAGGGAGCGGTCCCGGATGGCTCCCAGGGTCTGCAGGAGAGGAAACTCTCCTTCAGGCCCTGGGATCCATATTCGTGTAAAAAAAAGAATAAAAATAAAAAATATGGATATACTTACCTTCCGACGGCCCCTGGAGTTCTCCCGGCTCTCCGCAATGCATGCGGCGGCTTCCATTCCCAGGGATGCATTGCGCGCCGCGAAGGACCAGTCGTACTCCAGGATTATGGTGTGAGGTGACAAAATGTATGGTTGCTGGATCCTGGCACACAGATTGGCGTTACATTGATTTGATGGTGGAATCATTGGTACGGACATTTCTCCCAAGTGTCCCAGGAGCATTTTTCAACACAATATCAGGCCACATGTTGTTCGTGCTACTATGAGCAGCCTGCGTGGACTAAACAGGTTATGAGGCCTACAGCATCTCCGGATTTGTCTCCCATTGAGCACATCTGGGTTGTCATTAAAATTGCAAATGAGCTGCCAGCCGCGGATCTTGATAATATGCCCAGAACATAACCTAAAAAAAAACAATGAACTGGAGGACAAGTTTGTATGCATGCAAAATAGGAGCATGTTAATACTAGCCGTAAAATAGCCAAACCCCAAGACAGAAACAAAATGAACCACCGACATACCTCCCCGGAGCTGTACCGTGGCCCTGCACCACCGTCTTCGGTGGTGGAGTTTCCGATGCTTCCTTCAGCCACACCTGTCCTGGCTGACACCCATGGAGACCATGTTAGGGAGCCCCGTGCCGATGAGGAAGAGCCCTACGTGATGACGAAGGCCATGTGGAAGCATGAGGTGATCCGGGAAAAGAGGCGGCAGGAGCCCTGCATCCGCGAGGAACTACAGCGACCGGGCGGAGGAACAGCAGCAGGCCGGATGACCGGTGGCCTCGTCAGGTACATTGATCAGCACAGAGGCTACGGATTTCTACAGGGGTTAGGGACCATGGGCAAGGTCTATCTATATGCCTGATCCTTCCTGTTCTATGGTTCCATCTGCCAGGGTGATTATATCTCCTTCATCAAGGAGCAAGGACCTTGGGGGGCCCTATGCAGTGGCCGTGAGCCTAACCTCGGATCCGGATAAGCATTCGCCACAGGGGTTCCCTGATGTGAAATGGCCAGCTGCTATGGCTGTAGCTGCCCTGGCCAAACAGGAGCAAGCAGGAGCCTTGGAGCAGTGAGTCAGCTGCCAAAGTTTTCTCAGAGCTGGAGGCTCAAGGAGCTGCAAGACCACCACTGGAGGGAGTGCGGAGCTGGAGGAATGGTGGGGCTTCCTCCTTCAGTGGGTCTGCATCAAATGTGGGTGTGGTTGTTCAAGGGCCACATGCGGCCCACTACGCCAATCAGCGGCCTCTTTAAAACTTGTCATTAGTGCCTGTTGCACTCTATGGAGAAGAATGTCAAGGGATTGTTCCACATCCCCAAGAGGGCTGTTGGTCCTACATGATGTGAGAAGGACAATGGTGTCTGATGGCCCCAATTATTTGTTTTCCCCTCTCAGTCTTGTTGGCACCTGTTGGTGTCCCTCCTGCTGGATCACGGAACCAGGACTCCATAGGGTTAAAGACAGTGGACTCCGGATGTGGCTGTTGGACTGCCCGCTCCTGAACTTTTTCCCCATTTTTACCCTGGACTGGCCCCATGTTCAAAAACAGCCCACCACTGTCAAGAAGGGGTCCGTGGTCTGCTGAGAGGAGGAGGACACTGTCCTCAAAAGGACCATGGTCATGTGGACCCCTTCACTACAAAGGATTGTCGGATCTGAAAGTGAGGTCTACTTTAAAGACTGTGGCCGTCCGTGTTAAAAGAATGACCGGCCATTATAGACTGTCTTATAGACTGTCTTATCATTGCGGTTTGCTTAGTTTGCAATGGCCAGGCACGGCTATGTTTAAAGAGAAGGGGAGTGTAAGGAGGTGGCAAGTTTTCCCCCGTGCACTTGATATAAATATGTTCTTCATTTATTATTGCTATGTAAGTGATGCACCTACATGTTGTTGTATTATGCTGTATTTGTACTGTAATGTCTCTACTGTTCCTATTGTGATATATTGTATTATGAGTGTCCCCTTTAAGTACTGATGCTAGTTCAGGGACAGTAAACAGTTAATATTGTGGGTTGGGCCAGCAGCAGCAGAGAGGGAACAGGAAGCTGCTGTCTTCCCTCCAGAACCACCTAGGACCTCAGACTGGACAGTCGTATGTGGACACAGGGCGTTGTCAGGCCTCCAAGATGGCAGGGAACTGCTGCTCTCAATTAACGACTGAATCTTCAGAGTGAGACTTGCAATACGGGCCTTAGGATTGCCAGAAGGCCCCCACTTCTGTAGGGCTATGCCCGGCATGTAGAATTTCTCTGGACTTGGACTACTGCAATTAATGTGGGTGAAGTTGGAGAACGGAACAGGGAAAGAATACGAAAACCAGTATTGCACTCTTGCCTTTACTTCATTCCATTACTGTTCAATAAAAGTTATTTTCCTCATTGGAGTACAGCGTGTCCATGGATCACCTATCGTCTGGACTGCTGTGGCACAAGGAGAGAAGGTAACTGCACCTGTGGGAAAGAGCCTATCCATCCCATATTACTTGTGCAAGGAGCCGGGTGTATATAGACTGTGTTTAGTGGGTGAGCTTGGTCAGGACTACCATTCCGGTGCCCCTTGCTACATATGGAGCCAGAGACAGGCGGAGATAAATGGAAAACAAGTTGGTGGGAAAGTGCACCTAAATGTTTGGCCATACCAAGGGTGAGCCGAGCACGTGTACGTGGCTTTAAGCATTATTCGAGAACTGTTCTCCTTTGTCCTTTGTGTGGCTGCATCCACATATACCTTCTCTGTTCCATCAGGCTCAGGTTTTTTCAGTCTAATCAGGGATTCAAAACCAGGGATTCAAGCTTGAGGAGGCTAATTTGCATATTCCAGGTGCCTTCTGGGAAAAGCGAAGTCTCCCTAAGCTAGAAGATCGTTGGGTACAGCCGGGACCAGCTGCTTGGAAAGCATCGCCAAACCAGGGATTCAAGCTTGAGGAGGCTAATTTGCATATTCCAGGTGCCTTCTGGGAAAAGCGAAGTCTCCCTAAGCTAGAAGATCGTTGGGTACAGCCGGGACCAGCTGCTTGGAAAGCATCGCCAAACCAGGGATTCAAGCTTGAGGAGGCTAATTTGCATATTCCAGGTGCCTTCTGGGAAAAGCGAAGTCTCCCTAAGCTAGAAGATCGTTGGGTACAGCCGGGACCAGCTGCTTGGAAAGCATCGCCAAACCTTACGGCGCGCGAATTTTTGCCTGTAGGATATTATTGCAAGAGAGCTTGGCTGAGTAGATTACACAAGAAGGAAAACACACAGCAAGTCAGCAGGATCTAGGAGCAACATGGCAGATGTGACAACCTACATGGTGAGCTGCAGCATGTGCTACATGTTCACAGACCGACCAGAAGAAGAATCAAATTTCACCTGTCAGAAGTGTAGACTAGTGGCCCTTTTAGAAGAAAAGGTGCGGGGTCTGGAAGAAAGAATAGCAACTTTGAAACTCATCAAAGAGAATGAAGACTTTCTAGACAGAACAGAAGCATCTCTACTGGTCACAGAAGGTGAAAAAAGTGTCAGAGAACCTCCAAAAGCAGATGAGTGGAAGCATGTGACCAAAAGAAGCAAGAAGACCATGGAGAAATCACCAACCACACAACTGAAGAACCGATATCAAATCTTTGTAGAGGATGAAGATGGCACACCTAAGGATGAAGCAATACCAGCAAGCAAAAAAGAAAAGGGCACACAGCAACAAGTGACAGCAAAAAGTACAGCCAAGAAGCAACGAAGAGTGGTGGTGGTGGGAGACTCACTACTGAGAGGCACAGAAGCAGCCATCTGCAGACCGGACATAACTGCAAGAGAAGTATGCTGCCTTCCAGGTGCGATGATCAAGGATGTGACCGATAGGATACCAAAGCTCTTCAGCTCCAAGGACGTCCACCCATTTCTTCTGATACATGTTGGCACCAATGACACGGCAAGGAAAGACCTACCGACAATCTGCAAAGACTTTGAAGAGTTGGGGAAGAAAGTAAAGGAACTGGATGCACAGGTAGTTTTTTCTTCTATCCTTCCAGTAGACGGGCATGGCACCAGGAGATGGAACAGGATCCTTGATGCAAACAACTGGCTAAGACGATGGTGCAGACAACAAGGATTCGGATTCCTGGACCACGGTGTGAATTACTGGTACGATGGACTCCTCGCCAGAGATGGACTACACCTCAACAAACCTGGGAAACACACATTCGCCAGAAGACTCGCTACACTCATCAGGAGGGCGTTAAACTAGAAGAAGAGGGGACGGGAAGAAAAACATTAGACTTGAACAAAGAAGACCCAGGAAAACATACTCAGATGGGAGGTAAGAACATTTCTAAAACAATCCACAGCGAGGAGATTGGAACAAAACAAAATCCTCTAAACTGCATGCTCGCAAACGCCAGAAGCCTGACAAACAAGATGGAAGAATTAGAAGCAGAAATATCTACAGGTAACTTTGACATAGTGGGAATAACCGAGACATGGTTAGATGAAAGCTATGACTGGGCAGTTAACTTACAGGGTTACAGTCTGTTTAGAAAGGATCGTAAAAATCGGAGAGGAGGAGGGGTTTGTCTCTATGTAAAGTCTTGTCTAAAGTCCACTTTAAGGGAGGATATTAGCGAAGGAAATGAGGATGTCGAGTCCATATGGGTCGAAATTCATGGAGGGAAAAATGGTAACAAAATTCTCATTGGGGTCTGTTACAAACCCCCAAATATAACAGAAACCATGGAAAGTCTACTTCTAAAGCAGATAGATGAAGCTGCAACCCATAATGAGGTCCTGGTTATGGGGGACTTTAACTACCCGGATATTAACTGGGAAAGTGAAACCTGTGAAACCCATAAAGGCAACAGGTTTCTGCTAATAACCAAGAAAAATTATCTTTCACAATTGGTGCAGAATCCAACCAGGGGAGCAGCACTTTTAGACCTAATACTATCTAATAGACCTGACAGAATAACAAATCTGCAGGTGGTCGGGCATCTAGGAAATAGCGACCACAATATTGTACAGTTTCACCTGTCTTTCACTAGGGGGACTTGTCAGGGAGTCACAAAAACACTGAACTTTAGGAAGGCAAAGTTTGACCAGCTTAGAGATGCCCTTAATCTGGTAGACTGGGACAATATCCTCAGAAATAAGAATACAGATAATAAATGGGAAATGTTTAAGAACATCCTAAATAGGCAGTGTAAGCGGTTTATACCTTGTGGGAATAAAAGGACTAGAAATAGGAAAAACCCAATGTGGCTAAACAAAGAAGTAAGACAGGCAATTAACAGTAAAAAGAAAGCATTTGCACTACTAAAGCAGGATGGCACCATTGAAGCTCTAAAAAACTATAGGGAGAAAAATACTTTATCTAAAAAACTAATTAAAGCTGCCAAAAAGGAAACAGAGAAGCACATTGCTAAGGAGAGTAAAACTAATCCCAAACTGTTCTTCAACTATATCAATAGTAAAAGAATAAAAACTGAAAATGTAGGCCCCTTAAAAAATAGTGAGGAAAGAATGGTTGTAGATGACGAGGAAAAAGCTAACATATTAAACACCTTCTTCTCCACGGTATTCACGGTGGAAAATGAAATGCTAGGTGAAATCCCAAGAAACAATGAAAACCCTATATTAAGGGTCACCAATCTAACCCAAGAAGAGGTGCAAAACCGGCTAAATAAGATTAAAATAGATAAATCTCCGGGTCCGGATGACATACACCCACGAGTACTAAGGGAACTAAGTAATGTAATAGATAAACCATTATTTCTTATTTTTAGGGACTCTATAGCGACAGGATCTGTTCCGCAGGACTGGCGCATAGCAAATGTGGTGCCAATATTCAAAAAGGGCTCTAAAAGTGAACCTGGAAATTATAGGCCAGTAAGTCTAACCTCTATTGTTGGTAAAATATTTGAAGGGTTTCTGAGGGATGTTATTCTGGATTATCTCAATGAGAATAACTGTTTAACTCCATATCAGCATGGGTTTATGAGAAATCGCTCCTGTCAAACCAATCTAATCAGTTTTTATGAAGAGGTAAGCTATAGGCTGGACCACGGTGAGTCATTGGACGTGGTATATCTCGATTTTTCCAAAGCGTTTGATACCGTGCCGCACAAGAGGTTGGTACACAAAATGAGAATGCTTGGTCTGGGGGAAAATGTGTGTAAATGGGTTAGTAACTGGCTTAGTGATAGAAAGCAGAGGGTGGTTATAAATGGTATAGTCTCTAACTGGGTCGCTGTGACCAGTGGGGTACCGCAGGGGTCGGTATTGGGACCTGTTCTCTTCAACATATTCATTAATGATCTGGTAGAAGGTTTACACAGTAAAATATCGATATTTGCAGATGATACAAAACTATGTAAAGCAGTTAATACAAGAGAAGATAGTATTCTGCTACAGATGGATCTGGATAAGTTGGAAACTTGGGCTGAAAGGTGGCAGATGAGGTTTAACAATGATAAATGTAAGGTTATACACATGGGAAGAAGGAATCAATATCACCATTACACACTGAATGGGAAACCACTGGGTAAATCTGACAGGGAGAAGGACTTGGGGATCCTAGTTAATGATAAACTTACCTGGAGCAGCCAGTGCCAGGCAGCAGCTGCCAAGGCAAACAGGATCATGGGGTGCATTAAAAGAGGTCTGGATACACATGATGAGAGCATTATACTGCCTCTGTACAAATCCCTAGTTAGACCGCACATGGAGTACTGTGTCCAGTTTTGGGCACCGGTGCTCATGAAGGATATAATGGAACTAGAGAGAGTACAAAGGAGGGCAACAAAATTAATAAAGGGGATGGGAGAACTACAATACCCAGATAGATTAGCGAAATTAGGATTATTTAGTCTAGAAAAAAGACGACTGAGGGGCGATCTAATAACCATGTATAAGTATATAAGGGGACAATACAAATATCTCGCTGAGGATCTGTTTATACCAAGGAAGGTGACGGGCACAAGGGGGCATTCTTTGCGTCTGGAGGAGAGAAGGTTTTTCCACCAACATAGAAGAGGATTCTTTACTGTTAGGGCAGTGAGAATCTGGAATTGCTTGCCTGAGGAGGTGGTGATGGCGAACTCAGTCGAGGGGTTCAAGAGAGGCCTGGATGTCTTCCTGGAGCAGAACAATATTGTATCATACAATTATTAGGTTCTGTAGAAGGACGTAGATCTGGGGATTTATTATGATGGAATATAGGCTGAACTGGATGGACAAATGTCTTTTTTCGGCCTTACTAACTATGTTACTATGTTACTATGTTACTAATCCAACTGGAACACAACTGATGCAAAAATGCCTGTACACCTCCCTGTTTCCTAAATAACCACCTACTGCACCCAGAGGTTTAAATAGGTGTTCAGCACAGGGGGGGAAACACATCTGAGTGAGCCCCTAATCTACCTAACCATGTGTACCACTACAATGGCACATCCCAATCATAGTGGGAATAGGGGAACCTCCGTTGATGACCATGATGTTACTGACGAATAAAATCACTATACAAAGAAGACTAATATTACTGTGAAACAATGACCGTGTCATGGAAGATACAAGTTCTGCACAACATATTAAGAGATTTGAGCACAGGAATAGATAGTGACTTACAGCTGATGTTCTTTCTGATGGAGTCGCTCACTTTTCCCATATTTTCCATCTGGCAAAGACCCTCATAGTTTCATAGTTATTAACCCCTTACTGACATCGGACGGTATAGTACATCCGATGTCAGCTCCCCTGCTTTGATGCAGGGCTCCGCGGTGAGCCCGCATCAAAGCCGGGACATGTCAACTGTTTTGAACAGCTGACGTATGCCCGCAATAGCGGCGGGTGAAATCGCGATTCACCCGCCGCTATTAACTAGTTAAATGCCGCTGTCAAACGCAGACAGCGGCATTTAACTACCGCATCCGGCCGGGCAGCCGGAAATGACGTCATCGCCGCCGACCCCGTCACATGATCGGGGGTCGGCAATGCGTCAGGATGGTAACCATAGAGGTCCTAGAGACCTCTATGGTTACTGATCACCGGTGGCTGTGAGCGCCACCCTGTGGTCGGCGCTCACAGCACACCTCCATTTCTGCTACATAGCAGCGATCAGCAGATCGCTGCTATGTAGCAGAGGCGATCGAGTTGTGCCTGCTTCTAGCCTCCCATGGAGGCTATTGAAGCATGGCAAAAGTAAAAAAAAAAAGTTAAAAAAATGTCAAAAAAATAAAAAAAAATATAAAAGTTTAAATCACCCCCCTTTCGCCCCAATCAAAATAAATGAATAAAAAAAAATCAAATCTACACATATTTGGTATCGCCACGTTCAGAATCGCCCAATCTATCAATAAAAAAAGCATTAACCTGATCGCTAAACGGCGTAATGAGAAAAAAAATTGAAACGCCAGAATTACGTTTTTTTGGTCGCCGCGACATTGCATTAAAATGCAATAACGGGCGATCAAAAGCACGTATCTGCATCGAATTGGAATCATTAAAAACACCAGCTCGGCACGCAAAAAATAAGCCCTCAAACGACCCCAGATCATGAAAAATGGAGACGCTACGAGTATCGGAAAATGGCGCAATTTTTTTTTTATTTTTTTTTTAGCAAAGTTTGGAAATTTTTTTCACCACTTAGGTAAAAAATAACCTAGTCATGTTAGGTGTCCATGAACTCGTACTGACCTGGAGAATCATAATGGCAGGTCAGTTTTAGCATTTAGTGAACCTAGCAAAAAAGCCAAGCAAAAAACAAGTGTGGGATTGCACTTTTTTTGCAATTTCACCGCACTTGGAATTAATTTTTTTCCCATTTTCTAGTACACGACATGATAAAACCAATGATGTCGTTCAAAAGTACAACTCGTCCCGCAAAAAATAAGCCCTCACATGGCCAAATTGACGGAAAAATAAAAAAGTTATGGCTCTGGGAAGGAGGGAAGTGAAAAACGAACACGGAAAAACGAAAAATCCCACGGTCATGAAGGGGTTAAGGTTGAAGGAAGACTTTAAGTCCATCTAGTTCAACCCATAGCCTAACCTAACATGCCCTAACATGTTGATCCAGAAGAAGGCAAAAAAAAACCATGTGGCAAATAGTAAGCTCCACATTGGGGAAAAAAATTCCTTCCCGACTCCACATACGGCAATCAGACTAGTTCCCTGGATCAGCTCACTATCCAGGAATCTAGTATATATAACCTGCAACATTATACTTTTCAAGAAAGGTATCCAGTCCCCTCTTAAATTTAAGTAACGAATCACTCATTACAACATCATACGGCAGAGAGTTCCATAGTCTCACTGCTCTTACAGTAAAGAACCCGTGTCTGTTATTATGCTTAAACCTTCTTTCCTCCAGACATAGAGGATGCCCCCTTGTCCCTGTCTCAGGTCTATAATTAAAAAGATCATCAGAAAGGTCTTTGTACTGTCCCCTCATATATTTATACATTAAAATAAGATCACCCCTTAGCCTTCGTTTTTCCAAACTAAATAGCCCCAAGTGTAATAACCTATCTTGGTATTGCAGACCCCCCAGTCCTCTAATAACCTTAGTCGCTCTTCTCTGGACCCGCTCCAGTTCAGCTATGTCTTTCTTATACACCGGAGACCAGAACTGTGCACAGTATTCTAAGTGTGGTCGAACTAGTGACTTGTATAGAGGTAAAATTATGTTCTCCTCATGAGCATCTATGCCTCTTTTAATGCATCCCATTATTTTATTTGCCTTTGTAGCAGCTGCCTGACACTGGCCACTGAATATGAGTTTGTCATCCACCCATACACCCAGGTCTTTTTCATTGACGGTTTTGCCCAGAGATTTAGAATTAAGCACATAATTATACATCTTATTACTTCTACCCAAGTGCATGACCTTACATGTATCCCCATTAAAGCTCATTTGCCATTTATCAGTGCAGCGCCCCAGAGACCTGGTCGTTGCAGTATTTCGCTCTGCCACTAAGGGGAGCAGCGGTACGTCTGATGGCACTAAGGAGTTCTCCTGACCAGGTATCACTAGAACACATTACACTTCACACTCCGGCCACTAGGGGGAGAAAAAGGCTTTATTTATTGGGCCACTCCTCACACTGGTAAAACTAGGGGCTGGGGAGGAAGTTAGTCAGAAGCTGACTGGGTTGGAACCAGGCAACATCCCGTGGCATGGGGTGTTGCAGGGAGAAGGCACAGGGGGGTCCCTGTCAGGCGTGGGAACCTGGCAGGTGCCTAGCGAACAGAACAGAACGTAATGGAACCGCGCCTGCACTACCTTGCGGCGGTATCCTAAGAAGGAGACACGAAGGGAAGGATATTGTGGAAACGTGGAAACGAGATCAGCACAAAGGAGAGCCAGTAAGAGTCGTGCCGAAAGAGGAAGGCAACATCTTACTGAGGTGCGTAGTCGGTGGCCGGATCACCGTAGGAGTAACTGACTTCAGGCCTTACTTCAAATTCCGCTGGACAGTTAATCATAGGTTGGCTGTCTACCTTCTACACCTACGAAGACATAGGGGGCAACATTGCGAGAGGGGCGTCTCTAGGGTCCCGGAAGACCTCCAAGCCTTCCCGTCAAACGGGTGGCGTCCTAGCCATAACATATCTGGGGGACGTTAGAAATTAGTAACATCTGGAACCAAAGAACGAGAGAGAGAGAGCTGTAGAGAACGAACGAACGAGAGCAGCAGTTGTGAGGACTATTCCGAATGCTCAGCAGGGTAGGACTACAACACACAGGCGCTATTGGTAGGCAACGATTTCCATCTGCGAAGGAAACTCTGGATGTGCCCATCGGACCGGCCGGTCTCTGAGAGCCTGGTTGAACGTGCTCTGGATTGAGAATATTGAAGCCTTCAGTAAAGAGGTAAAGAGACTGCAACCTTGTGTCCTCATTATTGACTGCACCTGACACAATCACCATCTACACATCTGGAAAGCCCTGGGGCCACACTTCACCTGTGGGAAGTTATACCATCCAGCTGCCATTTCATCACCCCAGCGGACCCCACAGCAGCGTCGGTCACCCTGACCAAACACCACAGGTGGCGTCACGAACCCCTGACAGTCTGTACCAAAACCTTTATTGGACGCCCCTTAGCAGGGTCACGACCGGGTCCAGCCACCGTGACAACCGCGTAACCGAGCAGAAAGGATCGGTACCAAGTGACCTGTGGCCCTGTGTCTGGGGGCGCTCCATCAGCCCAAGCTTCTAGTTTACATAAATCATCCTGTAATATAAAATTGTCCTTCTCTGTATTGATTACCCTGCAGAGTTTAGTGTCATCTGCAAATATTGAAATTCTACTCTGAATGCCCTCTACAAGGTCATTAATAAATATGTTAAAAAGAAGAGGGCCCAATACTGACCCCTGTGGTACCCCACTGCTAACCGCGACCCAGTCTGAGTGTGCTCCATTAATAACCACCCTTTGTTTCCTATCCCTGAGCCAGCTCTCAACCCACTTACACATATTTTCCCCTATCCCCATTATTCTCATTTTATGTATCAACCTTTTGTGTGGCACCGTATCAAAAGCTGTTGAAAAGTCCATATACACTACATCTACTGGGTTCCCTTGGTCCAATCCAGAACTTACCTCTTCATAGAAATTGATCAGATTAGTCTGACATGAACGGTCCCTAGTAAACCCGTGCTGATACTGGATCATGAGGTTATTCCTCTTCAGATACTCCAGTATAGCATCCCTTAGAATGCCCTCCAGGATTTTACCCACAGTAGAGGTTAAGCTTACTGGCCGATAATTTCCGAGTTCAGTTTTTGTCCCCTTTTTGAACATTGGCACCACATTTGCTATACGCCAGTCCTCTGGTACAGACTCTTATTATGGAGTCTTTAAAGATTAAAAATAATGGTCTATCAATGACTGTACTTAATTCCTGCAGTACTCGAGGGTGTATCCCATCCGGGCCCGGAGATTTGTCAATTTTAGTGATTTTTAGACGCCGCCGCACTTCCTGCTGGGTTAAGCAGGTGACATTTAATGGGGAATTTTTATCACTGATCATTTTGTCTGCCATGGGATTTTCTTGTGTAAATACTGATGAAAAAAGTCATTTAGCATATTGGCTTTTTCCTCATCCTCATCCACCATTTCACCCAGACTATTTTTAAGGGGCCAACACTATCATTTTTTAGTTTCTTACTATTTACATAGTTAAAGAATATTTTGGGATTATTTTTACTCTCTCTGGCAATGAGTCTCTCTGTCTCAATCTTTGCTGCCTTGATTTGCTTTTTACAGAATGTATTTAATTTTCTGTATTTATTTAATGCCTCCTCACTACCTACTTCCTTTAATTCTCTAAATGCTTTCTTTTTGTCACTTATTGTGCCCCTTACAGCTCTATTTAGCTCTATTTATTCCCATACGGTATATACGGTGCACAGGTCCTATCCAGGATGCTAATAAACATCTCCCATTTTCATGATGAATTCTTTCAGCCACGACTCACCTGTAGAGATTACTACAAACACACATTTGACTTCCCACATTACAAGCATCTTCCCCATCTATTCCCGACCTGCACAAACTCTCCATCCTGCTGACACCACAACGCTAAGCCCTCTGTCATAGTTATCTTTATTACTGTACCTGCTGTGTAGCATGGTAACAATGCGCCTGCCCCACATAATAATGCCAATCATTGTGCCCCTTACATAGTAAAATTATCCCTTTGTGCAGTTTTCAAAAATCCCCTCTAGAAAATACTAATGCCCTCTGTGAGTGCCCTATAAAGTAATGGTGCTCACATTTTACCCCCCTAGAAAGTAATAATGCTCCTTTGACTGTTATAATATCCGGAGCATCCCTATAATATAATAATGCCTTTTAAGTGCCCACTTAAAAAGAATCTGTCATCAGGTTTTTGCTACCACATCTGAGAGTAGCATGATGTAGGGACAGAAAACCTGATTCCAGCGATATGTCACTTTGTTAACTCGGTGCAGCAGTTATGAGAAAATAACTGTTTTTTCTGCTGCAGATCTAGCAGAGCTAAGATGCTGAGATCTGTATAACCCCGCCCACGTCACTGATTGGCAGCTTTCTGTGTACACTATACATTGGTAGAAAGCTGCCAATCAGTGGTGGGGCTGGGGTTGCACATAGCAGGAGGGCTACATGGTATGAGACAACTAGTCCTGTACTGACAAGCTCCAGGTGATGAAAAAAAAATAATTTATTTGAAAAAACAACATACAGCCAAGTAAGTGACACATTACTGGAATTAGAATCTCTGTCCCGAAATCATGCTGCTCTCAGATTATATAGCAAAAAAAACTGTTGACATTTAACATTTAATATTGTCTCTTGATTGTCCCCTTAGCAATTAATAATGACCCAAGTGCTTCGACTAAAGAACGGGAACATGGCTTATTCCTTCTAAAGACCTTACAAAAGACAAGGGGACATTTATTACAAGTGGAGGAAAGGTGATTCTAGTAGCTAAATAAAAAAAGGGTTATTTACAGTTAGAGTTCTCTGATTGTGAAATTTCCTATGGCATATATTATAATGGCAGAATCTATAACAGCATTTACAAAAGGCTGGATGCTTTACTCTCTACAAATGGCATGGTAGGTTATAAATAATCTAGCCATAGATAACTTTGGAGAACGGTTTGGCTTGATGATCTAACTTATAATACCCACCGAGTTCACTACATACAGTAATAATGTCCAGAGTTACTGTTCATATAGTTATTATGCCCACAGTAATAATGTCCCCTGAGTTCCCCACATACAATAATAATGCCCCAGAGTCCCCACATACAATAATAATGACTCTGAGTCCCCCACATACAATAATAATGCTACAAAGTCCCCACATACAAAGATAATGTCTCAGAGTCAACCCCACAAATAGTAATCATGTCCTTAATGCTCCCAAGTATAGTTACAATAATGGCCCCTGAGCCCCCCCCAACCCACCCAAAATGCAGTACTAATGACCACTTAGTCACCACAACAGACATTAATAATACCTAAGACCCCTGGCTACAGATATAATATCCCCTAGGTAATTCCCACATACAGTAATAATATCTCCTGAGTCCTCTCCACACATGCTAATAATATCACCTGAGCTACCCCACAGAATGTATTAGTGCATCAGAATAGATAGATAGATAGATAGATAGATAGATAGATAGATAGATAGATAGATACAGTGTGTATATATATATATATATATATATATATCATATACACAAAGCCCCACAGTATAATGGCCTGACAGCCCACTGCATAGTAATGCCATCGCAGTCCCCCCACAAAATATGATGCCCCCGCAACATATGATGTCCCAATATTCCAACACATGCACAGTACGATAAGTTCCTATAGAAGTGAATTAATTCTAGACGATAAAGGCTATGTTCACACTTTGCAGATTCCACTGCGGATTTTTCCGCAGCAGAATTCCAAAATCCGCAGTGAAAACCGCAGCGCGTTTTCACTGCGGATTTATCGCGGTTTTTACTGCGTTTTCTTCTGCGGATTTTCAACTGCAGTTTTCTATTGGAGCAGCTGAAAATCCGCAGAAAAGAAGTGACATGCTGCGGAATGTAATCCGCTGCGTTTCCGTGCAGTTTTTCCGCAGCATGTGTACAGCGTTTTTTGTTTCCCATAGGTTTACATTGAAATGTAAACTCATGGGAAACTGCTGCGGATCCGCAGCGGTCAAATCCGCTGCGGATCCGCAGCAAAATCCGCAAAGTGTGAATATAGCCTAATAACACATAAGATTCTTTATTTAATCTTGGATATTCCTGACATCCAAACCTATCTGTGACAGCAGCCTGCTCCCCTGACTCCCTGATCTGCGGATCTGCAGTCTGTGTAACATGAAAAGTCAGGGCCACTGCAGTACAAGGGTCCCCTCATACATAACAGATTAGGGAGAGCAGCATATCATGTGCGACTTTTCAAAGAGCTTTTGCCATCTTCAAAATGAAGCTGCCATTTAGAATGAAGATTAAAGTGTAATCACAAAATACAGGCATCTTTACAAAAGGTAAATTATGATGGGGGAAAAGCCAAAAAAAGTACCCCCCCCCCCCCCCCCAAAAAAAAAAAAAAAAAATTGTGTGTGAAGGTTTCTTTCCTTTAAAAAAAAGTGCAAACAAATGCCACTACAAATGCTGTATTTTGCTAAAACCAAGGCATTTATGAGAACAGCTTTTAGATCCCATTGGTCAATAAAGCAACAAATAAGAAACAAAGGAGAAGGAATATTTTTCTAAGAATTAAAAGAAATTATTGCAAGTCTGACATAGTTCACAAAATAAGGATAAAGTCGCCATGTGCTTTAAATCTATTAGATGGTTTAGTGACTTTTTACTCACAAAAGTATCATGAACAAGAGAAGTCACAAAGTGTAAAAATGAATGAAAGACAAGCAAACTATTGGAGTCTGCCTGCAATAAAGGAGGGTATTGCTCCAAATATCCCTGCCATCTGTGCTATTGTTATAAATGTGACCTATTGGGCTCCATTCTCATGAACTCTGGTGTCCTACAACACTATAATTACATCTCAAATATTTTCCTGATAGCAAATCATTCTAACAATTCCACAAGTGTTATTATGACAGGACACAGGTGCGAAAAATGTACAAATATATGAAAATCTATAAGAATCTTCCAAGTATGGGCATTTACCTTAGTAACTGGACTGTCTATAGTTGGAAATATATCAGATTAGCGGAGCATGATTTATATGGAACATTTATCAGATGTCTTTTATAACTGTGACATATTATTCTTTACTTAGGTGTGAGAATATATTTGTGACAGTGGGGTGCAGTATTTGGTAAGATATTGGTCATGCTAAGGTGTCACATTTCAAAACAGTCACATTTTATTATAATTTTATTCGTGCTTCATCAGTAAAATCTGAATAACAATGTTGTCGGAAGCTCAGACTAGTCTCCAGCACACGGGTGCAGAAGCACGGGTCATTCGAGTACTATCTGTGTGTATCACACCCATCACCGTATTATCTGCTGATTACAGCTCACCTTTGTCTGTGCATTAGTAGATTTTCAGATTAATTCTTTCGTTTAGGTATTTCTGTAGATTATTCAACATGTCCAATATTAGTAATAACATTTTATAATCCTGTATCATTGCATTCACTGAAGTCGGCTTCCAAATAAATATATTTCTCCTTATATATAACAGTTAAACTATTCATTTATTGACACATACTTATGAGACTGTCCAGGAAATGTATCACTATTCACTATATTTGCCATTTTGACCTCAAATGTTATATTGCCATTTCCAGTTATTCTCATTTTTATGTATTTGTCTCAGTGTAACATTATTAAAATCTAATCTTACATAATTGTCAGCCCTAGCAATATTTTAACATAGTTTTTTTATGCCTATGAGCCAAATGAACTAATTAGTTGTGCATTTTATACACTGATCCGACGCCCACAGCCTGATAAAAAAAATCACTGACTGGAAAATATCCATGTCTTTGCCTGATGAAGAGACGTATGTAGTCTCGAAAGCTTGCAATTTATTACCATCTTTTCAGTTGGCCATTAAAAGGTATCAACCACTGAGGACTCTCAATGGAAAATATCCCAAATTAATCCTGAGAGCTAAATCCTGGCATCATTTTCCTACTGCCGCTTCTATTCAATGTGAGCAAAAATAATGATGGTAATGTTAGTGGAAGGATTCGCTCAGGACAAATAAATAGTAAGAAAATGATATATATATACATATATATATATATATATATATATATATATATATATATATGTATAAATTACTTCTAGATTATGTGTTCATACGATATATATATTTATTTCATTTATTGTATTTTGCAACTGATAATAATGTTATCATATTCCATGTACAAGTACATTCTAATATATAATCTCAAACTACTATATATGTACATATATGTATATATTAAATGTACACACACATATATATACATATGTATATATAATATTTTTTGGCTATTTGTTATCGTTAAATACAATATGACAAACCATGCGACTGTAAATCATAGGTATTTAGTGGTATTACTGCCAAATAAATAAATAAGCAAAAATTATCACCTATAATTCCAGCTACATTTTATGAGTTTTGAATTGTTAATTTAAAACAATTAAAAGCATGAAATAGGAGAAATTATCGCGGAAAGCACACATTTGAAAAGGTTAATTTTAATTGTATCTATCTATTATCTACCTATAAATCTATCTGTTTGTTAATCTTGAAATGTAGATATAGCTGACATGTATTAATGATGTTTTGTTGCTCGGCACACCATGCTTCAGTGCTTGGATAGCAGAACCCTGATACACACAATGGCAGCGCTCCTGTATACTATAAACCATATATTACATGCTATATATTATATGACAATATTTATCGGCTGATACAGCTCCTATATCTGACTGTACAGTAATCATCGTACATTTGGGAGTTGTGTGCTTGTATGAGACCATATTTCACTAGATGTTTCATGGAGATTCATGTGCAGCAGAGGATTCTAGCTGATGGCAATGAATGTGCACATTTCTGCTGCCCTCTATAGTGGAAGACATGCAACTCCTTGGCAGAACAATATGGTGTGCAGTGGATTTCTCAGAATAATTGCATTAAACCCTGTTTTACCAATACTGCATTGGGTTATATTCGTGTGAGCCAATAGTCCTAAGTGATTATATCAGGTTCAATAACTCGGATTTATCATTCATTGCAACCAGCAGGGAAAGTTGCTGACTGCCGAAAGGAGCATATTAACCATTGCTGTACTATTAAATCATAACCAGGGTGCAGCAAAGTATGGGCTCATACCTAGAATTATTCATGTAATTGCTTAATCCACACGTTCGATTACATATTTGATTCTTTTTATTATTACTGATAACTACTAATAATAACTATTTCCTCCTCTTATGTTATATTAGAACTGACCCTAATAACACAGCCTATTGCACTACTACTTGGGATTTATACTCCTATTTTCCTGTGTTGCACGATAATAGATATTCACTCTCCTATTAATAGATTGGGAGCAGAGACTATTCCTTACACATTCTGAAATACAGTGTGACAAAGTAATGGTGTAGAATTCACTAAGGATGCTGTCTGTATCCATTCATAAGATAATGTGTGCAAATTAATAAAAGCAGTTCATTACATACCATAATTACACTGAAAATAGCATATGCGTGTGTTAGAAAAAATACTATCTATCCGTGTGTTTGTGTGCATATATAATGTGCAAAAATATATGTACTGTATATATATATGTGTGTGTGTGTTCTATATACATATATATATCATGGAATCATGTATATATATGCAATATATTTATCTATATGTGTATATCATGTGTACATGCGATATATATACATATATTTAGATATAGATATGTGTATTTATCATGTATCTATGTCATCCATTTATATCTATACATAGAAATATGAATAGATATAAATTAATTGCATATATACACACATGTGTATATATGCGTGCGGATTCTGTACGTTTCACACATGTGTTTGTGCATATATGTAACAGATAGTGTTAGCATAAGTATATTATATTACATATATGCGCAAACACAGGTGTGAAACATGTAAGGGATACGTGTGTGTGTGTGTGTGTGTGTGTGTGTGTGTGTGTGTGTGTGTGTGTGTGTGTGTGTGTGTGTGTGTGTGTGTGTGTGTGTATATATCCTACGTATATATACACCTTACATATTTAGTTAAAGTGCTAGTATATGTATGTGTGTGTGTATATATATATATTTATATATATATATATATAAACGTGCGTGCTTGTGTGTGTGTATATATATACATATAGATATACATATGTATATATATATATATATATATATATATATATATACATACATACAAACATACATTCTAGCACATTAACTAAAGATGTAAGGGATTTGCACGCATATGTGTTTTATTGTATGTCTATATGTACAGTGTATACATTATATATGCATGTACACATATATGTGCAACACTAGATATAGTTGTAAAAGGTGCATATACATGTATATTGGTAGCGCTGCCATAGTTAGTAGCGCAGTATGGGCTTGCCCTCCCGTCCGCCCCATGCCGTGCCTATCCTTGCACTTTCTCCCATGCAGGCTCCTTGCACTTTCCCCCATGCAGGCTCCTTGCACTTTCCCCCATGCAGGCTCCTTGCACTTTCCCCCATGCAGGCTCCTTGCACTTTCCCCCTGAAGGCTCCTTGCACTTTCCCCCATGCAGGCTCCTTGCACTTTCCCCATGCAAGCTCCTTGCATTTCCCCCCATGCAGGCTCCTTGCACTTCCCACATGCAGGCTCCTTGCACTTTCCCCCATGCAGGCTCGTTGCACTTCCCCCATGCAGGCTCCTTGCGCTTTCCCCCATGCAGGCTCCTTGCGCTTTCCCCCATGCAGGCTCCTTGCACTTCCCCCATGCAGGCTCCTTGCACTTTCCCCCATGCAGGCTCCTTGCACTTTCCCCCATGCAGGCTCCTTGCACTTCCCCCATGCAGGCTCCTTGCACTTTCCCCCATGCAGGCTCCTTGCGCTTTCCCCCATGCAGGCTCCTTGCGCTTCCCCCATGCAGGCTCCTTGCACTTTCTCCATACACGCTCTTTGCAGCTCCTCTTCTCGGCGTGTTCCCGCTAGTGATGCGCCTTGTGTTGTCTTCTTGCGCCCCCATCCGTCGGTGAGGAGCAGACCCGGGCGGCCTCCGGCTCCGCACCTCTCCAGGACGGGTGACTATAATTCCTACCTGTATTCCTCTTCTGGACTCGGTCTCAGCTATTTGGTGTTGGCCGGATTCATATTTGCTCTGAAATCATTTCCAAATGGAAAACTGAATAAACCTCTCGTTATAGAGGTTCAGAGTCTGAGGACTCTCGGTACAAGAAATTCTTTGTACTCAATCAAGCTGCGTCGTGCCCTGTACCGGGAGCCAGACATCAAAGGGCAGAATGCTGAGAGGTCGCACCGTGTGTACAGCGCCGCACATGTCCTGACTGCTGAGAGGACGCACCGTGTGTACAGCGCCGCACATGTCCTGAATGCTGAGAGGTCGCACCGTGTGTACAGCGCCGCACATGTCCTGACTGCTGAGAGGACGCACCGTGTGTACAGCGCCGCACATGTCCTGACTGCTGAGAGGACGCACCGTGTGTACAGCGCCGCACATGTCCTGACTGCTGAGAGGACGCACCGTGTGTACAGCGCCGCACATGTCCTGACTGCTGAGAGGACGCACCGTGTGTACAGCGCCGCACATGTCCTGACTGCTGAGAGGACGCACCGTGTGTACAGCGCCGCACATGTCCTGACTGCTGAGAGGACGCACCGTGTGTACAGCGCCGCACATGTCCTGACTGCTGAGAGGACGCACCGTGTGTACAGCGCCGCACATGTCCTGACTGCTGAGAGGACGCACCGTGTGTACAGCGCCGCACATGTCCTGACTGCTGAGAGGACGCACCGTGTGTACAGCGCCGCACATGTCCTGACTGCTGAGAGGACGCACCGTGTGTACAGCGCCGCACATGTCCTGACTGCTGAGAGGACGCACCGTGTGTACAGCGCCGCACATGTCCTGACTGCTGAGAGGACGCACCGTGTGTACAGCGCCGCACATGTCCTGACTGCTGAGAGGACGCACCGTGTGTACAGCGCCGCACATGTCCTGACTGCTGAGAGGACGCACCGTGTGTACAGCGCCGCACATGTCCTGACTGCTGAGAGGACGCACCGTGTGTACAGCGCCGCACATTTCCTGACTGCTGAGAGGACGCACCGTGTGTACAGCGCCGCACGTGTCCTGACTGCTGAGAGGTCGCACCGTGTGTACAGCGCCGCACGTGTCCTGACTGCTGAGAGGACGCACCGTGTGTACAGCGCCGCACGTGTCCTGACTGCTGAGAGGACGCACCGTGTGTACAGCGCCGCACGTGTCCTGACTGCTGAGAGGACGCACCGTGTGTACAGCGCCGCACGTGTCCTGAATGCTGAGAGGTCGCACCGTGTGTACAGCGCCGCACGTGTCCTGAATGCTGAGAGGACGCACCGTGTGTACAGCGCCGCACATGTCCTGACTGCTGAGAGGACGCACCGTGTGTACAGCGCCGCACGTGTCCTGACTGCTGAGAGGACGCACCGTGTGTACAGCGCCGCACATGTCCTGACTGCTGAGAGGACGCACCGTGTGTACAGCGCCGCACGTGTCCTGACTGCTGAGAGGTCGCACCGTGTGTACAGCGCCGCACGTGTCCTGAATGCTGAGAGGTCGCACCGTGTGTACAGCGCCGCACGTGTCCTGAATGCTGAGAGGTCGCACCGTGTGTACAGCGCCGCACGTGTCCTGAATGCTGAGAGGACGCACCGTGTGTACAGCGCCGCACGTGTCCTGAATGCTGAGAGGACGCACCGTGTGTACAGCGCCGCACGTGTCCTGACTGCTGAGAGGACGCACCGTGTGTACAGCGCCGCACGTGTCCTGACTGCTGAGAGGACGCACCGTGTGTACAGCGCCGCACGTGTCCTGACTGCTGAGAGGTCGCACCGTGTGTACAGCGCCGCACGTGTCCTGAATGCTGAGAGGACGCACCGTGTGTACAGCGCCGCACGTGTCCTGAATGCTGAGAGGTCGCACCGTGTGTACAGCGCCGCACATGTCCTGAATGCTGAGAGGACGCACCGTGTGTACAGCGCCGCACATGTCCTGAATGCTGAGAGGTCGCACCGTGTGTACAGCGCCGCACATGTCCTGAATGCTGAGAGGACGCACCGTGTGTACAGCGCCGCACATGTCCTGAATGCTGAGAGGTCGCACCGTGTGTACAGCGCCGCACGTGTCCTGAATGCTGAGAGGACGCACCGTGTGTACAGCGCCGCACGTGTCCTGAATGCTGAGAGGACGCACCGTGTGTACAGCGCCGCACATGTCCTGAATGCTGAGAGGACGCACCGTGTGTACAGCGCCGCACATGTCCTGAATGCTGAGAGGACGCACCGTGTGTACAGCGCCGCACATGTCCTGAATGCTGAGAGGACGCACCGTGTGTACAGCGCCGCACATGTCCTGAATGCTGAGAGGACGCACCGTGTGTACAGCGCCGCACATGTCCTGAATGCTGAGAGGACGCACCGTGTGTACAGCGCCGCACATGTCCTGAATGCTGAGAGGTCGCACCGTGTGTACAGCGCCGCACGTGTCCTGAATGCTGAGAGGACGCACCGTGTGTACAGCGCCGCACGTGTCCTGAATGCTGAGAGGACGCACCGTGTGTACAGCGCCGCACATGTCCTGAATGCTGAGAGGACGCACCGTGTGTACAGCGCCGCACATGTCCTGAATGCTGAGAGGACGCACCGTGTGTACAGCGCCGCACGTGTCCTGAATGCTGAGAGGACGCACCGTGTGTACAGTGCTGCAGAGCTGACACTTTCTGCTGGCAGGAATCCATATGACGCCACCAGCTTACCCAATATATGGGCTGTGCAATACACAGAATTATAAATGCATGGAAATAATTAGCTTTTCCGCAGAATCAACTAATAATTATCTGTATTTGCCGATGGCTGGGGATCATGTGACACGAAACTAATCAGACTATTAGTGTTAGTAGACATTGCCAGTGATTATTTATGAATGAATGGTGATCAGATAATGTTATAGATCAATGATAAATTCCATCCATTTACTGTACAGTGCTGACTGCTACGATCGGTCACGTCTCAGTGGACTGTGTATGTGGAGGGACTTTGGATTTTGAAGAGATAAAATAGGAAAACATGAGAAAAATATAGAACAACTAAAAAAATCATAAATTAGGAAATAAGAAAACATAAGAATAAGTGAAGATCCGCACTGATATAAAGAACGTTCAAGAAGAACATTAGATAAATATAGTTATTTATATAAACTTTTTTTGTTTACTTATTTCCACTTCATTTTTATTTCTTACCTTTCTGGTGCTTGAAAATAACATTTTATTAAATTAAAATACAGAAATACGGTATATATTATATTTTCATCTTACTATATACTCCATTTGTCAATGCAGCGATCAGACAACTCCAGAAATCTTCGTAGCAACCATCACCGTGAAAACTGATTACACAGGGCAAAATACACTTTTTTTTTTATACCCTTAATTTTCGGGTCCCATTTAAGTTTACAGCCCAGTTTATTGTGGAAGAAAAGGCTCCATCTATTTTCTCAGCACAATACATGTTGTTGGGTCCTCCAGCATGTGATACTGTGATTTTCTCCTTGCTGGAGAGCACTGCCAGCAGGGGGACATGTGTTATTATAGCTTATTTTACAAAAATAGGAGGATTCATACCTCAAACTACATAGTAACACTGTACCCTATACCCAGCAAAAGCAGCTTCACCAGGTAGGACTATTTGCTTCTCTGAATGTCTTCACCTATAGATAGTAATCACTTGTTGGCAGGTTCCTCTCCCCTTCTGTACTAATCTAAAAAAGCTATTTTTAATGTATTTTGTATTTTTTTATCTCATCTGTATTATTCTTACTGCATTTCATATTTATAGCAGGGTAAAATATACTGATCAGTAATAGAAATAATTCAATTAATAATTGCAGAAATGTTTGAACAGATTAAGAACTCTATACCCTCTATGGTTTGTAACAACACATGTGCAAAGAGATTGTGATGGCTTAAGGCTATGTGCCCATAATGCGTTTTTGGTGAGATTTTGACGCTGCATCAAAATTTTTTGCTGCATCAAAAACTCAACGTCTTATATTTCCAGTAAGGGGGATGGGATTTATAGAGATCTCCCCCTCTGTGCTTCTTTTTTACTCAGAGTAAGCTGACCTGCAGTGCATGTTTAAAATCCACAACATGTCAGTTTCTTTCGTGGGTACTATTAGTAAATGCAGATTTTTCCTATTGACTTGCATTAAATGCAGAAAATCTGCAGGTAAAAACACACAAATGCGTCTTTAGTGTGTTACCACTGTCGAAATGCATCAACAATGCATATAATTCACACATAATCAATTAATTTTTATCAAAGCGAAATACCAGAAAGTATCAACAATAAAGCAGCTTTGTTTAAAAGATGGCACACCAAAAAGAGATAAAAACAGTGTCAAAAAGAACACCAAAAATGCATGTAACAAATACACAAAAAAATACTATGAAAAAAAAAACAAGTAAAGTAACTTACTTTATAGGTGCAGAAAATTATAAACATCAAAGACTCACTGTGGGAGCGTAGCCTAATGCTTCTTGGTCAAGATAGGAGAAAACAAAGAATGTTTTACTTTCTCCCTATAATAGAAGTCCTGTAAACATTGGAGGGACTTTATTAATGGTTAAGATCCATGTGCCAGAATTATGGCTAAAAAAAATCTTGAATTTTAACCTATACTTTATTTGCACAAAAATTAGTGATTTGTTTCAGTCGTCCATTACCCTCACAAATTTTATGAAAAGTGGGTATATTTTACCAGAAAGCACAATACCTCCCACAGTGTGACAAATGTGCAATTGGCAAAAATTGGCGCAAATTATAACACAAATCTACCCAGCCCAAAGCTGCTGCAGATCTGCCTTTCTAGCTCACAGATTAATAAATCTTAGTAAAATAAGCACATTTTACTTTATCATATTATGTATCAATACTAGCATATGAAACATCAGTCTTAACTGTTCTCATCCTTAAAGATTAGTAATGAGGCACATTACTATTAATAGAGAGGACTGCACATTACTATTAATAGAGAGGACTGCACATTACTATTAATAGAGAGGACTGCTCATATTTCATAACGCAATATGTCTCCCTATGTATTTTGGATGTTCCTGCAAAAAATACTATAACGCACTAAAAGAGTATAATTCATGTTATTGTAGATCTGATTTGTTTATTTACCAACAGTCCAAAAATGCAATGTAGTAATGAAAATATTCACTTCCCTGAAGGCAGCCAGCCCATCTATTGTCTACATACACAATATGACAGGTTTGATTCACCACAATAAACATGTACTTTTGCTGCATAAAAAAACATTTTTTCCATGCAGAAACGCTGCCGATCTGCAAGTGATTTACAGTACAATGTAAATCAATGGAAAAAAAAAATGCTGTGCTAATGATGCGGAAAATTCTGCACGGAAAAGCTGCGGATTAAAAGAAGGAGCATGTCACTTCTTTTTTTGCGGATCTGCAGCGTTTTTGTACCCATTCCATTATAGAAATTTGTAGGGGTAAAAACGCATGAAATCCCCACAAAATCCGCATGAAAAATGCATCAAATCCGCACCTGCGGTTTCTGCCAAGAGATGCAGAATCCGCACAAAAAATTCCAGAGGCCAATCCGCAACATGCGCCTTACAGTTCCAGCAAAGTGGGTGGTATTTATAGAAATCTCCTGGCCATTGTGCTTCTTTTTAAAGCTGTGTAAACCAACCTGTGGTGTTAGCTTCAAATCCACAAAATGACATTTTCTCTTGCGGGTACGCCGAGTTTTCAGTGCAGATTTTTACCATAGCATTAGATGCAGAGAATCGGCAAATAAATAACACCTATGCATTTTAGTGTGTTTCTGCGACATAAATGCATCAAAAATACATGTAATCTACGATGACTGTCCTGGTCGCACCTTCTACTGTATGAGCAGTCACGTGGGGCCGCCGATTACAGTCATGAATATGCGGCTCCACCTCCCATAGGGGTGGAGCCGCATATTCATCACTGTAAATGAGCGGCCCCACGTGACTGCTCATACAGTAGAAGGTGCGACCAGGACAGGAAGCAGCGCCAGCCAGCGAGGGAGCCGGGTGAGTATTTTAATACCAGCGGGCGGGCGCACAGGGGGTGGGAGGGGGGTGGGGACATGGACCTTTATTATAAACACGAGAAACAAAAAAAAAGGATTATTCATATTTTCTTTACAGCAAACCCTGCTGCAGGGAAGATATGAAGCGCGGCTTCAGCATCAGTGGGGGGGACAGCGCTTACTGTAGCGCTGTCTCCTGCACGGCACACGGACTGCACACGGACAACGTCTGTGTGCGGTACGTGTTTTACACAGACCCATTGACTTTAGTGGGTTCGTGTAATCTGTCCGCTCCCACGAACACTGACATGTCTCCCTGTTTGGCACACGGAGACACGGTCCGCAAAAATTCAATGACATCTGCACAGATGCATTGATTTGAATGTGTCTACGTGTGTCAGTGGCTCCGGTACGTGAGGAAACTGTCACCTCACATACCGGAGCCACTGACGTGTGAAACCGGCCTTAGGGGGGTTTTGTGATTGGAGGTAGTGACGTGAATATCCCTTGTTGAAGGATTCTCCTTACCATGAGTTATACTATTGCACAAGCAGTTTAATATTATTAGTTATTAACAATCGGGCAGTTGCAATTGGTGTCCCTGTGGCTTTCCTGTCTCTTTTTCTGTTGATGTGTCATTTTTTATGGCTGTTTTTGGTGGTAATTTTGATTTATTGTTGAACTTTCAATAAAATATATATCTTTTTACTTAATGTATCTGGTTACTCCTTGTTTCTCCAGTTATATATATGTATACGTTAGAGTGGATATCTATCTAATGGGTTACTTGTAGCCCTATTTTTGCAGTAAGATGTCACTGAGGTATTTGTGTTTGCTAGTTTTTAGTTAAGAAGCCCTCCTACTCTGCACTCATAATCTGTATTAATTGCACCTTTTTGAACTTTTTACCTGTATAAAACACACCTGTCCACACAATCAATCACACTCCAACCTCTACACCATGGCCAGGACCAAACAGCCGTATAAGGACACCAGGAAAAAAATGTAGACCTGCACAAGGCTGGGATGGGCTGCGGGACAATAGGCAAGCAGCTTGGTGACAAGGCAACAATTGTTCGCACAATTATTAGAAAATTGAAGAAACACAAGATGACTGTCAATCTTCCTTGGTCTGGGGCTCCATCCAAGATTTTGCCTCATGGGGAAAGGATGATTCTAAGAAAAGTCAGGAATCAGCCCACAACCACATGTGAGGACCTGGTCAATGACTTGAAGAGAGCTGGGACCACAGTCTCAAACATTACTATTAGTAACACACTACTCCTTCGTGGATTTAAATCCTACAGGGCATGCCAGGTCCCCCTGCTCACGCCAACACATGTCCAGCCCTTTTTGAAGTTCACCGATGACCATCTGGATGATCCAGAGGAGGCATGGGAAAAGGTTATCTGGTCAGATGAGACGAAAATTGAACTTTTTGGTATCAACTCCACTCTCCGTATTTGGAGGTAGAAGAAAGATAGTTACAACCCCAAGAACACTGTCCCCACCATGAAGCATGGTGGGGGAAGCATAATTCTTTGGGGGTGCTTTTCTGTAAAGGGAACAGAACGACTTTACCGCATTTAAGTGAAGGATGGATGGGGTTATGTATAATGAGATTTTTGGCCAATAACCTCCTCAGTAAGAGCATTGAAGATGGATCGTGGCTGAGTCTTCCAGCATAACAATAACGGTCAGGGCAGCTAAGAAGTGGCTCCGTAACCAGCATTTCAAAGTCCTAGAACGGCCTAGCCAGTCTCCAGACCTGAACCCAATAGAAAATCTTTGGAGGAAGCTGAAACTCAATGTTGTCCAGTGACAGCCCCGAAAACTGAAAGATCAGGAGAAGATCTGTATGGAGGAGTGGGCAAAAATCCCTGCTGCCGTGTGTGCAAACTTGATCAAGAACTAGAGGAAATATCTGACCTCTGTAATTGCAAGCAAAGGTTTCTGTACCAAATATTAAGTTCTGTTTTTCTATCGTAGCAAATACTTATTTCATGCAATAACATGCAAATTAATTATGTAAAAATCATACAATGGGATTTCTTGTATTTTTTTAACATTCTGTCTCACACAGTTGAAGTGTACCTATGATAAAAATTACAGACCTCTCCAATCTTTGAAGGTGGGAAAACTTGCACAATCGTCAGTGTATCAAATTCTTATTTTGACCACTGTAAAAAAAACACAATGAAAAAAAAACAAACTAATTTGTGTTAGCAAAAACTCACCAAATACTGAATGTGGGAACATAGCTTTATTGTAACTAAAATGAATGCAAGTCAATTAACAGAGTAATGTCATACATAGCTTAGTCTCCCAGAAGTTTATGGAGAGACTTGTTGGTTACAAGGTAAAGAGGTATATGGTGCATAGCGGTGGCCCCAAACCTGTGGCTCAGCAGTCATTTGTGGTTGATGACGCACAGTTGTGTGGCTCATCATAGGAGCCCTGTTATTCCCATATACACTGACTACTATATGACATCTATATTAACAAAGTAATTGACATACTCTATTCCCAGAACAGTGCGAACTTCCGAGAACACTAAAGTGATCATCTGTGTGTCCTGCACCTCCCGCTTAAGTAATGGCCATAACACATGTATCAGTTCTGCTGAGAGGACAATCTGTACAGTCGCTGCCAAGCCGTGCTCCTGTGTGACTGGGGACTTCAGTTTATCAGGTAAGAAACTTGAATGAAATGTAATAAATATAAAACTCAAACTGCAAAATTTTATGACATATTTACTTATTACAATGTTGTTTCTTACTACATTTGAGACGTTACCTCAGCTGCATGTAAACGTCAACTCATTACAAAAGATGACAGACTATGTATTTACTGCTCTTAAAGAGAATGTCATAAAATGGCCTATTGTTTAAAACCTGGTTTTATATTACATGTATTATTTTTATTTTGATAATGCCCTTTCTGATTTTTCATATCAATCTGTATATTATTATATTTTTCCACAGTCTCATTACCATCACCGACAGTGAGGTAATTAGAGTCCTAGGAGCTCAAGTGTAACATTTGGACTCGGGCCCTCACCAGCATGTTGGTCAGGTATATGTAGACCTGTAATAGGGTTCTCTGCCCTGGTCTCTATCCATAATAATGTCACCTGTCTTGACCAACAATTCTGTAATAATGTCCTCCATCTTGTGTAGACGTTCCTCATCCTGTAATAATGACCCCCGTCCTGTAATGACACCTGCTGTCTTGTAATAATGTCCTCCATCCTGTAATCAGGTATTTTGTCCTGTAATAATGTCCACCATCCTGTAATAACGTATTCTGTCCTGTAATAATATCCCATTGTGTTATAATGTCTCCATTCTGTAATAATGTCACCTGTCTTGACCGCTATCCTGTAATAATGTCCTCCATCTTGTAGTAATGTCTCCTGTCCTGTAATTCTGTCCTCCATCCTGTAATAATGTATTCGGACCTGTAATAAAATCTCTCATCCTGTAATAACGTCCCCATCCTGTAATAATGTCTCCTGTCCTGTAATAATGTCTCCCATCATGAAATAACATCTCCTGTCCTGTAATAATGTACACCATCCTGTAATAATGTCCCCCATTCTGTAATAATGTCATCTGTCCTGTAATAATGTCCCCATTTTGAGATAATGTCCCCTGTCCTATAATAATGTCACTCATCCAGTATTAATGTCCACATCCTGTAATAATGTCTCCTGTCCAATAATAATGTCCCCCATTCTGTAATAATGTCATCTGTCCTGTAATAATGTCCCCATCCTATAATAATGTCTCCTGTCCTTTAATAATATCCCCTTCCTGTAATAATGTAATCTCTCCTGTAACAATGTCCCCATCCTGTAATAATGTCTCATGTCCTGTAATAATGTCCCCCATCCTGTAATAATGTCATCTTTTCTGTAACAATGTTCCCCATCCTGTAACAATGTCCCCCAATCCTGTAATAATGTCTCTTGTCCTGTAATAATGTCCCCCATTCTATAATAATGCCCCATGTCCTGGCACCTTCCCTTAATAATGTCCCCTGCCCTGGCACCTTCCCATAATAATGTCCCCTGTCCTGGCCCCTTCCCATAATAATGTCCCCCGCCCTGGCCCCTTCCCATAATAATGTCCCCTGTCCCGGCCCCTTCCTGTAATAATGATCCCTGTCCTGACCCCTTCTCGTAATAATATTCCCTGTCCTGACCCCTTCTCGTAATAATGTCTCCAAAGCTTTTTAAATTAAATATTCCTCTCACCTGTCCTCACTCCAATAACAGAGTCTTCTTTCTGTTCCTTAGTCATGGCAGCGGGACATGTGCCGCCCACTATGGGCATGCCGATATAAGCAGTCAGGCTCTGATTGGCCAGCGGCCTGTACAGTTAGTGTAGAGACGGGAATGGTGCTTACATCAATGGGCCACCTGACTCCATGGCCCCGTCGCAGTCACCCCCTCTGCGACCACTATGCCCCTAATCACAGACAGGATAACAAAAAAAGAACAGCTCTATATACATCAAATAACAGAGGAGCCAACATCCCACTCGCTCCATCTACCTTCACAATGACCTTTGCCCAGATTAGAGCTTGCTCACTACATGCTGTGCAATCCACAGACGGAGCCTGGTGGTCATTGATTTGCCAGACTCCTGCTGTTATGGCAGGGATTGGGTAACCTCTGAATCCGGCCAATTCACTTCTTAGATGCCATGGTCAATAATGACAGCAGCATTAAAGGTTATATATAGAAAATTGCTCGCAGCACTCCAATATGGACACTTAAATAGGGCACCTAAGCCCAAGTGTACACGCATCGTCAGAAGTCCCAAGGAGTCATAGACAGCATCCAAAATTAGGTAAAAAAATCCCAAAAACTTCAAGCATGCTTGAAAAAGCCCTATGGTGGGTCGAAACATCGCATCTATGGCAGAATAAAGAAAAAAGGTTCCCTACCAGCCAGGGTCGGACTGGCCCACCGGAGAACCGGAGGATTCTCCGGTGGGCCCAGGCCCTGACACCTGCTGGCATACAGTGCCAGCAGTGCCTAGGGCCCCCGCTGCTCCAGGGGCCCCCAGCAAGTGGGGTGTCGCTAATAGCGGCACGCCATGCAGCTGCTATGGGGCCCCCAGTACCAGTGGAGAAGCAGCGGGTGACAGGAAGCCTAAGCCTGTCCCCGCTGCTAAAGTGAAATGAATATTCATGCTTCCCCACGCCCCCATGGGCGTGGAGAGGAGTGAATTCATTTCACTATAATAGCGGGCAGCGTTTGCCACAAATTGCGACTAAATACTACCCGCTATCTGAGCCCGCAGACCAGGGCCCCCCCGCCGCTCCCTCAGGGGCCACCAGCTCACACGGCCGCTATGGGGCCGTAAGCCAGGGGTCCTGGCACCAATGCCGCCCCCCAGCGCTCATTAATGGGGAGAGAGCATCAGATGACGCTCCCTCTCCCATGATTCCCCTCGCCGCTGACACACAGCAGGTGCGCGATGACATCACTTCATCGCACACCTGCTGTGTGTGAGGCCAACAGCAGCGCAGCTCCTGACATCGGAGCAGAGCCGCTGCTAGAGTCAGCGTGGGAGCGAGGAGGAGAGGTGAGTATTGTGCTTTTTTTTGTGTTTTTTTTATTATTGAGTCCTGGCTGGTTGTATGGGGGGGGTGAGCTGCATGATGCCCTATGGGGCAAGGGGGGGTGAGCTGCATGATGCCCTATGGGGAAAGGGGGGGTGAGCTGCATGATGTGTGCTGCATGATGCCCTATGGGGCAAGGAGGGGGGGTGAGCTGCATGATGCCCTATGGGGCAAGGGGGGGTGAGCTGCATGATGCCCTATGGGGCAAGGGGGGTGAGCTGCATGATGCCCTATGGGGCAAGGGGGGTGAGCTGCATGATGCCCTATAGGGGGAGTGAGCTGCATGATGCCCTATGGGGGGAGTGAGCTGCATGATTCCCTATTGGGGGAGTGAGCTCCATGATGCCCTATGGGGGGAGTGAGCTGCATGATACCCTATGGGGGAGTGAGCTGCATTATGCCCTATGGGGGAATGAGCTGCATGATGCTTTATGGGGGGAGTGAGCTGCATAATGCCCTATGGGGGAGTGAGCTGCATGATGCCCTATGGGGAGGGTGAGCTGCCTGATACCCTATGGGGAGGGTGAGCTGCATGATGCCCTATGGGGGGAGCTGCATGATGCCCTATGAGGGTGAGCTGCATGATACCCTATGAGAGGGAGAAGTGTGATACCCTATGAGGGGGCTACATTATATTCCATGAAGGGGCTGCATTATACCTTATGAGGGGGGGTTGCACTATACTCTATGGAGGCTACATTATACCCTATGGGGGCTGCATTATACTCTGAAGCTGGTTGCATTATATTCTATGGGGGGGCTACATTATATTCTATAGGGGGCTGCATTATATTCTGTGAGGGGGATACATTGTACCCTATGAGGGGGCTACTTTATTTTGTTTGAGGGGGCTACCCCAACCCTTGCTACATAATTAAGACGTGTACTACCTAATATTATACCCTGATATTAGCGTGTTTTATCGCACAATTGGTGATCTTATATTTATTTCTATGTAACTGTAAAGTGGGCCCCAAGAATGATTTTCTCTGGTGGGCCCAAGGTGCTCCAGTCCAACGCTGCTTCCAGCCTTTTAACTCGTACACATGACCGGATTTTCGGTCTGAGAGCGATCAGGTAATCCTTCGGATCGCAATTGGACCAATGTTATTCTCAGGGGCCATGCACATGTCAGATTTTTTCTTCGGACCCAGGTTGTTTGAGGAAGAAATCTCAGCATGCTTGAGTTGGATTCCATTATCAGATCACACTTGGCCATGCAGGTCAACGGAAAACATCGGAGTGCACTCGGATGACATCTGAGTGCAGTGCGATTTTCATGAACTGACAGAATGGAGCCTTTTTTCACATATTTTCCTCATTCAAGGTAATTGGATCAGACTATAGTCACACTCTGATGAAACTCTGGTCAGAGTTTGATGAGAGTGTGATTAGCATAATCTGCCTAATTCTCAGATGAGAAAATATACTGTCTTGTGACCTTAGCCTTTCACACACAAATTAAGCCTACACGTGGCCATTTTGATGTCTCTTGCGCCAATATCAAAATAATTTTGTTTCCGTTTATTCACGTTTTTGTTGTACAAAAGTACTTAAATAATAAAAAAATAATCAAAAATACTACACTTATTTGGAATTGATTCATTCATTCATACATACAGAGTGACCTGACAAATAAAGCATACATGGTAAAAAAGGGAAGAAAGCAATACAAAAGACAATGGCAGGATTGTTACTGTTTTGCATCCTACCCATCCCTTCCCCCCTAGAAAAAGGTTTTATGTGCTAATCAGCAAATTACGTGCACTCCACAATGAGGAAGCCCTGTGAAATATATAAAATTATTACCAAATGCTTGGATATAAGGGGGAATACCATCGGCATACAAGCTTTCACTGTGGTACCACATCATGTCAATTAAAATGATCCAAAAGGACCAGATCACAGGATGACAGCGTCTGGATTTTGTTTACTGCACTATTTACAAATATTGAAACTGTTTAATTAAAACACAATTCTAAACTATTTGCACTTGTTTCAATTCTTTTTATTTATAAACAAATATTTCTTATTTCCAGTTACTAGTATTACCAGCTCAGAGCTGCAACATTGCTGATGTGGACGCGCCGTACTGACGTCATTCTTGTGATTCTGGTTCTATGAGGATTCCATTGTATTTGGCTCCTGGGAGTATAATGCACAGTTTATATTGGCTGTGCTCCATGTTAGGCTGCCGTCACACTAGCAGTATTTGGTCAGTATTTTACATCAGTATTTGTAAGCCAAAACCAGGAGTGGAACAATTAGAGGAAAAGTATAATAGAAGCATATGCACCACGTCTGTATTTATCACCCACTCTTGGTTTTGGCTTACAGATACTGATGTAAAATACTGACCAAATACTGATAGTGTGACAGCAGCCTAATGCTGCGAAGCTTCACAACTGTCTAGTCCACTGTCCATAGAAAAGGACATTCTGTACCATCTGTCTGCAGTTGTAGGGCCCCGAAGGCTTAAGAAATGGGGAAGATTGTGCCATTACCTGCCAATGATGTCATTCAGACGTCCATTTTTTTGACACAAAAGAAAAATGGAACGAGTTTTATTTGTGACTTTCACTCGGCCTGGTGCAGGCGACGGCATCTTTGGTCCAAGCGCGATCCATTGAAAAAAGGATCACACTCAGCCCAATGTTATTGAATGGGGGCAGTGCACATGAACAATTACTTTCCTCCGACCTAATCTGTGTGTTAAAAAAAGGGCAGCATGCATGATTTTCCTCTATGGCATCCCATTTTTACAGATGCATTGCAGTTCTGTAACATAGGAAACTGTAAATGGTCTTGTAAAAGATTAATAGCTGCTGAGTACAAAAACAGATTGTATATAGACAGCACACGGATGGCAAGTGAGAAAACAAAAAAGTTCCACTTTTCTGGATACAAGTCTGAACGATTTTATACTGTTGGGTGATCCTGCCCTTGGAGCACCATCAGATTTTCAGCAGAGTTTAGTCAGTGTTTCATCAGTTTTTTTCACTGATGAGAAAACAGAAGTTTCACCACCTCCTATCTTGTCTTTGGCCAGTCTCACACGTCCAGATAATTCCGGTACCGGAAAAATCGGTACCGGAATTATCCGTGTCCGTGTGTCCATGTGCTTACGTTGAACATCAGTGTGGCACACGTGCGGCAGCCGTGTGCCGCCCGTGTGTTGGCTGAGGACCATACGGACCGTGCAGGAGACAGCACTAGAGTTAAGCACTGTCCCCTGCGTGCGGTGCTGAAGCCGGTATTCATCCCTCCTTCCCAGCAGCGTTCGCTGGAAAGAAGGAATGAATCTTTCTTTTTTAATTTATTTTTGTTTTTAAAATAAAGTAGCCAGTAATCTGCCCCCTCGCACCCCCTGTGCGCCCCCCGTTGGCATTAAAATACCACGTGGTGCCGCTTATTACAGAAATGAATATGCGGCTCCACCCTTATGGGAGGTGGAGCCACATATTCATCACTGTAATGTGCGGCATCACGTTACCGCTCATACAGGACAAGCAGCGACGCTGAGAGGATGTAAGCGCCGAGGGAGCAGGGTAAGTATTTTAATGCCAGCATCTGATGATCTCGCATCGGATGCAATACGCCAATGTGACGCCGGCCTAAATGTCAAAGTCAAGACCCAGTAAAAATGACCTTCTGTGGTACATGGGTATCCCTGGGCACTGGTGTTTCTGCCTTCTCCTAAAGCATCTCATTTACCAAATAATCTTTCTCCAAATGTTTCATGTTGAGCTGGACACACAATATAAAAGTGGCTGCGGAGCGGAATAAAACGTTTTTATTTTATTCTTTTTGAATTTCGCCTCTCCATTGCAGAGATATTAGTAATCAAAGTGTTAGGCACATAATGAGTTAACCTTTGGTAAGTCCCAGTGGGTGTTACCAGATAGGGAGAATAAGTGCACACCCCCAGTGAAAACACCCACTTACACTCAAGGTAACTCATTAGGTGCCAATACTCGGATTATTATTATTCCCGCAACAAAGATGCAGAATTAAAAATGTTATATTCCCTCTGCAGCCTCTAATACACAGTGTGTCCAATTCATCATGTAACATTTTTGTGAAAGGCCTATCCAGCTCCCTTTAAAGATAAAGAAATATCCATTTTTTTGGTCAGCATATTAAGATTAGTCTGGGGGGGGGTCTATATTCTGTGACTCTCTCTATAGCACTAAACAAATCAAGCTCACAGCCTCCAAGTGCCAGGACAAAATTAGTAGTTATTAGATTTCTCCATAACGAAGAAAACCCAGGGTCTAACATGAAAACCACATGTGTCTACTGCAAGCAATCTGTTGCTTTTAGGTCTCAAATGGAACAGTTTTTTTTCAGATATAATGGCAGAGATGATTAGGATCTTGGAATATCCAGAATTGCCTAGCTTTGCTTTAAATACCAGCGATTACGTCACCGCCACTTCCTTTAATTAATATAAGCTCTGCAATGAATGACTCGGGATGGCCAATAACGTGTCCAGAGTATGCAGGAAGCCCAAACATGTCAATATGACATTCAGCCCCAAGAGCGAGGCTATCTACACTATACCCAGTAACAGATCACTGACTATGCCAGGAATTTAATATAGATGTGAAGGCCCACCATCGGTTTTACTGGTATAATATTTGTGCAAAGCTGCAGAATTGACTTCATTTTAACACACAGGTCATCACATGAGGGCAGTACAAGTGACCGGAGAGAAAGGAAATGCAGAAACACTTCTGGGAGCATTTACAAGTTTGTTAAGTTTATTGAAGCCATAAAGTCTATTCAGGAGAATCATTCAGCTATAAAGGTGTCATATTTTCCATAACTTAGACGACCAACCCTGAGCCATTCAGGTAAAATGGGACAGGAAATGAGCAGAGTGTACAGCAATCACTACACGAAACGAAGGAAACCTAGATTTCTCTTAATATGGAATGTTTTCCAAAGGATATTGCAGACATCTGTACACATGAAGTTTTTTATGTGAGTTTCTAGTGCATTGGGTAGAAGAATCTCTATATAAGACCAATTTTCATTAAAGAAAATTACAGGACAGACACTGATCTCTCAAATGTTTTTCTGCTTGACAAATAAGATTAAATCCTAAAAAAATACAATATTTTTGACTCTGGACAAAGTAGTTTGTAAATTAAAATTGCCATAAAACTGAAAAGCACTGAGTCAGATGGGTTAATATTTAGAAAAAGGAACCTGTGATCAGAATCATGCTGGCCGAACCACAAGTACCACGAATCAGACACGGACTGGGTGATTGTGGCGTTTCAGAAAAAAACATATCGCACTTGAAAAGCTGACGGGTGACTATGTGTCTGATGTGGTCCCAGGCCGCCATCTTCTCTCCCTACTCCAACTGACTGACAGATCACTCCCTATGTGATCACCTGAGGAAGCCACGCTTTGTGGTGATACGCCTGGGGTCCTTTTCTCCTTGTACCATACTTTAGCTGGGTCTTTTCAACATGTCTGTCTACAGGTTATTCAGTTCAGCCTTGCCCCTTCTGGGATTTTTTAATTTTTTGTAAGCTGTAGTGATGAGCGAGCATACGCGTTACTCGAGATTTCTTGAGCATGCTCGGGTGTCCTCCGAGTATTTGTAAGTGCTCGGAGATTTAGTTTTCCTTGCCGCAGCTGAATGATTTACAGCTAGTACCCAGCCTGAGTTCATGTGGGGGTTGCCTGGTTGCTAGGGAATTCCCACATGTAATCAAGCTGGCTAATAGCTGTAAATCATTCAGCTGCGGCAATAAAAACTAAATCTCCGAGCACTAAAAAATACTCGGAGGACCCCCGAGCGTGCTCGGGAAATCTTGAGTGACGAGTATATTATCACTAGTTAGCTGCCATCTATTTATTCTTAGATAATAGATCGGGATGAGAACTGAATCTGAGCATGCGCCGCCCCTGGCCTGGTGGGCTTGTTCCCGAAGGCCATGTTCCCGTAGGCCAACACCGCAACATGGCACCAACGGATGTGCGGGGGTCTCCGCGCCATGATGAAATGCCAGCGGAGCCCCCCACGGAGCTCAGAGAGCTGCTGCCACTGCCCCGGAGCACAGCCCACCACCACCACACCACAGAGCCCCGCCGCGCAACCACAGCCACAGGATTTGTAAGTATATTGCAACCATAAGACGCACCCCATTTTCCCCAAAAATTTTCAGGGAAAAAAGTGTGTGTTATGGTCCGAAAAATGTGGTATTTGTGTTGTGGTTATCTTGTTTAAAAATACAATTATTGATTAGATTTTCTGGTGATCCTTACTTTCCATACACACTTCCTTTTCTTTCAGCTAGTCTACGAGGGAGAGACCTGTGAATCACCTGGAGTGGTGCAAGGATCTTTCAAATTTATTTTATACGCAACGCAAGAACATTTCACAAAGAAATATACTGTCTGCAATCTCGTAGCCAAGTTCTGATTCATGTTGCTCACAGTTGGGCAGCATGACTTGGGTGACAGGTTCCGTTTACATTTACAAGATGTGTATAAAAAATGCAATAAGAAACATAAAAAATGTAATAAAATGGAATAAAGTTGGAAATCCTAATTTTTAAAAAATGTTGGTTGTCCAATGGTTCGAATAATGCAGATAAGATCAAAAGTCCCATACAAAATAGCTACATGGAGTGTGCCGTGTGGGAATGTAGAATAGGGGCTTGGATGATTCTCCAGTAAACTAGACTGACAGGAAACAGTTTAGAAGCGGAAATTCATTAGAGCAACTTGTTTTTTGTTGTGTTGTTTTTTTTAGAAGTTTCTAACAATAGTGGTAATTTCACTGCCTGAATCATGGTGAAGCTGGAAACAGCCATATAGAACGGCACAATGAGAAGGTGCTTTGGTCGGACAGTGTTTACACCTTTGTATGTCCTTCAAGTCTGCATATGTTTAGAATAGTAATGTGTCTATTGCACAGGGGGATGGAAGCTGTAAAATGTCTTTGCTAATGAGGAAGTGTCCTATGCTAAATATTTTTCAGTATGTGTTGACCTTGAATTATGTGATGGATCCCATTAATTTTTATGCTAATGTATCTGCATGAGTCATCATCAGTTTTTTGGGTCATGATCATTTTTTTTTATCATGGGGGTTTGATTATACTGTATATATATGGTAAACTGTGGCCTGTGGCATCAGTTGAACCCTTATTTAATCCCTTAAATCGTTTGATACTTATCAACGCAGTGATTTTCTTTACTTTTTTAAATTTTATGTTTACAATATTAATCAAGGACTTGAATATTTAAGGCACGATTTTTCTATTCAGATATTGCAGGACACATCTCAATGGTTTTTTTTTTAGCAAAGACATTCTCAGAACACTGTGATTCTATTGTCCAGCTGGCACATTTGCTCCAGAGCCATGTGAGCCTTCTCCCACCTGCTGACACCCCCAGCTCTTCTTCTGATGTGTATGTGGCACCCCAGGAGTTCAGGTACCACAGTGGTATTGCCTTCCTCTCGGGGAGGGTGGTGCCATGCCTGGAAACGAGGAGGGTCTCTTTGACAGGTAATCTGTACATGCAACACTTTCTGACTCCAGGCCAGAAGGGGGAGCTCTGAACCTGGTTTCAGGGGAGCTTCCCTAGATTGATATATTCTGGTCTGGAGGAAGAGTTAGTCAGTTTAGTCTGTAGAGACAGTGAAAGAGGAAGGAGCACAGGAGAATTGAGGAGCTGGAGGAGAGCTGTGACTGGGCTCCTTTCCAAGCTGAAGCGCAGGAACCGGGCTCCGGGAGCCCGAGGCTGTGAGGGACTATATGCCCCACAGCAGAAACCGGAGGGCAGGATATTGAAAGTAATCTGCCCACATCTAGACCCTGAGGTACAGTGACAGACAGAGCCCGGAGTCACTGTGAATAGAGACCCCTATAAAATGGCTCACATTGCCTACCATGCAGGAATGGTCTCAGGACAGAAAGTGAGAGAGGACCTTGGAAGAAGCCATAGGCAGCAAGGGACTCTTATACAGTGCTTAGAGGAAGGCTCCCAATCTGACCTGGCAAGAGGAGTCAACTCGTTTGCAGGCTGCCTGGACTCCACCATCACCTGTTGCTGGTACCCTGGACTGTGGCCGTAAGCCATCAGTAAACCAGGTAAAGAGACTGCAAACTTGTGTCCTCTGCTTATTTCTGGCACCACACCTTCCTTGCCAAATACACCGGGAGCCCTGGGGACCCAGCTTCACCTATGGGAAGCCATACCATCCTTGCTGCAGTGCCACCACTCCCCAGAGGACCCCTTTAAGCAGTGTCGTCACCCCTGACCGAATACCACAGGTGGCATCACTAATATCCTTGTTTCAATAACCTCTTTAAAGACATTTCCTTTAATTTGGACTCCCAGGGCCACGGACCGGGTCGCTGCCACTGTGACTTCCCCTTTAATGACCACTGGACCACTGGACCCGCCGGCACCGAGTACCCCTAGGCCCTGGCGGGCGCTTCATGTATGCATGCATGATGTCATACCAGCACTACTACTCAGAAAAGGAAAGGCACCAAGGGAGCAAGCTGGAGGAGGTGGCCATGGACTACTGAGATTTTGCCACAGGATCAAGGTTCACGAATCATTTTGCACAATTCTAGATTGCAAATTGTCTCTTCAGAGAGGAATAGGACTTAAACTCTAGCGCCACCAATTAGAAGTAGCAATCCTAAAATTCAATCTTGAACCTTTATCGAGCCTTGTTACATGACTTAGGATAAAAGCCAAAACAGAATCTCAATTTGCAAACATTGAGTTTCGGGGTGTTGCCCCTCATCAGTGGAAAGCATGAGATCTGATTTGACTCCATGAGAGGCTTCTGACTGGGATCTAATGGTTAATGTTTCTCTTTGTGGAGAGTGACATGTTTGACATGCCAGAGTAAGGAGGCTTATAAGTCATGCAATGCTCTTCTGGAAAATTAAATATGCAAACTGCCTCTTCAGAGAGGAAGAGGACTTGAACTCTAGTGCCACCTATTGGAAGTAGCAATCCTACATGTCAATATCAACCCCTTAACACTGGTATGCCAGACATGCCACTCTCCACAAGGAGAAACGTTAACCCTTAGATCCCAGTCAGAAGTCTCTCATATAACCAAATCGGATTTCATGCTTTGCACTAACGATTTGCAACACCCTGAAACACACATCTGCAAATTGAGAATCTTGTTTAGCTTTTATCCTAACTCGTGTGAAAAGTTGATAATGACTTTTAGGATTGCTACTTACAATAGGTGGCACTAGAGTTCAAGACTTCTTCCTCTCTTAAGAGACAATTCGCATATTTAATTTCCCAGAGGAACATTGCGTGGCTTATAAGCCTCCATACACTGGTATGCCAGGCATGTCACTCTCCACAAGGAGAAACATTACCCCTTTTTCTACTTTTGCATAGTAGAAACACTTATAAAAAAATGTTTTTGTGTTGCTGAATATAAAGACAATATCAACAAAGCTGTAGAGGTATATATAATTTTTGATTACTTTGTGTTCTTTTTTTTTTCAGGGGAACCCGGCTGGAGCAGAAAGCATAGCAATTTTGACATTTTATATATCAATTATTTATTCTGTTCAGTGTGAATAAATAATGATGTGTTAGGTCGGCGTCACACACAGCGTATTAAAATACGGTCCGTATATTACGGCCGTAATACGCTGAAAAGTCCCGAAAATGGTGTTCCGTAGCTCCTCCGTAGGCAGGGTGTTTCAGCGTTTTTTGCGCATGGCATCCTCCGTATGTAATCCGTATGGCATCCGTACTGCGTGTTTTTATCGCAGGCTTGCAAAACCGACATACGGCTATACAAGGGATCCATGTGTATAAAAAAAACAACATATATACTGTCTATATATATATATATGTCAGTGGACACATATATGTATATATATTAATATTTCATCCAGCGCGATATAGCAGAAAGCCGGTAATTCAATTACCGGCTTTTGCTTTCTCCTTCCTAAACCCGACATGATTTGAGACATGGTTTACATACAGTAAACCATCTCATATCACCTTTTTTTTTGCATATTCCACACTACTACTCTTGGTGGTGTGCTATGCAAAATTTGGCCGTTCTAGCTAGTAAATTAAAGGGTTAAATGGCGGAAAAAATTGGCGTGGTCTCCCACACAATTTTCTCTGCCAGAGTAGTAAAGCCAGTGACTGAGGGCAGATATTAATAGCCTGGAGAGGGTCCACGGTTATTGGCCCCCCCCCCTGGCTAAAAACACCTGCCCCCAGCCACCCCAGAAAAGGCACATCTGGAAGATGCGACTATTCTGGCACTTGGCCACTCTCTTCCCATTCCCGTGTAGCGGTGGGATATGGGGTAATGAAGGGTTAATGCCACCTTGCTATTGTAAGGTGACATTAAGCCTAATTAATAATGGAGAGGCGTCAATTATGACACCTATCCATTATTAATCCAATACTAGTAAAGGGTTAAAAAAAAAACACACACATTATTAAAAATCACTTTAATGAAAAAATCACCAAGGTTGTTGTATTAATTTATTCTACTCTCAATCCACTCACTGAAGACCCTCGATCTGTAAATAAAAGAAAAAAATAAACCAACAATATACATACCTTCCGAGGATCTGTCACGTCCAACGATGTAAATCCATCTGAAGGGGTTAAAATATTTTGCAGCCACGAGCTCCGCTAATGCAGCTGCTCATGTCTGCAAAACCCCGGAGAATGTAGGTAAAGTAGGTCATTGACCGATATTTACCTGCATTTGCGGTGAGGCGCCCTCTGCTGGCTGTTCCTAGATCGTGGGAACTTTCCTAGAAAGCTCCCAGGCTCGAGATCATAAGAAGGCGCCCTCTGCTGGTTGTCCTCATATGAACTCAAGCCAGGGAGCTTTCTAGGAAAGTTCACACGATCTAGGAACAGCCAGCAGAGGGCGCCTCACCGCAAATGCAGGTAAATATAGGTCATTGACCTACTTTACCTACATTCTCCGGGGTTTTGCAGTCATGAGCAGCTGCATTAGCGGAGCTCGTGGCTGCAAAATATTTTAACCCCTTCAGATGGATTTACATCGTTGAACGTGACAGATCCTCGGAAGGTATGTATATTGTTGGTTTATTTTTATTTTTTTATTTACAGATCGAGGGTCTTCAGTGAGTGGATTGAGAGTAGAATAAATTAATACAACAACCTTTGTGATTTTTTCATTAAATTGATTTTTAATAATGTGTGTGTTTTTTTTAACCCTTTACTAGTATTGGATTAATAATGGATAGGTGTCATAATTAACGCCTCGCCATTATTAATTAGGCTTAATGTCACCTTACAATAGCAAGGTGGCATTAACCCTTCATTACCCCATATCCCACCGCTACACGGGAATGGGAAGAGAGTGGCCAAGTGCCAGAATAGTCGCATCTTCCAGATGTGCCTTTTCTGGGGTGGCTGGGGGCAGGTGTTTTTAGCCGGGGGGGGCCAATAACCATGGACCCTCTCCAGGCTATTAATATCTGCCCTCAGTCACTGGCTTTACTACTCTGGTGGAGAAAATTGTGCGGGAGCCCACGCCAATTTTTTCCGCCATTTAACCCTTTAATTTACAAGCTAGAACGGCCAAATTTTGCATAGACACACTACTAACAGTAGTGTGGAATATGCAAAAAAAATGGGGATATGAGATGGTTTACTGTATGTAAACCATGTCTCATATCATATCGGGTTTAGGAAGGAGAAAGCAAAAGCCGGTAATTGAATTACCGGCTTTCTGCTATATCGCGCTGGATGAAATAATAATATATATACATATGTGTCTCACTGACATATATATATATATATATATATATATATATACCTATTCTATGTGCACACATTTATTCTACCTATTCTACTGGAAGCTGTCAGTGTGATTTTACTGTACACCGCACTGAATTACCGGCTTTTCTCTCTAACACCGCTGCGTATTTCTCACAAGTCACACTGCTGGTCCGTGTGTGATCCGTACTTTCATTGGCGTTTTATTTGCACAATACGGTGACAAACGCAGCATGCTGCGATTTTCTACGGCTGTAGAAATCCGTATAATACTGATCAGTAAAATACGGCAGATAGGAGCAGGGGCATAGAGAATAATTGTGCCGTATGTTTTGCGAGTTTTACGGACGTAGTTTCTGCGCTCTTACGTCCGTAAAAACTCGCAAGTGTGACGCCGGCCTTAGTGTTACGTACAGGCTGTTATAGATGGGTCAACACACTATAATTATGCATGTTTTTTTAATCTTTCGGCTTCTGAAAATAAAAGGAAAAATTAAGGAAAAGGACATTTTCTAAACTATAATTTTCTTGAATCTTTTTGAACTTTTTTTTTACTTACCCTATGGATCAATCAATTGTAAAGAACTGGATAACCCTTTATTATATTAACCAGACATGTCAAAAAGGTCACATATATCGTCTGGCTATGTAAGGTGATATGATTTGGGAATGGACTTCTCTCTATTGATAATTATCGCACTTACGGAAACTTACCTGTCAGCTATCCATTCATTTTTTGATTTCAGAAGACTGATCAACTTGCTTTCAGTGGTGGAAATTCCCTTAAAATTCAGCTTCAGGTGACCATTATTATTACTGGTTAACTTTTTTATTGTGTTTTAAACACCATGGGGAGGAAAACTGTCAGCAAAAAATATTATGCTGCAGTTGTTTTATCAGCAATAAAATGAAATGAAATCTGTCATAAAACTCCTGTGTATATACACAGCAGGTAACGTCTACATTATATCTTTCTTTCAACAGGTGTTAAAGACTAGGAAAGAAAAAACACAGCTCCTTCCTCTATTTTCCTCAATGAAGAATTTTAATTATATTATTAAATAGGCGTAATCCAAGTAAGCAGATGACTGTATTCACATGAAAGCAACTAACATGTTCCGAATATGACAAGACTATGGAGATTGGACTGTGGACGAGTGACAGGTCCTCTTTAACTCCTTTCCATCCTATGCCATAATAAAACATATCAGTCATTAAGCAGTTAAATCCCATGAACCATGAAACTGCCATCGCTATCAGTAATGGTCGCCATCTACTGTATTAAATACAGTTCAGATTCTTCTTGAAAGTCCAGGATCATTGAGAACTATGATCCTGGCCAGTTAACCCCTTAGATGCCTCAACGATAGTGATGAGCGAACGTGCTAGGATAAGGTGTTATATGAGCATGCTCCGGTGATATCAGAGTGTCTTCAACGTGCGTGAATAATATGTTCAAGTTCCCACGGCTGCATGACCCACGGTTGTTCGACAGCAGCAACACATGCAGGGATTGCCTGTTTGTTAGCCAATCCCTGCATGGCATGTGTTGCTTCTATCGAACAGCTGTGAGACATGCAGGTGCGAGGACCGAAACATATTTTTCGAGCACGCCAAAGATACTCGATTAGCACCGGATCATGCTCACATAACACCTTATCCGAGCACGTTCGCTCATCACTATCAGCAACTATCAAGCTTTTAGCACCTTTACAAGAACAACCAACCTGAAAAATCCAGTCCTCCCAATTATCTAGATAATAAATTAAAAAAATACATAAATACAAAAATATAAAAACACAAGAAAAATGGAGCAAAAAAAGTCCCAAGTGAAAAATACATCAAAGTTTATTTAAAAATATATTAAACATAGAATCAGTTATTAAGCAAAATGGATAGTTGAATACACAGGTATGCAGGGTCCACCTTTATTTTAGTGGAATGGAGGAACAGAATACAGCAAAGAATTGCCTAAAGTGATAGTGCCCGTTAGGTCAGTGTTCCCATATAGGTACATGCCCCCATGGGGAAAACACCACTCACCGTCTCAAAATCCAAGTAGAGAGTAAAATAATACAAAGTATTTATTAAGAAGTAATAAACTAAAGAGACATACAACGGAAAGTCCACATATGAGAGATGTACATTATAGGTAAAAAAAAAATTTCAGGCGTATACCACTTTAAGGGAACGAAAGGTAATGTATACCATGCTAACAACTGCTCTTACCCATTGTCTCCACTTTAGGCTACAATGCATGCAGCCTCAATGCGCGTTTCGCATGGGTTTCCTTGGGGGGCTGTACTGCACTTTAGGCAACTCTTTGTTATATTCTTTTCCTCCCATCCACTAAAATAAAGGTGGCCCCTCATATTACACCTGTGTATTCAACTATCAATTTGTCTAACAACTGAATACTACTACTTTTTATCTTCTATGTTTAATATATTTTTTAAATAAACTTTTATATATTTTTCATTTGGGACTTTTTGTTCTCTATTTTTCTTTTGTTTTTATGTATTATGAGAATGTCCCGAGCTATTATCGCTCCCTTTACCAATTGGGAAAAGGTTTGATGGACTATCTGTCCTAAAGATTGTGTTTATTAATACAAAAATACATAATTTACATGAAAATGCTTTTATTGAGGAAAGATAAATGATCTAAAAAAAAATTAATTTACAGAAAAACATGAGATTATGGATACAAATAAAATCCTGACTTTTGCATGTTAGCAGCTCACTATATGGTCAATCAGCAACTGCTTCTAAAAGTTTGTCTTTATGTGAAAAAGAGCTCTTAATATACTCATAAAGCGTAGACAGCTGGGAGTGCACTGCATTTACCTTTTTAGAAATTTCAAGCACACTGCTAAATGATGCCAGGTTATCTCCAGTCCTTGGGCCTATTTACACTATCCTATCTTGGTCATTAAAACACCTCTAATTCAATACATGTTGCTGACTTCATTTGGCAGTTGTTTTAAAGGAATCTGTCACCAGGTTTTGCTATGTAATCTGAGGGCAGCATGATATAGGGGCAGAGACCCTGATTCCAGTGATGTGTCACACACTGGGCTGCTTACTGCCATTATTATTTAGTAATTGTTATCACTGCTGCATATCTAGCAATTCACTGAATGCTGAGCTTTGTATAAATCGAACCACACCACTGATTGGCAGCTTTCTGTGTACACTGAACAGTGACAGAAAGTTGCTAATCAGGGATGAGGGTGGGGTTACACAGTGCAGGAGGACTACTGTGAGGGCTTGTCCTCTCCTCAGGCTGCTGGCAGGGGTTTGTTCTCTCCTCAGGCTGCTGGCTGGGGCTTGTCCTTTCCGCAGGCCACTGGCAGGGGCTTGTCCTCTCCTCAGGCCGCTGCCAGGGGCTTGTCCTCTCCTCAGGCCGCTGGCAGGGGTTTGTCCTCTCCTCAGGCCGCTGGCAGGGGCATGTCCTCTCCTCAGGCCACTGAAGGGCTTGTCCTCTCCTCAGGCTGCTGGCAGGGGTTTGTCCTCTTCTCAGGCTGCTGGCAGGGGCTTGTTCTCTCCTCAGGCCGCTGGTAGGGGCTTGTCCTCTCCTCAGGCCACTGGCAGTAGCTTGTCCTCTTCTCAGGCCGTTGGCAGGGGCTTGTCCTCTCCTCAGGCTGCTGGCAGGGACTTGTCCTCTTCTCAGGCCGCTGGCAGGGGCTTGTCCCATTCTCAGGCCGCTGAGAAGGGCTTTTCCTCTCCTTAGAACGCTCTCAGGGGTTTGTACTCTCTTCAAGCCACTAAGAGGGGCTTGTCTTCTCCTCAGGCCGTTGGCAGGGGCTTGTACTCTTCTCAGGCCGCTGGCAGGGGTTTGTCCTCTCCTCAGGCTGCTGACAGGGGCTTGTCCTCTCCTCAGGCCACTGGCAGGGGTTTGTCCTCTTCTCATGCCACTGGCAGGGCTTGTCCTCTCCTCAGGCCGCTGGCAGGGGTTTGTCCTCTTCTCAGGCCGCTGGCAGTGGCTTGTCCTCTTCTCAGGCCGTTGGCAGGGGCTTGTCCTCTCCTCAGGCTGCTGGCAGGGGCTTGTCCTCTTCTCAGGCCGCTGGCAGGGGCTTGTCCTCTCCTCAGGCCGCTGGCAGGGGTTTGTCCTATCCTCAGGACGCTGAGAAGGGCTTTTCCTCTCCTTAGAACGCTGGCAGGGGTTTGTACTCTTCTCAAGCCACTAAGAGGGGCTTGTCTTCTCCTTAGGCCGTTGGCAGGGGCTTGTACTCTTCTCCGGCCGCTGGCAGGGGTTTGTCCTCTCCTCAGGCTGCTGACAGGGGCTTGTCCTCTCCTTAGGCCACTGGCAGGACTTTGTCCTCTTCTCATGCCACTGGCAGGGCTTGTCCTCTCCTCAGGCCGCTGGCAGGGGCTTGTCCTATCCTCAGGCCGCTGAGAAGGGCTTTTCCTCTCCTTAGAACGCTGGCAGGGGTTTGTACTCTTCTCAAGCCACTAAGAGGGGCTTGTCTTCTCCTCAGGCCGTTGGCAGGGGCTTGTACTCTTCTCAGGCCGCTGGCAGGGGTTTGTCCTCTACTCAGGCTGCTGACAGGGGCTTGTCCTCTCCTCAGGCCACTGGCAGGGGTTTGTCCTCTTCTCATGCCACTGGCAGGGCTTGTCCTCTCCTCAGGCCGCTGGCAGGGGCTTGTCCTCTCCTCAGGCCGCTGGCAGTGGCTTGTCCTCTTCTCAGGCCATTGGCAGTGGCTTGTCCTCTTCTCAGGCCATTGGCAGGGGCTTGTCCTCTTCTCAGGCCGCTGGCAGGGGCTTGTCCTTTCCTCAGGCCGCTGGCAGGGGCTTGTCCTATCCTCAGGCTGCTGAGAAGGGCTTGTCCTCTCCTCAGGCCACTGGCAGGGGTTTGTCCTCTTCTCATGCCTCTGGCAGGGCTTGTCCTCTCCTCAGGCCGCTGGCAGGGGCTTGTCCTCTCCTCAGGCCGCTGGCAGTGGCTTGTCCTCTTCTCAGGCCATTGGCAGGGGCTTGTCCTCTCCTCAGGCTTCTGGCAGGGGCTTGTCCTCTTCTCAGGCCGCTGGCATGGGCTTGTCCTTTCCTCAGGCCACTGGCAGGGGCTTGTCCTATCCTCAGGCTGCTGAGAAGGGCTTGTCCTCTCCTCAGACCACTGGCAGGGGTTTGTACTCTTCTGAAGCCGCTAAGAGGGGCTTGTCCTCTCCTCAGGCCGTTGGCAGGGGCTTGTACTCTTCTCAGGCCGCTGAGAGGGTCTTGTGCTCTCCTTAGGCCACTGGCAAGGGTTTGGTTTCCCTAATTTATTTTAGAATCCTATCTAATTAACAAATTGTAGAAATAATAAAGAGGGCTATCTAGACAAGCACTGAAGAGCAGAACTAAGTTGCTTTGAAACCTCAACTCTATACAACTAATGTATGTTCTATTATTTATGAAAGAAGCATTATTGATGAGACATCTTTGTCTTGTAACACACTTGTAGAACATAACGCATCTGCTGCCATATGTTTAAAAGACAGAATAAAAACATTGTTCATGGTTAAATCACTCCATAAACCTGACCTTAGCACTTTCAGGAAGCGTCACGTTTCCGTGTAGTATTACCTGGCTCCCATCCAAATGAACGGGCAACTATGTAATCCAGGAAACAGTCACATCAAATCCTCTCTTTGCAGAGTCTCTTCATACTGGATAGTTGGGCTATTTTTTTAGGGCAACTTTAACTGGGATTCTGCTATGCCTTTAATATCTGTGCTTTCCATAATATGCAGTTATACTACAGTTAGATACAGTGGCACATTCCTCCTCTACTGTAATGTAATATAGCCTGTTATCATTATAGCATAGTACACATTAAAAAGAAGCACTTATTACATATTCTGTTTTTTTTTAGCAAAACATTTTTTCTAAAGCTGACAACAACCATGAGGACATCAACTTTCCTGCTCCTTTATTTTCTACTGAAATTTGAAATTATATGGCAGCTGTGTTTGCTTAAAATGATATTCTGGTAAGAAGTAATTACTGTAAGTTAAAGGTAACCCAGTCAGTAAGATCAACTCCACGAACCGCATATATGGGCATGCAGGACTTTTAAATCTAAATCTATCAATCTCTTTAAATCTTCTATCCGTTGCGCCATTTCCAAGGAATTAGCAATTTAATTTATATGCAAATGAAGAGTTAAGTGCTCTAGGTGTGACAGAGCACTTCCCCAGCTAGGGTTTCTGTCTCAAGATAAAAAAGGGGAGAAGTCAGCACTGCTTATGGTCAGAACGCAATACATAAAGTGCATATGCACATATTGATTTCTAACTGTATTTCAAAATGAGTCATTTAGCAAACAATTGATCAATTCTTTGAGCCACCCCGCCATGTCACGGCATTCTCATAATGGGGCAGTCCTACTATACGTTATTTATATTCGCTGTGCCATTACGGCCTTCTAAATGTATTAAAAGCAAGACCACATTAAATGCAAACTGTACCTGAAGCGTTTCTGAATCAATCCCATGGCGCCAGAAAGGGCAAGCGCAAATAAAGGCAGAGCAAAGTACTGCAGTGCGTAGGCGCTGGGAAAGGTCTGAGAGGCCCGGGGCCTGCACACTGCAGTACTTTGCTCTTTCTTCAACAGGGCAGACAGAGTACGCCTGCATCGGAGCCGAGGCAGGAAGACAAGAAGAGGACGTCATCGTATGAAGATGGGAGGCGCCGGACCCGGACCACGAAGCCCATCGGACCAGACCGCAGTGGGACCGCCCCTGGGTGAGTATAATATAACCTGTTTTTCTTACCTTTCAGGTTACATCAGGGGCTTATCTGCAGCATTACAGAATGCTATAGATAAGTACCTGATGCCGGTGGCCTTATCTCATATACGATTTTTGGGGTGACAGACTCCCTTTAACCAGCTATGGAATAGTGGCTGCAAACTGAATACATTTTTTTAATTCTCACCTCTGTTTAGGAGGCATTATCTTGTAAAGTTTATATTTCAATTTTGGCTAAGAGTAGAGCAGAGTTGTGTGCCATTACAAACATCTCTTGAAGCTCTTATCTTATGGCAGTTAGAGGTAGAGAAGAGCAGGGCTGACTGAATTAGGAGAGAAAAGCACCAAAAGGTGTTCATAATGACACCTGGCTCTGCTATATGACCCCTACAGAGAAATCTCTGGCAGTTAGATATGTGTGACCTGTTTAGACACATCAGTCTTCATATATCACACATAGAAAGACAGGTCCGACCTTCTCTGCGGGTATGTTCTTTTTTCCCCTGCATGAAGTCTTCTGCTCAAAGTCATGCAGTGGAAAAAGTTCATATCTCCGCTAATGCCCTCTTAGTCTTAGCAAAAATTTGATTCTGGAATTTACCAGCTATTATCTCCACAATGGAGATGAGAAATTAAAAAGTACAATCTAAATCTATTCAGCTCTGTAGTCACTATTCCATGATGTGACCAGTTTACCATGCTAAAACTGGTGAAAGGTCCTCTTTAAAGAGACTCTGTCTACTCATAATGCCTGTTTATCCCAAGCAAAGCCGGTAGGTGCACCCTTGGTGTGGCCAAATACATCAGTGCAACTTCCCGCCCACTTGTTTTCTGGTTAAATCTTAACAACGTCATGAAGGAGCCTTCATGAGGAAACATCACACCGATACTACACCTGGGATTACTGCACGCGTGGACATATCATTGGTATAATCTGTGCGGCTGCACAGGGCCCCAAGAGGTAAGGGGGCTCATTTCTACCTCCAAAGCAGGTGCAATTTTGCATTTATTAGGAGCTCTTGTACTGCAAAGGGCCCATATATTGTTCTTGCAAAGGGCCCTTTTCTGTCTGTGTCCGCCAGTGGATTACTGTGTGGGTGGTATAATATATGACAGCTGGACCTGTCTAGTCTTCATTCCAGATACAATAACACTAATGTTACATTGATTTGGTGGTGGAACCAGTGCTACAGCCATTTCTCTCCAGAGTCCCAGGAGTGTTTTTTTTTACCATAACACCAGGCCGCATGTTGCTTATGCTACTGTGAGCAGTCTATGTGGCCTAAATGTCTATCATGGTCTGCAAAGTCACCAGACTTGTCTGACTGAACACACCTAGAACGCCATTATTCAGCAGTGGGGGCACAGTGAGCTTACTGTTATAAATTCTCAGCACTTTTAATAACAAGCAGCTCTGCATCATGGGTGCAAGGTGGGCTGTCAATCACTGTGCAGGGCTGTAATCACAGCATGTTCACTGTGTGGTGAGGAGTCAATGTTAGAGCTCCTTGCACTGCTACCAATGACTGAATGTGAGCAGCAACATGGAGAAAGTAACTGTATTTTCTCCCCGTAACCAATGTTCAACTAAGTCTACCATGATTTAAACTATTTCCTTGCAGATTACCATTATATATGCAGATAAATATTTTTTACTGTCACAAATTGCCTTTAAGTGTACTTACCAACTCTTACATCACAACATTTGGGACATTCAGGCCATGCCCTCATGATCACTCAAGAGCGTCCTCAAAACAGTCATGTTTGCCACCAAGTTGCCTGTTTTATGTTTGCTTTGTTATGGCTTTTCTTTGGTGGCCTCCTTATGGTCTCCTCTTTTGCCTCTGCAAGCAAAATCAGGACTGTTTGTAAGTACGCTGAAGCTGTCCTGCACTTCAGATAGTAATTAGTAGCCAATCAGCTAAATTCTTTAACAAAAAAAAACATTTGAGAAAAAGAAATATGGATTCCAATTGGTAGCTATCATGTCCATACTGCCATCTAAAAAGTTTGCAAGAGGCTGTCTGTACCTTAAAGAGAAGCTATAATCAGACAATTACCTATTATTTAAAAGGAACCTATCACCTGGTTTTCCCATTATTAAATACGGTCAGCACCTTTAAGCCTTCATTTACAGCATTCTAGAATGTTGTATGTACTGTATATCCCTCATTTTATTATTTTAAAGACCTTTTATTATACTCACAGACTGTCACGCTCAGTGTGGGAAGACTAAGCGCAACACGAGGAGAAGAGAGTAAGGAAGCCCAAATGCTAGGAAAAGGGAGAGTGGAGATCCAAAGGCAGATCTAATAGCACCCTGCCTGCCCTACCATCCCTATATTGGTTCTACACCAATCGCTGTGCAGGAACCTAAGCCCTGTATATCCCTAGAGCTAGGTCCTGAATAGGGAAGGGGGGATGAGCACTGGTCAGTCCCCAATGTACACTGAAGAGAAAAAGGGAGACAAACAAGGTGAAGCAAATTATTTCGAGCAGACTCAAAGGAGTAACACCAAACGTCATCCAACCGCACCAGAGAGGAAGTTAGCTGACTGCAATTCACAAGGGATAATGTGAATATCACCGGCAGCTCTCTGAAGCAGACTGAGAGTCTATAAATACCCAGGCCCTGGTGTGCCAATTAGAGCCGAAGGGAGGTTGCCACTGGGTCTAAAAGTCAGAAGTATTGAGCAGGCATCTGCATTGCCAAACACAGAGACCTTCTGCAGCCAAATGCAGAGCGACTGTCTGTAGCATCTGATACACCCGTGACACAGATGGTGTGGTCCAGTCCGATGGGCATCACTGGTCTTAACCACACACCTCCTCCCTTCTTACGATTGCGGTTCTCTTTCCTTGCTTCATGTGGATGACTTGTCCTACATTATCCACACACTGTCCCCCATCCCTATCCTACACAGGTGCACTTCTGTCTGCCCTGCCAAGGGCAGAGCAAAGCACTGTTGTCCTGAAATCCCATGGGTATGTAATGTAAATATACTATATGCACTATGCTGATATTTTGAACATGTATCATGCACTTTCTGCAAGTGTGGCACCCCAGGGTCCTAGTCGTCACAGTAATGTTGCTTTCCTCACTGGGAGACTGATGCTACGCTTGGAGGCAAGAAAGGATAACTGTAACCAGGTACAACAAACATGCAACACATTCACACTCCAGGCCACCAGGGGGAGCTTTTGATCCTATTTACTAGGTGACTCCCCATATATATATATAACTGGTAGTCAGTAGGGAAAGTTAGAAAGTTCCAGACATCAGTCTGAGGAGGACAGAGGGTTTACGGAGCTGTGCATGCCTGTTGTGAGTTCTGTTTTTGGGCTCCCTCTGGTGGTTACTGATGGTACTGGGTGACTTGTCTTTCCTGGGTTTCTGGGTTCCACCTGTTCCATCAGCATATGGGAGATTCCTATTTAACCTGGCTTTGCTGGCATTTCCTCGCCGGTTATCAATGTATCCAGTGTGTCTTGTTACCTCTGCTCCCTGCTCCTAGAAGCTTCTGGACAAGCTAAGTTTGGATTTTCCTGTTTTGTGTTTTGCTTAATTTGGTTTTTAGTCCAGCCTGCAGATATGTGATTCTCTGCTGCTGGTTGCTCTAGTGGGCTGAAATTGCTTTTCATGTACCATGAGTTGGCACATGAGTTCAAGTAATTTCAGGATGGTTTTTTGAAGGGTTTTTCGCTGACCGCGCAGTTCACTTTTGTATCCTCTGCTATCTAGCTTTAGCGGGCCTCATTTTGCTGAAACTGTTTTCATACTACGTATGTGCTTTCCTCTCATTTCACCGTCAGTATATGTGGGGGGCTGCTATTTGCTGTGGGGTATTTCTCTGGAGGCAAGAGAGGTCTGTGTTTCTTCTGATAGGGGAAGTTAGATCTTCGGCTGGAGCGAGACGTCTAGGATCATCGTAGGCACGTTCCCCGGCTACTTTTATTTGTGTGTTAGGTTCAGGGTCGCGGTCAGCTCAGGTTCCATCGCCCTAGAGCTTGTTTGTATCTGTGCTTGTCCTTTTTGTGATCCCCTGCCATTGGGATCATGACAGTATAACCGGCCCACAAAGTGTTAATTGTATTTGCTGAAGTAGGAGGATAAGTAGTCTGAGGAAGTTTTTTTTTTTTTTTTTTCCTCCTCAGAGTTTGCTGCCTAGCCTTATTGCAGCCTGGCTACTTCCTCCTCCTCTTAATCTTTGTATGGCTCTGATCCCAGCTGTTTATCATGGACATCCAGAGTTTGGCTTCCAGCCTGAATAATCTTGCCACTAAGGTTCAAAATATACAGGATTTTGTTGTACATGCTCCTATGTCTCAACCTAGAATTCCTGTCCCAGAGTTTTTTTCTGGAGATAGATCTCGTTTTCTGAATTTTAGGAACAACTGCAAGTTGTTTCTTTCTTTGAAATCTCGCTCCTCTGGAGACCCTGCTCAGCAAGTCAAGATAATTATATCTTTCCTGCGGGGTGACCCTCAGGATTGGGCATTTGCATTGGCACCAGGGGACCCTGCGTTGCTTAATGCAGATGCGTTTTTTCTGGCATTGGGTTTGCTCTATGAGGAACCTAACCAAGAGATTCAGGCTGAAAAAGCTTCGTTGGCCCTCTCTCAGGGGCAAGATGAAGCAGAAATTTATTGTCAAAAATTTCGGAAGTGGTCGGTACTTACTCAGTGGAATGAGTGCGCTCTGGCTGCAAAGTTTAGAGATGGCCTTTCTGAGGCCATTAAAGATGTTATGGTGGGGTTCCCTGCGCCTGCTGGTCTGAATGAGTCTATGACTATGGCTGTTCAGATTGATCGGCATTTACGGGAGCGCAAACCTGTGCATCATTTGGTGGTGTCGTCTGAACCGTCACCTGAGATAATGCAATGTGATAGAATTCAGTCCAGAAGTGAACGGCAAAAGTATAGGCGGAAAAAAGGGTTGTGCTTTTATTGTGGTGATTCAGCTCATGTTATATCAGCATGCTCTAAACGCACGAAAAAGGTTGATAAGTCTGTTGCCATTAGTACTTTACAGTCTAAGTTCATTCTGTCTGTGACTCTGATTTGTTCATTATCATCCATTTCCGTCGATGCCTATGTGGATTCAGGCGCTGCCCTGAGTCTTATGGATTGGTCATTTGCCAATCGCTGTGGGTTTAGTCTGGAGCCTCTGGAAGTCCCTATTCCTTTGAAGGGAATTGACTCTACACCTTTGGCTATGAATAAACCTCAGTACTGGACACAAGTGACCATGCGTATGACTCCCGTTCATCAGGAGGTGATTCGCTTCCTGGTACTGTATAATTTGCATGATGTTCTAGTACTTGGTCTGCCATGGTTACAAACTCATAATCCAGTCCTTGACTGGAAATCAGTGTCTGTGTTAAGCTGGGGTTGTCAGGGGGTTCATGATGATGCACCTCCGATTTCTATCGCTTCATCTACTCCTTCTGAGATTCCTGTGTTTTTGTCTGACTATCGGGATGTTTTTGAGGAGCCTAAGCTCAGTTCGCTTCCTCCTCACAGGGATTGCGATTGTGCTATAAATTTAATTCCGGGCAGTAAATTTCCTAAAGGTCGTTTGTTCAATCTGTCAGTGCCAGAGCATACTGCTATGCGGGATTATGTTAAGGAGTCCTTGGAAAAGGGACATATCCGTCCATCTTTGTCCCCTTTGGGAGCAGGTTTTTTTTTCGTGGCCAAGAAAGATGGTTCCTTGAGGCCTTGTATAGATTATCGTCTTTTGAATAAGATTACCGTAAAATATCAGTATCCTTTGCCATTGTTGACTGATTTGTTTGCTCGCATTAAGGGGGCTAAATGGTTCACTAAAATTGATCTTCGGGGTGCGTATAATCTTATACGAATAAAGCAAGGTGATGAGTGGAAAACCGCATTTAATACGCCTGAGGGCCATTTTGAGTATTTGGTAATGCCTTTTGGACTTTCTAATGCTCCTTCAGTCTTCCAGTCCTTTATGCACGATATTTTCCGTGAATATCTGGATAAATTTATGATTGTGTATTTGGATGATATTTTGGTTTTTTCTGATGACTGGGAGTCTCATGTTCAGCAGGTCAGGAAGGTGTTTCAGGTCCTGCGGGCCAATTCCTTGTTTGTAAAAGGCTCAAAGTGTCTCTTTGGAGTCCAGAAGATTTCTTTCTTGGGGTATATTTTTTCCCCTTCTACTATTGAGATGGATCCCGTCAAGGTTCAGGCTATTTGTGACTGGACGCAGCCTACATCTCTTAAGAGTCTACAGAAGTTCTTGGGCTTTGCTAATTTCTATCGTCGTTTTATAACTAATTTTTCTAGTGTTGTTAAGCCTTTGACGGATTTGACTAAGAAGGGTGCTGATGTTGCTAATTGGTCTCCTGCGGCTGTGGAGGCCTTTCAGGAACTTAAGCGCCGGTTTTCTTCTGCTCCTGTGTTGCGTCAGCCAGATGTTTCGCTCTCTTTTCAGGTTGAGGTTGATGCTTCCGAGATTGGAGCGGGGGCGGTTTTGTCACAGAGAAGCTCCGATGGCTCAGTGATGAAGCCATGCGCGTTTTTTTCTAGAAAGTTTTCGCCGGCTGAGCGGAATTATGATGTTGGTAATCGGGAACTTTTGGCCATGAAGTGGGCATTTGAGGAGTGGCGTCATTGGCTAGAGGGTGCTAGACATCGTGTGGTGGTCTTGACTGATCACAAAAATTTGATTTACCTTGAGTCTGCCAGGCGTCTGAATCCTAGACAGGCTCGTTGGTCACTGTTTTTCTCTCGTTTCAATTTTGTGGTTTCATACCTGCCAGGTTCAAAGAATGTGAAGGCGGATGCTCTTTCTAGGAGTTTTGTGCCTGACTCCCTTGGAAATTCTGAGCCCTCTGGTATCCTTAGGGATGGGGTGATTTTGTCTGCTGTCTCCCCAGACTTGCGACGTGCTTTGCAGGAGTTTCAGGTGGCTAAACCTGATCGTTGTCCGCCTGAGAGACTGTTTGTTCCGGATAATTGGACCAGTAGAGTCATCTCCGAGGTCCATTCTTCTGCGTTGGCAGGTCATCCTGGAATATTTGGTACTAGAGACTTGGTGGCCAGGTCTTTTTGGTGGCCTTCCTTGTCGAGGGATGTGCGTTCTTTTGTGCAGTCTTGTGAGGTTTGTGCTCGGGCTAAGCCTTGCTGTTCTCGGGCCAGTGGATTGTTGTCACCTTTGCCTATCCCGAAGAGGCCTTGGACGCACATTTCCATGGACTTTATTTCGGATCTCCCTGTCTCTCAAAAAATGTCCGTCATCTGGGTTGTGTGTGATCGCTTTTCTAAAATGGTTCATCTGGTACCCTTGCCTAAGTTGCCTTCCTCCTCTGAGTTGGTCCCTCTGTTTTTTCAGAATGTGGTTCGTTTGCATGGGATTCCTGAGAACATCGTTTCTGACAGGGGATCCCAGTTTGTGTCTAGATTTTGGCGGACTTTCTGTGCTAAGATGGGCATTGATTTGTCCTTTTCGTCTGCATTCCATCCTCAGACGAATGGCCAGACTGAACGAACTAATCAGACCTTGGAAACTTATTTAAGGTGTTTTGTTTCTGCTGATCAGGATGACTGGGTTACCTTTTTGCCGCTGGCCGAGTTTGCGCTTAATAATCGGGCTAGTTCTGCTACCTTGGTTTCTCCTTTCTTTTGTAATTCGGGGTTTCATCCTCGTTTTTCCTCTGGTCAGGTGGAACCTTCTGATTGTCCTGGAGTGGACATGGTGGTGGATAGGTTGCATCGGATTTGGAGTCATGTGGTGGACAATTTGAAGTTGTCCCAGGAGAAGGCTCAGCAGTTTGCTAATCACCGTCGCCGCGTGGGTCCTCGACTTCTTGTTGGTGACTTGGTGTGGTTGTCTTCTCGTTTTGTTCCTATGAAGGTCTCTTCTCCTAAGTTCAAGCCTCGGTTCATGGGTCCCTATAGGATCTTGGAAATTCTTAACCCTGTGTCATTTCGTTTGGATCTCCCGGCATCGTTTGCTATTCATAATGTGTTTCATCGGTCGTTGTTGCGGAAGTATGAGGTACCTGTTGTTCCTTCTCTTGAGCCTCCTGCTCCAGTGCTGGTGGAGGGAGAATTGGAGTATGTTGTGGAGAAGATCTTGGATTCTCGTGTTTCCAGACGGAAACTCCAGTATTTGGTCAAGTGGAAGGGTTATGGTCAGGAGGATAATTCTTGGGTGGTTGCCTCGGATGTTCATGCTGATGATTTGGTTCGCGCTTTTCATAGGGCTCATCCTGGTCGCCCTGGTGGTTCTCGTGAGGGTTCGGTGACCCCTCCTCAAGGGGGGGGTACTGTTGTGAGTTCTGTTTTTGGGCTCCCTCTGGTGGTTACTGATGGTACTGGGTGACTTGTCTTTCCTGGGTTTCTGGGTTCCACCTGTTCCATCAGCATATGGGAGTTTCCTATTTAACCTGGCTTTGCTGGCATTTCCTCGCCGGTTATCAATGTATCCAGTGTGTCTTGTTACCTCTGCTCCCTGCTCCTAGAACCTTCTGGACAAGCTAAGTTTGGATTTTCCTGTTTTGTGTTTTGCTTAATTTGGTTTTTAGTCCAGCCTGCAGATATGTGATTCTCTGCTGCTGATTGCTCTAGTGGGCTGAAATTGCTTTTCATGTACCATGAGTTGGCACATGAGTTCAAGTAATTTCAGGATGGTTTTTTGAAGGGTTTTTCGCTGACCGCGCAGTTCACTTTTGTATCCTCTGCTATCTAGCTTTAGCGGGCCTCATTTTGCTGAAACTGTTTTCATACTACGTATGTGCTTTCCTCTCATTTCACCGTCATTATATGTGGGGGGCTGCTATTTGCTGTGGGGTATTTCTCTGGAGGCAAGAGAGGTCTGTGTTTCTTCTGATAGGGGAAGTTAGATCTTCGGCTGGAGCGAGACGTCTAGGATGATCGTAGGCACGTTCCCCGGCTACTTTTATTTGTGTGTTAGGTTCAGGGTCGCGGTCAGCTCAGGTTCCATCGCCCTAGAGCTTGTTTGTATCTGTGCTTGTCCTTTTTGTGATCCCCTGCCATTGGGATCATGACACATGCCACAGAGCTGCAGCTCCTGGAAAAAGACATTAGAAAGCAGAATTGATTGCAGTGAGCGTGCAGGAGAGGAAGCACAGGAGAGGATACAAAAAGGGGACCAGCCCCAGGCAGGCTGCCTCCTTCTGAGGTGCAGAACACCGGTAGCCGGAACACCGAGGTTGTAAGGACCTCCACGCCTTACATCAGAGACCGTCAGGACAGCTAATTGCATGTTACCTGTCCGCACCCACACCCAGGAGGCACGATGACACCCCACGTAGCCGAGTCATCTCAGAGACCCTATAAACAGGCTCAAGTCACCAGTCATACAGATTTTGTCCTATCCGGGGGACAGAGAGAAAAAGATAACATCTGTCAGGACCTTATGTAAAGCTTCTAGCAGTAAGGGACTACACCACTACAGCACAAAGGAAGGCTTCTATTTTCCACCTGGATAAGGGGACTCTGGACTTGCCTCCAAACCGGCCGGACCCTACCTGCCCTGTGATTCAGTGCCCTGGACTGTGGCTGCTGAAGTCTTCAGTAAATGAGGTAAAGAGACTGCAAACCTGTGTCCTCGTTCCTTACTGCACCCCTCACCATTCTACCATCTTCACACTGGGAAGCCCTGGGAATCTACTTCACCTGTGGGAAGGTATACCATCCAGCTGCCATAACATCACCCCAGGGGGGGGCCTTAAAGCAGCGTCGGTCACCCTGACCGAATACCACAGGTGGTGTCACGAACATAAACTTTATTCCCTTAAAAGACCTTTCCCTGTTTACATGGGTGCCCAGGGCCACAAACCGGGACGCAGCCACCGTGACATCCCCCTGTGAACGCCCCTGGACCATGTACCGAGTACCCCATGGCCCTGGCGTGGCGACTCACAAGCTTATGGTAATTTCATGGAATAAGACTAATTCATTAATGGTTAAATATTTATTACTGATCTACTTTCCTACCATGTACTTGACTTATCCATTGTAGTTGGATTGCTGTTCTATTCCTTTGTATTTTTACCTTTATTTCAGTTTTTACATCTTATATCTTCTTTGGAACTTATGTTTCCATGATATATTTCCCATCACTATTTATTATTTATTTATCTTAATTTGTATCGATAAAGCTTTTTTTTTTAAATGTCATTTCAGTCTATTTCTGTAGATTTAGTAATTTATTGCTGTATTCTGACTGCTAACCTCTCAATTTGTTTACATTGGCCCACTGGCTAGCAGCCAACATTTGTAGGTTGTATATTGGATTCCTTTCTTAGCATTATCACTGGTATGTTTAAAAGGTAACTACATTTTCAAGTTATTTTTCAGAATAAGGTGTCCCACGTGTACATAACGAATAACACCATTTCAGGATGTTATGTGACTCGTATTCTGTATTTTCATCAGTTTTCCCCTCTGCATGTTCTATCTGTAACTTACAATCCAATGTGAGCTTGGGGATGAGCTGTAGTGATTTCTCCCATAGACACAACAGAGGGATTGCCTGCTCTTTTTTTACCTTTTATCTCAGACAGAAGCTGCAGCCGCATGGAGGACATCATACAGCGGAACTCAGCTGTCTTGATCTGAAACAAGCTCTGATGTGAGGAAAAACACTTGTTATAGAGCTCTGCAGGATGGTTTTCTATCTGCCTCTGTTACCTTCCTTACCCTTCCTCTCCCTCTCCATAGAAGATAAGGGGCCGTGTCACATAACACCTGCGCTAGATGGACTTAGGGTATGTTCACACGTTCAGGATTTCCATCCTTTTTTTTTCAGGACAGTTTTTTTAAAAAACTGCAGCTCTTGGCAGAAAACGCAGGTCCTTTTTTTGGTCCTTTTTTTGTCCTTTTTTGATGCGTTTTTTGATGCGTTTTTTGATGCGTTTTTTTATCCTTTTTTTATGCAGTTTTCTATGCAGAGACTGTGTGTTTCCTAGGAAGCTTTTTAGGGCTAAAATGGCTGAAAATACCCTAACCCTACCCCTACCCCTAACCCTACCCCTAACCCTACCCCTAACCCTACCCCTACCCCTAACCCTAACCCTACCCCTAACCCTACCCCTAACCCTACCCCTAACCCTACCCCTAACCCTAACCCTACCCCTAACCCTACCCCTAACCCTACCCCTACCCCTAACCCTACCCCTACCCCTATTCTAACCTTAGTGAAAAAAAAAAAATTCTTAATTTTTTTATTGTCCCTACCAATGGGGGTGACAAAGTGGGGGGGTGTCATTTACTATTTTTTTATTTTGATCACTGAGATAGGTTATATCTCAGTGATCAAAATGCACTTTGGAGCGAATCTGCCGGCCGGCAGATTCGGCGGGCGCACTGCGCATGCGCCCGCCATTTTGCAAGATGGCGGCGCCCAGGGAGAAGACGGCCGGACGGACACCGGGACGCCGGGTAAGTATAAGGGGGGGAGATTAGGGCACGGGGGGGCATCGGAGCACTGGGGGGGGCATCGGAGCACGGGGGGGGCATCGGAGCACGGGGGGGCGGGATCGGAGCACGGGGGGGCAGCCACACTCCGCCCACGCACTTCCGCCCGCTCCCCCGCACTTCCTGCTGCAGCGGTTCTGCACATCAAATCGCAGTAAAACCCGCAGATATATTTTTGATCTGCGGGTTTTACTGCGATTTTGACCTCACAATGGAGGTCTATGGGTGCAGAACCGCTGCGGTTCAGGAAAAAGAAGTGACATGCTCCTTCTTTTTTGCCGCAGCTATTCTGCGCGGCTTTTTAAACGAAATTACGGATCATGTGCACAGCAGTGACTGTTTTCCATAGGGTTACATTGTTATGTACCCTGCATGGAAAACAGCTGCGGAACCGCAGCGGCAAAACCGCTGCGGTTCCGCAGTAAAAAACGCACTGTGTGAACATGGCCTTAAGCTGCTTTTTCACAGTGGATGGCAAACTCAGGAAGTAGAGGGAGGGAAATACGTGTCTCATAAGTAAGATTTATCTGATAAAATGCACTGCAAAATTTCTGATAATCACCTGTACTATTGATTCATGCAACATTCTTGAAAATACAGTTCCTCTTGATTTTACTTACTGTGGATTTTCTAACCACATCTGATCAAAGTTTTTTTCAAGCGTCCTCTACTCTTTCGGTAAAAAAATATTTTATGACATTGCAAAATCTTTTGCAAACCTTTAACATCTTAAAATAGTTTTCATGTCCTTACTTTCCCTACTTTCTCCAGACTATACTTTTGTAGCTTTCTTGATGAATTTTGTGGTTTAACCCCTTCAAGTCGCGGCCCTTTTTCATTTTTGCGTTTTCGTTTTTCACTTCCCTCTTTCCCTGAGCCATAACTTTTTTATTTTTCCGTCAATATGGTCATGTGAGGGCTTATTTTTTGCAGGACAAGTTGTACTTTTGAACGACACCATTGGTTTTACCATGTCTTTTACTAGAAAACGGGAAAAAAAATTCCAAGTGCGGTGAAATTGCAAAAAAAGTGCAATCCCACACTTTTTTGTTTGACTTTTTTGCTAGGTTCACTAAATGCTAAAACTAACCTGTCATAATGATTCTCTAGGTCATTACGAGTTCGTAGACACCTAACATGACTAGGTTATTTTTTATCTAAGTGGTGAAAAAAAATTCCAAACTTTGCTAAAAAAAAAAAAAAAAAAGTTCCATTTTCCGATACCCGTAGCGTCTCCATTTTTCGTGATCTGGGGTCAGGTGAGGGCTTATTTTTTGCGTGCCGAGCTGATGTTTTTAATGATACCATTTTTGCGCAGATACATTCTTTTGATCGCCCGTTATTGCATTTTAATGCAATGTCGCGGCGACCAAAAAAACGTAATTCTGGCGTTTCGGATTTTTTTTCTCGCTACACCGTTTAGCGATCAGGTTAATGCTTTTTTTTAATTGATAGATCGGGCGATTCTGAACACGGCGATACCAAATATGTGTATGTTTGATTTTTTGTATTGTTTTATTTAGGATGGGGCGAAAGGGAGGTGATTTAAACTTTTATATTTTTTTATATTTTTTTCATATTTTTAAAAACATTTTTTTTTACTTGTGCCATGCTTCAATAGCCTCCATGGGAGGCTAGAAGCTGGCATAGCCTGATCGGCTCTGCTACATAGCAGAGATCATCAGATCGCTGCTATGTAGCAGAAATGCAGGTGTGCTGTGAGCGCCGACCACAGGGTGGCGCTCACAGCAGGCCTGCATCAGTAACCATAGAGGTCTCAAGGACCTCTATGGTTACCTTCCTGATGCATCGCCGACCCCCGATCATGTGACGGGGGTCGGCGATGACGTCATATCCGGCCGCCCGGCCGGATGCGGTAGTTAAATGCCGCTGTCTGTGTTTGACAGCGGCATTTAACAGGTTAATAGCGGCGAGTGAATAGCGATTTCACCCGCCGCTATTGCGCGCACATGTCAGCTGTACAAAACAGCTGACATGTCGCGACTTTGACACGGCATGCGCAATACTAGTACGGCACATGTCGTGAAGGGGTTAAAAAAAAGTGTTTTTGTATCCGATCTCGGAACTTGTTCTATTTTATCAATGTCTCTTCAGAAGATGAACTCTCCAGAATGGAAAAGAGTATTTCAGATGTGTCTCACTAGAGCTCTTAATCAGTAGCGTAGCTACCAGGGGGGCACCAGGCCCGGTGCTCAGAGGGGGCCCACCCGGAGCTACGCTACTGTAACTGTATCGGCGCTACGCTCTTTCTCCCATCATCCACCTGTCAGCGTGTGGCGTCACTGACGCTGACAGTGGGCGTGATGACGTCACCCCCCCCATCCCACGCCCGCTGTCAGAAGATGAGCGGGAGGTCAGAGCACCGCTGGAACAAGGAGGAAGAGAGATGAGTATTTATTTATTGTTATTTATTTTATGGAGGCTACCTTATACTTCAGGATCTACTTATAGGGGGCTGCCTTAAACTTCAGGATCTGCCTATAGGGGGGCTGCCTTATACTTCAGAATGTGCCTATATGGGTGCTGCCTTATACTTCAGAATCTGCCTATGGGGTACTGCCTTTTACTACAGAGTCTGCCTATGGGGTGCTGTCTTATACTACAGCATCTGTCTATGGGGTGCTGCTTTTTACTAGAGTCGGCCTATGGTGTGCTGCCTTATACTACAGGGTCTGCCTATATAGGTGTTGCCTTATACTTCAGAATCTTCCTATGGGGTGCTGTCTTATCCTACAGGGTGTACCTATGGGGTGCTGTCTTATACTACAGGGTCTGCCTATGGGGATGCTGTCTTGTGCTATAGAGTCTGCCTATGGGTGCTACCTTGTGCTATAGAGTAGGCCTATGGGAAGTGCATTATACTATATGGAGTCCTATGGGGAGTGCATTATACTATATGGGGGCTTATGGGGAGTGCATTATACTATATAGACACCTATGGGGAGTGCATTATACTATATTTAGGATGATCTGGTGCATTATACTATATGGAGGCCATTTAGTGGGCCATCATATAGTGTGGAGATTAAAGTGAAGGGGCCATCATACAGTGTTGGAGCCATCAAACAGTTTGGGGGCTACTAAGTGGTCAGTGTACTGTGTGGATGGTACTATACAGTGAGGGGGCATTATACTGTATAAGGGAGCTGTACAGGGGGGAGACTCGGGACATTAATGTAAAGTCGGCACTTCTCGTTATAGGGGATCTCAGGTTACTGTGACTATCAAAGGGGCACACATGGCAATAATACTTTCTAGGGAGCAAAATATGGGCACTGTTTTCTAGGGCACTTGCACCCGGCATTACTATATTACAGAGGGGTGCTTTAGAATTTAGAAGGCCTTATACTTCAGGGGGGGTGCCACTCAGAAGCTCCGCCCCCCTGAACCAAAACCCTAGCTACTCCTCTGCTCTGAATAATGGGATTGAAATTTTCTTTCTATTGGATTTGTGTTCCCCGATGCAGCAAAGCATCTTCCTAGCTTTCTCTACTGTCTGGTGACTGTCACTCTGAAACTGTGAGCTTCAGTATTGCTAAATCCTTCTCAAATGAAGATGTTGCTAATCTACAGCTGCTAATATGGTACCCATACTGAAGATTCCTTATCCCTAAATACATACCATATTTTTACGAATATTAAAACGCACTTTTTTCCCTCCAAATTTTTGGAGGAAAATGGGGGTGCGTCTTATAATATGAAGTAAGCTTGGTGGTGATAGAGCGGGGTCACAGGAGGCAGAGTCGCTACCTCAGGAAGCCGGTGGTGACAGAGACAGGAGTGTGCCTGGGCGCTCATTATGCAGCACCCCAGAGTCCTGGTCGTTGCAGTAATGTCGTTCTTCCACCAGGGGGAGCGATGTTATGTCTGATGGCACCAAAGGAGTTCACCCTGCCAGGTATCATAGCCACACACACACTTCACACGCCGGCCACCAGGGGGAGCAAAAGGTTCTATCTATTAGGCCACTCCTCACACTTGGGTAAAACTGGGGGTTTGGTTAGGAAGTTAGACAGTTGCAGACAGAAGGAGCCCGGAGGAGGAGAGGAGCAGACTGGGCTCGGCCCAGGAAGGAAAGAAGGACACGGAGCTGCACCTGCAGCCCATGCGGCAGCCTCCTAAGAAAAGACAAGAAAGGAAGTGTGCCATAGTGAGTGAGCACAGAAGTCGTAGCAACAGGAGTAAAACACCAGTAGGAGACCAGCTAGAGGAAGGCTGCCTCCCACTGAGCGCAGATCCGGTAGCCGGAACACCGAGGGAGTAATAGACTCTACGCTTTACTTCAGAGACTGGCAGGACAGTCATTTCCAAGTTGGCTGCCCGACCTAAGAACCTAAGCAGACAAGGTGGCAACGCGGAGGAGGGGCGATGCTAGGGTCCCTATAAAATAGCCTCAGGCCACCACCGTTATACGGGTTTGTCCTATCCATCTGCGGGACAGAGAGAAGAGTAACAAGAGTGAGGACCCTATGGGAGCTAATGCACGTAGGGACCTACTACGTTACTGTGCGCAAGGGGAAGGCTATTGATTTCCACCTGGATAGGGGGACTCTGGAATTGCCATCAAACCGGCCGGACTCTACCTACCCTGTCGGACTGTGGATGCTGAAGCCTTCAGTAAAGGTAAAGAGACTGCACCCATTGTGTCCTCGTTATTCACCGCGCCTTGCACCATCGACCATCACCATCTACACTTCTGGGAAGCCCTGGGGGTATACTTCACCTGTGGGAAGGTATACCATCTAGCTGCGATTCCATCACCCCTGCGGACCCCTAAGCAGCGTCGGTCACCCTGACCGAATACCACAGGTGGCGTCACGAACACTACCGTTATCTACAAACTCTACCCTTTTATTGGGCGCCCCTCATAGGGCCACGGTCCGGGTCGGGCCACCGTGACATCCCAGCCAAGGGAACTGAAGGACCCGGTACCAAGTACCCCTTTGCCCTTACGTGGGGGCGATCCAAATCAGATGTTGGCACTGGTGAGTGGAGTCCTCTATCCCATTCAGTTCCCTGCGATTAAGATTTCGGGAGACGAGACAATTTTATTTAAAACATTTTTCTTCCTATTTTCCAACCCCAAATTTGGAGTGTTTCTTATTGTCCAGTGAGTCTTAAAATCCGCAAAATACTGTACCTTGTGAATAAAGAAATAACCATGACAACCAATAAGTATTGTATAAACTGATAGATGTACTTTTGCTATGTTCCTTTTTCCGTAGGGACAATTGATACATTAGGCTCATCGTTAGAAATATAATTGTGGGTGGCTGCGATTCCTTCATCTTGTACTCTAAATCTATCCCAGATGTATTCTGTGACTCTGAAGATGAACTTCAGCAGAGAAAGTTGAGTGAGAGATTTCTGCACAGTAATTTGTTACATGGAAGATGTTGAGTTTGCACTGTCCTTGCTGATGGTATGTAATGGTAAGCAGGTACTGAGTGTGTCACCACGGAACAGACAGACCAACAGTTGAGGGGTTTATTAACAGGAATCAGGTTCTCCTCGCAGGGAGGAAGCAGGAGAATATAACTAACAATAAAACAGTGCAAAAATATGGGAGTCAAACAGTGTAACAGAAATAAGCAGGATTTCTTGAGAAAAGAACACTTATCAGTCTGATGAGGACTTGCTTGAAGGGTCGTCTTCTCCAACGTAGGCGCCGAGAAACAGCGGCACTTGTCATCCCTCTGTTGTCCGTGGGCTGAGTAGACTCTAGGAGCCCACATCCTGAGGTTTCAGGTGTTAATGTGATGTGCACAGGTTCTGAATCTTTAGCTTTTACAGCACAACCTATCCTGGGAAAATGATGGTCTGCCTATTATTAAGTCTCTCACCAGGAATCAAGGGCTCTGCACTGATACAATGGGTACCAGGGATCACAGTCACATGCACTGACACCGTGGGTACCAGGGGGTCACAGTCTCTGCACGGGCCAATGTTTCTGCACGGGTCTCAAGGTGCCCCTCTCCAGTCACAGCAGAGTCCGCTTTCATGTACTCTCAAAATGCTGTCTTTCTGGGCAATCTCCCTGTATTTGTCGTCTGACCGGGAGCTCTCTCTCTCTCTCCTGGAGCGCAGCTGCACCCTACTCTGACCGCTGCCCACGCTGCTCTGACCCTTGCGCACGCGCCTTTCCCGCTCTCTGCCCAGCTTCCTTCCTGTTCCAGTCTCTAAGTCTGCCCCCTGGGGAACCTGTAGCACAGCTCAATGGTTCCAGGCACGGAGCCGAGAAGGTAACTGCCCCCGGACTGTTCTTGTGCTTCACCTCCTTACAGGTACAAGACCTAAAAGCTTTAGTGCATATAATGAGATATGTAGAGATTGTAATTTTTTGGAAAATAATCTCACTTCTACATTTTGTTTTCTGATTTGATACAAAGGTAAGGGCATTTAATTCAGCATTATAGTCAATAAATACTTACCAATGATCAAGCTATAAATCATTATAGAACATTTTGATCACAAATGATTTAGGATTAACTGTTCCTTACTTTGTGTTTACAGCTCTCGTGCCCCCTTCCCTATACCCACACCCCAACCATTTCAGTGACCTGTCAGTCAGAGACAGGCAGCAGAAAGCGTCAGGGCAGAGAAGCAGGAGACCTGTAAGTGCAGGGCCCGCCCACTACACTTGCAACTCATTAGCATACAAATTCATCTATGAATGTCTCTAAAACTGATTTCTACAAGAAGGTTAAGGATTTAATAAGCATTTAAGCACCTTTACATACATGTCATTAGTTTGGGGCATAAAATTCCGATGACAGGTTATTTTTCATTTAGACTCTGGGGTCTGGACCCAAATGCAACATCCTCACCCCAATAGTGAAAAACCTATTTCATATTTTCAGATCCCTAAAAATATCGACACCACTAATAAGTTTTGGCTGACATTAAAATCATGTAAAGGAGATAGGTCTAATAATAATACAAAGGTTCAAAATGCAAAATTTATAGATACATTTATTTTTTCACTAGTTGGATACTTATTTTGTTTTGGACTTCCTGTCCCAGGTCCATATTAGTAGTAAGGGCTATAAATTACTTTCAGCTAATTACCCTCCAGCAGTACACACATCGCAGGGTTAGGGTCCAACAGTGTAAATCTTGCAAATTCAGATTTACACTATTGTTTTATTTTTAAGACAATGAATACTTTTGAAATGATATCCTTCATATATGTATATTTTCATTATTTAAAGTTTATTAAATTTTTACAATTTTATCAACCACCCACAAAGGGTAAACTAGTTTTCTATTATGTCTTGATGCAACATTGAAAATCTGTCTTCAGATATTTCCCCTGTTATGGCCAAGGACTTTGCTTCATCTGGTATGATAGTGCAATCATTAAATATGTGATCATTGGACAAGTATGCAACCTCAGTTTTACTCATATATTTTACTATAAGGCCACGATCACACATGCGAGAAATAAGGCCGAATCTCGCATGTTAATACCCGGCATTGTCGCCGTCACTCAGGAGAGGAGCGTGCGGCCGCATAGCAATACATGGAACCGCACACTCCACTTCTGAGTGATGGCGGCAAATGCTGGGTATTAACATGCGAGATTCGGCAGTATTTCTCGCATGTGTGATCCCGGCCTAAATGTACTGCAACAAACATTATCAATAACTGGTTAGAAATATGCTTGCATAATAATAACTCTATCTGGAGATATTTTTTTGTACTTTGTTCTCATCAGTGTAAATTGTTGCAATTTTCCGACAACACTTAGGCTATGTGCCCACGTTGCAGAATGTTTGCAGAATTTTCCTGCATTTTTTCGTGTTTTTTTCGGAGCGTCCCAATACAATTATATAGCGCCAAAATAGCTGAAATTCCGCAAAATTAATGAACATGCTGGCGCTTTTTCCGCAATGCGTTTTGTTGTGGAAAAAAACGCAGCATGGGCACAACAGTGCGGAATTCCATTAAAAATAATGGGATGCGTTTAGTAAGCGTTTTTTAAGCATTTTCGCAGCGAACAAGCATGGAAAAACGCAAAAAAAATGCAATGTGTGCACATAGCCTTACTCCTTGAGAAAGCCAAGGCGAAATGCAAGTCGAGGTTAGGAGGCTCCACTGCTTGGTATGTCTTTTCAGATATATGACATATTCACATTGATACTTTTTTGTGGAACCATTGTGCCACTATCCAGGGCGAGCCTGAGGGGACAAAACTAGATGACCACCTGACTCTTGGCCAGAGCTCCTGACGATGAGGTTAGACTTGACTCCAGATGGATGCCAGGTGCTACTCCAGGACGCACCCATGGAGCCATGGCCGCTGAACCCCAAGGGGAACAGGGAAGCAGGACCAGCCAGGAACTGATTAGCAGGAAGGTACGACTGGCAGACAGATGTGAAGCAGGCACATACAGGACTGATACAGAAACACAGGACAGCCATATGTACAGGATCAATGGTGCGGTACACAGATGCAGGATCAGGCCGATCAAGAGCAGGACTTGGCACGGTCAGAATAGATACGGGTAAGGGTTCAGCAGCATGGACGGAATCAAGTGCTGACAGAGTAGACAGGATCAGTTCAGTCAGGCTGACAGGATCAGAGAGCACAGGTATGGGGACCTAACAACTAGCTAGCAGGATACACACTGATTAACTAAAGTTGCTAAAGCACCTCCACATAGGGGAGGATATCTAATATACAAACGACTCCAAGCTATTGGCAGAGGACACTTTTAGCAGTGCGCGCGCTGGCCCTTTAAGAGGCAGGCAGTGCATGCACTAAGCACACTCCCAGGAAACCTGCATGACGTGAGCATGTCCTGGGAGGAGGCAGACTCTGGGGAGCGCAGATAGGTAAGTTAACATGCTGATGTCCCTGTAGGAGGGAGGAAGGGGACCCATGAAGGGGTGCCGGCGCTGCTGTAACAGTTATTTTTACTCTCCTTGCTGATCTTACCTTGAACTCTCTGTCTCATTCTATATTAGTCCATATTTATATCTTGTCCATGTACTTTTTCAGGATACATTGTTTCTAATTAGTAATAAGCGAGCGAGTTTTGATAAGGCGTTATCCGAGCATGGTGTTATCCGAGCATAACCGAATGTTTTCGGCGTGCTCGAAAAATATGTTTGAGTCCCAGCAGCTGCATGTGTCTCGGCTGTTAGACAGGTGCAACACACGCATGGATTGCCTAACCAACAGGTAATCTCTGCATGTGTTGCAGCTGTCGAACAGCAGTGACACATGCAGCCGCAGGGACTTGAACATATTTTTCGAGCACGCTGAAGACACTCGGTTATGCTCAGATAACACTTTATCCAAACACATTCACTCATCACTATTTCTAATGTATGACCTTTTCTATAACATGCACACTGTGTACCTGCCCTAGACGTTGGTCACTTTGTCTGATGCTGTTTTCTTGCCCTCTGTATTGTACTGCTCCTCAACTATTTTATTACGGTATTTTTGACTTTATTATTATATTATGCCATACAATAAAATGACAATGATTGGCTTTCTTTTCTGCAGGTTCTCTGTCCACATCAGTGTTACGACTAAAATATTGTGCCTGATCTGTTACATGATGGACAGTGGTGACGCCCAGAAGACCCCATTGATTTAAAATGTGGTCCATTATGTTTTTTCTGAAAATAAGAGAAAAAAATCTGTGACTGAACATCTTTTGTAGATATAAACAAAACTTTGGATTCATCTTTTATAAAAGTGATGATGGGATGAAATTTTGTGAAGAGAGGCAGTATCTATGAAAGTTGTTCCCTATGTAAAAATACACTGATGACTCTTAGGTTGGGGTAGTGTTAATATTTGAAGCGGTGTTGCAATTGGAAGGATCTCACCTGTTAAACTCCCATCTCCTTAGAGCAGCATTCAACTCTTTTAATAACTACTAAAAACCTCAATAAAAAGAGCTGCATGTATGGGCGAAACCATTGCCTGGAAGCTAATGCCATTAGAAGTACTATTATTGAGCAAACAAGAGAAAAAAAAACTCTTTAATTTTGAGAAATGGAGCTCAAAAAATGTCCAAAACTTTTTTAGGTGGCTTATGCAATATTTAGAATGTCCAACAACTGTAAAATAATATTTACCTTCAATCAGAATATTTTATTTTTTAATTGATTCTATGTTACTCTTTTTATTTAAGTGTTAACACTGATTAGGGGAAACATTAATATTTTACCTATTTAAACAGTGAATAGTAGTATCCCGACATGATTACAAATATTCACTTTTCCTTTCGATACATTAACATTAGTGTGAGTTTTAACATATATTTTAATGAGCAAGTATAGGTTTTTTCACGATTATCACTATCAAATGTCAATTTATATCGTCGGCATACTGAGAGCATAGGTGCAGTGAAACACATCTCACATGCAGTTTCCACTGACTTCATGAAGATTAATGGTAAATGTAAGGATATGAAAGGAATTTGAAGAATGATGAATACTAAAAACACATGTTTCCTTGAACAGCTCCCTCACCAACACGTTCTGTATCACACTACTCCAGTCTATAAATGCCTTATGGTGATAATTCACTGCAATATAGATCATTTATTGCATAGGAACCGCTGATCTAAATTTAACACCCTTTTAGTTCTGGTAAACGTATCACATGGGCTACATAAGTCACTGTTTGCATTGAAATTCTAATTTGTAATCCCTTAAAAAATAAATCTGATTAAAAAAATAAGAAAAATGATTGGAGCACAGAATTTTGATTCCCAGTAACTATGTGCTGTCTTTCATTTGTGGCGAAATAGAAACTTTTTATGTTTTTTTTGTGGCCGCATTTACAGTGGCATTAATAAGAGAACAAATATAAAAAAATATTTAGCTCGTTGTGTAACCTCATTAACTCAAATGTAACTCAAATGTTATTAATACATTATATGACAAATTATCACAGAAATAGATAAAAAAGGAGGGAAAATAACCCCCAAAAAACAAAGATAAAGATAAAAATTAGATAAAAAAATGTACAGGAGGTGGGTCCAAAAAATAAATGTGAGTAGTCGCAGTTTTGTATCACCCAACATCAGGTAATTAACAATGACAAAAACTATATGTAATTAAACCTGAGGTGGAACAGTCCTAATCACAAAATGGCTGATCTTTATTGTTGCTCAAAGGAGTCAGCTTATCAGAAATGTTCTCACAGGAAATTATTTCCAATACAGGCAGATTTGAAAAAATAATAATGATAATAATAATAAAGTGCCCAGTGCTTACAAATTTCAAATACATACCGTATATGTTGACGAACATAGCCAAGAAAGGCTAACATAGAGGAAAAGAGCATGAAGCTTACGTATAAAGTAACGAATGCCTACCTATTGCAAACTACCCAGGAGCATATGTAAGGAGATAATTACCATTAATGTGCAAGTAGAGCAATGGAAATAGAGAGAGGGCTTTAATTCATACTGACCCAGACACTCACTGCGTGTGCCCAACGCGCATTTTGCCTTGTGCTTTGACGAGTTTTTCCACCCATGTAGTTCCAAGTCCACCGACCTCATGATGTCAGAAGACCAGGCCCACTCCTTGGTGCCTGGCTCTAGCCCTAGGCCCCAGGCGTTATTGGAATGTCCATCAGGAAACTCAATTTGGCCTCCCCCTGCCTCAATCGCTTGGCCCATGCTGACCGTAGCAGCCCATTGCACCTGAACTTAAATCCAACTATACACTTCACTGGCTGACACTGAACTCTCTCTAACCAGGAAGTGCCTCCTTCTTATCAGCACCAGTGCCCACCCACTAGGCTAATCCAATTCTTAACCATTATCTTTCTTGCTAAACCCACTTATCCTTATTCTTTATTCTATGCTGTCCTAAGCTTATCCTTAAGGTACCGTCACACTCAGCAACTTTACAATGAGAACGACAGCGATCCATGACGTTGCAGCGTCCTGGATAGCGATCTCATTGTGTTTGACATGCAGCAGCGATCTGGATCCCGCTGTGCCATCGCTGGTCGGAGCTAGAAGTCCAGAACTTTATTTCGTCGTCAGGTCGGCGTGTATCGTCATGTTTGACATCAAAAGCAACGATGCCAGCAATGTTTTACATGGAGCTAACAACCAGCGAGAACGATAAGTGAGTCGCCGTTACATCACTGGATCGCTCCTGCATCGTTCTGGAGTTGCTGTGTTTGACGTCTCTACAGCGACCTAAACAGCGACGCTGCAGCGATTGGCTCGTTGTCTATATCGCTGCAGCGTCGCTGAGTGTGACGGTACCTTTAGGCTATACTCACATTATGCATTAACACCTACATCACCATAATATATTACATTAGACACACTTTACTTTTACATAAAAAAAAACAAACAACGGTATTCACATAGCGCATCTATTGTCTTCAGGGCTAGGAACAGGGTAAGACAGTCCACATCCCTACATATGCATCAATTTTTCCTCAGATCTACTGTTTTGCACTGATGAAGGAAAAAAAACATGGCTGTAAATGGAGTTTCTGGTTTCAGTTCTTACCTTAAGTCACATGGCAAGGCTCATTAAAGGGTATTCATATTGACTTTTGGAATTGCTACCCCAATGGCACCATAGTTCCTTTCTGAAGAGGCTATTTGCATAACTTATAAGTCTCCTTAAAGGGAACCTGTCAGCAGGCTTGTGCACAGTAACCTACAGACACTGTCAGGTTGCCGCCATTATACTGATTAAAGCGATATGTTGCTACATGTGAGGTCAATAACAAGGCTCAGATTGACTTCAGCACCGTAATGGAGCAAAGAAAGAACAGAAAATTGGTGCAGAGGAATGGGGAGCTGCAGTGAAGGCAGTGGAGTCGGCATGAGAATAGATAAGAAAAGGTGAGCATAATATTTTTTATTTTAAAACTTTTTCCTGTCTTCAAAAGAATCCAGCACAATGAGAGATGAGTAGCTAGTATTTTGATTGATTTGACCAAATTGAAATTTGGGGAAATTTGTAACAAATTTGATGTATGATAAATCACTTCACAAATCTCTAGTCATCAGTCATCTTCGAATTTGCATTTTGTCCGATCTGATCTAATTTATAAATATCACTATTCTAAGTAACAAAAAACTTTTAACAACACTAAGGCTTACAAAAGTATATATCAGTAGTGGATTATTAGTACCTTCTAGATGTAAGCTTTCTGTTTTAAAGAGAACTTGTCACTAGAAAAAATGTTATTAACCTGCAGATGTGGGGTTAATCTTCAGATTAATAGCTATACTAACCTGCCCGGAACCTGCACACAGGGCCGGCATTAGGGGCAGGCAAACCAGGCAGCTGCCTGGGGCGCCAACTTCCCAGCCGCATTGAACTATACCGGCGTCTGCCGGTACAGTTCAAAGCAATGATGGAGGAGAGAAGGTTGTTCACCGAAACGCGCGTTGGGGCGGAGGCTGATTCCCGGGATGTAGCAACTATATATTGACAGGTAAATGATTGCTGTATTTTGCCATTCTTTATTACCGGTTTGTGGGTGATTGTTTCCAAAATCATCCACAGGGGCGCTGCCTGTCATGTATTATTGCAGAGAATAGTTCAGCTTCCCATATACCGTACCTCTTTATTCCAACAGACCTAGATTGGGTTATTCTTGATTGACTACAGAACTAACAATAGAGATGTCTGTAAATTGGAGATGTGGGATCTGTTAGTATTAGGAATTATAGGTTGCATTTGATTCCCTGGGCATGCGCCTCCTGCACAGCATTCTTTTAGGTACGGCTCTTTTTTGTCACTCTGTTCACCTGTGTTTGATGTTTTTAACAATAAAGTTATATATTTTTTTATACCATTTCCGACCTAGTATCATCCTTTCAGTGTTTGCTCTATAACAATGATGATAGGTCAAATAGTCCTGTCTTATATAGGTACTGATTATTAAATCATTTATATAGCATGCTGAAATACCATATAAGCTGTTATTTTTTAAATACTATGGGGGTATATTATATTCTATGGGGGAGGCTGTGTTATATACTATGTGGCTGTGTTATATATTTGGGGGGTACATTATACATTATATTCTATGGAGGAGGCTGGGTTATATACTATGGGGGGCTGCATTATATTCTGTGGGGGGCTTTATTAGATTTTATGAGGGATGATTGCATCATGCTCTTTGATGGGGCTACATTATATTCTATGGGGAGGTGGGCTGTATTATATCCTATAAAAAATATATATAAATTCGCGCACAACGAGATCAAAGATAAAGTGGACGTAAGTTTAATAGAACAATAAATACATGAACCTGTACACAAACAATCTACAAATATAAGCTTGCACTCTTCCCAGAATAAATTCCAACTATAGTAAAGACTCCTAAGCAAAAGATCAATAGTTTGTATGGTAATTATACAACACCGTAAGTTAAACCGAATTGATGTCAGCAGCCCCTTATTTGTATATAAAAGGACTATAATCACACTGTATCTGTCTGTAGCAATGTATAACAGCTAGAAAGAGGACGAGGATACTGAATGCCACGCACTTATTTAAAAGTAATAGCACAAAAGGAGTATTTCTATGAACTTTGTTTAGCTGAAAACTAATCCCCCACTGTGGGAATACAGCAAAAAAAAAAAAAAAAGTATACTATAAAAATGAAAAACTGGTGATAACAGTCATGATGCAAGAAGCGGCCCCGGCCGGTGGCAAAGCTTCACTAAAAAATGAGGGTAATGAGACGTACTGCAATTGGATTAAACCGGGTCGGAAATCCGATGCATGTACGCCACTGGTTACCTTAAGCAGAACACTGATAGTGGATAGACGAGAGGTATTCCTTCCACGTTGCTCCTGCTGATGTAGATGTCCAGCGTCCTGATCCCTGATGAAGGAAAGCGCTTCTTTCCGAAACGCGTTGGATACTATTGGTCCTTTCTGCTATCTGCACATTTACTCTATTGGAACTTCTTTCACTGCATCACGTGACTGGTGATGTCACGGCAGGTCCTGCTCTGTGATCACACACTGTGAGGAGATCGCTATCACCGCGTGCAGCCACTACTACGGGCAGCCGGGACTCTCCAGACAACACAGGACGCTGGACATCTACATCAGCAGGAGCAACGTGGAAGGAATACCTCTCGTCTATCCACTATCAGTGTTCTGCTTAAGGTAACCAGTGGCGTACATGCATCGGATTTCCAACCCGGTTTAATCCAATTGCAGTACGTCTCATTACCCTCATTTTTTAGTGAAGCTTTGCCACCGGCCGGGGCCGCTTCTTGCATCATGACTGTTATCACCAGTTTTTCATTTTTATAATATACATTTTTTTTTTTTTTGCTGTATTCCCACAGTGGGGGATTAGTTTTCAGCTAAACAAAGTTCATAGAAATACTCCTTTTGTGCTATTACTTTTAAATAAGTGCGTGGCATTCAGTATCCTCGTCCTCTTTCTAGCTGTTATACATTGCTACAGACAGATACAGTGTGATTATAGTCCTTTTATATACAAATAAGGGGCTGCTGACATCAATTCGGTTTAACTTACGGTGTTGTATAATTACCATACAAACTATTGATCTTTTGCTTAGGAGTCTTTACTATAGTTGGAATTTATTCTGGGAAGAGTGCAAGCTTATATTTGTAGATTGTTTGTGTACAGGTTTATGTATTTATTGTTCTATTAAACTTACGTCCACTTTATCTTTGATCTCGTTGTGCGCGAATTTATATATATTTTTTATATTACATTTTTTGACAAATAAGTGGTTATTGTCTAAATTCGCAGCAATTCGAGACCTGTATACTCAGCGCCGCAGTAATTTTTTATAATCTGTATTATATCCTGTTCGGGGCTACATTATATTCTATGGGGGGTTGTATTATATTTATATTCTATGAGGGGTGATTGCATCATACTCTATGAGGGGGCTGCATTATACTATATGGGAGGGGCTGCATTATATTCTATGGGGAGGTTACATTATACTCTGTGGGTTGGCTGCATTATACTCTGTGGGGTGGTGGCTGCATTATACTTTGTGGGGTGGTGGCTGCATTATACTATATGTGGGCTGAATTATACTGTATCGAGGACTATGGGGAATATATTATAATATATGAACTATGGGGTGCATTATACTATGGAAAGTGAATTGTACTACGTGGATAACTATGGCGGTGCATTATACTATATGGAGCACTGTGAGGAGTATATTTTAATATATGGAGGACTATGAGGAGTGTATTATACTATATGGAGGACTATGGAAAGTGTATAATACTATATGGAGGACTATGAGGAGTGTGTTATACTATATGGAAGACTATGGGGCACATTATATTATATGGAGGACTATAGGGTGTGCCTTTTACAATATGGAGGACTGTGGTGCACATTATAATATATGGAGGAGTATGGGGTGTATTATAATAAACAAGCAAAATGCTGCATATTCATTGGGTGATTGGATTGTTTATGCCGGAATAAAAATCATTGTTCTCAGCAGGACATCGCCGGTGTAAACTGTAGATGTGCTGCTGATAGCATGATACTGTATGGTGATCTGTTAGTGATCTATTAGTGATCGTTCTGTCCCTATCATTCTTTCTCAGACGGTGGAAAGAAGCCCGGAAACAAGTGTCCAACGACTTTAGTATTGTCAATCATACTCGTTTAGCGGCCTGACATCAGCGCATGTAAATATAACCAAAATGCTTCTGTGTGATGTCCAATATGTTAGCATTTGGGGCCCCATTTTAAACTTTGCCTGGGGCCCCACTTTGCCTAAAACCGGCCAGCCTGCACATAGCTGAATGCTGCGGGGAGAAAATGAACTTTATTCTCCCAGGCAGTGTTCAGGTTTCATAGCAAGTAATGGTAAACTGACTGAACAGAGAACTAGTATGAATTGGTGCATAGCCAAAAACAACTTACACAGCAAATAAATAAATGGCTGCACTCAATCGTACTAAAGCAAATGAATGTGTGATACATGAAATGTGAATAGCATAATGGCTAAAAAACGCATGAGATGCTTAGCACAAAATTTGGCCCAAAAATGTGAACCCATCCACCAACGCCAAGGTAATCTCAAGAATCGGATGGGTCCCTGACCTAACTGCCTAGTGTGAACACTTACCTCTGGCTAATGTCATGGTAAAGCATGTATTTATAGGAAGGCCGGAACCAAATGTGTTTGGATGTAATTAAAATCACAGCATGGTGAAGGGCGGGGCGTTCAAGTCAGAAAAAATAGTACATATCATTTAGCCTTGGCCAAAATAGTAAGATTTACATTCAGACATACTGTTATAATATGGGCCATAATGTACAATGCTATAGTGTCATTTCACATGTTGTAAACTCATGAGTCTAGTCAATAAAGCTGAGTGGAATTTATTTGCTGAATGATCTTCACACTATTTTACTACTAAAGTCATAAAACTAACAGCAGCCAGCATACAGGATATACTGTATAGTTTCTGTAAATGATAATGTTCACTGCTACAGAAAATCCAAAGGATACTAAGGCAGAATATATATTTGTCACACATGTGGATCGTGGACCCTCTGTGCCACAATCCGGGCTTACCCGGGTGGTTTCAGGCTCGTGTACTGCCACAACCAAAAACACATGGGCTACTTGCATAGTGAACAAGTCTGTATGAACCTGTTCACACCACCAAAGAACTTGAAGACACAAAAACACACAGAGAGGTCAAAAATACTCTGTTGTGAAAAAGTCACAGTAAATAAGCAAGTGCTAGTCAAAAAATGAAAAAAATATAGGGTATTTAGTTAATACTTTTTTTGCAAAAAAAATGTATGTTAAGCTGCTCGACGAATCGCCAAGGTATACCCATAATAGAGCAGTCCTATCTAATGTATATAATCCCTATCTGATGTATTTAAAAACTTGATCATCTGTATAGTACCTGTATAAGCAGGGTTCAGAGAGAAAAAATACACATGTGGACATGCAGGATGGAACAGCTACAATGCAAATGACCCACAGAGGAGTGGTGGACTCCCCAGTCTTGTAGAAACAAGAGAACAATTATAGAACCAAAAACACATGGGCTACTTGCATAGTGAACAAGTCTGTAGGAACCTGTTCACACCACCAAAGAACTTGAAGACAAAAAACGCACAGAGAGGTCAAAAATACTCTGTTGTAAAAAAGTCACAGTAAATAAGCAAGTGCTAGTCAAAAAATGAAAAAAAAATACAGGGCATTTAGTTAATACAGAGAGGTCAAAAATACTCTGTTGTAAAAAAGTACTGCCAGAGCGGTTTCAGACTCATATACCACCATTGTGATTTCAGGTTCAGACAAGACAGGTTTCAGGACCAGATTCTGGGTCAGACAACAGGGATGACCTGGCAACTGACTAGTTGCACACTATCTAAGGGTGGTTGCTCAGACAACTCACTACTAGGGAGCATGCCTTATATACTTGATGCCTCTCAGCTATTGGCTGGAGGAATTTCCAAAACGTGTGCACTGTCCCTTTAAGAATTGGGGAGTATGTGCCACTGAGAGCACTGCACAATGTGCGCAGACACCGAGAGACAGCCGTAGCCGGGGTGGTAACTATGTTGGCGTCCTTGCTGAGAGGAGGAAGAGGGACCACACAGGGATGCTGACATTGCTGTTCCAATACCCCCCCACACCCATTCTTTTTCAAGTCCGCAAGGAATCTCTGCAGATAATTCTTCTTGGACACCACTGTTCTCTCTTCGGGGCCTTGTTCTCTTCAGTCCGCTAAAAGAAAGGTTTTATCTCTCACCTTGTTCATGGCCAGGATGCTTCTTACCATCAAGACATCCTCAGAGCAGACCAAAATGGACGTTGTACCAAGATCCTTTAATTTCAAAGTCTCTTCCTGCCTGGCATAACCAGCCACAATCTTGGAAGAATCTGAGACAAGTTGGCGTTCCTCCTTCTGGTCGGTGGGTAGGAAAGACCCGGAAAGAGCAAAAGCCTTGATGTTCTCGTTAACCATCCACTTGAGAATTGAAGATACCTTCTCTGAGTACATCTTCAAACCAGTGTACACAAGGATATATTCTAGAGGAGGTGTGGATCCTTGAAGCAGGTCTATGGAGCAATCGCCTGGTCTGTGTGGAGATAACGTCTCCACATTCTTCTTATAGGAGACATCAGTGCTCGACCAGGCAAGCGGAAGGCAGACCTGGTGGAGAAGATGGTGACAGCGGCGGCCAAGCTGGATGTACAGTGATCAGACATCTCTCGTGACACGAATGTCTCCAATGAAACACCCCACTGGAGTTCCAGTTCAGAAAAGGCTCATGAGTTCATAGCCACATAAGACCCAGAGAAGTAGATGAAAGAGAGCAGACAATACATAGAAAGCATTCTTCTCCATATGCAACATTCTATCTGGAATGCTACCTCTTCAGTAATCACTTGAATGTCTTCGTATAGGGCTTTTTCATCAACGGAGGACACCATCAAAGGACTCCTGAGGCATCGAACAGGAATCTGATACTGATTCACCACGGCCTGCTGCAAGAAATTTCTAGCCAAACCGGAGTCAAGTTAGGCTGTCTCAGCTAACTGGGGACCTCCACATAACACATGTATTCAGAGTCTATGGTGAAGATGAATTACTCTCACCCAGGTTAGCGACTTCTACAGACCCTAAGCTTTAGAGTTTATCCAACCTCTCCGGACAAGAATGGAAGAAATGTTCCAGTCTACTGCAGCAGTAGCACAATCCCTTGGCACAATGGTTTTCCTACTGCTGCTCAGCCAGCTGAACACAATCAACTTGCATGAGTTCAGAGAAGATGGCTTTTTCAGAAGCCTGGAAGGACGGAGACAATCACAACTGTTTCCTTTCCCATGTCAAATGTCTTGTCTGTTCCATGTATTGACCAGCTAATTCATCCCTAATACTTTCGGACAAACCATCCCAGAAGACGGCCACCAAATCTTCGTCATTCCCACCAAGTTCTGAAAATAGGATGCGGAATCGGACAACATACTGACTTAAGGCCCCTTCACATTAAGCGACGCTGCAGCGGTACCGACAACGATCCGGATTGCTGCAGCGTCGCTGTTTGGTCGCTGGAGAGCTGTCACACAGACCGCTCTCCAGCGACCAACGATGCCGGTAACCAGGGTAAACATCGGGTAACTAAGCGCAGGGCCGCGCTTAGTAACCCGATGTTTACCCTGGTTACCATCCTAAAAGTAAAAAAAACAAACACTACATACTTACCTACCGCTGTCTGTCCTCCAGCGCTGTACTCTGCACTCCTCCTGTACTGGCTGTGAGCACAGCGGCCGGAAAGCAGAGCGGTGACGTCACCGCTCTGCTTTCCGGCTGACCGACGCTCACAGCCAGTGCAGGAGGAGTGCAGAGCAGAGTGCCGGGGACAGACAGTGCTTAGTTACCCGATGTTTACCCTGGTTACCAGTGAAGACATCGCTGGATCGGTGTCACACACGCCGATCCAGCGATGTCCACGGGAGATCCAGCGACGAAATAAAGTTCTGGACTTTCTTCAGCGACCAACGATCTCCCAGCAGGGGCCTGATCGTTGGTCGCTGTCACACATAACGATTTTATTAACGATATCGTTGCTACGTCACAAAAAGCAACGATATCGTTAAGAATATCGTTATGTGTGAAGGTACCTTTATAAACAGACTGCCCTGAAGCATAAATAGAATAGAAGGACAAGCATCCAGACATGAGTGAAGAAAAAAATCTTCCTTTTGTTCTGCCAAATACAGTGCAACATTTTGACAATACCAGCCTTTATCAAGCATGCCACCATAGTGCAAACAACAGATTTAAATAGATCACTAATTAGTGACACACCAATAGGAACAAGTATCACCTACCTCTTCCTAGCTAATCCACCCACTAATCAGCACATAACATCTAAAAACTCCCTACACATCATACATTACATATAATACAATAAAAATACATTGAAATACATAACAGCAATTGAAAGATATACAGATCACAAGTTTCAAATGTCATAAAATGAATACAAAATCTCAGAATCCCTACTGCGTTCACATCCTTGTAGTCATGGCTACAAGGTAGCCAATCCAGATGGTCCCCGGATATGAGGTAACGATATACATCCTGATTGCCCAGTCCAGGATCAAATCTCATTGCGTCGGATTGTCACATGACTTGGTATACCGCGAAAGAGAGCTATACCGGTACCATGGTGATTAAGTCGCCTGAGTCTGAATAGCGATCACATGACCGCAGGTCCTGCATGTTAAAGGTAAAGAAAAACTGCTGCATATGAAAATATAAAAAGAAAAAACAGTATAAGAAAATAAGAGGGAGGGAAAATATATGATTTAAGTATAATCAAACAGAAGAAAGAAAAAAAAAGGAAAGGAAAAAGCAAAACCAAGGGAGGGAGACACACGGGAGAGTAGACCTTTCCACAGAACGGCCCGCCATAAATTCCAGTCACCCCCTCAATTTGATGTCCCATAGATGATAGTCTAAAAATAGGAAAAACAATCAATAAAAACATACTGAATCGGAAAACACAGCAAAATAACATAGTAACATAGTTAGTAAGGCCGAAAAAAGACATTTGTCCATCCAGTTCAGCCTATATTCCATCATAATAAATCCCCAGATCTATGTCCTTCTACAGAACCTAATTGTATGATACAATATTGTTCTGCTCCAGGAAGACATCCAGGCCTCTCTTGAACCCCTCGACTGAGTTCGCCATCACCACCTCCTCAGGCAAGCAATTCCAGATTCTCACTGCCCTAACAGTAAAGAATCCTCTTCTATGTTGGTGGAAAAACCTTCTCTCCTCCAGACGCAAAGAATGCCCCCTTGTGCTCGTCACCTTCCTTGGTATAAACAGATCCTCAGCGAGATATTTGTATTGTCCCCTTATATACTTATACATGGTTATTAGATCGCCCCTCAGTCGTCTTTTTTCTAGACTAAATAATCCTAATTTCGCTAATCTATCTGGGTATTGTAGTTCTCCCATCCCCTTTATTAATTTTGTTGCCCTCCTTTGTACTCTCTCTAGTTCCATTATATCCTTCCTGAGCACCGGTGCCCAAAACTGGACACAGTACTCCATGTGCGGTCTAACTAGGGATTTGTACAGAGGCAGTATAATGCTCTCATCATGTGTATCCAGACCTGTGTCCAGTTTTGGGCACCGGTGCTCAGGAAGGATATAATGGAACTAGAGAGAGTACAAAGGAGGGCAACAAAATTAATAAAGGGGATGGGAGAACTACAATACCCAGATAGATTAGCGAAATTAGGATTATTTAGTCTAGAAAAAAGACGACTGAGGGGCGATCTAATAACCATGTATAAGTATATAAGGGGACAATACAAATATCTCGCTGAGGATCTGTTTATACCAAGGAAGGTGACGAGCACAAGGGGGCATTCTTTGCGTCTGGAGGAGAGAAGGTTTTTCCACCAACATAGAAGAGGATTCTTTACTGTTAGGGCAGTGAGAATCTGGAATTGCTTGCCTGAGGAGGTGGTGATGGCGAACTCAGTCGAGGGGTTCAAGAGAGGCCTGGATGTCTTCCTGGAGCAGAACAATATTGTATCATACAATTAGGTTCTGTAGAAGGACGTAGATCTGGGGATTTATTATGATGGAATATAGGCTGAACTGGATGGACAAATGTCTTTTTTCGGCCTTACTAACTATGTTACTATGTTACTATGGATCGTTGACCCACTGTGTCACGATATAGATTTACACATTAGGAGCGTGGATAAGTGGCTAGCTACTGTTTGCTAGAGCTCCTGATGGAGGAATTAAGCTTGTGCTGCTTGTAACCGCCAGGTACCATTCCTCGGCAGTCCATGATACTGCAGCACCTGACTCCAAGGGTCAGGATTGCAGTCACAGACGGGGTGTTGGAGTCACTGGCAGGACAGGATTCAGAGCTCGTCCTTTATTATCAGTAACTATCAGGTCATTCCGTGTGCACTTAACCACCAGGTCCATTATTGTCCTGACCACCAGGTCATAACAGTACAGGTGGCCCAAAGTACTAATGCATCTCAATAGAGGGATAAGAGAAGTTCTGAGACCATTTTTTTTCTTTGCACTGTGTTTTGTCTCTCTTTTCCCCTTTACCTCTGGGTGGTTCAGGACACAGGTGTAAACATGGACATTCAAGGTCTGTCCTCTTGGATGGATAATCTCACTACAAGGGTACAAAACATTCAAGATTTTGTGGTTCAGAATCCGATGTCAGAGCCTAGGATTTTAATTCCTGATTTGTTTTTTGGTGATAGATCTAAGTTCTTGAATTTCAAAAATAATTGTAAATTGTTTCTTGCCTTGAAACCTCGCTCCTCAGGTGACCCTGTTCAACAAGTAAAGATCATTATTTCTTTGTTACGTGGTGACCCTCAAGACTGGGCATTTTCCCTTGCGCCAGGAGATCCGGCATTGCGTGATGTTGATGCATTTTTCCTGGCGCTTGGATTGCTTTATGACGAACCTAATTCAGTGGATCAGGCAGAGAAAATCTTGCTGGCTCTGTGTCAGGGTCAGGATGAAGCAGAGATATATTGTCAGAAGTTTAGAAAGTGGTCTGTGCTCACTCAGTGGAATGAATGTGCCCTGGCAGCAATCTTCAGAAAGGGTCTCTCTGAAGCCCTTAAGGATGTCATGGTGGGATTTCCCATGCCTGCTGGTCTGAATGAGTCTATGTCTTTGGCCATTCAGATCGATCGACGCTTGCGTGAGCGTAAAGCTGTGCACCATTTGGCGGTACTATCTGAGCATGGGCCTGAGCCTATGCAATGTGATAGGACTTTGACCAGAGCTGAACGGCAAGAACACAGACGTCGGAATGGGCTATGTTTTTACTGTGGTGATTCCACTCATGCTATCTCCGATTGTCCTAAGCGCACTAAGCGGTTCGCTAGGTCTGCCACCATTGGTACGGTACAGTCTAAATTTCTATTGTCTGTTACTCTGATTTGCTCTTTGTCATCCTATTCTGTTATGGCATTTGTGGATTCAGGCGCAGCCCTGAATTTGATGGACTTGGAGTATGCTAGGCGCTGTGGTTTTTTCTTGGAGCCCTTGCAGTATACTATTCCATTGAGAGGAATTGATGCTATGCCTTTGGCCAAGAATAAGCCTCAGTACTGGACCCAATTGACCATGTGCATGGCTCCTGCACATCAGGAGGATATCCGCTTTCTGGTGTTGCATAATCTGCATGATGTGGTTGTTTTGGGGTTGCCATGGCTACAGGTTCATAATCCAGTATTGGACTGGAAATCTATGTCTGTGTCCAGCTGGGGTTGCCAGGGGGTACATGGTGATGTTCCATTTTTCTCTATTTCGTCTTCCACTCCTTCTGAAGTTCCAGAGTTTGTGTCGGATTATCGGGATGTATTTGATGAGCCCAAGGCCAGTGCCCTACCTCCTCATAGGGATTGCGATTGTGCAATTAATTTGATTTCTAGTAGTAAGTTTCCTAAATGCCGATTGTTCAATTTATCGGTGCCAGAACACGCCGCTATGCGGAGTTATATAAAGGAATCCTTGGAGAAAGGCCATATTCGCCCGTCGTCATCACCGTTAGGAGCAGGGTTCTTTTTTGTGGCCAAGAAGGATGGTTCTTTGAGACCTTGTGTTGATTACCGCCTTCTTAATAAAATTACAGTCAAATTTCAGTATCCTTTGCCGTTGCTGTCTGATTTGTTTGCTCGTATTAAAGGGGCTAGTTGGTTCACCAAGATAGATCTTCGAGGGGCGTATAATCTTGTGCGTATTAAACAAGGTGATGAATGGAAAACAGCATTTAATACGCCCGAGGGCCATTTTGAGTACCTGGTTATGCCATTCGGGCTTTCCAATGCTCCATCAGTATTTCTGTCCTTTATGCATGACATCTTCCGAGAGTACCTGGATAAATTCCTGATTGTGTATTTGGATGATATTTTGGTCTTTTCCGATGATTGGGAGTCTCATGTGAAGCAGGTCAGAATGGTGTTCCAGGTCCTTCGTGCGAATTCCTTGTTTGTGAAGGGGTCAAAGTGTCTCTTTGGAGTTCAGAAGGTTTCATTTTTGGGGTTCATTTTTTCCCCTTCTACTATCGAGATGGACCCTGTTAAAGTCCAGGCCATTTACGATTGGACTCAGCACATCTGTGAAGAGCCTGCAAAAGTTCCTGGGTTTTGCTAATTTTTATCGGCGCTTCATCGCTAATTTTTCTACTGTTGCTAAACCGTTGACTGATTTGACCAAGAAGGGTGCTGATGTGGTCAATTGGTCTTCTGCAGCTGTAGAGGCTTTTCAGGAGTTGAACCGTCGTTTTTCTTCTGCCCCTGTGTTGTGCCAGCCAGATGTTTCGCTCCCGTTTCAGGTTGAGGTTGATGCTTCTGAGATTGGAGCAGGGGCTGTTTTGTCGCAAAGAAGTTCTTATGGCTCGGTGATGAAGCCATGTGCTTTCTTTTCTAGAAAGTTTTCGCCTGCTGAGCGTAATTATGATGTTGGTAATCGTGAGTTGTTGGCCATGAAGTGGGCATTCGAGGAGTGGCGTCATTGGCTTGAAGGAGCCAAGCATTGCGTGGTGGTCTTGACAGATCACAAGAATTTGACTTATCTTGAGTCTGCCAAACGGTTGAATCCGAGACAGGCTCGGTGGTCGTTATTTTTCTCCCGTTTTGATTTTGTGGTTTCGTACCTTCCGGGCTCTAAGAATGTGAAGGCTGATGCCCTGTCAAGGAGTTTTGTGCCTGACTCTCCGGGTGTTCCTGAGCCGGCGGATATTCTCAAAGAGGGGGTAATTTTGTCTGCCATCTCCCCTGATTTGTGGCGGGTGCTGCAAAAATTTCAGGCTGATAGACCTGACCGTTGCCCAGCGGAGAAACTGTTTGTCCCTGATAGATGGACTAGTAGAGTTATCTCTGAGATTCATTGTTCAGTGTTGGCTGGGCATCCTGGAATCTTTGGTACCAGAGATTTGGTGGCTAGATCCTTTTGGTGGCCGTCTTTGTCACGGGATGTGTGTTCTTTTGTGCAGTCCTGTGGGACTTGTGCTCGGGCTAAGCCCTGCTGTTCTCGTGCCAGTGGGTTGCTTTTGCCCTTGCCGGTCCCGAAGAGGCCCTGGACGCATATTTCTATGGATTTTATTTCGGATCTCCCCGTCTCTCAAAAGATGTCGGTCATTTGGGTGGTTTGTGATCGCTTTTCTAAGATGGTCCATTTGGTACCTTTGTCTAAATTGCCTTCCTCCTCTGATTTGGTGCCATTATTTTTCCAGCATGTGGTTCGTTTACATGGTATCCCGGAGAACATCGTTTCTGACAGAGGTTCCCAGTTTGTTTCGAGGTTTTGGCGATCCTTTTGTGCAAGGATGGGCATTGATTTGTCTTTTTCCTCGGCTTTCCATCCTCAGACAAATGGCCAAACCGAACAAACTAATCAAACTTTGGAAACATATCTGAGATGCTTTGTTTCTGCTGATCAGGATGATTGGGTGTCCTTTTTGCCGTTGGCTGAGTTCGCCCTTAATAATCGGGCCAGCTCGGCTACTTTGGTTTCGCCGTTTTTCTGCAATTCTGGTTTCCATCCTCGTTTCTCTTCAGGGCAGGTTGAGTCTTCGGACTGTCCTGGTGTAGATACTGTAGTGGATAGGTTGCAGCAGATTTGGACTCATGTGGTGGACAATTTGACATTGTCCCAAGAGAAGGCTCAACGTTTCGCTAACCGCCGGCGCTGTGTGGGTCCCCGACTTCGTGTTGGGGATTTGGTTTGGTTGTCATCTTGTTATGTTCCTATGAAGGTTTCCTCTCCTAAGTTTAAGTCTCGTTTCATTGGTCCGTATAAGATTTCTGAGGTTATCAATCCTGTGTCATTTCGTTTGGCCCTTCCTGCTTCTTTTGCCATCCATAATGTGTTCCATAGGTCGTTATTGCGGAGATACGTGGCGCCTGTGGTTCCATCCGTTGATCCTCCTGTCCCGGTGTTGGTTGAGGGGGAGTTGGAGTATGTGGTGGAGAAGATTTTGGATTCTCATGTTTCGAGACGGAAACTCCAGTACCTGGTCAAGTGGAAGGGTTATGGTCAGGAAGATAATTCCTGGGTTTTTGCCTCTGATGTTCATGCTGCCGATCTGGTTCGTGCCTTTCATTTGACTCATCCTGGTCGGCCTGGGGGCTCTGGTGAGGGTTCGGTGACCCCTCCTCAAGGGGGGGGGGTACTGTTGTGAATTCTGTTGTCGGGCTCCCTCCTGTGGTCATGAATGGTACTTTGGCTGGTTCTGTCCATGGACTTCCTCTGGTGGGTGTTTCTGAGTTTCCTTCCACAGGTGACGAGGTTAATTCGTTAGCTGGCTGCTCTATTTAACTCCACTTAGATCTTTGCTCCATGCCACCTGTCAATGTTCCAGTATTGGTCTAGTTCACTCCTGGATCGTTCTTGTGACCTGTCTTCCCAGCAGAAGCTAAGTTCCTGCTTGTATTTCTTTGGTTTGCTATTTTTCTGTCCAGCTTGCTATTTTTATTGTTGTCTTGCTTGCTGGAAGCTCTGGGATGCAGAGGGAGCGCCTCCGCACCGTGAGTCGGTGCGGAGGGTCTTTTTGCGCCCTCTGCGTGGTCTTTTTGTAGGTTTTTGTGCTGACCGCAAAGCAACCTTTCCTATCCTCGGTCTGTTCAGTAAGTCGGGCCTCACTTTGCTAAATCTATTTCATCTTTGTGTTTGTATTTTCATCTTTACTCACAGTCATTATATGTGGGGGGCTGCCTTTTCCTTTGGGGAATTTCTCTGAGGCAAGGTAGGCTTTATTTTTCTATCTTCAGGGCTAGCTAATTCCTTAGGCTGTGCCGAGTTGCATAGGGAGCGTTAGGAGCAATCCACGGCTATTTCTAGTGTGTTTGATAGGATTAGGGATTGCGGTCAGCAGAGTTCCCACGTCCCAGAGCTCGTCCTTTATTATCAGTAACTATCAGGTCATTCCGTGTGCTCTTAACCACCAGGTCCATTATTGTCCTGACCACCAGGTCATAACATGATCCCTGCCATAACGTGGCAGAGCTCACTAGTCACAGCCGCAGTTGCTGCAACCTGGGCTGGAGTGAATGAAGCAGCTGATGTCAGGGCTTCCAGACAGGTATTCACAGTCCACAGATAAGGCAGAATTTTTTCCTGCTGATCTCGCTAGCAAGTCATCTCTTGATACAACTCCAAATGAGAGGGGGTGTTAGGATCAGTGGGATTCATGGCCTGAACAAATGGTCACACACATGGATCGTTGACCCACTGTGCCACGATATAGATTTACACATTAGGAGCGTGGATAAGTGGCTAGCTACTGTTTGCTAGAGCTCCTGATGGAGGAATTAAGCTTGTGCTGCTTGTAACCGCCAGGTACCATTCCTCGGCAGTCCATGATACTGCAGCACCTGACTCCAAGGGTCAGGATTGCAGTCACAGACGCGGTGTTGGAGTCACTGGCAGGACAGGATTCAGATTCTTCATTCTGGTTCAGACAGTGCAGATTTTATAACACAAGTCAAAACGGACACTGGTACTGGTTCAGATACCGCCAGAGTGGCTGCAAGCTCAGGTACCACTGGAGTGGTTTCAGGCTCGGGTACCGCCGAAGCGGCTGCAGGCTCAGGTATAGCCGGAGAGGTTTTATGCTCAGATCTCGCCGGAGCAGTTTCAGGCTCAGGTAAGGTTAGAGCACCTTCAGACTCAGGTGCTGCCGGAGCAGTTTCAGGCTCAAGTACTGCTGGAGCGGTTTTAGGTTCAGACAACATGGGTTTCAGGAACAGGTTCAGGGTCAGACAAAAGAGGTTTTAGGACAGGTTCTAGTTCAGACAACAAGCAACTAACTAGTTGCACAGCACAAACTAAATAAAAATATTTGCTCAGGCACCTTCCTACTGGGAAGCGTGCCTTACATACTATTGGCTGGGGAAATTCCAAAGTGTGCGTTCTACCCCTTTAAGAATTGGGAGTGCGCGTCATGTGCAGACCCAGAGAGACAGAAAGTTATAGCAGGAACAGAGGTGCCACTGAGGCTAAGAAATTCTATGTTTTATTACATTTTTAAATGTTCATTTTCATTGTGACAAAGGCAATCTATAGACAACACTACCGTTTTATGGATGCTATTAATTTAGACTCACAGGAATTTGTACTTTGGCAGTGGTATTACATCATTTCATGTAAATGTGTTTTCTATGACAAGACTCAACTAATATACTGTAATTAGAACAATACCCAAATTTAATAAGCGTTTGAAGAAGACCTCCTGCAGAAGCACACTGCCCTGTTGTGAATTCTGTGGCCAAGCTCCCTCCTGTGGTCGAGAGTGGTACTTCGGTTGGTTCTGTCTATGAGCTTCCTTTGGTGGATGAGAGTGGTACTGCGGCTTCTGAGTTTCCTTCCTCAGGTGATGAGGTTAAGTCGTTAGGTGCTGCTCTATTTAACTCCACCTGGTGCTTTGATCCTGGCCTCCAGTCTATGATCTAGTATTGGTATTGCTTCCTCCTGGATCGTTTCTGTGGCCTGTCTCTCCTGCATAAGCTAAGTTTTGCTTGTGTTATTTTTGTTTGCTGTTTTTTCTGTCCAGCTTGCTATATTGGTTTTTCTTGCTTGCTGGAAGCTCTGAGACGCAGAGGGAGCACCTCCGTACCGTTAGTCGGTGCGGAGGGTCTTTTTGCCCCTCTGCGTGGTTGTTTGTAGGTTTTTGTGTTGACCGCAAAGCTATCTTTCCTATCCTCGGTCTATTCAGTAAGTCGGGCCTCACTTTGCTAAATCTATTTCATCTCTGTGTTTGTATTTTCATCTTGCTCACAGTCATTATATGTGGGGGGCTGCCTTTTCCTTTGGGGAATTTCTCTGAGGCAAGGTAGGCTTATTTTTCTATCTTCAGGGCTAGTTAGTTTCTCAGGCTGTGCCGAGTTGCATAGGGAGCGTTAGGCGCAATCCACGGCTAACTCTAGAGTGGTGTGTTAAGATTAGGGATTGCGGTCAGCAGAGTTCCCACGTCTCAGAGCTCGTCCTTTGTTTTTGGTAATTGTCAGGTCACTTTGTGTGCTCTGAACTTCAATGTCCATTGTGGTTCTGAATTACCTGTTCATAATAGTACTGGAGGCCCAAAGTACTAATGCTTCTCAATAGAGGGAAAAGAGAAGTTCTGAGACCATTTTTTTTTCTTTGCACTGTGTTCTGTCTTTCTTTTCCCCTTTACATCAGGGTGGTTCAGAACACAGGTGTGGACATGGACATTCAAGGTCTGTTCTCTTTGATGGATAATCTCGCTATAAATGTACAGAATATTCAAGATTTAGTGGTTCAGAATCCTATGTTAGAACCTAAAATTCCTATTCCTGAGTTATTTTCTGGAGATAGAGCTAAGTTTTTGAATTTTAAAAATAATTGAAACTATTTCTGGCTTTGAAACCCCGCTCCTCTGGTGACCCAGTTCAACAAGTTAAGATCATTATTTCTTTATTACGTGGCGACCCTCAAGACTGGGCATTTTCCCTTGCGCCAGGAGATCCTGCATTATGTAATGTTGATGCGTTTTTTCTGGCGCTCGGATTGCTGTACGACGAACCTAATTCAGTGGATCAGGCAGAGAAAAATTTGCTGGCTCTGTGTCAGGGTCAGGATGAGATAGAGATTTATTGTCAGAAGTTTAGAAAGTGGTCCGTGCTCACTCAATGGAATGAATGTGCGCTGGCAGTTATTTTCAGAAAGGGTCTCTCTGAAGCCCTTAAGGATGTCATGGTGGGATTTCCTATGCCTGCTGGTCTGAATGAGTCTATGTATTTGGCCATTCAGATCGGTCGACGCTTGCGCGAGCGTAAATCTGTGCACCATTTGGCGGTATTATCTGAGCATGAACCTGACCCTATGCAGTGCGATAGGACTTTGACCAGAGCTGAAAGGCAAGAACACAGACGTCAGAATGGGCTGTGTTTCTACTGTGGTGATTCCACTCATGCTATCTCCGATTGTCCTAAGCACACTAAGCGGTTCGCTAGGTCTGCCACCATTGGTACGGTACAGTCGAAATTTCTTTTGTCCGTTACTTTGATCTGCTCTTTGTCTTCCTATTCTGTCATGGCATTTGTGGATTCAGGCGCTGCCCTGAATCTGATGGACTTGGAGTTTGCTAGGCGCTGTGGGTTTGTCTTGGAGCCCTTGCAGTGTCCTATTCCATTGAGAGGAATTGATGCTACGCCTTTGGCCAAGAATAAGCCTCAGTATTGGACCCAGCTGACCATGTGCATGGCTCCTGTGCACCAGGAGGATATTCGCTTTCTGGTGTTGCATAATCTGCATGATGTGGTCGTGTTGGGGTTGCCATGGCTACAAGTCCATAACCCAGTATTAGATTGGAAATCAATGTCTGTGTCCAGCTGGGGTTGTCAGGGGGTACATGGTGATGTTCCATTTCTGTCTATCTCATCATCCACCCCTTCTGAGGTTCCAGAGTTCTTGTCTGATTACCGGGATGTATTCGATGAGCCCAAGTCCAATGCCCTACCTCCGCATAGGGATTGTGATTGTGCTATCGATTTGATTCCTGGTAGTAAGTTTCCTAAGGGTCGACTGTTTAATTTATCTGTACCTGAGCACGCCGCTATGCGGAGTTACGTGAAGGAATCTTTGGTACCAGAGATTTGGTGGCTAGATCCTTTTGGTGGCCGTCTCTGTCACGGGATGTGCGTTCTTTTGTGCAGTCCTGTGGGATTTGTGCTCGGGCTAAGCCCTGCTGTTCTCGTGCCAGTGGGTTGCTTTTGCCCTTGCCGGTCCCGAAGAGGCCTTAGACACATATCTCTATGGATTTTATTTCGGATCTCCCCGTCTCTCAAAGAATGTCGGTCATTTGGGTGGTTTGTGATCGCTTCTCTAAGATGGTCCATTTGGTGCCCTTGTCTAAATTGCCTTCCTCCTCTGATTTGGTGCCGTTGTTTTTCCAGCATGTGGTTCGTTTACATGGCATTCCAGAGAACATCGTTTCTGACAGAGGTTCCCAGTTTGTTTCGAGGTTTTGGCGAGCCTTTTGTGCTAGGATGGGCATTGATTTGTCTTTTTCCTCGGCTTTCCATCCTCAGACAAATGGCCAGACTGAACGAACCAATCAGACCTTGGAAACATATCTGAGATGTTTTGTTTCTGCTGATCAGGATGATTGGGTGTCCTTTTTGCCTTTGGCTGAGTTCGCCCTTAATAATCGGGCCAGCTCGGCTACTTTGGTTTCGCCGTTTTTCTGCAATTCTGGGTTCCACCCTCGTTTCTCTTCAGGGCAGGTTGAGTCTTCGGACTGTCCTGGTGTGGATACTGTGGTGGATAGGTTGCAGCAGATTTGGACTCATGTAGTGGACAATCTGACTTTGTCCCAGGAGAAGGCTCAACGTTTCGCTAACCGCCGGCGCTGTGTGGGTCCCCGACTTCGTGTTGGGGATTTGGTTTGGTTGTCATCTCGTTATATTCCTATGAAGGTTTCCTCTCCTAAATTTAAGCCTCGTTTCATTGGTCCATATAGGATTTCTGAGGTTCATAATCCTGTGTCTATTCGTTTGACTCTTCCAGCTTCTTTTTCCATCCATAACGTGTTCCATAGGTCATTGTTGCGGAGATACGTGGCACCTGTGGTTCCATCTATTGATCCTCCTGATCCGGTTTTGGTTGAAGGGGAATTGGAGTATATAGTGGAGAAGATTTTGGATTCTCGTGTTTCAAGACGGAAACTCCAGTATCTGGTTAAGTGGAAAGGTTATGGTCAGAAAGATAATTCCTGGGTCTTTGCCTCTGATGTCCATGCTGCCAATCTGGTTCGTGCCTTTCATGTGGCTCATCCTGGTCGGCCTGGGGGCTCTGGTGAGGGTTCGGTGACCCCTCCTCAAGGGGGGGTACTGTTGTGAATTCTGTGGCCAAGCTCCCTCCTGTGGTCGAGAGTGGTACTTCGGCTGGTTCTGTCTATGAGCTTCCTTTGGTGGATGAGAGTGGTACTGCAGCTTCTGAGTTTCCTTCCTCAGGTGATGAGGTTAAGTCGTTAGGTGCTGCTCTATTTAACTCCACCTGGTGCTTTGATCCTGGCCTCCAGTCTATGATCTAGTATTGGTCTTGCTTCCTCCTGGATCGTTTCTGTGGCCTGTCTCTCCTGCATAAGCTAAGTTTTGCTTGTGTTATTTTTGTTTGCTGTTTTTTCTGTCCAGCTTGCTATATTGGTTTTTCTTGCTTGCTGGAAGCTCTGAGACGCAGAGGGAGCACCTCCGTACCGTTAGTCGGTGCGGAGGGTCTTTTTGCCCCTCTGCGTGGTTGTTTGTAGGTTTTTGTGTTGACCGCAAAGCTATCTTTCCTATCCTCGGTCTATTCAGTAAGTCGGGCCTCACTTTGCTAAATCTATTTCATCTCTGTGTTTGTATTTTCATCTTGCTCACAGTCATTATATGTGGGGGGCTGCCTTTTCCTTTGGGGAATTTCTCTGAGGCAAGGTAGGCTTATTTTTCTATCTTCAGGGCTAGTTAGTTTCTCAGGCTGTGCCGAGTTGCATAGGGAGCGTTAGGCGCAATCCACGGCTAACTCTAGTGTGGTGTGTTAGGATTAGGGATTGCGGTCAGCAGAGTTCCCACGTCTCAGAGCTCGTCCTTTGTTTTTGGTAATTGTCAGGTCACTTTGTGTGCTCTGAACTTCAATGTCCATTGTGGTTCTGAATTACCTGTTCATAACACTGCCCCCCCCCCCCCCCACCACCACCACCACCATGTACAGTGCCTTTCAAAAGTATTCGGCCCCCTTGAAACTTTTCAACCTTTTCCCACATATCATGCTTCAAACATAAAGATAAAAAATGTTAATTTTTGGTGAAGAATCAACAACAAGTGGAACACAATTGTGAAGTTGAACGAAATTTATTGTTTATTTTAAATTTTTGTGGAAATTCAAAAACTGAAAAGTGGGGCGTGCAATATTATCCGGCCCCTTTAACTTAATGTTGCACCACCTTTTGCTGGAAATACAGCTGCAAATCACTTGGGGTATGTCTCTGTCAGTTTAGTACATCGAGAGACTGAAATTCTTGCCCATTCTTCCTTGGCAAACAGCTCGAGCTCAGTGAGGTTTGATGGAGATCCTTTGTGAACAGCAGTTTTCAGCCATTTCCACAGATTCTCGATTGGATGGTTATCTGGACTTTGACTTGGCCATTCTAACACCTGGATATGTTTATTTGTGAACCATTCCATTGTAGATTTTTCTTTATGTTTGGGATAATTGTCTTGTTGGAAGACAAATCTCCGTCCCAGTCTCAGGTCTTTTGCAGACTCTAACAGGTTTTCTTCAAGAATGGTCCTGTATTTGGCTCCATCCATCTTCCCATCAATTTTAACCATCTTCCCTGCCCCTGCTGAAGAAAAGCAGGCCCAAACCATGATGCTGCCACCACCACGTTTGACAGTGGGGATGGTGTGTTCAGGGTGATGAGCTATGTTGCCTTTATGCCAAACATATCGTTTGGCCTAGTTGCCAAAAAGTTCGATTTTGGTTTCATCTGACCAGAGCAACTTCTTCCACATGTTTGGTGTGTCTCCCAGGTGGCTTGTTGCAAACTTTAAATGACACTTTTTATGGAAATCTTTGAGAAATGGCTTTCTTCTTGCCACTCTTCCATAATGGCCAGATTTGTGCAGTGTACGACTGATTGTTGTCCTATGGACAGACTGTCCCACCTCAGCTGTAAATCTCTGCAGTTCATCCAGAGTGATCATGGGCCTCTTGGCTGCACCTCTGATCAGTCTTCTCCTTGTTTGAGATGAAAGTTTAGAGGGACGGCCGGCTGTTCTTGGTAGATTTGCAGTGATATGATACTCCTTCCATTTCAATATGATCGCTTGCACAGTGCTCCTTGGGATGTTTAAAGTTTTCAAAATCATTTTGTATCCAAATCCAGCTTTAAATTTCTCCACAACAGTATCACAGACCTGCCTGTTGTGTTCCTTGGTCTTCATGATGCTGTCTGTGCTTCAAACTGAACCTTGAGACTATCATAGAGAAGGTGCATTTATACAGAGGCTTGATTACACACAGGTGGATTATATTTATCATAATTAGGCATTTAGGACAACATTGGATCATTCAGAGATCCAATATGAACTTCTGGAGTGAGTTTGCTGCACTGAAAGTAAAGGGGCTGAATAATATTGCACGCCCCACTTTTCAGTTTTTGAATTTCCACAAAAATGTAAAATAACCAATAAATTTCGTTTAACTTCACAATTGTTTTCCCCTTGTTGTTGATTATTCACCAAAAATTAACATTTGGTATCTTTATGTTTGAAGTATGATATGTGGGAAAAGGTTGAAAAGTTCCAGGAGGGCAAATATTTTCGCAAGGCACTGTAATTGTCTATTAGACTCCAGACTTTTTCAATTCACTTTTTATTGAGAAGTTTACATTTACAAGACTAATTCATCTGATGAAAGCATGAAAAAAAAGTTTCATACATAAATGATATATGAGTATATAAAACTAACAAGTATAGAGTATTTAGGTTTGCTAGCTCCTGTAAGTAAATGAGGGGCTCATCCTTATTGTCCAAAATCTCAAACAAACATGCTCCAATTATAGCAAACTGCAAAGCTTCAAAAGAGAACTCACTGATTTCGAAAAAATATTGGATGGCTCTGGGCATTTTTTCATGCATCTTGCATTTCTAGGCAGTCTGGCATTCTGTTTGCTTTTAATCAAAAGTCATCTTGAATTTTTTATCCTATCCTATCCTATTTTCTCTAACAATCACATGATGCCTCAGCAAAACGGCTCTATTACAAGATCAGCTTGTAGGGGACCATACATGGCGAAGCTTACTTCCTGGTCCCAAAAAAACCTGATTAAGGAACCCCTTAGTATGTGTTGAAATTGCGGGGGTTGTATTTTAGCCCCTATTTAGACCGTAGGTGGTTAGATGGTACTGGAACCTTGACAATATCAGCAAGACCAGAGTCTATTGTAAAAAGATAAAAATATATTTACTGGAATTCCTTAAACAATGCTTTTAGTACAAACCTCCTGTGTCATACAGAGGCCCTATCTTTATGTGTCAGTTATGGCATTTCGATTGTACTGGTATACTACGCAAGTGTTAGAGTACTTCTCAAGCTTTATAGCTTTGGCCTTCACCTTCTTAATCCACTAATGCTGTAATCCACTAATGCTGTTGTACCTTCGTGTACCCTCCTGGTCGGAATCTCAATTTCTCTTTTCCAGGACAGGTTAATAGAGTCACTTGTACCCAACTACTGATAGCTATTTATGTTTTCTGCCATCCCCAGTTCTGATATACTAAGGCTGTAATTAGGTAGGTACCTTCTTAGTTCTCCTTCAATCTTCGCACTCAAGCTGTTTCAGAAGCAGTTTCTAATCGATTACTAGGGTCTTGAACTTGCTATCTTGAATTCTTCTGAATGAAACATTCCCCTTTTTTCAACAACGAAACTTTCTTCTCCTTCAGTAATTTCTCTGCAACTCTACTAACAAACAGGAAAGCGGTTCCTAATGCCCACTTAACTACTCCCTCCATAGGCTAGCCTCAGTAGCGTAGCTACCGGGGGGGCAGAGGGCGCAAGCGCCCCGGGCCCGGTGCTCTGAGGGGGCCCACCCGGAGCTACGCTACTGTAACTGTAGCAGTCACAGTTAAATTCGGTGGTTACATTCCGCTATGGGACCCCTGAACAGGCGTGGGGGCCCGATGCCAGCAGTGGGCCCCCCCCCGCCGTCATCTGAAGATCAGCTGTACCGGCATTTAGCCGATATAGCTGATCGCATTGATGGGAGAAGGAACGATGACATCACTGCCCGGCGCCAGCTGTCAGGAGATCAGCGGGATCAGCACAGGGACCAGGAAGAAAAAAGGTGAGTATTTCTTTATTTTTTAATGGGTACTGCCTTATTACAGGGTCTGCATATGGAGGGGCTGCCTTATTACAGGATCTGACTATAGGGGGCTGCCTTATTACAGGGTCTGCCTATAGGGGGGCTACCTTATTACAGGGTCTGACTATTGGGGCTGCCTTATTACAGGGTCTGACTATAGGGGGGCTGCCTTATTACAGGGTCTGCCTATAAGGGTGCTGCCTCATTACAGGGTCAGACTATGGGGGCTGCCTTATTACAGGGTCTGAATATAGGGGGGCTGCCTTATTATAGGGTATGCCCATTGGGGGCTTTCTTATTACAGGGTCTGACTATGGGGGCTGCCTTATTACAGGGTCTGACTATGGGGGTGCTGTCTTGCTGGGATAGCACGCGTGCGGGGTCGCGTGTGCAAAAGAAATTAAGTGCAACAGGATCAAGTGCTTGGCAGTTAGACAATGGCATTGAAGCTGATGTTCCTCTCTTCTCTTCTTCACACAGGTATTTTAATCCATCATCCATTTGTGTGCTGACTGCAAGTGTGAACAGAACCATATCTAGCAAGCTTTGCTCATGGTATTTTAATCCATCATCCATTTGTGTGCTGACTGCAAGTGTGAACAGAACCATATCTAGCAAGCTTTGCTCATGGTATTTTAATCCATCACTCCTGTGTTGCTTTTTTTTTTCTCTGTTTTTGGTTTCTGATTTAAAGTGTTAAAACCTATCTCTTTTTTTTTCTTCCTTTTTCCCACTGTTTTATGGCCTTGTTCAGCATTGGTTGTTTACCCTGCATAGTAACGCCTGCTCTGGCCTTAAGGTACCTTCACACATAACGATATTGTTAACGATATAGTTGCTATTTGTGACGTAGCAACGATATCGTTAATGAAATCGTTATGTGTGACAGCGACCAACGATCAGGCCCCTGCTGGGAGATCGTTGGTCGCTGAATAAAGTCCAGAACTTTATTTCGTCGCTGGACTCCCTGGAGACATCGCTGGATCGGCGTGTGTGACACCGATCCAGCGATGTCTTCACTGGTAACCAGGGTAAACATCGGGTAACTAATCGCAGGGCCGCGCTTAGTAACCCGATGTTTACCCTGGTTACCATGCTAAAAGTAAAAAAAAACAAACACTACATACTTACCTAACGCTGTCTGTCCTCCAGCGCTGCGCTCTGCTGCTCTGCACTCTTCCTGTACTGTCTGTGAGCCGGAAAGCAGAGCGGTGACGTCACCGCTCTGCTTTCCGGCTCACAGACAGTACAGGAGGAGAGCAGAGAAGCAGAGCGCAGCGCTGGAGGACAGACAGCGGTAGGTAAGTATCTAGTGTTTGTTTACCCTGGTTACCGGCATCGTTGGTCGCTGGAGAGCGGTCTGTGTGACAGCTCTCCAGCGACCAAACAGCGACGCTGCAGCGATCCGGATCGTTGTCGGTATCGCTGCAGCGTCGCTTAATGTGAAGGGGCCTTTATGCTAATTGGTTAATTGCTGATTGTGGCCATTGGGTTTCTGATGCTAGCAGTCATTTCATTTCATATATATTTAGTCAGGCTGGGATAGCACGTACGCGGGGTCGCGTGTGCAACAAATATTAAGTGCAACAGGATCAAGTTCTTTGCAGTTAGACAATGGCAGTTGGACAGGGCAGGAGACAGGTAAGGTGCATAAGTTTTTCAAACAATCATGCTTCTTGGTCAGTCATATAACATTATGCATTAATCATTTCAATCTGCTTCTTAATTGTTTTTACTTCTGCTTTCTCACAACTCGCCAGCCCTTTAACACATTCTGGGCACTCTCTCTATATCCACCCCTCCCTTCTCCCCTCACCCATGTATAACTCTGAGGCTCTACTGACATTTCTTACCCACTCCAAACCAGCCACTACCTCCATGCAGCACTTAAAACGTTCACACAAATCATCACACCACCTGCTCTTTCTGTTTTTTCTCCTTCTACTAGTTGCAGGAGACATCTCCCCCAACTCTGGGCCTCCCTCCACCAGCATACATTACTCTCCTCCAGCTGCATATAGAAACCCTGCTAATCTTATTAACATTCAGTGCATGCCTTCTCCTATCGCTTTCCACTGTGCTCTCTGAAATGCAAGGTCTGTGTGTAACAAACTAACTTACATTCACGATCTTTTCCTCTCTAATTCCCTTAACCTTCTGGCTATTACAGAAACCTGGATCCAGCACTCAGACACCACCGCCGCTGCAGCTCTCTCGTTTGGTGGGCTGAAATTTTCACATACCACCAGACCTGAGAACAGACAGGTGGAGGTGTTGGTTTGCTCCTTTTATCACAATGTGCTTTCCAGGTCATCCCCCGGTTCCCTCACTTACATTTCCTTCCTTTGAAGTCCACACCGTCAGACTCTTTAAGCCTTTCTCCTTGCAGATGGTGGTTGTCTATCGCCCTCCAGGCTCCTCCCACCTGTTTCTAGACCATTTTGCCACCTGACTTACTCACTTTCTATCCTGTGACATCCCCACCCTCATCATGGGAGACTTTAACATCCCCATCAATGATCCCCTCTCCCAATCTGCCTCTCATCTTCTCTCTCTAGCTTCTTCATTCGGCCTCTCACAGCTTACTAATTCTCCTATGCATGAGGACGGGAATACTCTAGACCTGGTTTTCTCCTGTCTCAGATCGCTGCACGACATTACTAACTCCCTGTGACGGGGTGTACGGCAGAGCAAGAAGGGACAACAGGCCGAGGGATGATTCAACAGATTTATTATCAAGAACTCTGGAACAACACATGCAGGTAGATCTACAGAGTCCACAATTAGTCCAATGGAACAGGTTCAGGGGCACCTCCCGATAATCCTTGTGCCAGGTAACAAAGCAATAGTCCACAATTAGTCCAAGGGATCCCAAAACAATCTCACGAACGACGAGATATGTCCTCAGCTCAAGTCTCGCCCCGTTCGCTTCCGCAGTCCCAGATGGGCGTGGGGTCTTGCCTCAGCTAAGAATCCCCACTCCTTCTCCTTCAAGGATCAACTCACATCTGATCTCAAAATAAGAATGGATTGTCTGAGCTCCTGGGATCCGCCCATGAAGGGGTAGGGGTTACACCTTCTATTCAATGGACCCACCAGAAGATTCTAGACTGGTGGGCTCCAGGCAGTCTATGTAATATGTACATTTGACTAGCCACCTGCTGTGAGGAAGAATGGCTATTCCTCCACTAGTGATGTTGACAAAGCTTAATTACATTAGAGCTTAGGGCTGCAAGTATTGGGGGAAGGAGACATTGTTACAGGTGAACTCCCAGCCAAGAAAATACATAAATTACAGCTAATAGAAACCAGAGAACAGTTACATACATTAAATGGCATATTATTCAAATACAGGACAGGGCAAAAGTACATATCATGACAATCCCTTCCCCTCCCAATTTGTGTACGTACCAGGGACCTCTACATGTCGCTGGTTAAGTACACACAGGCAGAGCGTAACTTACATGTGGCTTCATGCAGCCACGAATTGGCATCTTAGCTCTCCCACATCATTGCCCAGGAGAACATCTGCAGGCAGACCACCCATCACCCCAACCACACATCGCCTGACCCCAAAACCAAAGTTCAGATCCACAGTGGCTGTGGGAATAGTCATCCATTGTCCACCAGCCAGTTCAATGACAATCCCAGGTCCTCGATGGATTGCCTCAGGCCGAACCACTCGGGGATCAGCCAGTGTGAGGAAAGCCCCTGAGTCACAAAATCCAATAAGTCTCTGTCCATCCAGCACGACCTCCTGCAAGTGCTTACCTCGATGAGCAGAAGTCGTCATAGCTGCGGGTCGCACACCATAAACTCCTAGTGGTGCAACATGGGTGGGTGAGGCACTAGGCCAGTCCTCACGTAGTGGTGACACGTCGTCCTCCATGGCACTTGGCTGTACATAATTAATAATACGACTGGGTACAGGATTAATCCTCATTTGAACAGCTGGGCAGGAGGCTTGCAGATGCCCCGGCTGTCCACATCGATAGCATCTCTGCTGGGTCTCACTCCATCCAAGGCGTCCTCTTGGGTGAGGGGTAAGGGAACCTGGAGGCCGGCTTCCACCTGAAGGTGCTGTAGGGGTTTGAGGACTACTTCTCCATGAGCTGGCTGGGCATGAGGCCTGCAGATGCCCCAGATGCCCACAACCATAACACTTGCGCTCTGCTACTTCCTCTCCTCGTCGTATTCCAGAAAACGCAGTAGAAGCAACTGGAGGCACATTTACACGGGTATCAGCATGAGGTGGTGGCTTAGAGGAACGGGGAACAATGGGGACAGAAGAACAGGGGGCCACCGGTGTTGTGGAGCTGGTATGCCTCTCTCCATCCTCCAACAGAACCCTCTACTGAGGCTTGATGGTGAGAGCCTCATCAGCTAGAGCTGCAGCTTCCTCCACAGTGGCTGGTCTCCTCTCATGCACCCATTCCCGGATCTCAGCAGGGCACTTGAAGTAAAACTGCTCTTTTAGGATAACCTGGAGGAAGGTCTCCCAGGTTAAGGCCTCATCTGCCTCCAGCCAGCGATGACATATCTGTTTGAGTCTGTGGGCATACATCTTGAAAGACACTTCCTCATCACAGGCTAAAGTACGGAACTGAGTCCTGTAAGTGTCTGGGGTAACAGCATAATGTTCTAGAATAGTCCGTTTAATCTCCGCATACTCACAGTTCCCCTGAGGGTCCATAGCTCTATAGGCTGCGGCAGCTCCACCCTCTAAGAGCCCCACCAGATGTCGGACTCGGTCCCTTTCCGGGACTTCCATTAATCGACACTGATGCTCAAAGTCCTGGAAGAAGCCCTCAATGTCGCCTGCAGCCTCATTAAAGGGCTTGAAGTCTTTGCGGGACACTCTGGGGAGTTCCCTCATGGTGGGTGCTGGGGTTAGAGTCTGTCTGGAGCTTCTAGCTGCTTCCAAAGCGATCTGCCTCTCCAGCAATGCCATCTCCTGAGCTCTGTCCTCGGCTCTGTGAATGGCCTCCCTCTCCCTCTCCTCGGCTCTGTGAATGACCTCCCTCTCCTGAGCTCTGTGAATGGCCTCCCTCTCCTCAGCTCTGTGAATGGCCTCCCTCTCCTCGGCTCTGTGAATGGCCTCCCTCTCCTGAGCTCTGTGAATGGCCTCCCTCTTATCGTCCATGGTGGCCTCTTCTCCCAGCAATGCCAACTCCTCCTCGTACCACACAACCCACTGACTTTTTTGGGTATTTACCTCCGGCTGCCTTCTTTCCTCCATTTGCTGTGAGGATCCTTCCTCAGCGTCATCTTGCAGGCGAACTCCTTCCAAAGCCTCAATAAGCTGCTCCTTGGAGAGTCCTTTAAAACGGACTCCTACTTCCCGGGCCTTTGATTGTAGGCTCCCCAAACTCCAGTTCTTGTACTCTGAGGTGCTGGTTCTCGATGTTGATGGGCCGTTGTCCTCCATTCCTTCTGCTCTGGTCCCACTGCTTGCCACCAGTTTGTGACGGGGTGTACGGCAGAGCAAGAAGGGACAACAGGCCGAGGGATGATTCAACAGATTTATTATCAAGAACGCTGGAACAACACATGCAGGTAGATCTACAGAGTCCACAATTAGTCCAATGGAACAGGTTCAGGGGCACCTCCCGATAATCCTTGTGCCAGGTAACAAAGCAATAGTCCACAATTAGTCCAAGGGATCCCAAAACAATCTCACGAACGACGAGATATGTCCTCAGCTCAAGTCTCGCCCCGTTCGCTTCCGCAGTCCCAGATGGGCGTGGGGTCTTGCCTCAGCTAAGAATCCCCACTCCTTCTCCTTCAAGGATCAACTCACATCTGATCTCAAAATAAGAATGGATTGTCTGAGCTCCTGGGATCCGCCCATGATGGGGTAGGGGTTACACCTTCTATTCAATGGTTGGGTCCACCAGAAGATTCTAGACTGGTGGGCTCCAGGCAGTCTTTGTAATATGTACATTTGACTAGCCACCTGCTGTGAGGAAGAATGGCTATTCCTCCACTAGTGATGTCGACAAAGCTTAATTACATTAGAGCTTAGGGCTGCAACTATTGGGGGAAGGAGACATTGTTACAGGTGAACTCCCAGCCAAGAAAATACATAAATTACAGCTAATAGAAACCAGAGAACAGTTACATACATTAAATGGCATATTATTCAAATACAGGACAGGGCAAAACTACATATCATGACACTCCCCTCTCCCTCTCTCGGACCACAACCTTCTTTCCTTCTCTGTCAAGAATTGTCTCCTCACCCAGGACACCCCCACTTACCACACTTATCGGAATACACAAACCATTAATACCCAGCAGATTATGGACAACCTCCACACATCTTTAACCCCCATATCCTCCCTCTCCTGTCCAGACTTAGCATTATCCCACTTCAATATTACACTGAAGAATGCCCTAGATGAAGCAGCACCTTCTACACGCAGAAAAACCCGACACAGACAACGGCAGCCCTGGCACACTGTGCAAACACGCTTTCTTCAGCGTTGCTCAAGGTGTGCAGAGCGGCAGTGGAGAAAATCTCTCTTAGCAGAAGACTTCATCCACTATAAGTTCATGTTCACAACCTATAACTCTGCCCTTTCTCTGGCCAAACAATCCTACTTCACCACCCTCATCACCTCACTATCCAACAACCCAAAACCACTTTTTGAAACCTTAAACTCCCTCCTGAAACCTATAGTACAGGCCTCCATCACCAATCTCAGTGGTGAGGATCTGGCCTCTGATTTCCTAGAAAAAATTAACCACATCCATCAGGATATCTCAGCCCAATCTCCTCAGTGCCTGGATCCCCTTCCCTGCTGCACCTCAAGCTCACTAGACATCTTTGAGCCTGTTTCAGAAGAAGAAGTTTCCAAGCTCCTCACTTCTGCTCGGCCTACAACCTGCAACAGTGACCCCATTCCTACAGTCTCTCTCACCAGTGGTCACCATTCACCTGACTAAAATATTTAACCTCTCTCTTTCTTCAGGTATCTTTCCCTCCATATTTAAACATGCCGTCATTACCCCTTTACATAAAAAGCCATCCCTGGACCAGAACTGCACTGTTAACTACAGACCTGTCTCTAACCTTTCTTTCATCTCTAAACTCCTGGAACGCCTGGTCCACTGCCGTCTAATCAGCTATCTCTCGGATAACTCTCCAAAGGTCATTGCTCTCTGCTTATTCTCCTGGATCTATCTGCCGCATGTGACACTGTGGATCACCAGCTCCTTCTCACTATGCTCCGCTCCACAGACCTCAAGGACACAGCCCTCTCCTGGTTCTCCTCCTACCTCTCTGACCGCTCCTTCAATGTATCTTTTGCTGACTCCTCTTCCTCTCCTCGTCCCCTTACTATCGGGGTTCCGCAGAGCTCAGTCCTAGACCCCTCCTTTTCTCTCTATACACTGCCCCTATTGGACAAACAATCAGCAGATTTGGGTTCCAGTACCATCTCTATGCTGATGACACCCAATAATACACTTCTTCCCCTGACATCACCCCTACCCTAATTCAAAATACCAAGGATTGTCTGTCTGCTGTCTCTAACATCATGTCCTCCCTCTATCTGAAACTAAATCTCTCCAAAACTGAACTACTTGTGTTTCTCCCTTCTACGAACCTCACTCTACCCAACATCGAAATTACCCTGGAGGGTTCAAGCATAACTCCCAAGCGGCATGCCCGCTGTCTTGGGGTCATATTCGACACCGAACTTTCCTTTACTCCCTATATCCGATCACTCACTCGCTCCTGTCACCTGCATCTTAAAAACATCTCCAGAATCCGACCTTTTCTCACCTTTGAAACTGCTAAGACTCTTACTGTCGCTCTTATTCATTCTTGTCTGACTGGACTGCTGCAACTCTCTTCTGATCGGTCTCCCTCTTACCAAACTTTCTCCTCTCCAATCCATCTTGAATGCGGCAGCCAGGGTCATATTTCTGTCCAGCCGCTTCACCGATGCCTCCATCTTGTGCCAGTCATTACACTGGCTACCCATTCACTACAGGGTCCAGTATAAACTCATCTCTCTCACTCACAAAGCTCTCCACAGTTCTGCACCGCCTTATATCTCCTCTCTCATCTCTGTCTATCGCCCTACACGTGCCCTCCATTCTACAAATGACCTAAGACTGACATCCCCCGTAATCCAAACCTCTCACCTCCGTCTCCAAGACTTCTCTCATGCTGCGCCAGCTCTCTGGAATGCACTTCCCCAGACGATCAGACTGATACCTAGCCCCGACATATTCAAGCGCGCTTTAAAAACCCATCTCTTCAAACAAGCCTACCACATCAACTACTCAGTAAACTAACTTTGTCCTGTTTCCTCCTTGTAAATATTATCTGCATCTGAATCTGCACCCTACTATTCATCTATCTCCACACCCTCCATGCACACGATAACTGCACTTGATACTTGACTATTGCACTTAAACCCACGGGCTGATGACCGGATCATGCAGCTTTATATGAAAATCCCTATTTATTATAATTGCCAGACCTGAAATAACAAGCACTCTTCACCTATTGTGTCCCCCCATTTCCTTGTAGATTGTAAGCTTGCGAGCAGGGACCTCACCCCTAATGTCACTGTTTAAATTATCTTACCGTATATTCTCGAGTATAAGCCGACTCGAGTATAAGCCGACCCCCCTAATTTTGCCACAAAAAACTGGGAAAACTTATTGACTCGAGTATAAGCCTAGGGTGGAAATGCAGCATTTACCGGTGAATTTCAAAAATAAAAATAGATCATTATTTCCCCATAGCTGTGCCATATAGTGCTCTGCACCGTTCATTATTTCCCCATAGCTGTGCCACATAGTGCTCTGCACCGTTCATATTGCCCCATAGCTGTACCATATAGTGCTCTGCACCGTTCATATTGCCCCATAGCTGTACCATATAGTGCTCTGCACCGTTCATATTGCCCCATATGTGTGCCATATAGTGCTCTGCACCGTTCATATTGCCCCATATCTGTGCCATATAGTGCTCTGCACCGTTCATATTGCCCCATATCTGTGCCATATAGTGCTCTGCACCGTTCATATTGCCCCATAGCTGTACCATATAGTGCTCTGCACCGTTCATATTGCCCCATAGCTGTACCATATAGTGCTCTGCACCGTTCATATTGCCCCATATCTGTGCCATATAGTGCTCTGCACCGTTCATATTGCCCCATAGCTGTACCATATAGTGCTCTGCACCGTTCATATTGCCCCATAGCTGTACCATATAGTGCTCTGCACCGTTCATATTGCCCCATATCTGTGCCCCACATATGCTCTGCACCGTTCATATTGCCCCATATCTGTGCCCCATATAGTGCTCTGCACCGTTCATATTGCCCCATATCTGTGCCATATAGTGCTCTGCACCGTTCATATTGCCCCATATCTGTGCCCCATATAGTGCTCTGCACCGTTCATATTGCCCCATATCTGTGCCCCATATAGTGCTCTGCACCGTTCATACTGCCCCATAGCTGTGCCATATAGTGCTCTGCACCGTTCATATTGCCCCATATCTGTGCCATATAGTGCTCTGCACCATTCATATTGCCCCATATCTGTGCCCCATACATGCTCTGCACCGTTCATATTGCCCCATATCTGTGCCCCATATAGTGCTCTGCACCGTTCATATTGCCCCATATCTGTGCCCCATATAGTGCTCTGCACCGTTCATATTGCCCCATATCTGTGCCCCATATATGCTCTGCACCGTTCATATTGCCCCATATCTGTGCCCCATATAGTGCTCTGCACCGTTCATACTGCCCCATAGCTGTGCCATATAGTGCTCTGCACCGTTCATATTGCCCCATATCTCTGCCATATAGTGCTCTGCACCGTTCATATTGCCCCATATCTGTGCCCCATATATGCTCTGCACCATTCATATTGCCCCATATCTGTGCCCCATATAGTGCTCTGCAATGTTCATATTGCCCCGTATCTGTGCCCCATATAGTGCAGGCAGAGGGCAGAGGGCGGCGCGCACACTATATGCGTCATCGCGCCCTCTGACCTGCACAGTCAGAGCGCAGATAGACGCCGGGAAGGTGGAGCGGGCCCGGCGGCTGGAACGTGGACAGGTAACTATGCGATACTTACCTAGTCCCTGCGATCCTGGCGCTCCCCGCCTGTCCCACGGTCTTCTGTGCTGCAGCCTCTTCCTCTATCAGCGGTCACCGGCACCGCTGATTAGAGCGGTGGAGCCGCTTATTCATTTCTCTAATGAGCGGTCCCACGTGACCGCTGAAGAGGGGAAGAAGCTGCAGCACAGAAGACCGTGGGACAGGCGGGGAGCGCCAGGATCGCTGGGACTAGGTAAGTATCGCATAGTTACCTGTCCACGTTCCAGCCGCCGGGCGCCGCTCCATCTTCCCGGCGTCTATCTGCTGGGACTAGGTAAGTATACCTCAGCGCCCTCTCCCTCTCACCCGCCGACCCCACCGCTACCATGACTCGAGTATAAGCCGAGAGGGGCACTTTCAGTCCAAAAATTTGGGCTGAAAATCTCGGCTTATACTCGAGTATATACGGTAACTTGTATTGAATTTATTGTCTGTACATGTCCCCGCTTAATTGTAAAGTGCTGCGGAATATGTTGGCGCTATATAAATAAAAATTATTATTATTATTATTACAGGGTCTTACTATGGGGCTGCCTCATTACAGGGTCTGACTATGGGGGCTGCCTTATTACAGGGTCTGCCTATAGGGGGGCTGCCTCATTACAGGGTCTGACTATGGGGGCTGCCTTATTACAGGGTCTGCCTATAGACGTGCTGCCTTATTACTGGGTCTGACTATGGGGTTGTTGCCTTATTACAGGGTCTGCCGCCTTATTACAGGGGGTGCTGCCTTATACTACAGAGTCTGCCTATGGGGGCACTGCATTATTACAGGGTCTGCCTATATGGGGGTGCTGCCTTATTACAGCGTCTGCCTATGGGGCTGCCGTATGCTATAGAGTCTGCCTATGGGGAGTGCATTATACTATATTGTGGACTATTTGGTGCATTATGCTACTGTATATGGAGGCTATCTAGGAGGCCATCATAAAGTATGGAGATTACATTCTGAGGGTCATTATACATTGTTGGAGCCATCAAACAGTTTGGAGGCTACTAAGGGGTCAGTATACTGTGTTGGTGCTACTATACAGTGAGGGGGCATTATACTGTGTATAAGAGAGCATTATACTGTGTATAGGGGAGCTGTACAGGGGGGAGATTAGGGACATTATTAAATGTAAAGTGGGCACTTATTGTTATAGGGGAACTCAGGTTACTGTGGCTATCAAAGGGGCACACAGGGCAATATTACTTTCTAGGGGACAAAATATGGGCACTGTTTTCTAGGGCACTTGCACCCAGTATTACTACAGTTAGGGCCAGAAATATTTGGACAGTGACACAAGTTTTGTTATTTTAGCTGTTTACAAAAACATGTTCAGAAATACAATTATATATATAATATGGGCTGAAAGTGCACACTCCCAGCTGCAATATGATAGTTTCCACATCCAAATCGGAGAAAGGGTTTAGGAATCATAGCTCTGTAATGCATAGCGTCCTCTTTTTCAAGGGACCAAAAGAAATTGGACAATGGACTCTAAGGGCTGCAATTAACTCTGAAGGCGTCTCCCTCGTTAACCTGTAATCAATGAAGTAGTTAAAAGGTCAGGGGTGGATTCCAGGTGTGTGGTTTTGCATTTGGAAGCTGTTGCTGTGAGCAGACAACATGCGGTCAAAGGAACTCTCAATTGAGGTGAAGCAGAACATCCTGAGGCTGAAAAAAAAGAAAAAATCCATCAGAGAGATAGCAGACATGCTTGGAGTAGCAAAATCAACAGTTGGGTACATTCTGAGAAAAAAGGAATTGACTGGTGAGCTTGGGAACTCAAAAAGGCCTGGGCGTCCACGGATGACAACAGTGGTGGATGATCGCCGCATACTTAATTTGGTGAAGAAGAACCCGTTCACAACATCAACTGAAGTCCAGAACACTCTCAGTGAAGTAGGTGTATCTGTCTCTAAGTCAACAGTAAAGAGAAGACTCCATGACAGTAAATACAAAGGGTTCACATCTAGATGCAAACCATTCATCAATACCAAAAATAGACAGGCCAGAGTTAAATTTGCAGAAAAACACCTCAAGAAGCCAGCTCAGTTCTGGAAAAGTATTCTATGGACAGATGAGACAAAGATCAACCTGTACCAGAATGATGGGAAGAAAAAAGTTTGGAGAAGAAAGGGAACGGCACATGATCCAAGGCACACCACATCCTCTGTAAAACATGGTGGAGGCAACGTGATGGCATGGGCATGCATGGCTTTCAATGGCACTGGGTCACTTGTGTTTATTGATGACATAAGAGCAGACAAGAGTAGCCGGATGAATTCTGAAGTGTACCGGGATATACTTTCAGCCCAGATTCAGCCAAATGCTGCAAAGTTGATTGGACGGCGCTTCATAGTACAGATGGACAATGACCCCAAACATACATCCAAAGCTACCCAGGAGTTCATGAGTGCCAAAAAGTGGCACATTCTGCAATGGCCAAGTCAATCTCCAGATCTAAACCCAATTGAGCATGCATTTCACTTGCTCAAATCCAGACTTAAGACGGAAAGACCCACAAACAAGCAAGACCTGAAGGCTGCGGCTGTAAAGGCCTGGCAAAGCATTAAGAAGGAGGAAACCCAGCGTTTGGTGATGTCCATGGGTTCCAGACTTAAGGCAGTGATTGCCTCCAAAGGATTTGCAACAAAATATTGAAAATAAAAATATTTTGTTTGGGTTATGTTTATTTGTCCAATTACTTTTGACCTCCTAAAATGTGGAGTGTTTGTAAAGAAATGTGTACAATTCCTACATTTTCTATCAGATATTTTTGTTCAACCCTTCAAATTAAACGTTACAATCTGCATTTGAATTCTGTTGTAGAGGTTTCATTTCAAATCCAATGTGGTGGCATGCAGAGCCCAACTCGCGAAAATTGTGTCACTGTCCAAATATTTCTGGCCCTAACTGTATATTATAGAAGGGTGCTTTAGAATTTAGAGGGCACAGAGAACCACACAATAGGTGTAGTAATAGGGACACATATGGCAGAGGCTCAGTATTGGGGTATCAGGGGCAGTAATAGGGACACATATGGCAGCAGTAGCTCAGTATTGGGGTATCGCAGGCAGTAATAGGGTCACATACAGCAGCAGTGGCTCAGTATTGGGGTATCAGGTGCAGTAATAAGGACACATACAGCAGCAGTGGCTCAGTATTGGGGTATCAGGTGCAGTAATAGGGTCATACGGCAGCAGCTGCTCAGTATCGGGGTATCAGGTGCAGTAATAGGGACACATACGGCAGCAGCGGCTCAGTATTGGGGTATCAGGGGCAGTAATAGGGACACATACGGCAGCAGCGGCTCAGTATTGGGATACCATGTGCAGTAATCAGAGGCGTATCTAGGGTTTCTGGCACCCGGGGCAAGAATTCATTTTGGCGCCCCCCCCCTCTCCCCCCCCCCCCCCAGCACATATGCGATTTGCGCACTTAGTCATGTACCCACAAGCTCCTCTCCCTAATGCTCTCAATGTTCAGTGAAAAACTGAGAAGCAGAAGAAAAGCTCGTTGTCACCAGACCATAAGTGTGAAAGTCACATATGAGTGAGGTGTCCATGTGACGACTACTGGAACCTGCTGACCTGAATCCTGACATCGCAGACTTCTGAATTCTCACAACGAATGCACTGGACACTTTTAGGATTCTCCCTTGCTGGTGGACGGTCATGTCAGTACAAGCATGTGATTTGTATAATTCTGAACACATTCCGACTAGACGTGCCCGGCCTCGCTCAGTTCATTTTCATTGACGGAGGCCACACATGTCTAGTCAGCACGTGACCACATGTATGTAAATTGCCAGCACGAGAGAATCCTGACAGCGTGCAATGAGCACTGTGAGAACTCAGAAGTCTGCAGTCACGAAGAATGACTGCAGACTCATTACAAACCTGGACATCCCCTTTAATGCTCCTAACATAAATAAAAACATGAGAGTTAGTCAGTATCACAATTAACATTTACATCCAGGTACCTTATAGATGATGTCGTCTCTGGAGTCGTTCTTCTTTTCTTCATCTTCACGATGCCCTTAAAGATACAAGTGTCATTATAATGCTCCTGAATGAAAAATTGCCCCTCACTATATTGTCTTCACAAAATATGACCCCCACACTGTCCCTCTTATGGTACATGCTCTTCACACTGACCTCTCCTTTGCATACCGGTCCCCTCTTCACACTGTCCTCTCACACTGTGTCCCCCATATAGGGCCCAGTATTTATACTGTACTCTCTCATCACACTCCCCCTCCTTGGTATACTGTCCCCTCCTGGCTGTGCCCTTACACTGCCCCCATGCTACGAACCCACTACTCAGTTTCTATTCTGTGCCCCATCACCCCCTTTGCTGTTCATTTTGTGTCCTCAAATCTCCCATCTCCACTCCAATTCAACCCCACACAATAAATCCCCCCATTACCCACACAGCCCCTCATCACCCCCATCTCCTGATCCCCCACACAGCCCCTCATCAACCCCATCTCCCCCTCATCACCCCTACACAGTCCCTCATCATCCTCCCATTCCCCACAGGCCCTCATCATTCCCCAAAAAGGCCCTCATCACCCCGCTTCTCCACAGAGCCCCTCATCATCCCCCCATTCCCCACAGGCCCTCATTATCACCCACACAGCCTCTCATCCCCCATTCCCCACACAGCCCATCACCCCCATACAGCCCCTCATCACCCCCCTTCTCCCCCAAAGCCCCTCATCACCCCCCTTCTCCCACACAGCCCCTCATCATTCCTTCTTTTTCCACACTGCCCCTCATCATGCTCCATTCCCCACACAGCCCCTCATCATCCACTTCACAGCCCATCATCATTCCCCACACAGCTTCTCATCATCCACTACACAGCCCCTCATCATTATCCCTCCATTCCCCACAGCCTCTCATCATCCACTACACAGCCCCTCATCATTATCCCTCCATTCCCCACAGCGTCTCATCATCCACTACACAGCCCCTCATCATTATCCCTCCATTCCCCACAGCTTCTCATCATCCACTACACAGCCCCTCATCATTATCCCTCCAATCCCCACAGCGTCTCATCATCCACTACACAGCCCCTCATCATTATCCCTCCAATCCCCACAGCTTCTCATCATCCACTACACAGCCCCTCATCATTATCCCTCCATTCCCCACAGCCTCTCATCATCCACTACACAGCCCCTCATCATTATCCCTCCATTCCCCACAGCGTCTCATCATCCACTACACAGCCCCTCATCATTATCCCTCCAATCCCCACAGCGTCTCATCATCCACTACACAGCCCCTCATCATTATCCCTCCATTCCCCACAGCCTCTCATCATCCACTACACAGCCCCTCATCATTATCCCTCCAATCCCCACAGCTTCTCATCATCCACTACACAGCCCCTCATCATTATCCCTCCATTCCCCACAGCGTCTCATCATCCACTACACAGCCCCTCATCATTATCCCTCCAATCCCCACAGCGTCTCATCATCCACTACACAGCCCCTCATCATTATCCCTCCAATCCCCACAGCTTCTCATCATCCACTACACAGCCCCTCATCATTATCCCTCCATTCCCCACAGCTTCTCATCATCCACTACACAGCCCCTCATCATTATCCCTCCAATCCCCACACACCTCGGTAATCTCCTCACATGGCTGCATGCTGCAGACCCTCAGTCCTCCTCACACGACTCCAGCAGCTTCCTGGTTCCTGCTATCTGTCTTCACTGGACTGAAGGAGGCCCCGCCCCTTCCGGTGACATCTTACCTCAGCTCCATTCTAGACAGGCACTGCAGTCAGATGTTCAATTGTACTCATGTCCGTAAGATACGAGTACAATTGAACACTGGGAGCCGCGCGCTGCAGCGTCTCTGTGCCGGATGTCAGCTTGACAGTCCGACACAGAGAACAGCTGACTCCGAGTGCAGGGGCGGCAGAATGCAGCTGCCAGGGGAGACATTTGGCGGCCCAACTGCGCCCCCCTGCCAGCTGCGCCCGGGGCACATGCCCCGGCTGCCCCCCCCTAGATACGCCACTGGCAGTAATAGGGACACATACGGCAGCAGCTCAGTAATGGGGTATCAGGGGCAGTAATAGGGACACATACGGCAGCAGCTCAGTAATGGGGTATCAGGGGCAGTAATAGGGTCACATACGGCAGCAGCGGTTCAGTATTGGGGTATCAGGTGCAGTAATAGGGACACATACAGCAGCATCGGCTCAGTATTGGGGTATCAGAGGCAGTAATAGGGACATACGGCAGCAACGGCTCAGTATTGGGGTATCAGAGGCAGTAATAGGGACACATACGGCAGCAGCGGCTCAGTATTGGGGCATCAGGTGCAGTAATAGGGACACATACAGCAGCGGCTCAGTATTGGATTATCAGGTGCAGTAATAGGGACACATATGGCAGCAGCAGCTCAGCATTGGGGTATCAGGTGCAGTAATAGAGACACATATGGCAGCAGCGGCTCAGTATTGGGGTATCAGGGGCAGTAATAGGGACACATACAGCAGCAGCGGCTCAGTATTGGAGTATCAGGTGCAGTAATAGGGACACATACAGCAGCAGCGGCTCAGTATTGGGGTATCAGAGGCAGTAATAGGGACACATACAGCAGCAGCGGCTCAGTATTGGGGTATCAGGTGCAGTAATAGGGACACATATGGCAGCAGCGGCTCAGTATTGGCATATCAGGGGCAGTAATAGGGACACATACAGCAGCAGTGGCTCAGTATTGGGGTATCAGGTGCAGTAATAGGGACACATACGGCAGCAGCGGCTCAGTATTGGGGTATCAGGGGTAGTAATAGGGACACATACGGCAGCAGTGGCTCAGTATTGGGGTATCAGGTGCAGTAATAGGGACACATACGGCAGCAGTGGCTCAGTATTGGGGTATCAGAGGCAGTAATAGGGACACATACAGCAGCAGCGGCTCAGTATTGGGGTATCAGGTGCAGTAATAGGGACACATATGGCAGCAGCGGCTCAGTATTGGCATATCAGGGGCAGTAATAGGGACACATACAGCAGCAGTGGCTCAGTATTGGGGTATCAGGTGCAGTAATAGGGACACATACGGCAGCAGTGGCTCAGTATTGGGGTATCAGGTGCAGTAATAGGGACACATACGGCAGCAGTGGCTCAGTATTGGGGTATCAGGTGCAGTAATAGGGACACATACGGCAGCAGCGGCTCAGTATTGGGGTATCAGGGGTAGTAATAGGGACACATACAGCAGCAGTGGCTCAGTATTGGGATATCAGTGGCAGTAATAGGGACACATACGGCAGCAGCGGCTCAGTATTGGGGTATCAGCAGGATGAGGAATTTGTGCAGGTTGGGAATAGATGGTGATGGGGCTTGAATGTGAGAAGTTAAATGTGTCTTTGTTGTTTTCTCTGCAGACGAGTTGTAGCTGGAAGAAGTTGTCATGTCGGTCTGGGCCAGATGGAAAAGACGGGAAAAATTAACGATTCCATCAGAAAGAACGTCAGCGGTAAGACATTATCTGTAACTGTGCTGTGATCTAGGTTCTGTAGGGCTGGTGTCTACCACTGACCATACGGCGGTAATATCCATATTGGTCTTCATATACAGATTATCTTCTGTAATAGCACAGTCATCTCCTGAGGTTCTCCTCCAGTATTAGGGCGCATCACTGAGTTGTAATCAAGGTTACCTGGTTAGGGGCCCACTCAGAAGCTTCGCCACCCCTGGACCAAAACCCTAGCTATGCCTATGGCTAGCCTAATAGTTAACTCTGTCCACAGCCTAACTAACTTCTACAAGCTTAAGAGTTTTCAGGAGGGGTGTGCGATGCTCTTCCACTGCTTTACAAGCTAATGCCAATACCATTTTTTTCTGTTTGAGAGGTAGTTTATCCTTCACAGGGCACTTGCCAAGTATGCTAAGACACTACTACAATTAGGGGACCAATGAGGATCTGGTTCCACTAGCCTCTGTTTAGGAGAACTGCCTGGTTGTTAGTACATAGGAGAGGTTGTAGAGCTTGCTCCATATGCCTTAATTCTCCTATGAAAAGAGTCTCCCCAGAAACAACTCAGAAACATGGTCATGAGCATGAACAAAGACTGCTGTTAATTACTTCTACACTACACAAGATAAAGGGAAATTATCCTGATGTTTGAGTTGATATTCTGCACCTTGTTCCTTGTTTTGTATTGTTTTTTCCCATTCGTGCGTTTTCAATGGAGAGTGTGGAGGAAGTCACAGTCAGTCATCTCTGGCAGCTGCTTATCTCCTGTCATGATTCAATTTTAGATTCATGGCACCTCTGGTTTCGCTATAATTTAAATGTAGCTTTTTTCCTTTCGGGCCAGCAAGGGTTAATGTCAATTTCCCCTTGCTGGCAGCTGCTTTGTTGCTAGTCATCTGATATGGATGGTGGCACTCCCACCATCCTTTAAAAAGTCACATGACCCATCAGTGATAGAGTATTCTATGATGACTAGCCAGGAGTAAAGCGCTCTCTGGTTTCAGTGATGAATCTGCTGTTTTCATGGAGTTTCTGGTCCTGGTGCCTTATCCTGTGTGGTGCTTTATAACAGGGACAGTGTAAGTACTATTTTCCCTTTTTCTGTCTGTCTTGCTGTTGTCCCTCTCCTTGTGTTATTCGCCACGTACAGTGGGGAGGTTAGTGTTCTTGCTGGCCAGTGCACTAGCTAGGGAATAGTGAAGTGACAATCAGGGACTAGGCACGTGATGGCGGCCGGAGGAAGGACCCATTTAAGGCATTAGAGGAGTTTAGGGACAGGCATAGGTTGGAGTTCAGGAGGTGCCCCATCCCTCGTTCCCTATGGTTAGGGCCTTCCTCACCCTATTCCATCCCATTGTTGGTATTTGTTGCGTCGTCCGCAGAACCTAACCATATCGGTCATAACATCTACACTGACAACAAAAGGATTAAACGTCAAAATCAAAACTACCCAAATCCTTTTCTCCATCATCATCATCATAATCTGTCGGTAAGTCAAGAGGCCCCCCCCACCACCACCACATTAGTTAGTTGCTTGGCTAGGCTACTTTAATGTGTATTGGGCCTTAAAATAGTCCAATTCTTGACTCAGGGACTAAGACTGCGTCTACACCTATGCTTTACACTGCATGTCTGCCTGTTCATACTGCCTGAACAAAGGAAGATTAATAATTGTTTGGCCTATGTTAGAGTAAGCGATTTGGAAAATTAACCAACTCATCATTTAATGAACCGCAGGAAAATGCACAATGTCATATAATTAGTTTACTAGGAACATTTGCAAACACTGATATATGAACTTTTCATTAGCAATATTTTAAAATCCTATTAAAAGTAACTTAATTAGCATGTTGTGCTCTGATCATTGTCAGTGTTAAAAGCTGCCAAGCTTTAAAAGCTTAGTTGGAAATTTTATAGACATTATTGCCAAGGGAAATCTTAGATTAATATACTAAGCTTTCAATATGATATTAGTCTTAGAAAAAATAAGTTTTGAGGAAAGAAATTTAAATATTTTACAAAATTGCCCCTTTCCCTTCTCAGAGTTGGAGAACTCCTTGTCTGAGCCCACAGGGATTAAGAATTGCTTTACAATTACTGAATTTGCCACTAAACTTTATAAACAAAACTATGTACGATGTTCTATTAAGTTCTATATGGACCTACTTTCTTTTTCTACACAACATTGAAAGTCCATATAATAAAATGTGTGTTTAATTAAAACAGGACGTCAGGGATATAAAAAAATCCCAGCTCTATATTCTATAAGGACATGTCCGTTAGATTCATTTAAACCAATGCAATATTTGAGAACTATAATTGCTTTATACTGGATTTTTTTTTAAATTTAGCATCCTTAAAAATACAGTAATATATACAGGTAGTCAAATCTGTTTTCTAATTCTACTTTCTAATTTCTAATTAATATACTAGGTTACCAAAAACTGGCCGATCTCATACACCTTACATGAATGTTGTCCGGTTCTGCAGATCATTTGGTCAGCAGCTTTTTTGGCCATTTTTTTATACACCGGAGTGCTTGCTCTTTCGATCCCTCCTTTGTTCTCTATTAGAGAACTATTAGAGAACTACAGTGTGTCCGTAAAGTCATAGTGCACTTTTGACCAGTCACTGGAAAGCAACAAAAAACAATTGAAATGTGAAATCTGCTCCAAATAAAACAAAAACTCTCCCAGATTCATACCTATTCAGTGCAGTTCGATGTGGGTTCCATTTGTTGCCCTACACACATCCAAACGACAGTGAAGTTCTTGCCACACACCGGTAAGGACATCTGGTGTAGCAGAGTGAATAACGTCTGTTATTCTCTGTTTTAAGTGATTGATGTCATTGATACATTCAATGTACACATGTTGCTTCACATAACCCCAAAAGTAAAAGTCTAAGGGCATCAGATCCGGGGATCGTGGTGGCCATGGATTGACAGAACCCCTGCCTAACCACCGCTGGGGGAATGTTCTGAAACTTACGAACAATGGTGGCGTAGTGTGGAGAAGCTCCGTCCAATTCAAAGATGACACCTTCTGGAAATTGTGGCACTGCATACAATTCCAACATGTCAAGATACATGTTTGCCGTCACAGACCGCTCCGCAGAAAAAAATGGACCTATCACCTTATCATGCATCAGGCCACATCACACGATCACTTTAGGGGTGTTACGTTCGTACTCATCGTAGGCATGAGGATGTTCAGCAGCCCATATTTGGACACAATCTTCTGCAAAAATCTTGCATCATTGTCGATCTCATGAAACATATCTGTAGCAAACGTGTATCGTTTGGGTCTATCTGCCGGTTTGATAGCATGATTCAGCCGCAATTTGTACCTTGCAAAACAGAGATGTTTCATTAACACCTTATGAACTGTAGTTAGGTGTAATTGTCGAGCACACGCACGCACAGATTTTTTAGGGCTTCTTAGGTAGCTATCCCGTATAGCCTCTATAGACTTGCCACTGACTGATGGCCTACCAGAACGGGGTTTCTCCACCAGACTGCCGATTTTTTTCAACTGCTTATCCCACCGAGTAATGTTATTCCTATGTGGTGGCGCTTTGCTATAAACGCAAAGTTAATAAAAGTTCAATTTATCAGGGGTTAATCTGACTGGGGGCTCAGCAACGGCTTAAATGAGTTTGTGTTGTTTGATTCTTGTCCTCTCTCTTGGTTCTTGTTATCTCTCCTCATGAACAGGTCTGATATGATTGGGCCAGAGAAAGGGCACCAAAATAGTTTATAAATAGATTCTGTGACTGATCAAAAGTGCACCATGACTTTACGGACACACTGTATTAGAGAACTGCTGTCAGACATATCTAGCTATGACTTATCTTAGGATAATGCTTTATAGAGATGAGCGGATCTTTTGAAATTCGACAACTTCGTGCAAGTCTTAACCCCTTAGTGACCAGGCCAAATTTTTTAAATCTGTCATTTTATGTGGTAATAACTCTGGGATGCTTCAACATATCCTGTTGATTTTGAGATTTGTCTTTTTTTGTGACAAATTGTACTTTATGATAATGGTAAATTTATGTAGAAATTTTCGGCATTTATTTACAAAAATATTCAAAATTTTACAAAAAAAATAAAACAAATTTGCAATTTTTGAACTTTGAATTAATATTTCTTTAATCCAGATAGTCATATCACACAAAAACATAAAAAAATAACATTTCCCACAAATAACATTTCCCACGTCTGCTTTAAATCAGCACCATTTGTAAAATATTGTTTTATTTTGTTAGAATTTTAGAAGGTTTAAAAATGTAACAGTAATTTTTCATTTTTTTTCAAGGAAATTTACAAAACTCATTTTTTTGGACCCTATTAAGTTTTGAAATGACTTTGGGGGTCCTACATATTGGAAAATCCCCAACAGTGATATCATTTTAAAAACAGCACCCCTCAATATATTCAAAATTGCTTTAAGGTACTTTATTAACCCTTCAGGTGCTTTGTTCTGCCGATTAAGGTGCAGCAAGTTAATTCACAATGTAGTACCAGTTGTCACCAGGTCATTAGGTACATATTTATCCTGTTCCTGTATCCAGGAGCATTTTGCTTTAAGCCTGTGTTCTGACTAGAACCGCCCCCTGGTTTCCCGGGCAAGAGTAGCTATTTTCCCCCGAACCTTGGGTCTTACACACATGTTCCTGGCTCTCTCTTCCTGCAGATTATTGCTCTTGATAAGCGGATTCCGGTGAGGTACAACTGTACTTACATGTGTGTGTTATGTTAGAAGAGTTATGCAGCCACTGTGTAGCAGAGTGTGTAGTTAGGCATGTTGTGCTTTGTTTCATATTGCTGTTTCTTTGTATGCAGATAGATGTTTGCTGCCTGTATAAAGTAATACAATGCTGACAGCCTGAACTTGCCCTTAGATAGCCATGATAACTGTGTATCTGTCTTAAGGTACCGTCATACTAAACGACGCTGCAGCGATACCGACAACGATCCGGATCGCTGCAGCGTCGCTGTTTGGACGCTTGAGAGCTGTCACACAGACAGCTCTCCAGCGACCAACGATGCCGGTAACCAGGGTAAACATCGGGTTACTAAGCGCAGGGCCGCGCTTAGTAACCCGATGTTTACCCTGGTTACCATCGTTAAAGTAAAAAAAACAACCACTACATACTTACCTACCGCTGCCTGTCCCCGGCGCTGTGCTTCTCTGCTCTGGCTGTGAGCGCCGGGCAGCCGGAAAGCAGAGCGGTGACGTCACTGCTCTGCTTTCCGGCCGCTGTGCTCACAGTGAGTGCAGGAAAGCAGAGCGCCGGGGACAGACAGCGGTAGGTAAGTATGTAGTGGTTGTTTTTTTTACTTTAACGATTGTAACCAGGGTAAACATCGGGTTACTAAGCGCGGCCCTGCGCTTAGTAACCCGATGTTTACCCTGGTTACCAGCGAAGACATCGCTGAATCGGCGTCACACACGCCGATTCAGCGATGTCAGCGGGAGATCCAGCGACAAAACAAAGTTCTGGACTTTCTTCCCCGACCAACGACATCACAGCAGGGGCCTGATCGCTGCTGCCTGTCACACTGGACGATATCGCTAGCCAGGACGCTGCAACGTCACGGATCGCTAGCGATATCGTCCAGTGTGACGGTACCTTTATCATGTATTCAGTATTAGCTCTCTAATCTCTCCTGTAACATGCTGTAATGTGCCAGGTACTGATGCACTGTTATTTCCTTTGTAGTTTTTACCTGATCATCCATTATATCGCATATCTCACAATATCATCTACTATTGTTGTTCATCGTTCACCATCTCAATAAATATAGACTTAAGAACCTATACAGTCTATTTACTGAGGAAATGGATGAAGGTTTAGCCGTATGCTGGAATCCACACAGCATCATACGTAGAGGAAGGCAGAACATGCTTTTTAGGAATTAGTACAAAGTGGCAAAACAGGAATGAAAAAGTTTATTTTTACCACCTACATTTTGATAACAGGCCACTGTAGCCAGCAGAAGTTAAGACCATTATTTGGCCATGAACTGCCATGGTAAACATCGGGACAAGACAATGAAGATCTCAGGGTGTAGATGAGTTTAAAGAGGGAGCCCCCACATTCCATTAACCACCTAGATGCTGTGGTCATTGTTAACAGAAGCATTTAAGGGGTTAAACAACTATAGTTGTTACCAACACTGATCGTAACAGATGCAGCAAATTGTCAGTTATAGTGTACAGCCGACAGCTGATGGATTGTCATCAGTGGAGGGATGTTAGTCCCTTATGTCGCAGGTCAGTAAAAATATGTATTAGTGGTCACTAAGGGGTTAATACTGTAAATCTTGTAATTACTTGGAAAATGAACATGGGTAGAGGAGAGAGAGAACCCCGCTGACCATAAGAACTTACACTTTACATGTGAGAGAGAGAACCCCGCTGACCATAAGAGCTTACACTTTACATGTGTGAGAGAGAGCCCTACTCACTATAAGAGCTTACACTTTAAAGGCAACAGAAAGAGGACCCCACTGACCATAAGAGTGTACACTTTACAAGCAATAGAAAGCCCGACTCACCATAAGAGCCTATACTCTACAGAAGAGAGATAGAAAGGGGACTCCACTGTTCATAAAATCTTACAGTCCGGTGGAGAAAGAGAGATTAGACACTGCTCACTATAAGAGCTTGAAAAACGCATGTGACGCAAAAACTCATCTCCGCTGGGAGCCAGTGGTCTCAGAGGCTCCATGTACTTGTGAGGAGGAAGACCGGGCTGCGGATGACTGCGTTGTGCCGGGTCTGGAACTGCTGAGGCTGCGTCCAGTGTTGATGGGGGGGAAATAATGAGAGACCGGACAGGTCCCATGACCTGAGGAGAGGGGGTGTGGCTAAGCCAGGCAGTGAGCAGGAAGCGCGAGAAAGAACTCCCAGTTTTCCGCCGGCGGTGAGAGCAGAGAGAGGTGTTCTGCATGCTCCGCAGTTACAGAGACAGTGTGGAGACGTACCCCGGCAGAACTTGTGTGAACGCTCTGGTGAGTCAGTGGATGTGCAGAACGCCACAAGCCCAGCTAAGCAAAGTGCAGTGATCGCTCGGAGGAGCGGGGCCCAGATGCAAGACCCTGAGGAGCGTTCCCCATTTCTGATAGATGCGCAGCAGCACCCGTGTTGGACAGAGACTCTTGTAACGATCCCCACTTTGGCTGCACAGATTTATAGACTAGGGGCTCTGCGAGCAAAACTGATGACCGCCTGTTGCTGCCAGCAGCTGGACCGTGATTTTGTTTGGGATCCATATAAAGACACCACGCCGGCCGTTGCCGGTACTCCAACTCCCATCAGACTGTATGTGGATGAGGATCAGAGAAGACTACAATAAGGGCTGTTTAAACACTAGACTGTTGCGTTAACTCTTTAACCCCCGTGATTCTTGCTAATTGTTTATTAACTACCTGAGAGGAGATCAGTTTCATCCTTTTGTTAAAAATTAAATAATATTGTTATGCAGCATTGTTCTGCAATCCCTGCGTTACTGCATTTCCGAACCTGCTTACATACTGACCACCACTGTACGAGTTATAATAATCTGTAAGATGTCATAGCTGCAGTACATTTTGGGGAGACTTGCTAAGCAATGAAAAATATCGTAGGGCTGCTCTATGACGCTTCAGCAGTGTGGGAAATGATGCCAGTAAGGGGTTTTTATTGCGAATAATGAATTGATTTTCAAAATGTTCAAATTTGCATGAAACCACAAATTTCAGAAAATTTTACTCAAACTCGATCTTCTGCGAATTGATCCTCTCATCTCTAATGCATTCTACTGTACTAAACTAACAGGATGCAACAAACCACCACGTTGAACATGGTCTAAAATTACTAACAAGTAAAGGCAGTCTCCAGTGGATATACTTAGAGCTAACTACACTATTCCCATGTAGATGTGTGTATTAGAGGCGGCTAAAATGATAGTGTACAAAATAATAATTGTTTACTTGCTAAAACTGATTTCCTTTATGAAAACTTGTCCATGTACTGTCGGAGCATACAACAGCTGAGGCTTGTGCTGTTAGGGTTGGCGGCTGTCTTCAGCAGACAGCAGATAATGCTATGTGCAGTTGTTAGAGTTTGTTAATACTTTACTGTGTGATCTATTTTGTTTTTTCCGTCTGTTTGTTCCTGTAATTCTCAATGTTGTGAAGATGAAGTTAATAATTGCTGTATGTCTCACTTTTACACAATGCCTGAGCACTGAATATTCTTCTGAAAGCTGAAATCTTCAACATGTGTTACTCACATCTTATCTATTCCAATACTATGTGCAGGAATACATTATCTCATACACTCTGTAGTGCTCACAATTTTATTCCTTGTTTTATTTTTAGCCAATGAATAACCTAAGCATGTTGAGTTTGAGATTAAATCAAAGTACCAGGAAAAGGATCATAAATCTGTAGGAGGAATTTACAAATTTCAAACAGATTTTCTCATGGTGGGATGAGAACCACAGATCCCGATTCTGTAATAAGCGGTTTAGAGTGGCATTTATGCACCAAGCTTCAGACTGGGAAGAGGCCGACTGTTGTGTTCTCCGATGGGGTTATGGACAGAATACTTTGTTACAGAAACATTTACATTTATTTATTTGTAAATTATATTAACAGCTCTTTTTATAAGAGTTACAATTAGATTTTATATAAATATATTTGAAACATTTCCTATAACGTTCATAGTTCACTATATAAAGAATGTGTTAATCTGGATCAACAGAGACCTATATCTGGACAGCCCTGACTTTATTGCAAGTCAAATATACTTTCAGCAGTGCTCGGACTGTAAACAGTATGTAACAAAGAAGCGGGTAGTTTTGTTTTAGTGTCTGCAACTAATGAGTAGTGCTGCTCTTGAACCAACAGACTCTATGGCTGTGGAAGTTGTAAGAATATCAGGCATTTTCTGGTTATCATTTTATTTAGCTTGGTCGGGTTCCAAGGCTATACATTAAAGGTAAGTAAAAAATCCAATTAGCATGCCAGGGCTGCTCTACAACTGGTTTCATTTGAGAAGGATCAAAGATTTTTTTTTCCTCTTTAGCCATTTTGTTCATTAACAATAGGATACCAAGTTTTACAACCGTGCCTGGTGTGGAGTCCACACGGATTAATCAAGGGGAGAGTAAGAGAAGATGAAACATGTAAAGCACATCACAAAATCAAGCTCGGTTGTTTCATACATTCTGCCATCATTGATAATTACAAATGCATGTGTATATTGTAGAGTTGACCAGGGAAAAAAGGAAAATAGACGGTATGTGTAACAGTAAAGAAAAAAAAGGAGAAAAAAAACGATCGCTCTTGGACTTCAATGTATTGATGTGTAGGCATACAAGCGGGGTTGCCAACTGTCCAGAAATTCCAGTACAGTTCGTAATAAGAGAGCGCTTTTTTGACCTGTCTGTAAAAAAAAATTGAAAGCGTCCATGATGTTTTTGAAGCTGAAGAAATCATACAGATTATTTTTTATTGTACTTATCATAATTGTACAAGTCACAGTGAATGCAGCTAATCTCTTCATATAAATATTATGGGCTGTAGACATGTTTCATGATTTATTATGGTTGTCCAATAGTTTGGGGACTACCGTGGGAGTCATTATAATGTGTTTTGGGGCAGTAGTGAGGACATCATACTATGTATAGGAAAGCTGTGGGCCCACTATACTGTGTATAGGGGAGCTGTGGGCCCATCATGCTGTGTATAGGGGAACTGTTGGCCAATCATACTGTTTATAGGTGAACTGTGGGTCAATCATAGTGTTTATAGGGGAGCTGTGGGTCAATCATAGTGTTTATAGGGGAGCTGTGGGGGCATTATACTGTGTATAGAATAGCTCTGAGCCCATTATAGTGTGTATAGGGAACTCTGCACATGGGGGCATTATTATTTTCTATGGGCAAAATGTGGAAAATTTTCTACAGCACTTGCACAGGGCAATAATATTTTCTAGGGTGCAATTTTACCATGTAGAGGGTACAAAGGGAACATTTTACTATGTGAGGGGCACAGTGGTGGTTATTGTTATGTGGGGCAGTAAGAGAATCCCTGCTTTTTTATCACACATCAGGTGTAGTAATAGGGGCATATACAGCAGCAGTGGCTCAGCATTGGGGTATCAGCTGGATGAGGAGTTTGTGGAAGTTGGGGATAAATTGGGACGGTGCCTGAAAATGCGAGACGTCAATTGTGTCTTTGTTGTGTTCTCTGCAGATAAGTCGTAGTTGGAAGAAGTTGTCATATCGGTCTGGGCCAGATGGAAAAGATGGTAAATAACTCCATCAGAAAGAACATCAGCTGTAAATCACCATTTATAACTTTACTATAATCTCTTACATGTTCTGCAGGACTGGTATCTACCATTGTATGCCACAGCTATATCAGTGTTGGTCTTTGTATAGAGATTTATTATCAGTACCGGCATAGCCAGCTGCTGAGATTCCCCCATATTCATTATTAGGATGCGCCTCCATAGTTGTAATCAGGGTTACCAGGTTAAGGGCCCACTCAGATGTTGTGCCCCCATAGTTACGCCTCTGCATTTAATGGAAGTTCAATACATAAGTCATAGATATCAATTAAAATTGAACTATGCCAGTTATTCCAAATGTATAAGTGCACATAAGCCTTGGAGGCATTTTTCCTTCCATTACCAGAAAAACAGAAACAGTGGTGAAGGTGAGTTGCCCGCCAGAGCCGTGGGGCACTCGGTACCGGGTCCGGTACTCAAAGGGGGATGTCACGGTGGCGGCGACCCGGTCAGTGGCCCTGGGTGCCCATGTTAAAGGGAATGTCCTTAAAGGGGTTTGTAATAAAGTTTGTGTTTGTGATGCCACCTGTGGTGTTCAGTCAGTAGGGACCGAGGCTGTTTAAAGGGGTCCTCTGGGATGATATTATGGCAGCTAGATGGTATAACTTCCCACAGGTGAAGTAGATCTCCAGGGCTCCCAGTGTATAGATGAGGATTGTGAGTGGTGCAGTAAAGAATGGAGGACACAGGTTTGCAGTCTCTTTACCTGATTTACTGAAGGCTTCAGGCAACCGCAGTCCAGGGCACCAGATCACAGGTACAGGCAGGGTCCAGCCGGCTTGGAAGCAAATTCAGAGTTCCCTTTACCAGGTGGAGTTAGAAGCCTTCCTATTAGCGCGGTGCTGTTGTAGTACCTTACTGCCTAATGGCTTCTGGCAATGTCCTCACAATTCTCTCTGTCCTCCGTGAACGTTAGGACACAGACCGTATGATAGGTGGCTTGAGCCTTTTTATAGGGTCTCTATCATGACCCGGGCTCTATGTGCCACTGTGCCTCCTGGGTATTAGGGCAGACAGGTGATGTGTAATCCAGCTGTCCTGCCGGTTTCTGCTGTGCCTCCTAGAGTCCGACACAACCTTGGTCTTCTGACTACTGGAATCTGCGCTCGGCCAGGGAGGTAGCCCAAATGCTGCTATGCTCCCCTGGTGTCTGTCTCCTGTGCTTCTTTCTCCTGCACCCTCACTAAACACTTTTCTTCCTTCTCAATTCTCTTTCCCTAGGAGCTGCAGCAACTTTGGCTGCACGGCCCCTTCAGTCCTTCCAACACTCACTGTCTGACTGCTCTCTTCTCTGTCCTCCTGACAGACTACGTTACATTTGGAAAGAGGTCAACAAGGTTTATGATGAAAGGAACACCATTCCTACTGTAAAGCACGGAGGTGTATCGCTGATGTTTTGGGGATGTGTGAGCTACAAAGGCACAGGAAACTTGGTCAAAGTTGAAGGAAAGATGAATGCAGCATGTTATCAGCAAATACTGGAGGTAAGTTTGCACTCATCTGCCCAGAAGTTGCGCATTGGATGTACTTGGACATTCCAACATGACAACGATCCAAAACACAAGGCCAAGTCGACCTGTCATTGGCTACAGCAGAACAAAGTGAAGGTTCTGGAGTGGCCATCTCAGTCTCCTGACCTCAATATCATTGAGACACTCTGGGGATATCTCAAGCATGCAGTTCATGCAAGATAGCCCAGGAATTTACAGGAACTGGAGGCTTTTTGCCAAGAAGAGTGGGCTGCTTTAGCATCTGAAAAAATAAAGTACCTCATCCACAACTACCACAAAAGACTTCAAGCTGTCATTGATGTTAGAGGGGGAAAAACACACGTTATTAAGAAATGGGGTATGTGAACTTTTGATCAGGGTTATTTGGATGTTTTGGTTTGTCATTATGATTTTAAAAGAGAAAACACAGTAGTTTGACAATTATTGGCTTCACCCAACCACTAACCATGAGTGGAGAAAAAGTTTTGGTGTTATCATTCATAGTATCTGAAAAAAAGGCCAAGAAAGCAAAAATTCTGCCGGGGTATGTAAACTTTTGAGCACAACTGTATGCAGCCACCATTTTTTCTCATATAAACGGGTGCCCGCCCTATACTCTTCAATGCTTTAATGTAGGAGAATCAGGGCTGTTCTCTCAACTTCTCTTTGAGCTCTGAAATGCACTGCACCTTTGAAACTTGGAGCAACAACTAAGGACAAGGACAGTTCTTTACTTTCAGAGCCCACTAGGTGAATGTTTTGAGAGTCAGTTATCCACTGGGAGCTATGTCTGATTCCACTACAGACAACAGTTATCAGTCTCTTGTTACATCTGCTCTGCATCCTGTTCAAAAGACATGAGCAGACAACTAGAAGCTGTGCATAATATAGTGTAGGGTAACTACCGGACACATAGTTGATGGGAGGTATGAATTACAGATGTGGTTGTCATCTGTGATGTAAACTTGGAGTATTGCTCCAGTGCACATAACACTAAGAGGTTGTTTGGTGCATCTGGGCCAGGTTTTATGGGCAGAATGAGAGGTGGGTGGGTCTGGCTGCCCACATACCCCACCTCTGGGTGTGGCTCACATGCTAAAATAGAGTCTGTTATTTGACACATGTTCTGTGTGTGTGGTGGGAGAAGGCCACCTGGTTGTTATATCCAGACTGAGCCGATATACTGAATGTTATCCTGTCTGGGTGATCTGGACTGGCTCTAAAGAGAATTTGTGACTATTGCTTACTTTGTTTTGCCTGAACTGAAAGGCTATCTATTTTACCTCTGCTTGTGTCTGGTTTATGAAGCACCAATAAACCAGCATGGATATTTAAATGGAAATGTTTCCTGTGTTGCCTCACGACACACCCAAGTGAGTAGATATCCAACAGTAGAAAATCTTATGGTGGATGTCTCCCTATCAACAGCAACTGGGCATTGTCATGAGCGATACTGCCCAAAGTATGCCTTACGTAGACATGTGGGAAATGTTATTTATTAACTATTTTGTGCAATATCACTCTCTGATTTAAGGGCACAAAAATTAAAAGTTTGAAAATTCCAACATTTTCAAAATTTCTGCCAATTTTCCTTTTTTTTCCATAAATTAACGCAAGTTATATCAACGAAATTTTACCACTAACATGAAGTACAGTATGTCATGAAAAAACTGTCTGAGAATCAGTGGGATCTGTTGAAGCGTTCCAGAGCTATAACGTCAAAAATTGACAGTGGTCAGAATTGTAAAAATTGGCTCAGTCATTAAGTACAAAATTGGCTCTGTCACTAAGGGGTTAAAATGTCTGGATTCTGGATATTTTTTATTTTTGCATATATAAGAAATATATACAAGGCTTCCCTGTCAGTAACACACACAACTTGGTTTCAAAATTCTTCATTACTAGTAAAATTAGGAGGCAGGGTATTAAAATGCCCTCCTGATTTGCAAATGCAAAGAGTGAAGATTTAAAAAAAAAAAAAAAAGTAGATCTATTAAGGTGCTATGCTTTTACTGCAGTATATCATAGATCAGTGAATCCTTGCTAAGAATGTAAACTAGATTTTTTCCAGTTTCTGAAAAGAAGTTAAAATTGTCTTATAGAATAACAATGATAAACTTTTGCAGATCAGATGCCTGTTGGCCACATGTCTAAAAAGGAGTAGACCCCTGTGGGTTCCCCGCAAATCCAACTCTCCCCTGCCTGTGTAAGTGCTAGTCAAGGCAGTGACCAATTAGCGAAGCGTGGTTCAAATCCCGCGGCAATTCGCGGCCGGACTGCGCCTGTTGCTGATTGTTCGTGGCCGCCCACGTCGTATATAGCACAGCTAAATAGTATATAGCACAGCCACGTAGTATATAGCACAGCCCACGTAGTACATAGCACAGCCCACGCAGTATATAACACAGCACACACAGTATATTACACAGCTCACATAGTATATAGCACAGCCCACGCGTAGTATATAACACAGACCACGCAGTATATAACACAGGCCACTTAGTATATAACACAGCCACGTAGTATATAGCACAGCCATGTAGTATATAGCACAGCCCACATAGTATATTGCACAGCTACGTAGTATATTGCAGAGCAACATAGTATATAGCGCAGGCCATGCAGTATATCACACAGCCCACGTAGTATATAGCATAGCTCACATAGTATATAACACAGCCCACGCAGTATATAACACAGGCCATGTAGTATATAACACAGCCACGTAGTATATAACACAGCCACATAGGATATAGCACAGCCCACGTAGTATATAGCACAGCGAGGTAGAATATAACACAGCCCACGCAGTATATAACACAGCCCACGCAGTATATAACACAGCCCACGTAGTATATAGCAATGTGGGCACCATATCCCTGTTAAAAAAAGACTTCAAATAAAAATTTGTTATATACTCACCTTCCGGCGGACCCCGGATCGAGCCCAGGCCTTTAGCGATGCTCGTCGCGATGCTCTGTTCCCAGTAATGCCTTGCGGCAATAACCCTACGTCATCACGGCTCGTTGCCACAATGCATTCTTGGGACTGGAGCGTCACGAGGAGCGGGAAAGGCTGCCGCGGACGACAGAAGGTGAGAATATAATCATTTTTTTATTATTATTTTTAACATTATATGTTTTTACTATTGATGCTGCATAAGCAGCATCAATAGTAAAATGTTGGTCACACTTACAGGGTTAATGCCACCGGTAACAGACTGCATTACACCGCGTTATGCCACAGTGTAATGCAGTCCATTTAACGGACTTCTGAAACGCTATGTGGGCGCTGACTGGAGGGGAATATGGACAGGGCACTGACTGGAGGGGAGTATGGAGAGGGCACTGAATGGAGGGGAGTAGGGAGGGGCCAATGCGCAGCCGGACTGTGCCTGTCGCTGATTGGTCGCGGCCAGTGGCCTCAACCAATCAGCGACGCGGGATTTCCGTGACAGAAAAACAGACAAACAGACGGAAGTAGAAAACAGACAAACAGACAGAAGTGGACCTTAGACAATTATATAGATAGATTTGACATGATGGACCAGATGTTTTATTTGGCACAGCACCAATCTGATAAATTTCAGCAGAGATGCACCACCTGAACAGCAAAGTTCAATCGTCCGTTGATTGTGTCCTTTTTCCAGCAGAGATATCTTAAACTCCAACCATGGACTTCTGGGTCAGCACATTAGACAAATGTCAAAAATGGACCCAGTTTGCAATGGCCATCTTTTCATATCCAGCGTCCAATGCACTGTCAGATAAGGTGTTCAGCATGGAAGGTGTCTTTAGTGCAGTTGAATTTTTTTTTTCACATTTTGAATAAAAAAAAGTTAATTAAGTGTTAGGTGTTGAGTTCCCACCGCTGCACAGGGTGAATCTCAAGCCACCTCCGCTGCAGTCTCCCATTCTTCTTCAGCCACAGTGGAGCCTGCTCAGCGGAGACGTTGGTCCCAGCATCTGTCTCAGTCAGATACTGTGCGCTTGGTTACTGCTGATCTTCCAGGCTCAGCCATTGTAACCAGCACTGTTCAGCGGCGAGCAGATGCTCCTGGGACTAAGTCCTGCTTTTCCTCCACTGAGCATACCCAAGGGATGACCTCTCATTGGAGGTCGGGGGTCACATGCTCAGGTCCTGAAGTAGTTCCTATTGGACCCCTAGGAAGGTTAGGAAGGTCCTGGAGAGCTTTCTCTATAAAAGGTTTGCATGGCCACACGGCCATGCGCTAGTATCAACTTATGTTCTTGTGTATGAGCTTAGATACTTTGTGGTCTATGTCAGCATGTGCTCAGGGTCGGCTGTATTGCCACTAGAATTCTGGCACCTCCAGAAAGGAGTTTGTGTATGTGAATTAGGGCTGGCGTATAGCCACTAGAATTCTGGCATCTCCGGAGAGGAGTTGTTTGTGTGCTGTTGCTGACTGTATGACCACTGTATGCTACCTGCTCCATTAGTTAGCTGTGATTCTATGTGAGGTTAACAGAGCACAGCGTTACCTCTAATCCCAGCGACTCTGTGAAGCAACAGAGTTCGCTCCTATCCAGACCAGGGGATCGAACCTGTGTCTATTCAGGCGTAATACCGCCATATAGTGCTGCCTTTTACTAGCAGCAGGTTCCACTCCTGCATGGTGGACCCTGTGCTGCGAACGCATCTATACTATCTCCATATTTACTCGGTGCGTTCCGCCAACCCTAACACTAAGTACCTTGCGTTGTTACGTACATGGTAGTAGTGGAATTCATGTATTCATTCTTCACAGTGTGCTGGCACACAGTATTCTATATATATATAGATTGAGGAAGGCTTCAAATGAGAAGCTGAAACGTTGCATGTATCTGTGTGAACAAAGTCGACTTTCTTCTCTGATTTCCATTGGAGTGCTGCTCCCATATTTATCTACATTTGGAGGATTCTTGGCTGGCTGCTTGTAGAAGTATTTCATTAATATGCACCCATAGGACATACTGTAATGTAGTACGGGATGGTCGTCGCGGGCGAGTCACTGGTCTTCTTCCTGACCTGGCTGGGTGTTTGTTTTGCGTGGGCCTTATGTTCGTGTAGGCTGCCTTTAGCCAATGGCATTGGCTGGCCGGTCAACTGTGCCTCAGTAACTCACAGGTATCACCTAATACATTGAAATTGAGTGTTGTTGGATTCAATTTAAAGGTTAATTTCAGTCCGCCTACTTCTCCACCAGTTTTTAATATATTTTTTTAAGGCAGTAAAGCTTAACATTAAATTAATGAGAAACCCAATGAAAGGGTCTTTAAGGATTTTATGGACCTTTTTCTCAAACATCCACTGGTTGTGTACTGGTATTCAGACTCTCCCAGCTTCAGTCTAGTTTGGTGCTGTGATATTAGGGTGAGCTCTATATTATATATTATACAATGCTGGAGAGGATATTTTTCCTTGGCCATTTTTAAATTACATACCAAATTTGTTTTTCGTTGTGCTATTGAGAGTCTATGGATTCCACTTCTACTACTAGATTTGGGCATAGTTGCCCTTTTTTATATTTCTGTGTCCGATTTATATATGGTACATGCACCTTATATTTCTGGTGCAGCTTTCTATTATAGTGTATATGGTTGACACTAGTTGTAACGTATGAGCCGGACAATTCGTTCACTTTTTTCTCTTCTCCTATGTGTTACATAGCTCCTTGGATGTTAGTGGGTGTTCAAACTGTATATATTTGTTAAACATCATACCACGTATTGCACGTTAGCAGATGCATCTCCCTTATCTTACATACCTCCTTGGCTTTTGGTGAGCATTGTAACATATTATTGATATGTTTTTTACACATGTAGACTTTGGTATGGAATATTATATTAGCAACATGGTCACTGTACATTCACTTTTACAATATGGACATGTATAGATAGTATTTTTGTAAATGTAACATTATTTTTTATGTATTTATCATTAATTGCCTAATTATATTTATTAACGTGCCTTATGAACTTTTTTCAGCCTGCAATTCCAAGACATTACTCTCCCTAAAGAGGGAAATGAGCAGGCTTCAGAGAACAGAGTTATTCTCATGTAAGGACTGAGAATAGGGACTAGGCTCCAGGTTCCTCTTATTATGGTGGGAACTCACTTTATGTCAATGATGGTATGAGAAGGTTAGGTCCAAGCCATCCAATGTCTAGAGAAGGACAAGGGAATACTGAGGAACTATTATAGACTCGCAGTAGTATGACTGAATTCCAGCAACACTCCACCAGTTTTTTTATAGGACTGGAATATACAATGTGTAGCAGGTTTTATACAAAACTACAAATTTCTCTTTTCTCACCAAATTAGTTAAAATTGAGTATATTTTTTCACATGGAAAGTGTTTTATTAAATCTATGTAATAAAAGTAAGATTTTATTTAATTTGTTGACATAATATTTGGATTCCACAGAAGAAAACACTTAGTGAAGTGAAGAATTATCTTCTATTTTTGTAATTACCGTATATATTAACCACGTACTGATCCATGATAAACAGTACAGATCAAAAGTTTGGACACACCTTTTAACTTAAAGATTTTTCTGTATGTTCATGACTATAAAAATTGTACATTCACACTGAAGGCATCAAAACTATGAATTAACACATGTGGAATTATATACTTATCGTATATACTCGAGTATAAGCCGAGATTTTCAGCCCACTTTTTGGGTTGAAAGTAACCCTCTTGGCTTATACTCGAGTCATACCCAGGGGTCGGCAGGGGAGGGGGAGCGACAGCTGTTTAATCATACTCACCTGCTCCTGGCGCTGTCCCTGCACGTCCCTGGTTCTCCGGCGCCGGCAGCTTCTTCCTGTAGTGAGCGGTCACATGGTACCGCTCATTACAGTAATGAATATGGACCTGACTCCACTCCCATAGGGGTGGAGCCGTATATTCATTACTGTAATGAGCGGTACCATGTGACCGCTCACTACAGGAAGAAGCTGCTGGCGCTGGAGAACAGACGTGCAGCGACCGCGCCGGGAGCAGGTGAGTATGGCAGGGCAGTGTGCAATATTCACCTTCTCCCCGTTCCGCCGTCGGCGCCGCTGCGTCTTCCGCGTCCTCTGCAGTGACGCTCAGGTCAGAGGGCGCAATGACGCGATTAGTGCACGCCGCCCTCTTCCTGAACGTCAGTGCAGAGGACGGGAAGACACAGCGGCAGTCGGCGGTGGAACGGGGAGCAGGTGAATATAGCAAGTGTCGGGGGCCTGAGAGGTGAGTATGTGATTTTTTTATTTTTTTAATTGCAGCAACAGCATATGGGACAAATATCTGTATGGAGCATCTTATGGGACCATGTGCAGCATTATATGGGGCAATTATCTGTATGGAGCATCTTATGGGGCCATGTGCAGCATTATATGGGGCAATTATCTGTATGGAGCATCTTATGGGGCCATGTGCAGCATTATATGAGGCAATTATCTGTATGGAGCATCTTATGGGGCCATGTGCAGCATTATATGGGGCAAATATCGGTATGGGGCCATGTGCAGCATTATAAGGGGCAAATATCTGTATGGAGCATCTTATGGGGCCATGTGCAGCATTATATGGGGCAATTATCTGTATGGAGCATCTTAAGGGGCCATATGCAGCATTATATGGTGCAAATATCTGTATGGGGCCATGTGCAGCATTATATGGTGCAAATATCTTTATGTAGCATCTTATGGGGCCATGTGTAGCATTATATGGGGCAAATATCTGTATGGAGCAGATCTTATGGGGCTATGTGCAGCATTATTTGGGGCAGATATCTCTATGGGGCCATGTGCAGCATTATATGGGGCAAATATCTCTATGGAGCATCTTATGGGCCCATAATCCACATTTGTGGAGCATTATACGGGACGAATGTGTCTATGGAGCATTTCTGCAGCATTATATGGGGCATATTTTAATATGAAGCATCTTATAGAGCCCATCATAAACTGTATGGAGCATTATATGGGGCGTATTTTGTATGGAGAATCTTATGGGGCCATCATGAACTGTATGGAGCATTATATGGGGCTCCTGATTCAATATGGATATTCAAAAACACTTAACCTACTGATGTCTCAATTAATTTTACTTTTATTGCTATCTATTTGTATTTTGGACATTTACCAGTAGCTGCCGCATTTTCCACCCTAGGCTTATACTCGAGTCATTAAGTGTTACCAGTTTTTTGTGGCAAAAATAGGGGTCTCGGCTTATATTCGGGTCGGCTTATACTCGAGTATATATGGTAACAAAAAAGTGTGAAACAACTGAAAATATGTCTTATTTTCTAGGTTCTTCAAAGTAGCCACCTTTTCCTTTGATGACTGCTTTGCACACTCTTGGCATTCTCTTGATAAGCTTCAAGAGGTAGTCACCGCGAATGGTCTTCCGACAATCTTGAAGGAGTTCCCAGAGATGCTTAGCACTTGTTGGCCCTTTTGCCTTCACTCTGCGGTCCAGCTCACCCCAAACCATCTCGATTCGTTTCATGTCTGGTGACTGTGGAGGCCAGGTCATCTGGCGTAGCACCCCATCACTCTCATTCTTGGTCAAATAGCCCTTACATAGCCTGGAGGTGTGTTTGGGGTCATCGTCCTGTTGAAAAATAAATGATGGTCCAACGAAACGCAAACCGGATGGAATAGCATGCCGTTGCAAGATGCTGTTGTAGCCATGCTGGTTAAGTATGCCTTCAATTTTGAATAAATCCCCAACAGTGTCACAAGCAAAGCACCCCCACACCATCACACCTCCTCCATGCTTCACAGTGGGAACCAGGCATGTAGAGTCCATGCGTTCACCTTTTCTGCGTCGCACAAAGACACGGTGGTTAGAACCAAAGATCTCAAATTTGGACTCATCAGACCAGAGCACAGATTTCCACTGGTCTAATGTCCATTCCTTGTGTTCTTTAGCCCAAACAAGTCTCTTCTGCTTGATGTCTGTCATTAGCAGTGATTTCCTTGCAGCTATTTTACCATGAAGGCCTGCTGCACAATGTCTCCTTTAACAGTTGTTGTAGAGATGTGTCTGCTGCTAGAACTCTGTGTGGCATTGACCTGGTCTCTAATCTGAGCTGCTGTTAACCTGCGATTTCTGAGGCTGGAGACTCGGATAAACTTATCCTCAGAAGCAGAGGTGACTCTTGGTCTTCCTTTCCTGGGGCGATCCTCATGTGAGCCAGTTTCTTTGTAGCACTTGATGGTTTTTGCAACTGCACTTGGGGACACTTTCAAAGTTTTCCCAATTTTTTGGACTGACTGACGTTCATTTCTTAAAGTAATGATGGGCACTCGTTTTTCTTCACTTAGCTGCTTTTTTCTTGCCATAATACAAATTCTAACAGTCTATTCAGTAGGACTATCAGCTGTGTATCCACCAGACTTCTGCACAACACAACTGATGGTCCCAACTCCATTTATAAGGCAAGAAATCCCACTTATTAAACCTGACAGGGCACACCTGTGAAGTGAAAACCATTCTCGGTAACTATCTCATTGAAGCTCATCAAGAGAATGCCAAGAGTGTGCAAAGCAGTCATCAAAGCAAAAGATGGCTACTTTGAAGAATCTAGAATATAAGACATAATTTCAGTTGTTTCACACTTTTTTGTTAAGTATATAATTCCACATGTGTTAATTCATAGTTTTGATGCCTTCAGTGTGAATGTACAATTTTCATAGTCATGAAAATACAGAAAAATCTTTAAATGAGAAGGTGCGGTCTGTACTGTATGTATTTCAGTCCTAAAGCTGGACAAGGTGTATGGAGCGGTTCATACACCTGATGTCCTGTCTGCACATTGGCATATGTACTGGACTGGTTGTCAGTCCGGAGATGACATGATCCAAGTTATTATAAGAAAGTGTGGGAAATGGAGGGGTGTAATTGCAATTGAGTAAAATAAACAGTGAGAATCTAGAATATGAGTAAACTTTACACCAACTGATCATAATATCTAAATTTACTGCCTAACTTCAATTGGCCAAAAAAGCATTGGCCCAGTATACAAGTGTGGACTCCACAAGACCTCTGAATATGTACTGTACTATCTGGGGCCAAGAAGATTAAGGGGTTGTCTGGGGACAGATATTTTTATTTCTAAAATTCTCTAAAATTCTGGAATGCTGTAAATAAGTTTTAAAAAATATACTCACTTCACTCATTTCCCCTCTGATCAGTCCTTTGCCACTATTGCATCCATTCACTGTTATTTATTGTTTTGTTTTGTTTCCTTTTTTTTTAGAAAAAAATATTTCACTAGACAACCTTTTTAGTAATTATTTATTACATGATAAAATACAGTTGAAAATCAATAAATTTAATGAAGCAATATCTGTAAATTGTGGTTTGACAAGTACATAGGTCCGTTACTGTTTTAAACAATTAACAGAAATGCAAATATTTTGACAAAAAAACACTAAGTCTAACACTATCAAAAAAGTTTAAGAAAAAAACAGATAAACACTAAATGTGACCTTATGGTAAATTTCTGAGACCTTTTAACTTTTGCCAGAGAATAAGGTACATTATTAAAGAAATAAAGCATTATCTAAACTTCAAATCTTTCATTGCTCTAGCGCTACCTTTATGGTTGACCCAACCAGGATTAGAACTCAACCAATCAATGCTTACCGCGATTAAGTGGTTTATGTATGGTATATTACTGCTGAGACCAATGATTGGCTGCAACAGTCAGGCAACTGATGAATGGTCATTATTCCACCGTAAATGGCAACGTCCTGACCATCAGGTACCTGACCATTAAAGCCAATCAATGGCCTCTGTAGTCAGAATGTCATCACTTCCAAACCTAGAGGAGACCAGCAAAGTGGCAGTGCTGGTACACAGGGGAAGTCAAGTTGTAAGTAACTTGCTTATAATTATTGATTTAGTTCAACGTATCTTGCCAATCCAATATGTCCATTTCACTTGTAAAATATTTTTTAAATGATTCTTATACAGTGACAGCATCACATTTGGTTCAGATTCTTCGGTCTCCAGTATCCTGTAGAATAGAGGTAAAATGGCAGCGGACATAGAAAGGGGAGGCCCCTGTTTCGGAGCAATATATGGGCCCTTTCCAGTCCTATAACTCATCATAATGCACAATTCCACCTACTTTAGAGGTAAATGTGGCCCCATTGTCTCTTGGACCCCTGAGTGGCTGCACAGGTTGCACCAATGGTATGTTCACCCCTGAGATAATATACTCCTGAGACGCATGCAGAAACTTCATACGTAGAAAGTGGTATAAAATAACACATGCCATGACAACATTGTCTACTGTTTTCCGTTTCATATTGGATGACCTGGATAAGATTGTGCCATCTTCAAATAAAAATCCCAAATGTGCTATCAACAAGTCTTATTTTAACCCTTATTTAGGATAAAGTGTCAACAGGTTCTCATACACTGTGTTACCACCAGAACATAAGGAGCTGCTGGACCTTTATTTTCCTGCTAATGGTCTGCGGTTGGTTGTTACAAAGTTTTTGCTACAAAATGATGCACTAAATGGAAAATATCCAAGTTATTACTCTGACCATATCCACATGTCAGCTTCTAGAAATGTATAATCTGCATCACCCATAAGTACCATATGAAAAATAATTGTAATAACAAAACTTCAGAACCTTAGTATAGAGATTTTGGAATATGGACATGTTTTCCATCCATATCACCAATGCATTTGGAAAACATAAGTTGAAGATTAGTTGGGAATTTTTAAAGATCTCACTTCAAATTTCTTCATATGGCTCTGGAAAGAATTCCGGCTAAAGAACATCACAAATAACTAAGCATGCGGTCAATGAACCCAAATGGAAGTGGTAATGCAAAGATGTCACAGATTCTTTCACTGCCAGGAATCTAGGAGAGAAAGACAATACATTAAGGAACTTTTCATAAAAAGTGACAAATCTAAAATTATACACAATTAATGAATACATTAGGATCAAAGTACAAATAAAGATTGCTTAACACACACATCAAACCTACGCAGTTCACAAAATTTTAGAAATAAATACACAATAAACCCTTGAGGACCTGCATCGTAATAGTAAAGCACACATAGTAATCCGCTACCAACCAGCACACATTATTACTGCTCGGCTAACGGTCGCTATGTAAAAACAGTGGGTGACAGAACGGTTTTGTCAGCTCTCATCACCTCCCACCAATTTTGTTACTGAGCAACTGATCAATTACAAAGCCCTCATTCTGGTGATCATTGTGATTGGTCAGTTATTACAGACTGCTGTTGCCTGCATTGCATCTGATCCTCACTGTAGTGGATATTAACTCATCTACCACTGGATGCAGGCAGGCTCGGACTGGCCAACAGGAGAACAGGAAAATCCTCTGGTGGGCCCCTGTGCAAGAGTACGCCACTTACCTCCAGCATCAGCAGTGGTTAGCTAATACATTAATTCACATATGAAAGCGGATCTTATCATTCATTCAACAAACTAACTAATTTATTTTTATACAGAAGTAGAAGTAAATTTGCAAAAGAGGGTAATTTAATATTTGCATGAAGCTGAACATTGGGCCCCGCAAGTCAATGTTACTGGTGGGCCCTTGCCACCCCAGTCCCACACTGGATGCAGGAGTGGGCCAGGTAGGGTTTTATTCCTGGTATCCTCAAAGCTGTTTGGGGCAGGGTGTTAGCAAGTTTTAGACAATTCAGTTCTTACTTTCTAGCTACAACGCTATGCACCCGCCAAAGAGAGGCTTGTGGTGAATGACAGTAATGGCTAGTCTATGGATTGTACTTCTTCAGCACTACCTGCTGTACAGCAGAAAACAACGGATTCTCCGGACAGACATTGATCCATTTGTTGAGTGCCATTGCTGTGCTAAATACTATGGCAGTGTTCCATAATTTGGCTGGAAGTGTGTGTAATGGCTACTGTTGCACCTACTACTACTACTAAGTATGGACATAATAATCATACTTTATGGGTCTATATAATTATACTACCAGGGAAGGAATGCTGATTGCAATGTAAGGAGTAAATGTGGTAATACCGTCAATGTGGATGTGTAACAATTATACTGCAAGGGGTGGACATACTGATTATACTGCAATATGTGGGAAAGGGCATCTGGAATAATTTTACTATAAAAGGTATTTGTAATTACACAACCGGGGGGCCAATGATCGTACTGTAAGAGGTGTATGTATTTACACTATTGGGGGACAATGATTGTACTGTAAAATGTGTATGTAATTATGCAATCTGGCGGAAGAGTCAAAGATTTTATGGTTTGGGGTGTATGTAATTATACTACTAAAGGAGGGTCAACGATTGTTGCAATTACACTACCTAGGGAAGTCAATAATTATACTGTAAAGGTACCTTCACACATAACGATATCGTTAACGATATCGTTGCTTTTGGTGACGTTGCAACGATATCGTTAAGGAAATCGCTATGTGTGACAGCGACCAACGATCAGGCCCCTGCTGTGCCATCGTTGGTCGCTGAACAAAGTCCAGAACTTTTTTTCGTCGCTGGATCTCCCGTGGACATCGCTGGATCGGCGTGTGTGACACCGATTCAGCGATGTCTTCACTGGTAACCAGGGTAAACATCGGGTAACTAAGCGCAGGGCCGCGCTTAGTAACCCGATGTTTACCCTGGTTACCATCCTAAAAGTAAAAAAAAAAAAACAGTACATACTTACCTACCGCTGTCTGTCCCCGGCGCTGTGCTCTGCACTCCTCCTGTACTGGCTGCGAGCGTCGGTCAGCCGGAAAGCAGAGCGGTGACGTCACCGCTCTGCTTTCCGGCCGCTGTGCTCACAGCCAGTACAGGAGGAGTGCAGAGCACAGCGCCGGGGACAGATAGCGGTAGGTAAGTATGTACTGTTTGGTTTTTTTTACTTTTAGGATGGTAACCAGGGTAAACATCGGGTTACTAAGCGCGGCCCTGCGCTTAGTTACCCGATGTTTACCCTGGTTACCGGCATCGTTGGTCGCTGGAGAGCGGTCTGTGTGACAGCTCTCCAGCGACCAAACAGCGACGCTGCAGCGATCCGGATCGTTGTCGGTATCGCTGCAGCGTCGCTTAATGTGAAGGGGCCTTAAGGGGTGTATGTAATTACACTACCCATGGTGGGGGGCAATCAATGATTGTACTTTAAGGGCTGTATGAGGATGGAGGATGGGAGAAAAGAGATGGTTATAATTATAGGTTGTGTATCTAATTAAGCTACTAGGGTAGCTCTTGTGGAATAGTTATAATGTAAGGAGGGTCTATGAAATTACACTAGTGGGATGGGAGAATGGAAATAAATATATCAAATACACTGATGAGCAAAAGGGTAATAATGTTTTGAACGTTTGACTTTCAGGCTCCATATCTCACCATCCACTACTGCTTGGAATGTGAGACTACCATCATTTTATAGACAATCATCTTGGCTATCTCATGCATAAATTTTACTTACAACTACTGTATGTAGCATATGATTAGTTATGCAGATTCTTGTCATGTCACTGCATTGTCACTTTTTTGCTCCTAAAAATCTAAATTTTTATTTTTATTATTTTGCTAGCATTTTGTAAATCTACCTTAGGCTTTCACCACTGCCTGAATCCTTCTGGACATGCTCACTATCAGATTCAAGCATGTCTCGACCAAAATCTGATCCCAGGTATCTTCTACATGTTCCCAAAGTTGGTCGACTCACTAACAGTTTTTTCTTCAACTTTACCCACAAGTGTTCGATTAGGTTGGGGTCTAAGGACTGTGAGATCCAATTCAGCATCTTTACTTTATGGTCATTGAACCATTGCCTTGCCAATCTTGACGCATACTTCGGGCCATTGACCTGCTGGAACACTATGTTGTCCTTTTCATACCCATAGTACTCGAGTGTACGAAGTAATTCATCTTGTATGATACTCACATATAGCTCAGCATTGAGACCACCATCAATCATGGTAAAGTATCCACACCATTAGCTGTGAAACAATCCCATATCATCAGGCTTCCTCCACCGAACTTGACAGTTCCTTCCATTTATCAGTCAGTCAGACCCTTTTTCCCTTGTTTCTTCCGGCCCTATTTACACCCATCAGAGCCCAGTCTATTGACTTTTGTCTCATCGCTCCAAATCACCGGTTTCCAATCTTCTACTGTTCACTTTTAGTACTTTTTTGCAAACTCGAGCAGAAAGCTTCTTATGAAGATATGGAAATTGGGGCTTCTTCACCTTTTTTCGGGCCACCTCTCCAAACTTCAAATCGAGGAGCAGCCTTGATGACCATTTCCCAAGAAGAGAGAACAGCAGCATCCAGCTCATCAATAGCGATCTCTCAGCCAAGAAAATTGCCAAACTGCATCATGTGAGTGCCATGACAGTTGGAAGAATACAAAATGAAGTCTTTCTGTCCATCCAAAAGCCAAGAGGTGGACGTTAAGGCAAAATATCAGAGTCAACAAGTCAGCTCATCACAAGATCGTTCAGTGCTGGAGCGAGAAGCACAGCAGTGGAGGTGTCTCGTATGTTTCATAAAAGTGATATCACAGGCATCCATGTAAGCACCGTGTGATGCACATTACACAAGTGACCTTTCGCTTGGGAATCAATCTAAAAACACACTGAGCTATTAGGGAATGTGAGAGCAGGTTGTAAGTTTTAGTATACAGGAAGAAAAAGATTTTTCCACCATGAAGAGCAAACAGAAACATTGCAGCAACATGACAAGAATCTGCATAACTCATCATATGCAAAATAGTTGCTAGACAAATTTATGTATGAGATAAAGAAGATGATTGTCTATAAAATGATGGTGGTCTCAAAAAAAGGTTTTTTTGCCTGTCTTTTCACAGAGCTGCATTTTTACAGAATGCATCACATCACTTCTTTCAACGTTTATGTAGCGTTTTTCACCCATTTAAAGAAATAGGTAATGCATAAATGCTGCAAAAACACCATTTTTGGTTCAAAAACCTGATGAATTTGAATCAGATTATTTTTATGCAGTAAGGCTGGTTTCACACTTGCGTTTAGCTGGTCTGCGTATAGCTGCGTACATCCTCCGTTAAGCTCCGCCTACTTCCGCATGCATCCTGCTTCATCCTACTTACCTCTCTTTAACATTGGGTACGCAGGGACACGCGTTTTATGCAGATGCGTCCGCATGCGGCGTTTTGACGTGCCCGCCGACCGCACGGGAACGCAACTCTTTGGAATCACAGCTCTCAAGCCATTGTTTGGTGATTTTGGCCCACAATTATACAGGCTCTGAGATAAAAAAAAAATAAAACAAACTCAGGAAGTAAAGGGAACTTGTCATCAGGACTGATGGGTGGGAGTGTTTTATTAGCCTCCTAAAACCCTCTATTCCTCCCTGCTCTCCCCACACATGCTGGGTTTTCAATTACACTGCTGTGGGCATGTTCGCCCCATATAGTGGCATTGATTGACAGTGGTCTTGGACTGGTCCGTTGACCAATAGCAGGAGAGCAGGGACAATTAAACTTAGTTTTAAACATACGTTTCTCATTTAGGGCTAAGGCTGGTTTCACATTTGCGTCTGTGCGCGCAAAGTACGATCCGCATAGATCCGCATGTGTCATGCTTACCTATGTTTAACATGGTGTACGTGTGGACATGTGTTTGTATGCGTTCGCATGCTTTTGTGTACGCATGCGTTTTTTTGCAGTGTGCGTCGGAGAGCGGTGAACACAACATGTTGCATTTTTTGAAGCATCAAAAATCAGTCAAATATGCGCATGCGGATGAGTACGTTAAAAACTGCATTATTGTCTATGGGAACGCATGCGTACGCAGGAACTGTTTTGAGACACACAGATTGAGACACGCCCTCCCGGAATTATCGAGCGCATGTGCACAAAAAGAGCAAACGCATGTAAAAATGCATGCAAGTGCTGTGGTTTTTTGCGGTCATGTGTAAGCTGATACGGATAAAAAAAGCTGCGTTTGCATGCGTTTTTGCATGTGGTTGCGGATGATACGCTGTGCACATAGACGCAAATGTGAAACTAGCCTCATGCAGGCATATTAAAGACGGGATCAGGAGGCTGATAAAGCACTACTAATACCTTCTAGGGGTAAATCCTGATGAAAGGGTCCCATTACCTATTTTTGTTTTAAACTACAACCCTTAAGGATTTTTTACTGTACTGGTATCTCCAAGTCTGTACAAACCAAAAACCAGTTTAAAATCAGTCCTGTAAAACCCATACTTCAAAAGCCAAATCATGGCCCATATCTTCTGAGCCCTCTATTGTGCCTGAACAACAGTTTACATCCAGGAGACATTGCAAAAGTAACTAAAGGTATCGGAAAACAATATCTAAGCTCCATTGTTGTCTAATCTTTGGCTTCACTTGCTCCATATGTAACAGGAGCCCCCAAATTAATTACCATTATTTCCAATGCATCTATGGGGTCCACCTGTGTTGGGGACATGACATATACGACACGTGCATTTTTTTGTGAATAAGTACATAATATAATGCATTTTATATAATGCAAACATTTTTTATGTTTAAATCACATGACAACTTTATAGCTCAGGTTGTTCTCCACTAGGCAATGCCAATAATATAAATGGAATGCCTCAAAGGCAGAGTACACATGAAATAGAAGGCCATAAAAGGTTATGCTATCGTTGGCACAAGCACTTTACTCTCTACCTTTGGCTCTTCCTCACATACTAGCACATACTCACTTTACTCTATTGTATTATATTTTGCAGCATCAAAACATTATTTATATAAGTAAACTGATATTATCAGGCCTTATAACCGCAATTTTGCACATAGGCACTTTACTATCTATTTAATGTATCACATTTATGCCTTGCTCCTCTTATTTATACCATTTTACAATCTTTGTCTTGTCCCTGTTGTTGTGTCTTTTTTCTCCCTGTTTTTTGTCCCTTACCTCACTTGTTCATGTTCATAATGTAAAGAAAAATTAATTTGTTTCATACAATTTGGACTTCTGAATTCGGTTTTCTTCTCTGTTCCTACTACCAATAACATATAGAGATTTTATCTGCAGTTTTCTACATTTCGAGGCATTATTATTATTATGCTAAAATAGTTTTTTCATATGATCTTCTATATTTTGATACTTATGTATTGCTCACTTATATGAGTGTGAATGTTAGCAGTACACAAGGCTCTATTTTAGGTCTTCCTACATGAGACTAGAATTAACAGCCTGTGACTGCCGGGGAATTCTGGGTGTTGAGGTTTTATAACTGTTGCAGTTCCAAACGTACTAACTCCTAAAACAGTGGCCAAGCTAGCATTCCCAACCATTACCAATCCTCTTGTCAGGGCAGATATACTTTACCATTGGTGCACCCTGATTTCAGGAACCCAGAGGATAATGGTCACCTTTTGGCAGCTTCTTACTGTGTACTCTATTGCAAGTAAATGCCTCCAGTTTTCAATTTCATAGATATCAATGACTAATGAATTTCCTGGAAGACTTAGGAGGGTGTCAATGATGAATTATGGGAGAACAAGGGACTCATATACTGTTCCTGCATCTATGTTTGCCCCTTCTTCTTATCAATGGTCCGTATTCCTATTCCTCCTCACTGACAGCATCAGACTATGCAGTGACATTGTATGGGTGGTAGACAATGGCTGTGGCGCATCTGCCACTGAAGACACTAATCGCATTATGTATTGTTATGTATTTCTATATTTTAAGTGGTGTAATGTGTACTGCGATATTGTGATTTAGTGTGAATAGTGTTATCTGTTAGTTTAAGAAAGTGTTTGTATGGAAGTTCTGCCCAGCAACAGACAGCAGGGTCAGAAAGAGTTAACAGTTGAGACGAGCCCACTGTGGGAGGGGCTAGTGTTAGGGAGAGTGATTGTTTCCTGCTAGGAAAACATATAGGGTCTGAAGGGCAGAGTGAGCAGTGCCGATTACGAGGGTGACCCTAAATGAGAGGAGGCCGAACAGGAGAGATAGCAAGATCCTGAGGATAAGTGACAGAGACAGAGTGGCCTTCCGGAGAGGACGCTTAGCCACAAGACTTTGAGCTTGTAACGCTGAATGGTAACGGGTCTAAACAGTACTGGGACTAGTGAAGGTTCCCGAGCAAGAGTTCCAGGCTACCAGTAGTGGAAGATATTAGATGTGGAACCGCTGAACAAGTATAGGAGACTTATTGATCAGGACTTGTGGAATACAAGTATTTACTAAAACAAACATGTCAAAAAAGGTGACAGAGCCTATGTATAGCTAGGTGATCCCTTCTATATAGATATTTGAGCCAATGCATTCAAGTTTTTATGCAAGAAAAGAGTTGCAAGCATTTTGAAAATATGCAAATTCATGGCACAACAATGAGGTTCGGATAAATATTGCGACTTGTGACGTTTTCAAGCCAATTTTGATAAGCCTGGCTTAAATAGACAAAGCTTGGAGGAGTAGAGATGGCATGGGTGAGGTCATGACCACCCATTCAATTCATTAAAAGTGATGATATTTTGTATGCCAGAAATGCTTTTCAAGTCACTGACTGGAGTAGTGATTCTGACTCGACGTACATAGGAGAATACCACTTATAAGATGTGCCAAATTCATTAAATGGCATGCACTTCTTAATGAATTTGATAACTTGCACACTATCAAGACTGACTGACATAGTGCGAGTGTGTCCTATGGCAGCCTTGATGAACCGACCACAATATTTTTTTTTCTCAGCTCACAATAGAGATAGGGATGGAAAGCCCTAAAACATTGGACAAATACCACAGAGAGTAATGTGTTGTTCAACTGTAGAAATGAAGAAGATCAATGTAATACTCGGCAAATAACATAGAGATTCAATTTAAAGAGGGAGAGATGAGTGAAGAGCCAGCATCAGTGTCAGACTCAGCGTGACTGAACAGTGATATGTTGTAAATGGCATCTGTCCTGCTCTATTCCAATTACAATTTAACATCTTTTCTTCATTCTTAATGCACTAGAAATCATCAGCAAGGTTGAACAATATGTTTTAGAGATATGAAATCTAAAATCTATTTTTGCAGTCCTTATGTAATTGCTTTTGATAAGGGAGAGAATAATTGTTTTTAAAACTTTCAAAAGAAAATTCCCTAAAATCTCAACATTTAGCTGCATTTGTTTACCTCACAAAGGATGCATCTCTCAAACAATTTTTTTTGCATATCTGTTTTACTAGTCAAATTTTACATTCATAAAAGTCACTGCAATGTACGGGCCCTTTAGTTGTGTATGTAGCAGGGTTTTTTTCATTGTCATTTTTGGGAAGGAAGACTATACTGTGGCCTGCTTCCACAATTTTTATTTTCTCTGCATATATTGTACCTACTTTTCTATCATTTCTTATTAGCCCTTTTTGGCAAGAGGTGAATAATTGTGGCTGGAAAGAAAGATTATCAAAGTTACTTCTACTGTTGTACAAAATGTTTGGTGAAAGAAAAAATGGCAATGGCATTGGATAGGGTAATGTCAAAGAAAAAAAGTGCAGTAGCTTAAAATGTAGAAGCTTCCAGCACCAGAAGCAGCGCTAGCACCAGTGAAGCGAGCCATCCAGGTAGTAGCACTAGCAATCATCTGTCACAATTGGCCTCCTTTGCCTCCACCAAGCGTGCTATTGGGCTGGAAGCAGATGGCATTTTGGAATATATGGCACATTGCTCATCTCAGTCACAGAATGGTTTGCCTAAATGCAAGTGACTAAGGGTGGATATTTTTGGACTGTTTTAATAAATAAAAACATGAAAAATGTTTTAATATCCTGTGCTAATAAATGGTCTGTTGTACTACCTGGTTACCATCTGTTGCTATGGAAAGGTCACTTTGACATTACTACGGTTGTGTATGCATTAAAGGAAACCTGTCACCCCAAAACCGAAGGTGAGCTAAGTCCACCGGCATCAGGGGCTTATCTACAGCATTCTGTAATGCTGTAGATAAGCCCCCAATGTATCCTGAAAGATGAGAAAAAGACGTTAGATTATACTCATCCAGGGGCGTTCCCGCTGCAGTCCGGTCCGATGGGTGTCGCGGTCTGGTCCAGCGCCTCCCATCTTCTATCGATGACGTCCTCTTCTTATCTTCACAGTGCGGCTCCGCCTCCGGCGTACTTTGTCTTCCCTGTTGAGGGCAGAGCAAAGTACTGCAGTGCGCAGGCGCCGGGAAAGGTCAGAGAGGCCCGGCGCCTGCGCACTGCAGTACTTTGCCCTCAACAGGGCAGACAAAGTACACCTGCGCAGGAGCCGCAGCATGAAGACCAGAAGAGGACGTCATCGTAAGAAGATGGGAGGCCCTGGACCACGATGCCCATTGGACCGCCCGCCCAGGTGAGTATACTCTAACCTCTTTCTCTTATCTTTCAGGATACATTGGGGCTTATCTACAGCATTCTAGAATGCTGTAGATAAGCCCCTGATGCCGGTGGGCTTAGCTCACCTTCGATTTTGGGGGTGACAGGTTCCCTTTAAAGTGATTGAAAAGCGCTGGATACAGTCATAGGAGAGTGTGCACACATCTTTTCAGGGCAATTAGAGGACCTGTAATTGGCAGTGAATTTAATTTTGGGGAAAATTGCACTATATCTGTTGCACTTCAATGTCAAAAGAATCAGTTATCTCTAGTACCTAACCCTTTAGCGGGGCACAACAGCAACTTGTGATCTGCTGCACTTGTACGCACTCACTGATAGTCTTGAAAAAGTAGGAATTCTCTCCATTGTGTCAAACTGCCTGCTATTTTTTACCCTACAGGGATACATAGAATATGCATGACAGTAACTTGGTTTTAGTGCAACCATTACAAAATTATATAAACAAAACTTGACTGGCTGAGTGTTGTGGAACCAACCTTTGCTGAGTGTAAATATACATAGACCCATATGAGTTGACTATACGTGTATTACATGCATACTTACTTAAACTTTTATCTTTGGGGTCATCTGAAGGCAATTGTCTATGCTCTGAAAATACAAGGTACGTTAAAAAGCAAGCACACCATTGTTTTTCTTGTGAAATTCTCAATACATTTGATGTGTCACATGACCCTCTTCCCATTGGAAAAAGTAAAGTTGGATCCAAAATGGCCACTTTCAAAATGGCCACCATGGTCACCACCCATCTTGAAAAGATTTCCCCCTCCCATATACTAATGTGTCACAAACAGGAAGTTCATATCACCAACCATTCCCATTTTATTTAGGTGTATCCTTATAAATGGCCCACCCTGTAGATAGATAGATAGATGGATGGATGGATGGATGGATGGATGGATAGATAGATAGATAGATAGATAGATAGATAGATAGATAGATAGATAGATAGATAGATAGATAGATCACATATACACATATTTGTGTTCATACTTACTAAGGAGTACTGATTCCAGTTTCTAAATGTTAATTTACATTTTTCACTTTCTCACTGGGGGTAGATTGCTAACCCTAATTTCTAAGTTGCTAATTTTAATTGCAAAAAAACAGTATTAAAGGGTATCTGTCAGCAGGCTTTTGCTATGTGAACTGAACAAAGCATGCTGTAGGGGTTAAAACAAAGATTTCAGTGATTCCTCTCTTATCAAGCTCCATGGTTTTGTTTGCTTGCAATGACTGTTTTAGCACAGGGGCTTCTCATTGCTGGGACACAGCAGCACGTGCATGCTAGTCTGACACCTCCCTTCCTGTGATTAGCTCCCCCCTGTCTATGGACATTGTATATGCAGAGCCTACCTTTACTTAATAGGCCCGACTTTCTGGTTTGGCCTCAACGTACCATAAATGGCCAATTAGCCGATTTCTGGCCAACTCAGTGACCGCTCCCAGCCAGTGATTAGCTGAGTCGGCATTTCCAGCTACTGTTGGTTTGTTGGGATGAGACCAGGAACAAAAAAAAAATCAGCTTGGAAAGACTTCGGGTCATAATGCAAGCTGCTAGTATTGCTGAGAGTGTTACCTTCTTATTTATCCTGAGACCTTAATAATATTGTTTTCGGTTTCCTGTGTCCATTCTTGTCTTGATAATAATCAGATCTGTCCCTTTTTAATCTACTGATAACTATGCCTTTACAACACTTTTTATATGAATTTTATACCGGACAGATAAACCTCATATGTGTTTAATTTGTGATTTAAAGGATGTGACATGGTATTAGATCAATGACCAGTAATGCTACAAGGCCAGTACAGTGAGAAATTTTAAAAATATGAAAGGTAAACTTTACCAGACTGAAATATCATAAAAAAGTGGTGAAAAATACTAGGGCCCAGGAATTTTAACTTATGCTGTCATCCTACTGGATTCTAGACATACACGTATGTCAAAAGCTAGACTGATTTCCTGCATCGTGGCACACTTATGCGCATGTCCTGGGCTCGTAGTTGTAGCTGTGGGACCAGGTCCATGTATATTGCATTGGTCAGCATTAGAGAAGCCTCGAATAATAATGACCACCGAGTCGTCAAACAGAATTACCCCCCATGATTATTAATTATCAAACTCAAGGCTGATGTCCAACAGACGGCCTTCCAGGAGATATTCTAGTACATTATGGTTGAAAAAAATAGTGATGTAAAAAGTGTAAGTTTATAAGTAGTGTAAATAGGAAAACAAATGTTAGAAAGCCATCATGAAACATTAATAAATAAACATATATATTTCATACTTAGAACCATAATAAACGTTTTTACTATTTTACTATAGCTTTTTTTTATGACCAGCGAAAAATTTTACTATAAAATGAATTTGTTTGTGGAATTGTCCCAGAACGTACTTTCACATAACTGAAATTTGCTAACTAATAGATAAATGTTACATAGTAACATAGTAACATAGTTAGTAAGGCCGAAAAAAGACATTTGTCCATCCAGTTCAGCCTATATTCCATCATAATAAATACCCAGGTCTACGTCCTTCTACAGAACCTAATAATTGTATGATACAATATTGTTCTGCTCCAGGAAGACATCCAGGCCTCTCTTGAACCCCTCGACTGAGTTCGCCATCACCACCTCCTCAGGCAAGCAATTCCAGATTCTCACTGCCCTAACAGTAAAGAATCCTCTTCTATGTTGGTGGAAAAACCTTCTCTCCTCCAGACGCAAAGAATGCCCCCTTGTGCCCGTCACCTTCCTTGGTATAAACAGATCCTCAGCGAGATATTTGTATTGTCCCCTTATATACTTATACATGGTTATTAGATCGCCCCTCAGTCGTCTTTTTTCTAGACTAAATAATCCTAATTTCGCTAATCTATCTGGGTATTGTAGTTCTCCCATCCCCTTTATTAATTTTGTTGCCCTCCTTTGTACTCTCTCTAGTTCCATTATATCCTTCCTGAGCACCGGTGCCCAAAACTGGACACAGTACTCCATGTGCGGTCTAACTAGGGATTTGTACAGAGGCAGTATAATGCTCTCATCATGTGTATCCAGACCTCTTTTAATGCACCCCATGATCCTGTTTGCCTTGGCAGCTGCTGCCTGGCACTGGCTGCTCCAGGTAAGTATGTTAACTTCAACAAACAAGGCCTCATATAGTTATGCTAATATTGACAACATATAAAATATAGAACAAAAAGAGGCAAAAGTAACAAACAAAAACTGGTCGCTACATGTTCAATATTAAAGTTCAATAAAAGTACAACTAAATTTAAATTACTTTATATTATCAAAGACATAGAAATCGTGTGTTTTAGAAATTTTCTAAAAAAGAAAAAGATTAATAACATGGAAAACTTAAGCAAAATAAAGTTTAAAAAAATGACATATTTGCCATTATTTTATAGTCACTCAAAAACTATTACCTTTTTAAGTCCTTTTTTCTACATTTTTAACAGAGCATCGCTAAAGAAGAATGATTTCATATTTTGATTACAGATTAATTGGAAAGTTATGACAGTGAAAATTATTAAATGTAGGTGGTCCATTTTCTAACAAGTTAGGCGAGTCCTGGCCTTTTAAAGAGTAGGTTATTCCTAACTTAATAGGGTTGAGTGAGAAAAGAAGATAAGAATTGTCCGTCAAGTTGTCTTATCCACGCCCTCATGTTAAAGTCAAGTATCAATAATCTGAAAGTCAAACAGTTCGTAATAGAGCTGACCCTACATTTTAAACATTTTTATTAAGGTAAAGTGCTGTTGTTGCTTACAGATGGGTCTCTGACATGAATTACTTTGGTTTATTTGCTTCCCATTAAGTCTTTCCTTAAAAATAAGCCTCCATCCCTTCAATGAGTGCAGGCATCCCTCCCCCTTCATTATTATTTCAAAAAAAGATTTGATGTCGCATTTATATCTAAATATTCCAGTGGTTAAGTGTCTGGTTTGGACAAATGTATCAAATATCAACCATTTTTACTTCCAGAAAAACTGATGACTTTTCAGCCTTATGGTGCTCTATGTATCAATGTTTCCCACTTCTATGTAATCTGCATAATAAACTTTCTTAACATTCACAATTACAAAAATACTAAAAGGCCCAATTTAATGTTGGCATGTATTCATTGCTATGACTTAGTTAAAAATGGAGCAATATTGATTATATTTTTTTTTTACTCGTTGAACTCAATGTCCGATTCTCATCTGAAAAATTAGAGACTGGTGTATGCTGTGATTTCTTTTTTTTTGGCACAGTCTAACAATCTGAGGAAAGCATTTGGAAAAACTAGCACATTGATTCATATATGACCCTGTGTTGTCCCTGTGCTGTCCCTATGCTGTCCCTGTGTTGTCCTTGTGCTGTCCCTGTGTTGTCCCTGTGTTGTCCTCGTAATGTCCCTGTGCTGTCCCTGTGTTGTCCCTGTGCTGTCCCTGTGCTGTTCCTGTGTTGGCCTTGTGCTGTCCCTGTTTTGTCCCTGTTCTGCCCCTGTGTTGTCCTCGTAATGTCTCTGTGCTGTCCCTGTGTTGTCCTCGTAATGTCTCTGTGCTGTCCCTGTGTTGTCCTTGTGCTGTCCCTGTGTTGTCCCTGTTCTGTCCCTGTGTTGTCCTCGTAATGTCTCTGTGCTGTCCCTGTGTTGTCCCTGTGCTGTCCCTGTGCTGTCCTTGTGCTGTCCCTGTGCTGTCTCTGTGTTGTACTTGTGCTGTACCTGTGCTGTCCCTGGGCTGTCCCTGTGTTGTCCCTGTGCTGTCCCTGTGTTGTTCTTGTAATGTCTCTGTGCTGTCCCTGTGTTGTCCCTGTGCTGTCCCTGTGTTGTCCTTGTGCTGTCCCTTTGTTGTCCCTGTGCTGTCCCTGTGTTGTCCCTGTGCTGTCCCTGTGTTGTCCTTGTAATGTCTCTGTGCTGTCCCTGTGTTGTCCCTGTGCTGTCCCTGTGCTGTCCCTGTGTTGTCCTTGTACTGTCCCTGTGCTGCCCCTGTGTTGTCCTTGTGCTGTCCATGTGCTGTCCCTGTGTTGTCCCTGTGCTGTACTTGTGCTGTCCCTATGCTGTTCTTGTGCTGTCCATTTTTCACATAGAGAACATGTAGCCAAAAATATAAACCCGCCTGTGTAATAGACATGTTTACCTAACTGATCATTTATGCACAAAACAGATCATCCTGATAGGACAATTGTTGCTCTGCTTATACTATGTGTTTCTATGCTTAGGCATTTTTAGAATGTTTGTACTCCATCTGCTTTATTAGTTTTTACTTTCTTTTATGTTATGTTTAACTTCTTTAGCTTCAATGAGAAAAATGTTTATGGCTATTTTACTATTTATTTATGATCATAATTGTACTTTTCTTCTGGAAATCCTTTTCTAATGATTCATAAAATATACAGTATAATACATGATTATTATTATTATTTAATATACACCCTAATATATTTATATTATTGTGATTGTGTTAAAAGCAGACATTTCTTTGGCTGAACAATAATATTTATATCCTCATAAAGGCCTTGTTATTACTAGTTCCATTATATTTTTCATATGTCTTGTGGAAAGAAAAAAACACATAAAGATTATAATTATTTTATAGATTTCTAAGCGATGCATACTAAAAATACCTACATTAAGACAAGGATTTTTTTGTGAAATACTAAAATAAAATCATTTTTGCTATTGGTTTCATTCATTTTTTTGGGTGGGGATTAAAGACTCTATTTACCTACACATTCATATGTTGTTAACTCTGATCAGCTGTGAGGATCTCAGGAAGAGGTAGATAAGATTTACATATGCCCCATCATCATATCAAGCTGAACAACAGATTCTTGGTTAACTAGCACTTTAGCAACACAACTTTACCAGTTTTGGCACCAAAAACACAGCAAAATCTGATAAATGAGTTTTTGAAGCATTTTTGCACTAGCCATTGCGTTCAATGGGAAAAAAAAAAACACTGAAAGAAGTGACACGCTGCATTTTGCAAAAATGCTGCTTTTTTTTTACAAAACAGACAGGGGAAAAAAAAAAAAAAACAATTTGCTAGCACTGTGAAACGCAGCTGAAAATTTGAATTAAAAAAACGCATTAAAAAAAATCTGCAAAAACGCAACATGTGAACATAGCCTAAGGTATGAAGGTTATAATCTGTTCATAGAATTCAATGGAAAAAGAAAACAAGGCATCTCATAATAATAATATAAAATGTACACCTGTTTATTTGTATTTGAGTTTATGTGAAAAAGAATCAGTTAAAATAGACAGAAAGTAAATGGAAATGCAAAAGAACAGTACAAAATACTGATATAAACACTGAGCTAGATGAGGACAGAACCATCCACTCTACATTTTATGTCTATTTAGCTCTGTCTAGCAAATTATTACCCACAAACTAATGTGCATAAGGCCTAAATTTCCTAGAAACAAAAGAAATCGGTTTGGGTGATCTGATTGATATTGTTCATTGGTTTGTTTGTTTGTTTGTTTGTTTGTATATTTTTGTGCTTTTTTTCCAAATATATGAATGTAAATATAAGAAATGTAAACAAAAATATCTCATTCATTTTAGAGTTTTAAAAAATATGATTAAATCCAAAATGCTGTTAACATGTCAGGTTTTATCTGTATTTTTTTTTTTTTTAGAAACCAGTTAAATTCTTATTTTGAATTAATTTTACACAAAGAAAACATGCAAATCAAAATAAGAACGCAAGTGTGAAAGTTTCCATTCTGACTGTGTATTGGAGAAAAAATTTGATTATAAATTTTCAAAATAAAATTATTTTTGTTGTAAAAAATGACACATTTCTCCATAAAGGGACAGTTTAGTGATGTCCCTGTGATTAAAAAAATGCCAAAGTTCTTTGTATACTAGTAAATATGACAAACAGGCTTGCTGCCATGTTTTGTAACATACTCCATTGTTGTATTTCACCACACTTCATGTGGGACCAAAACTGTCAAAACTATTTAAAAATGGGAATAAAATATACTCTTGTGCACTTATTATTACTGATGATGACGTTAAGAAACACAAAAATCTTCAAATTCTACACAGTTGTATATTTTTTACTATGTATTATATGAAGAGAGTGTTTGTTATTTGTATTGATCATCTGTTATTTCTCTATTATTTTTCTGTTTTAATATGTCATTTTTATGTCTTGATAAGTAATATTATTGTCCCCCCCCCCATTTACAAACCAGTAGTCATACCTATAGCTAATCATTCATATTCTACTTTTTACTGATAAAAAAAAAATTATTATGATCCATACAACCTCTGTCAGTCTTGAGAAGCAGAATGATTGGAACAAAGTGACACAGGTTTGAGAAATTCTGGTTATTTTGGTTATTTACAACTGATCACTACATTTGGAAATATTAACGGTGAGCAGTGTGACCTTCCCAAAGAGATGCTCGGGTTACAGTGACCTGGTCAAGGAGAATGAGATCTGATCTTCTATCTTTAAACTTGTCAAACGAGAAATATCTGTTCTCCATTTAAAAAAAATAATAATAATGGGCTACCATGATAACTCCACAAACATAAGTCAGATATGAAGGAGCTGAGTTCTGTATACACATGTGCACCATCAAATAGCATGAGGGGCAGATCATCTACAGAGCCAGGTCATGGGTTTACTGGCATTCCTATATCACCTTATCACAGTTGTAACTGTTTCTCTGCTTGTGATTATTAAAGGATATATATAAAATGATAGCAGAGATAATCTCATCATAAATAATGCATTTCATTATTAATTATATATATTAGTGTCACCAAAAACATCT